>NW_028188945.1:1952500-2600000 GCF_054131305.1 Coturnix japonica
CAGTGGCTTCCGCCGGGGGCCCTCACCGACGTGACCCGAATGGCCTCATCGATTGACGGAAATAAGGGGGGAGCGGGGAGGGGACGGGAGGGGTAGGGTGCGGTAAGGTGGAGGAGGAGGGACGGTGGGGGAAGGCACGAGCCCTTCCACCCGGGCGCGGCGGAAAGACCGCACGCGCACGTGCGTGTGGGTGTGCGTGGGCAACGTTTGCCGAGGGGTGCTTGCCCTTGCCTGAACACCGGCCCGCCCCACGCTGCCCCGAACGACACGGGGAGCGGGATTGAGCCGGCCCGCCAGGAAGCCTCTCCGACACGCCCGAGGAGCGCCACGGTGGATCGGGTCGGGGCTCCCGGTCCCCCTTCTCCATCCCTCGTGACGGCGGGACCCGCCGGGGACGCCCCCGGCCCTTCTGCGTCCGACTGCCGGCCGCCCGGCACGCCGACCCGCGCCCTTTTCTTCCCTCTGCCTGTCTGCCTGTCTGCCTGCCTTCCTCCCTCCCTCCTCGGGGCTCTTCCCAAGGCAGCGCGAAGAGACGCCTGCCCACGCACACTCTCTCGCGCCTTTTGCCCCGATTTTGGCGGGTTCCCCGCTCGCGGAACGAGCGAACGCCAGAGTCCGGGGCCGAACTGCGACACAGGCAGCGAACATCCGACCGACAGAGGCCACCGGACCGAACGAACCAAGCGGCGCACCAGAAAGCCGCAACCGAAAAACTCCACAGCCCGGCGCTCAACCGCGCTCGCCTGCGCCCGCTCGTTGCCGCCTCTGGAGACGAGCACGCGCTCGCTCCTGCAGACGAAAATGGAAGGCGTAAGAAAAAACTGCTTCGGAATAGAACGGCGCCGACTACCGGCAGCAGCGCCGAGGGTAAGCGGCGCTCTACGTCGACGTAGCGGTAGGTAAGAAACTACAGCGACCCCCCAGCAAGCTCCGGAGCTTTAGCGCCCCCCATCTCACAGGGCGGCAAAGCCTAGCCGAAAGCGGGTAGACCTGGCAGCTACACGCAAGCCGCACGGGCAGCGACCCCTAGCCGCCGCCGCCGAGCACCATGGCCCGCTCGGAGCCGGGTAAACCGTGCCGACCTAGACGAGCCGCATAGGCAGTGACCCCTAGCCGCCGCCGCCGAGCACCACAGCCCGCTCGGAGCCGGGTAGACCGTGCCAACCTAGTCGAGCAGCATGGGCAGCGACGCCTAGCCGCCGACGCCGTGCCCCCCCCCCCCCCTTACTTTCCCCCACCCCCCCCGGAGACTCTCGGAGCCGGGTACACAGTGCCGGTGCAGCGGAGCAGCCACGATGAGCGGCACTTGGCCACTTCCGCGGAACGTCCGAGCCGAGCTGAGTCCGCCTGGAGAGGCTGGACCGTTCCGCCGCGGCTTAGATCGCCCGACTCCGCCGAGGAACGTCCAAGCTGAGCGGAACCCGCCGGGAGCGGTTGGACCGTGCCGGCGCACTCGAGCCGCCGCGGCTCAGATCGCCAGACGCCGCCGAGGAACGTCCGTGCCGAGCGGAGCCCGCCGGGAGGGGCTGTGCAGTGCCGGCGCACTCGAGCCGCCGCGGCTGAGACCCCCCGGACACCACCGAGGAACGTCCGAACCGAACGAAGCCCGCCGGGAGAGGCTGGACCGTGCCGGCACACACGAGCCTCCGCGCTGGCCAGCGGTTGCTGCACGTCCGGCTCGAGTTGGTCGGCACGGTCTACCTGGCTCTGAGCGGACCGAAGCTCATGCGGCGGCGGCCAGGGGTCGCTGAGCGGCGGCCGGCTCACGTCGGCACGGTCTACCCTGCTCCGCTGCAGACGCTAGAGGTCGCTGACGGACGGGCTGGCAGACGTGCACTGACACCTAGCGACCGCCGCCGAGCCCTCGCTCACGCACGGAGCAGGGTAGACCGTGCCGACCTAGTCGAGCCGCTTAGGCAGCGACCCCTAGCCACCGTCGCCGAGCACCACGGCCCGCTCGGAGCCGAGTAGACCGTGCCGACCTAGCCGAGCCGCATAGGCAGCGACCCCTAGCCTCCGCCGACGAGCACCACGGCCCGCTCGGAGCCGGGTAGACCGTGCCGACCTAGACGAGCCGCATAGGCAGCGACCCCTAGCCGCCGCCGCCGAGCACCACGGCCCGCTCGGAGCTGGGTAGACCGTGCCGACCTAGTCGAGCCGCATGGGCAGCGACGCCTAGCCGCCGACGCCATGCCCCCCCCCCCCCCTTAGTCCCCCCCCCACCCAGAGACGCTCGGAGCCGGGTACACAGTGCCGGCGCAGCGGAGCAGCCACGAGAGCGGCACTTGGCCACTTCCGCGGAACGTCCGAGCCGAGCTGAGTCCGCCTGGAGAGGCTGGACCGTGCCGCCGCGGCTCAGATCGCCCGACTCCGCCGAGGAGCGTCCGAGCCGAGCGGAACCCGCCGGGAGCGGTTGGACCGTACAGGCGCAGGATGGAGGCAGAGTTTGAGACCCGCTGCCCCGTGTGCCTGGAGAACTGGGACAGCGCAGCATACGCCATGCCTTGCTGCCACCAGTTCTGCTTCCGCTGCATCCAGCGGTGGACAAGCACCAGGCCCCAGTGTCCGCTGTGCAAACGGGATGTGAAGACCATCATTCACTCCGTGCAAGCGGATGACAACTACAAGGAGGTGGAGGTCAGACCAGCTGCACAGGCATCCGTTGCTACACGGAGACCCGCACTCCACCACGCAGCCCGGCCATGGCCTGCAGTGCCCACGCATCCTCTGGGCGGCCTCTCCCCTGCCACCTGGGCTTCCCTCTTCACAGAGCAGCCGGCCCTGCTGCGGCCCCTGCGGTCCTGGCTGCGCCAGAACCTGCACCGCATCCTGGGCACCGAGGGGCCACAGGCAAATATCCTGGTTGACAGTGTCATCTGGGCCCTGCTCCTCGTAGGCTTGGCAGAGGGGATCCTGATAGAAATGCTGGATCCTGACCTGCACGGCCACACGGTGACCTTTGTGAGGCACTTCATCGCCTTTGCGGTGCGGAGGTGCAGCCGGGTGGCAGGCCGCTTCCTGGGCCTCAACATCCCCCCTGCTCCTGGGGCACAGGAGGCCACAGCAGCAGAGCCCAGAGCTGCCACACCAGAGGAGCCACCTGTCCCTGGCTCAGCACCCTCCAGCAGCCCTGCCAGCTCCAACAGGGACGAAATGCTGGGCAGGGCAACACAAGAGGTTCGTGGGCATCCCAGCCGCCCACACGGCAACCCTGCAACTGTCACCACAGAGCAGGCAGCGCCTCAGGAGGAGCCAGGAGAGCCTGTGGCAGGGCCCTCCGGCACCAGCCCACCTGAGGGGACCCGGCGAGCCCCGAAGAGGAAGGCCGGCGACTCACAGGCCTCAGCACCATCAAAGAAGAGGCCACCCCGCCGGCAGCAATAGAAGAGCTCATGGGGCAGCTGAGGAGGCTGGGGCCAGGCAGCACCCGGGACACACACTGGCCCCAACGGACCCTTGTCATCACCGTCCAATTCAACCTCAAATAAAAAACAGAAAGACTGCAAACAATAAATTAACATTGAAAAAAACTGAAAAACAAAGTGTTGGTATTGAGTGTTGGTATTGATAACAGCACAGCTGTTGACGCTTCCCCATCCTTGACGCTCTCTCCCCTTTTTCCTACTGCCGTGCAACTGCTGCCACTGTTGCATTCCAGACACGAACCCCACGGGCTTCAGAGAGGGCAATGGCAAATCTCTGCTCCTGGGGACCAACATCCACAGGCCGTGCTACAGCTGGGGTCAGCCAGCCGGAACAGAACCACCAGTCCTGCTGGACACCAGGCTGAACCTGCAAGGAACCCACCCGGGCTGCCTTGCCGAACGCTGTCCTGGGCTGCGTGAGGCCAGGTGCCACCCGTGGGTGAAGGGCGGTTATCCCGCCCTCTGCTCAGCCCTGAGGAGGTCACAGCTGGAGCGCTGGGACCGCAGCTGGGCTACCCAGCACAGGGGATAACAACACACTTCTTCCCATTACGAGTGGACCATTCGCTTCTACCACTCCAGATCCGCAGCCCATCCCTGTACAACCGCTCTTAAGTAGGGACCTATACACTTCCTTCTTTGCAGGCATTTGAAATGTCTCTACAGAAGACAAAACCAGACAAAAATCCTTCCGTGCCTATCCACACCACGTTCCTAAGACAACACAGCTGGTTCTTAAACACAGTAGTACGTACCCTTGGTTTACTGCACATCTGGTGAACAGAAAGTTCTCCAGCCTCACTACGGAATAAAGAACTCCACCGTCATTCCCATGCTCCCTATGAAGCATACTGAGCTCCAACACTCACTCAGTCCCTCACTCAATCTTCCTCCTGCTAATGTTCTTCCATCTAATTCCACCTCACATCACAACACAAGCTGTCACAGCCTGGTGTACAGTCTCATCAAAGGGAACGCTGCTTGTTTGCCATCAGAATTCATTCAAAAATGAAACAATTCAACAACCATCAACCACTACTTCTCATATTACCTACAGGCAACAATGCCTGAAGAACTGGAGTGTCAGATGGCATGCAAAACATTAGAAGTTGGCTCGTAGGAATGAAAGAATTTCATGAGAGAACGGGGCTAATGACACAAGGAGCGCCATAGACATCAAAGATAACCACTGGAAGAACCGATGGGATTAATAACTCTTTTGACAAATGAAATGGATGCGACAAAAGACAGAAATTACTAATCACAAAAGAACTTGACGTGCATGAAAACAGAGGACACTCAAAGTCCATGACGTGTTAAATCGCCACTAAGATCATCACGTCCATCTATCAGAGACAAACAAAACTTTTATTGAATACTACACGCCATACGTGTTTTGCATGTGTGTAATGGCCAGGGAGACCAGTCAGATCTATGGGGCAGGAGCTACTGTGGGGCAGATGTGCATCAGATCTATGGGGCAGGAGATGATGTGGGGATGATATGGGTCAGATCTATGGAGCAGGAGCAGCTGTGGAGATGATGAGGGTCAGAACTATGTGGTAGGAGATGATGTGGGACAATGTGGGTCAGATCTATGGGGCAGTTGCATCTGTGGGGCTAATTGGGGTAAGATCTATGGGGCACGAGCTCTTGTGGGTCAGATCTACGGAGGAGGAGCTGCTGTGGGGCACATGTGTATCAGATTTATGGGGCAGGAGCTGCTGTGGGACACATGTGTGTCAGATTTATGGGGCAGGAGCTGTTGTGGTGCACATGTGGGTCAGATCTATGGGGCAGGAGCTGCAGTGGGACAGATGTAGGTCAGATCAATGGGGCAGGAGCTGCTGTGGGGCTGATTGGCGTCAGATCTATGGGGCAGGAGCTGCTCTGCGGCATATGTGGGTCAGATCTATGGGGCAGGAGCTGCTGTGTGGCTGATGTGCATCAGATCTATGGGGCAGGAGCTGCTGTGTGGCTGATGTGGTTCAGATCTATGGGGCAGAAGCTCATGTGGGGCTGATATGGGTCAGATCTACGGAGCAGGAGCAGCTTTGGTGCAGATGAGAGTCAGATCTATGGGGCAGTAGCTGCTGTGGGTCAGATCTATGGGGCAGGAGCAACTGTGGAGATGATGTGGGTCAGAACTATGTGGTAGGAGTTGATGTGAGACAATGTGGGTCAGATCTATGTGGCAGGAGCTGCTGTGGAGCTGATGCGGGTCCGATCTATGGGGCAGCAGCTGCTGTAGGGCTGATTGTGGTCAGATCTATTGGGCAGGAGGTGCTCTGGGGCATATGTGTGTCAGATCTATGGGGCAGGAGCTGCTGTGGGGCACATGTGGGTCAGATATACGGGGCAGGAGTTGCTGTGGGGTAGATGTGGGTCAGATCTATGGGGCAGGTGCTGCTGTGGGGATGTTGTGGCTCAGATCTATGGGGCAGGAGCTGCTATGGGGCATATATGGGTGAGATATATGGGGCAGGAGCTGCTACGGGGATGATTGCGCTATGATCAATAGGGCAGGAGCTGCTGTGAGGCAGATGTGGGTCAGATTTATTGGGAAGGATCTGCTGTGGGGTAGAGGTGGGTCAGATCAATGGGGCAGAAGCTGCTGTGGGGCAGAGGTGGGTCTGATCTATTGGGCAGGAGCTGCTGTGGGGCTGATGTGGGTCAGATCTACGGAGCAGGAGCTGCTCTGGGGCACATGTGGTTCAGGTCTGTGGGGCAGGTGCTGCTGTGGGGAAGATGTGGGTCAGATCTATGGGGCAGGAGCTGCTATGGGGCACATCTGTATCAGATCTATGGGGCAGGAGCTGCTGTGGGGCAGATGTAGGTCAGATCTATGGGTCAGGAACTGCTGTGGAGCTGATGTGGGTCAGATCTATGGGGCAGGAGCTGCTGTGGTGCTGCTTGGCGTCAGATCTATGGACAGGAGCTTCTTTGGTGCACATGTGGGTCAGATCTATGGGGCAGGAGCTGCTGTGTGGCTGATATGGGTCAGATCTATGTGGCATGCGCTGCTGTGGGGTATATGTGGGTCAGATCTATGGGGCAGGAATTGCTGTGTGGATGATGTGGCTCAGATCTATGGGGCAGGAGCTGCTATGGGGCAGATGTGGGTCAGATCTATGGGGCAGGAGCTGCAGTGGGGATGATTGCGGTAAGATCTATAGGGCAGGAGCTGCTGTGAGGCAGATGTGGGTCAGATCTATTGGGAAGGATCTGCTGTGGGGTAGAGGTGGGTCACATCAATGAGGCACGAGCTGCTGTGGGCAGATGTGGGTCTGATCTATGGGGCAGAAGCTTCTGTGGGTCAGATCTATGGGGCAGGAGTTGCTGTGGGGCACATGTGGGTCGGATCTATGGGTCAGGAGCTGCTGTGGGGTAGATGTGGGTCAGATCTATGGTACAGAAGCAGCTTTGGGGATGATGTGGCTAAGATATATGGGGCAGGAGCTACTATGGGGCAGATGTGGGTGAGATATATGGGGCAGGATCTGATCTGGGAATGATTGCGGTAAGATCTATAGGGCAGGAGCTGCTGTGGGGTAGAGGTGGGTCAGATCAATGGGGCAGGACCTATGTGGGGCAGAGGGGGTTCTTATCTATTGGGCAGGAGCTGCTGTGGGGAACATGTGGGTCAGGTCTATAAGGCAGGTGCTGCTGTGGGGCTAATTGGGGTAAGATCTATGGGGCAGGAGCTGATGTGGGTCAGATATATGGGGCAGGAGCTGCTGCGGGGCTGATGTGGGTCAGATCTATGGGGTAGAAGCTGCTATGGAGCACATGTGTATCAGATCTATGGGGCAGTAGCTGTTGTGGGGCACATGTGGGTAAGATCTATTGGCCTGGAGCTGCTGTGGGGCAGATGTAGGTCAGATCAATGGGTCAGGAGCTGCTGTGGAGCTGATGTGGGTCAGATCTATGGGGCAGGATCTGCTGTGGGGCTGACTGGCATCAGATCTATGGGGCAGGAGCTGCTCTGCGGTATATGTGGGTCATATCTATGGGGCAGGAGCTGCTGTGGGGCAGGTATGGTTCATATCTATGGGGCAGGTATGTAGTGGGGCGGATGTGGAACAGATCTATGGGGCAGGAGCTGCTGTGGGGCTGATTTGGGTCAGATCTATGGGGCAGGAGCTGCTGTGGGTCAGATCTATGGGGCAGGAGCTGCTGTGGAGATGATGTGGGTCAGAACTATGTGGTAGGAGAAGATGTGGGACAATGTGGGTCAGATCTATGGGGCAGGAGCTGCTGTAGGGCTGATTGGGGTCAGATCTATGGGGCAGGAGATGATGTGGGGCACATTTCTGTCAGATCTATGGGGCAGGAGTTGCTGTGGGGCACATGTGGGTCAGATCCAAGGGGGAGGCGCTGCTGTGGGGTAGATGTGGATCAGATCTATGGGGCAGGAGCTGCTGTGGGGATGATGTGGCTCAGATCTATGGGGTAGGAGCTGCTATGGGGCAGATTTGGGTCAGGTATATGGGGCAGGAGCTGCTGTGGGGCTGATTGCGGTAAGTTCTATAGGGCAGGAGCTGCTGTGAGGCAGATGTGGGTCAGATTTATTGGGAAGGATCTGCTGTGGGGTAGAGGTGGGTCAGATCTATGGGGCAGAAGCTGCTGTGGGGTAGATGTGGGTCAGATCTATGGGGCAGGCGCTGCTGTGGGGCAGAAGTGGGTCAGATTTAACGGGCAGGAGTAGCTGTTGGGGTGATGTGGGTCAGATCTATGGGGAGTAGCTGCTGTGGGGCAGATGTGGGTCAGATCTATGAGGCACGAGGTGCTGTGGGGCTGATGGGGGTCAGATCTATGGGGCAGGAGGTGCTGTGGGGCTGATGTGCTTCTGATCTGTTGGGCAGGAGCTGCCGTGGGGCGTATGTGTGTCAGATCTATGGGGGTGGAACTGCTGTGGGGCACTTGTGGGTCAAATCTTAGGGGCAGGAAATTCTGTGGGTCAGATGTGGGTCAGATCTTAGGGGCAGGAAATTCTGTGGGGCAGATCTCTGGGACAGGATCTGCTGTGGGTCAGATCCATGGGGCAGGAGCTGCCGTGGGGTAGAGGTGGGTCAGATCTATGGTGCAGGTGCTGCTATGGGGCACATGTGTGTCAGGTCAATGGGGCAGGAGCTGCTGTGGGGCACATGTGGGTCAGATCTATGGGGCAGAAGGCTGCTGTGGTGAAGATGGTGATCAGATCTATGGGGCAGAAGATGCTATGGGGCTGATGGGGGTAACTTCTATTGGGCAGGAGCTGCTCTGGGGCATATGTGGGTCAGATCTATGGGGCAGGAGCTTCTGTGGGGTAGATGTGGGTCATATCTTTGGGACAGGAGTTGCTGTGGGTCAGATCTATGTGGAAATAGCTGCTGTGGGACTGATATGGGTCAGATCTATGGGGCAGGAGCTGCTGTGGGGCAGATTTGGCTCAGGTATATGGGGCAGGAGCTGATGTTTGCCTGCTGAGGTTCAGATATATGAGGCAGGAGCTGCTATGGGGCACATGTGTATCAGATATATGGGGTAGGAGCTGTTGTGGGGCACAAGGGGGTCAGATCTAAGGGGCAGGAGATGCTGTGATGAAGATGTGGTTCAGATGTATGGGGCAGGAGATGCTGTGGGTCACATGTGCGTCAGATCTATGTGGCAGGAGCTGTGTGGGGCACATGTGGGTTAGATCTATGGGGCAGGAGCTGCTCTGGGGCATATGTGGGTCAGATCTATGTGGCAGGAGCTGCTGTGGATCAGATCTATGGGGCAGGAGCTTCTATAGGGCTGATGTGGGCCAGATCTATGGGGCACGATCTGCTGTCGGGTAGATATGGGTCAGATCTATGGGGCAGGAACTGTTGTGGGGGAGATGTGGATCTGATCTATTGGGCAGGAGCTGCTGTGGGGCTGATGTGGGTCAGATCTATGAGGCAGGAGCTGCTGTGGGGCACATGTAGATCAGACCTACGGTGCAGGAGCTTCTGTGGGGCTGATGTGGGTCAGATCTATGGGGCAGGAGTTTCTATGGGGCTGATGTGGGACATTTCAATGGGGCAGGAGATGCTGTGGGTCACATGTGCGTCAGATCTATGGGGCAGGAGGTGCTGAGGGGCAGATGTGGGTCAGATCAATAGGGCAGGAGCTGAAGTGGGGCAGATGTGGGTCAGATCTATGGGCAGTAGCTGCTGTGGGGCAGATGTGGGTCTGATCTATGGGGCAGGAGCTGCTCTGGATCACATGTGGGTCAGATATATGCGGCAGGAGCTGCTGTGGGGATGATTTGGGTCAGATCTATGGGGCAGGAGCTGCTATGGGGCAGATGTGGGTCTGATCTATGGGGCAAGAGTTGCTGTGGGGCTGATATGGGTCAGTTCTATTGGGCAGGAGCTGCTGTGTGGCCGATGTGGGTCTGATCTATGGGGCAGGAGCTGCTGTGTGGCTGATGATTTGGGTCAGATCAATGGGGCAGTAGCTGCTGTGGGGCTGATGTTGGTAAGATCTATGGGGCAGGAGATGCTGTGGGTCAGATCTATGTGGCAGGTGATGGCTTGGGTCTGATCTATGGGGCAGGAGCTGCTGTGGGGCAGATATGGGTCATCTTGATGGGCCAGGAGCTGCTGTAGTGCAGATATGGGTCAGATCTATGGGGCAGTAGCTGCTGTGGGGCAGATGTGGGTCAGATCTATGGGGCTGGACATGCTGTGTGGCTGATGTGGGTCTGATCTATGGGGCAGGAGCTGCTGTGTGGCTGATGATTTGGGTCAGATCAATGGGGCAGTAGCTGCTGTGGGGCTGATGTTGGTAAGATCTATGGGGCAGGAGATGCTGTGGGTCAGATCTATGTGGCAGGTGATGGCTTGGGTCTGATCTATGGGGCAGGAGCTGCTGTGGGGCAGATATGGGTCATCTTGATGGGCCAGGAGCTGCTGTAGTGCAGATATGGGTCAGATCTATGGGGCAGTAGCTGCTGTGGGGCAGATGTGGGTCAGATCTATGGGGCTGGACATGCTGTGGGTCAGATCTATGGGGCAGGTGATGCTGTGGGTCAGATCTATGGGGCAGGATCTGCTGTGGGGCACATGTGGATCAGATCTAAGGGGCAGGAGCTTCTATGGGGCTGATGTGGGTCAGATCTATGGGGCAGGAGCTGCTGTGGGGTAGATATGGGTCATCTTGATGGGCCAGGAGCTGCTGTGGTGCAGATGTGGGTCAGATCTATGGGGCAGTAGCTGCTGTGGGGCAGATGTGGGTCAGATCTATGGGGCAGGTGATGCTGTGTGTCAGATCTATGGGGCAGGAGTTGCTGTGGGGCACATGTGGGTACGATGTATAGGGCAGGAGCTGCTGTGGGGCTGATGTGGGTCAGATCTATGGGACAGGAGCTGCTGTGGGGCTGATGTGGGTCAGATCTATGGGGCAGGAACTTCTGTGGGGCATATGTGGGTCAGATCTATTGGTCAGGAGCTGCTCTGGGGCACATGTGGGTCAGATCTATCGGGCAGGAGCTGCTGTGGAACTGATGTGGGTCACTTCTATGGGGCAGGAGCTGCTGTGGGGCAGATGTGGGTCAGATCTATGGGGCAGGAGCTGCTGTGGGGCAGATGTGGGTCAGATCTATGGGGCAGGAGCTGCTGTGGGGCAGATGTGGGTCTGATCTATGGGGCAGGAGCTGCTCTGGATCACATGTGGGTCAGATATATGGGGCAGGAGCTGCTGTGGGGATGATTTGGGTCAGATCTATGGGGCAGGAGCTGCAATGGGGCAGATGTGGGTCTGATCTATGGGGCAAGAGTTGCTGTGGGGCTGATATGGGTCAGATCTACGGAGCAGGAGCAGCTTTGGTGCAGATGAGAGTCAGATCTATGGGGCAGTAGCTGCTGTGGGTCAGATCTATGGGGCAGGAGCAACTGTGGAGATGATGTGGGTCAGAACTATGTGGTAGGAGTTGATGTGAGACAATGTGGGTCAGATCTATGTGGCAGGAGCTGCTGTGGAGCTGATGCGGGTCCGATCTATGGGGCAGCAGCTGCTGTAGGGCTGATTGTGGTCAGATCTATTGGGCAGGAGGTGCTCTGGGGCATATGTGTGTCAGATCTATGGGGCAGGAGCTGCTGTGGGGCACATGTGGGTCAGATATACGGGGCAGGAGTTGCTGTGGGGTAGATGTGGGTCAGATCTATGGGGCAGGTGCTGCTGTGGGGATGTTGTGGCTCAGATCTATGGGGCAGGAGCTGCTATGGGGCATATATGGGTGAGATATATGGGGCAGGAGCTGCTACGGGGATGATTGCGCTATGATCAATAGGGCAGGAGCTGCTGTGAGGCAGATGTGGGTCAGATTTATTGGGAAGGATCTGCTGTGGGGTAGAGGTGGGTCAGATCAATGGGGCAGAAGCTGCTGTGGGGCAGAGGTGGGTCTGATCTATTGGGCAGGAGCTGCTGTGGGGCTGATGTGGGTCAGATCTACGGAGCAGGAGCTGCTCTGGGGCACATGTGGTTCAGGTCTGTGGGGCAGGTGCTGCTGTGGGGAAGATGTGGGTCAGATCTATGGGGCAGGAGCTGCTATGGGGCACATCTGTATCAGATCTATGGGGCAGGAGCTGCTGTGGGGCAGATGTAGGTCAGATCTATGGGTCAGGAACTGCTGTGGAGCTGATGTGGGTCAGATCTATGGGGCAGGAGCTGCTGTGGTGCTGCTTGGCGTCAGATCTATGGACAGGAGCTTCTTTGGTGCACATGTGGGTCAGATCTATGGGGCAGGAGCTGCTGTGTGGCTGATATGGGTCAGATCTATGTGGCATGCGCTGCTGTGGGGTATATGTGGGTCAGATCTATGGGGCAGGAATTGCTGTGTGGATGATGTGGCTCAGATCTATGGGGCAGGAGCTGCTATGGGGCAGATGTGGGTCAGATCTATGGGGCAGGAGCTGCAGTGGGGATGATTGCGGTAAGATCTATAGGGCAGGAGCTGCTGTGAGGCAGATGTGGGTCAGATCTATTGGGAAGGATCTGCTGTGGGGTAGAGGTGGGTCACATCAATGAGGCACGAGCTGCTGTGGGCAGATGTGGGTCTGATCTATGGGGCAGAAGCTTCTGTGGGTCAGATCTATGGGGCAGGAGTTGCTGTGGGGCACATGTGGGTCGGATCTATGGGTCAGGAGCTGCTGTGGGGTAGATGTGGGTCAGATCTATGGTACAGAAGCAGCTTTGGGGATGATGTGGCTAAGATATATGGGGCAGGAGCTACTATGGGGCAGATGTGGGTGAGATATATGGGGCAGGATCTGATCTGGGAATGATTGCGGTAAGATCTATAGGGCAGGAGCTGCTGTGGGGTAGAGGTGGGTCAGATCAATGGGGCAGGACCTATGTGGGGCAGAGGGGGTTCTTATCTATTGGGCAGGAGCTGCTGTGGGGAACATGTGGGTCAGGTCTATAAGGCAGGTGCTGCTGTGGGGCTAATTGGGGTAAGATCTATGGGGCAGGAGCTGATGTGGGTCAGATATATGGGGCAGGAGCTGCTGCGGGGCTGATGTGGGTCAGATCTATGGGGTAGAAGCTGCTATGGAGCACATGTGTATCAGATCTATGGGGCAGTAGCTGTTGTGGGGCACATGTGGGTAAGATCTATTGGCCTGGAGCTGCTGTGGGGCAGATGTAGGTCAGATCAATGGGTCAGGAGCTGCTGTGGAGCTGATGTGGGTCAGATCTATGGGGCAGGATCTGCTGTGGGGCTGACTGGCATCAGATCTATGGGGCAGGAGCTGCTCTGCGGTATATGTGGGTCATATCTATGGGGCAGGAGCTGCTGTGGGGCAGGTATGGTTCATATCTATGGGGCAGGTATGTAGTGGGGCGGATGTGGAACAGATCTATGGGGCAGGAGCTGCTGTGGGGCTGATTTGGGTCAGATCTATGGGGCAGGAGCTGCTGTGGGTCAGATCTATGGGGCAGGAGCTGCTGTGGAGATGATGTGGGTCAGAACTATGTGGTAGGAGAAGATGTGGGACAATGTGGGTCAGATCTATGGGGCAGGAGCTGCTGTAGGGCTGATTGGGGTCAGATCTATGGGGCAGGAGATGATGTGGGGCACATTTCTGTCAGATCTATGGGGCAGGAGTTGCTGTGGGGCACATGTGGGTCAGATCCAAGGGGGAGGCGCTGCTGTGGGGTAGATGTGGATCAGATCTATGGGGCAGGAGCTGCTGTGGGGATGATGTGGCTCAGATCTATGGGGTAGGAGCTGCTATGGGGCAGATTTGGGTCAGGTATATGGGGCAGGAGCTGCTGTGGGGCTGATTGCGGTAAGTTCTATAGGGCAGGAGCTGCTGTGAGGCAGATGTGGGTCAGATTTATTGGGAAGGATCTGCTGTGGGGTAGAGGTGGGTCAGATCTATGGGGCAGAAGCTGCTGTGGGGTAGATGTGGGTCAGATCTATGGGGCAGGCGCTGCTGTGGGGCAGAAGTGGGTCAGATTTAACGGGCAGGAGTAGCTGTTGGGGTGATGTGGGTCAGATCTATGGGGAGTAGCTGCTGTGGGGCAGATGTGGGTCAGATCTATGAGGCACGAGGTGCTGTGGGGCTGATGGGGGTCAGATCTATGGGGCAGGAGGTGCTGTGGGGCTGATGTGCTTCTGATCTGTTGGGCAGGAGCTGCCGTGGGGCGTATGTGTGTCAGATCTATGGGGGTGGAACTGCTGTGGGGCACTTGTGGGTCAAATCTTAGGGGCAGGAAATTCTGTGGGTCAGATGTGGGTCAGATCTTAGGGGCAGGAAATTCTGTGGGGCAGATCTCTGGGACAGGATCTGCTGTGGGTCAGATCCATGGGGCAGGAGCTGCCGTGGGGTAGAGGTGGGTCAGATCTATGGTGCAGGTGCTGCTATGGGGCACATGTGTGTCAGGTCAATGGGGCAGGAGCTGCTGTGGGGCACATGTGGGTCAGATCTATGGGGCAGAAGGCTGCTGTGGTGAAGATGGTGATCAGATCTATGGGGCAGAAGATGCTATGGGGCTGATGGGGGTAACTTCTATTGGGCAGGAGCTGCTCTGGGGCATATGTGGGTCAGATCTATGGGGCAGGAGCTTCTGTGGGGTAGATGTGGGTCATATCTTTGGGACAGGAGTTGCTGTGGGTCAGATCTATGTGGAAATAGCTGCTGTGGGACTGATATGGGTCAGATCTATGGGGCAGGAGCTGCTGTGGGGCAGATTTGGCTCAGGTATATGGGGCAGGAGCTGATGTTTGCCTGCTGAGGTTCAGATATATGAGGCAGGAGCTGCTATGGGGCACATGTGTATCAGATATATGGGGTAGGAGCTGTTGTGGGGCACAAGGGGGTCAGATCTAAGGGGCAGGAGATGCTGTGATGAAGATGTGGTTCAGATGTATGGGGCAGGAGATGCTGTGGGTCACATGTGCGTCAGATCTATGTGGCAGGAGCTGTGTGGGGCACATGTGGGTTAGATCTATGGGGCAGGAGCTGCTCTGGGGCATATGTGGGTCAGATCTATGTGGCAGGAGCTGCTGTGGATCAGATCTATGGGGCAGGAGCTTCTATAGGGCTGATGTGGGCCAGATCTATGGGGCACGATCTGCTGTCGGGTAGATATGGGTCAGATCTATGGGGCAGGAACTGTTGTGGGGGAGATGTGGATCTGATCTATTGGGCAGGAGCTGCTGTGGGGCTGATGTGGGTCAGATCTATGAGGCAGGAGCTGCTGTGGGGCACATGTAGATCAGACCTACGGTGCAGGAGCTTCTGTGGGGCTGATGTGGGTCAGATCTATGGGGCAGGAGTTTCTATGGGGCTGATGTGGGACATTTCAATGGGGCAGGAGATGCTGTGGGTCACATGTGCGTCAGATCTATGGGGCAGGAGGTGCTGAGGGGCAGATGTGGGTCAGATCAATAGGGCAGGAGCTGAAGTGGGGCAGATGTGGGTCAGATCTATGGGCAGTAGCTGCTGTGGGGCAGATGTGGGTCTGATCTATGGGGCAGGAGCTGCTCTGGATCACATGTGGGTCAGATATATGCGGCAGGAGCTGCTGTGGGGATGATTTGGGTCAGATCTATGGGGCAGGAGCTGCTATGGGGCAGATGTGGGTCTGATCTATGGGGCAAGAGTTGCTGTGGGGCTGATATGGGTCAGTTCTATTGGGCAGGAGCTGCTGTGTGGCCGATGTGGGTCTGATCTATGGGGCAGGAGCTGCTGTGTGGCTGATGATTTGGGTCAGATCAATGGGGCAGTAGCTGCTGTGGGGCTGATGTTGGTAAGATCTATGGGGCAGGAGATGCTGTGGGTCAGATCTATGTGGCAGGTGATGGCTTGGGTCTGATCTATGGGGCAGGAGCTGCTGTGGGGCAGATATGGGTCATCTTGATGGGCCAGGAGCTGCTGTAGTGCAGATATGGGTCAGATCTATGGGGCAGTAGCTGCTGTGGGGCAGATGTGGGTCAGATCTATGGGGCTGGACATGCTGTGTGGCTGATGTGGGTCTGATCTATGGGGCAGGAGCTGCTGTGTGGCTGATGATTTGGGTCAGATCAATGGGGCAGTAGCTGCTGTGGGGCTGATGTTGGTAAGATCTATGGGGCAGGAGATGCTGTGGGTCAGATCTATGTGGCAGGTGATGGCTTGGGTCTGATCTATGGGGCAGGAGCTGCTGTGGGGCAGATATGGGTCATCTTGATGGGCCAGGAGCTGCTGTAGTGCAGATATGGGTCAGATCTATGGGGCAGTAGCTGCTGTGGGGCAGATGTGGGTCAGATCTATGGGGCTGGACATGCTGTGGGTCAGATCTATGGGGCAGGTGATGCTGTGGGTCAGATCTATGGGGCAGGATCTGCTGTGGGGCACATGTGGATCAGATCTAAGGGGCAGGAGCTTCTATGGGGCTGATGTGGGTCAGATCTATGGGGCAGGAGCTGCTGTGGGGTAGATATGGGTCATCTTGATGGGCCAGGAGCTGCTGTGGTGCAGATGTGGGTCAGATCTATGGGGCAGTAGCTGCTGTGGGGCAGATGTGGGTCAGATCTATGGGGCAGGTGATGCTGTGTGTCAGATCTATGGGGCAGGAGTTGCTGTGGGGCACATGTGGGTACGATGTATAGGGCAGGAGCTGCTGTGGGGCTGATGTGGGTCAGATCTATGGGACAGGAGCTGCTGTGGGGCTGATGTGGGTCAGATCTATGGGGCAGGAACTTCTGTGGGGCATATGTGGGTCAGATCTATTGGTCAGGAGCTGCTCTGGGGCACATGTGGGTCAGATCTATCGGGCAGGAGCTGCTGTGGAACTGATGTGGGTCACTTCTATGGGGCAGGAGCTGCTGTGGGGCAGATGTGGGTCAGATCTATGGGGCAGGAGCTGCTGTGGGGCAGATGTGGGTCAGATCTATGGGGCAGGAGCTGCTGTGGGGCAGATGTGGGTCTGATCTATGGGGCAGGAGCTGCTCTGGATCACATGTGGGTCAGATATATGGGGCAGGAGCTGCTGTGGGGATGATTTGGGTCAGATCTATGGGGCAGGAGCTGCAATGGGGCAGATGTGGGTCTGATCTATGGGGCAAGAGTTGCTGTGGGGCTGATATGGGTCAGTTCTATTGGGCAGGAGCTGCTGTGTGGCTGATGAGGGTCAGATCTATGGGGCAGGAGCTGCTGTGTGGCTGATGATTTGGGTCAGATCTATGGGGCAGTAGCTGCTGTGGGGCTGATGTTGGTAAGATCTATGGGGCTGGACATGCTGTGGGTCAGATCTATGGGGCAGGTGATGCTGTGGGTCAGATCTATGGGGCAGGATCTGCTGTGGGGCACATGTGGATCAGATCTAAGGGGCAGGAGCTTCTATGGGGCTGATGTGGGTCAGATCTATGGGGCAGGAGCTGCTGTGGGGTAGATATGGGTCATCTTGATGGGCCAGGAGCTGCTGTGGTGCAGATGTGGGTCAGATCTATGGGGCAGTAGCTGCTGTGGGGCAGATGTGGGTCAGATCTATGGGGCAGGTGATGCTGTGTGTCAGATCTATGGGGCAGGAGTTGCTGTGGGGCACATGTGGGTACGATGTATAGGGCAGGAGCTGCTGTGGGGCTGATGTGGGTCAGATCTATGGGACAGGAGCTGCTGTGGGGCTGATGTGGGTCAGATCTATGGGGCAGGAACTTCTGTGGGGCATATGTGGGTCAGATCTATTGGTCAGGAGCTGCTCTGGGGCACATGTGGGTCAGATCTATCGGGCAGGAGCTGCTGTGGAACTGATGTGGGTCACTTCTATGGGGCAGGAGCTGCTGTGGGGCAGATGTGGGTCAGATCTATGGGGCAGGAGCTGCTGTGGGGCAGATGTGGGTCAGATCTATGGGGCAGGAGCTGCTGTGGGGCAGATGTGGGTCTGATCTATGGGGCAGGAGCTGCTCTGGATCACATGTGGGTCAGATATATGGGGCAGGAGCTGCTGTGGGGATGATTTGGGTCAGATCTATGGGGCAGGAGCTGCAATGGGGCAGATGTGGGTCTGATCTATGGGGCAAGAGTTGCTGTGGGGCTGATATGGGTCAGTTCTATTGGGCAGGAGCTGCTGTGTGGCTGATGAGGGTCAGATCTATGGGGCAGGAGCTGCTGTGTGGCTGATGATTTGGGTCAGATCTATGGGGCAGTAGCTGCTGTGGGGCTGATGTTGGTAAGATCTATGGGGCAGGAGATGCTGTGGGTCAGATCTATGTGGCAGGTGATGGCGTGGGTCAGATCTATGGGGCAGGAGCTGCTGTGGGGCAGATATGGGTCATCTTGATGGGCCAGGAGCAGCTGTAGTGCAGATATGGGTCAGATCTATGGGGCAGTAGCAGCTGTGGGGCAGATGTGGGTCAGATCTATGGGGCTGGAGATGCTGTGGGTCAGATCTATGGGGCAGGTGATGCTGTGGGTCAGATCTATGGGGCAGGATCTGCTGTGGGGCAGATGTGGGTCAGATCTATGGGGCAGGAGCTGCTGTGGGGCAGATGTGGGTCAGAACAATGGGGCAGGATCTGCTGTGGGGCAGATGAGGGTCAGAATTATGGGGAAGGAGCTGCTGTGGGGCTGAGGGGGGTCGGATCTATGGGGCAGGAGCAGTTGTGGGGCATATGTGTGTCAGATCTATGGGGCAGGAGCTGCTGTGGGGCAGATGTTGGTCTTAACAATGGGGCAGGATCTGCTGTGGGGCAGATGAGGGTCAGAATTATAGGGAAGGAGCTGCTGTGGGGCTGAGGGGGGTCGGATCTATGGGAGAGGAGCAGTTGTGGGGCATATGTGTGTCAGATCTATGGGGCAGGAGCTGCTGCGGGGCAGATGTTGGTCTTAACAATGGGGCAGGATCTGCTGTGGGGCAGATTTTCATCACATCTATTTGGGAGAAGATGGTTTCGGGCTGATGGGGGTCTCATCTATGCGGCAGGAGCTGCTGTGGGGCTGATGTGGGTCGTATCTTTAGGGCAGGAGCTGCTGTGGGTCAGATCTATGGGGCAGGATATGCAGTGGGGTAGATGTGGATCAGATCTATGGGGCAGGCGCTGCTGTGTGTCTGATATGGGTCAGATCTATGGGGCAGGAGCTGCCATGGGGCAGATCTATTGGGCAGGAGCTGCAGTGGGTCTCATGTTGTTCAGATCTATGGGGTTGGAGCTGCTGTGGGGCACATGTGGGTCAGATCTATGGGGGACGAGCTGCTGTGGGGCTGATGTGGGTCAGATCTATGAGGCAGGAGCTGCTTTGGGAAAGATGTGGGTCTGATCTATGGGGCAGGAGTAGCTGTGGGGCAGATGAGGGTCAGAATTATGGGGAAGGAGCTGCTGTGGGGCTGAGGGTGGTCGGATCTATGGGGCAGGAGCTGTTGTGGGGCATATGTGTGTCAGATCTATGGGGCAGGAGCTGCTGTGGGGCTGATGTTGGTCTTATCAATGGGGCAGGAGATGCTGTGGGTGTAGGTCTATGGGGCAGAAGCTGCTGTCGGGCATATGTGAGCCAGATGTATCGGGCAGGAGCTGCTGTGGGTCAGATGTGGGTCACATCTTTGGGGCAGGAGCTGAGGTGGGGCAGAGGTGGGACTGATCTATTGGGCAGGAGCTACTGTGGATATGATGTGGGTCAGATCTATAGGGAAGGTGCTGCTGTGGGGCTGATGTGGGTCACATCTATGGAGCAGGAGCTGCTGTGAGGCACATGTGGGTCGGGTCTATGGGGGAGGTGCTGCTGTGGGGAAGATGTGGGTCTGATCAATGGGGAAGGATCTGCTGTGGGGATGATGTGGGTCAGATCTATGGGGCAGGAGCTGCTGTGTGACTGATGAGGGTCAGATCTATGGGGCAGGAGCTGCTGTGGGTCAGATGTGGGTCAGAACTATGGGGCACGAGATGCTGTGGAGATGATGTGGGTAAGATCTATGGGCCAGGAGCTGCTGGGGGCTGATGTAGGTCAGATCTATGGGGCAGGAGCTGCTGTGGGGCAGATGAGGGTCAGATATTTAAGGCAGGAGATGCTGTGGTTCAAATCTATGGGGCAGGAGATGCTGTATAGATGATGTGGGTCAGATATTTGGGGCAGGAGATGCTGTGGTTCAGATCTATGGGGCAGAAGCTGCTGTGGGGCTGATGTGGGTTAGATCTATGGGGCAGGAGCTGCTGTGGGGCAGATGTGATTCAGATCTATGTGGCAGGAGCTGCTGTGGGGCTGATGTGGGTCAGATCTATGGGGCAGGAGCTGCTGTGGGGCAGATGTGATTCAGATCTATGTGGCAGGAGCTGCTGTGGGGCTGATGTGGGTCTGATCTATGGGGCAGGAGCTGCTGTGGAGATTATGTGGGTAAGATCTATGGGGCAGATGCTGCTGTCAGGCAAATATGAGTCAGATCTATGGGACATGAGCTGCTGTGGGGCAGATCTATGGGACAGGAGCTGCTGTGTGGCTGATGTGGGTCAGATCTATGGGGCAGGTGCTGCTGTGTGTCAGATGTATGGGGAAGGAGTTGCTGTGGGACAGATCTATGGGACAGGAGAGTCTCTGGGGCTGATGTGGGTCACATCTATGGGGCAGGAGCTGCTGTGGGGTAGATGTGGGTCAGATCTATGGGGCAGGAGCCGCTTTGGGGCTTATGGGGGTTAGATCATTTCGGTAGGAGCTGCTGTGGGTCAGATATATGGGGCAGGAGATGCAGTGGGGCAGTAGTGGGTCAGATCTATTGAGAAGGATCTGCTGTGGGGTAGATGTGGGTCAGATCTATGGGGCAGGAGCTGCTGTGGGGTAGATGTGGGTCAGATATATGGGGCAGGAGCTGCTGTGGAGCTGATGTGGGTCAGATCTATGGGGCAGGAGCTGCTGTGGGGCAGATGTGGGTCTGATCTATGGGGCAGGAGCTGCTGTGTGTCAGATATATGGGGCAGGAGAAGCTGTGGGTCTGATCTATGGGGCAGGAGCTGCTGTGGGGCACATGTGGTTCATATCTATTGGGAAGGAGCTGCTGTGGGGCAGATGTGGGTCATATCAATGGGTTAGCTGTTGCTGTGGGTTAGATCTATGGGGCAGAAGCTCCTTTCAGGCATATGTGAGTCAGATGTATAGCAATACCTGGCCCATAGATGTGACCCTCATCAGCCTCGCAGCAGCTCCTGCCCCATAGATCTGACAACATCAGCCCCACAGCAGCTCCTGCCCCATAGATCTGAACCACATCTGACCAACAGCAGCTCCTGCCCCATAGATCTGACTCACATATGCCCGACAGCAGCTTCTGCCCCATAGATCTAACCCACAGCATCTACTTCACCATTGATATGACCCTCATCAGACCCACAGCTGCTCCAGCCCAATAGATATGACCCACATATACCCCTCAGCAGGTTATGCCCCATAGATCTGACCCACATGTGCCCCACAGCAACTCCTGCCCCAAAGGTCTGACCCAAAGCAGCTCCTGCCCCATAGATCAGACCCACATCTGCCCCACAGCAACTCCTGCCCCATAGATCTGACCCACATGTGCACCACAGCAGCTCCTGCCCCATCGATCTGACCCACATGTGCCCCACAACAGCTCCTGCCCCATAGATCTGATACACATGTGCCCCATAGCAGCCCCTGCCCCATAGATCAGACCCACAGCAACCCCACAGCAGCTCCTGCCCCGTAGATCTGACCCACAGCAGCTCCTGCCTCAATAGATCATACCCCAATTAGCCCCACAGCAGAACCTGTCCCATAGACCTGACCCACATGTGCCCCACAGCTGCTCCTGCTCCATAGATCTGACCCTCATCAGCCCCACAGCAGCTCCTGCCCAATAGATCAGTCCCACCTCTACCCCACAGCAGATCCTTCCCAATAGATCTGACCCACATCTGCCTCACAGCAGCTCCTGCCCTATAGATCTTACCGCAATCAGCCCCACAGCATTTCCTGCCCCATAGATCTGACCCACATCTACCCCACAGCAACTCTGGCCCCATAGATCTGACCCACATGTGCCCCACAGCAGCTCCTGCCCCATAGATCTGACACACATATACCCCAGAGCTGGTCCTGCACAATAGATCTGACCAACATCTACCCCACAGCAGCTCCTGCCCCATAGATCTTACCAACATCAGCGCCATAGCATCTCCTGCCCCATAGATCTGACACACAGCAGCTCCTGCCCCATAGATCTGACCCACATCTGCACTACAGCAGCTCCTGCCCCATAGATCTCACTCACATGTGCCCCAGAGCAGATACTGCCCGATAGATCTGACCCACAACTACCCCACAGCAGCTCCTGCCCCATAGATCTGACCCACATCTGCACTACAGCAGCTCCTGCCCCATACATCTGACTCACATATGCCCCACAGCTACTCCTGTCCCATAGATCTGACCAACATCTACCCCACAGCAGCTCCTGCCCCATAGATCTCACTCACATGTGCCCCAGAGCAGATCCTGCCCCATAGATCAGACCCACAACTACCCCACAGCAGCGCCTGCCCAATAGATCTGACCCAAGGCAGCCCCACACCAGCTCCTGCCCCATAGATCTGACCCACATCAGCCCCACACCAGCACCTGCCCCATTGATCTGACCCACACCAGCCCCACAGCAGCTCCTGCCCCATAGATATGGCACACACCTGCCCCACAGCAGCTCCTTCCCTATAGATCTGACCCACATAAGCCCCACAGCAGCACCTGTTCCGTAGATCTGACCCACATCAGCCCCACAGCAGCTCCTGCCCCATAGATATGACCCACCTCAGCCCCTGCCTCAGAGATCTTACCCACATGTGCCCCTTAGCAGCTCCTGCCCCATAGATCTGACCCACAGCAGCTCCTAACTCATAGATCTGACCCACATATGACCCACAGCAGATCCTGCCCCATAGATCTGACCCACAGCAGCTCCATAGCAGCACCTACCCCATAGATCTGACCCACATCTGCCCCACAGCAGCTCCTGCCACATAGATCTACCGACATGTGCCCCACAACAGCTCCTGCCCCAAAGATCTGATACCCATGTGCCCCACAACAGCTCCTGCCCAATAGATCTGACCCACATCTGCCCCACAGCAGCTCTTGTCTCATAGATCTTTACCACATCAGCACCACAGCAGCTCCTGCCCCATAGATCTGTCCCACATGAGCCCCACAGCAGCTCCTGCCCCATAGATCTCATCGACGTGTGCCCCACAGCAGCTCCTGCCCCATTGATCTGACTCACTTGTGCCCCACAGCAGCTCCAGTCCCATAGATCTGCCCCACAGCCGCTCCTGCCCCATAGATCTGACCCACATCAGCCCCACAGCAGCTCCTGTCCTATAGATCTGACGCACATCAGCCCCACAACAGCTCCTGCCCCATAGATCTGATACACATGTGCCCCATAGCAGCTCCTGCCCCATAGATCTGACCCACAGCAACCCCACAGCAGCTCCTGCCCCGTAGATCTGACCCACAGCAGCTCCTGCCTCAATAGATCATACCCCAATTAGCCCCACAGCAGAACCTGTCCCATAGACCTGACCCACATGTGCCCCACAGCTGCTCCTGCTCCATAGATCTGACCCTCATCAGCCCCAAAGCAGCTCCTGCCCAATAGATCAGACCCACCTCTACCCCACAGCAGATCCTTCCCATTAGATCTGACCCACATCTGCCTCACAGCAGCTCCTGCCCTATAGATCTTACCGCAATCAGCCCCACAGCATTTCCTGCCCCATAGATCTGACCCACATCTACCCCACAGCAACTCTGGCCCCATAGATCTGACCCACATGTGCCCCACAGCAGCTCCTGCCCCATAGATCTGACACACATATACCCCAGAGCTGGTCCTGCACAATAGATCTGACCAACATCTACCCCACAGCAGCTCCTGCCCCATAGATCTTACCAACATCAGCGCCATAGCATCTCCTGCCCCATAGATCTGACACACAGCAGCTCCTGCCCCATAGATCTGACCCACATCTGCACTACAGCAGCTCCTGCCCCATAGATCTCACTCACATGTGCCCCAGAGCAGATACTGCCCGATAGATCTGACCCACAACTACCCCACAGCAGCTCCTGCCCAATAGATCTGGCCCACATCTGCACTACAGCAGCTCCTGCCCCATACATCTGACTCACATATGCCCCACAGCTACTCCTGCCCCATAGATCTGACCAACATCTACCCCACAGCAGCTCCTGCCCCATAGATCTCACTCACATGTGCCCCAGAGCAGATCCTGCCCCATAGATCAGACCCACAACTACCCCACAGCAGCTCCTGCCCCATAGATCTGACCCAAATCAGCCCCACACCAGCTCCTGCCCCATAGATCTGACCCACATCAG
Source organism: Coturnix japonica (assembly GCF_054131305.1). NCBI lineage: Eukaryota > Metazoa > Chordata > Aves > Galliformes > Phasianidae > Coturnix > Coturnix japonica. Next base: position 1,976,757 of record NW_028188945.1, read on the forward strand.
CCCCACACCAGCACCTGCCCCATTGATCTTACCCACACCAGCCCCACAGCAGCTCCTGCCCCATAGATATGACACACACCTGCCCCACAGCAGCTCCTTCCCTATAGATCTGACCCACATAAGCCCCAAAGCAGCACCTGTTCCGTAGATCTGACCCACATCAGCCCCACAGCAGCTCCTGCCCCATAGATATGACACACCTCAGCCCCTGCCTCAGAGATCTTACCCACATGTGCCCCTTAGCAGCTCCTGCCCCATAGATCTGACCCACAGCAGCTCCTAACTCATAGATCTGACCCACATATGACCCACAGCAGATCCTGCCCCATAGATCTGACCCACAGCAGCTCCATAGCAGCACCTACCCCTTAGATCTGACCCACATCTGCCCCACAGCAGCTCCTGCCACATAGATCTACCGACATGTGCCCCACAACAGCTCCTGCCCCAAAGATCTGATACCCATGTGCCCCACAACAGCTCCTGCCCAATAGATCTGACCCACATCTGCCCCACAGCAGCTCTTGTCTCATAGATCTTAACCACATCAGCACCACAGCAGCTCCTGCCCCATTGATCTGACTCACTTGTGCCCCACAGCAGCTCCAGTCCCATAGATCTGCCCCACAGCCGCTCCTGCCCCATAGATCTGACCCACAGCAGCCCCACAGCAGCTCCTGTCCTATAGATCTGACACACATCAGCCCCACAGCAGCTCCTGTCCTATAGATCTGACGCACATCAGCCCCACAGCAGCTCCTGTCCCATAGATCTGACGCACAGCCGCTCCTGCCCCGTAGATCTGACCCACATCTGCCCCACAGCAGCTCCTTCCCCATAGATCTGACCCATATCAGCCCCACATCAGCTCCTGTCCCATAGATCTGTCCCACAGCAGCTCCTGCCCCATAGATCAGATTCATATCTCCCCATAGCAGCTCCTGCCCCATACATCTGACTCAAATATACCCAACAGCAGCTTCTGCCCCATAGATCTGCCCCACAGCATCTCCTGCTCCATTGATATGAGCCATATCTACCCCACAGCAATTCCTGGCCCATATATGTGACCCTCATCAGCCTCACAGCAGCTCCTGCCCCATAGATCTGACCCACATAAGCCCCTCTGCAGCTCCTGCCCCAGAGATCTCACCCAAATCATCTCCACAGCAGCTCCTGCCCCATAGATCTGACATGCATGTGCCCCACAGCAGCTGCTGCTTCATAGATCTGACCCACATCTGCCCCACAGGAGCTCCTGCCCTATAGATCTGATCCACATAAGCCCCACAGCAGCTCCTGTTCAATATGTCTCACCCACATCTGCCCCATAGCAGCTCCTGCCTCATAGATCTGAGCCACATCATCCCCACAGCAGCTCCTGCCCCATAGATATGACCCACAGCAGCCCCACAGCAGCTTATGTCCCATAGATCTGACCCATATGTGCCCCACAGCAACTCCTGCCCCATAGATCTGACCCTCAGCAGCACCTGCCCCATAGATCAGACCCACATCTGCCCCACAGTAACTCCTGCCTCATAGATCTGACCCACATGTGCCCCACAGCAGCTCCTGCCTCATAGATCTGACCCACATGTGCCCCACAGCAGCTCCTGCCCCTTAGATCTGTCCCACAGCAGCTCCTGCCTCATAGATCTGACCTACACACTACATCCGGATCTCACTACAGCCTCCCTTCAGGAAGTTAGAGAGAGCAATGAGGTCTCCCCTGAGCCTCCTCTTCTCCAGGCTGAACAATCCCAGCTCCCTCAGCCTCAACTCATACGGCCTGTGCTCCAGACCCCTCTCCAGCTTTTTTGCCCTCCTCTGAACGCGTTCCGGGGCCTCCATGTCTTCCTTGCACTGAGGGGCCCAAAACTGAACACAGCACTCGAGCTGCGGCCTCATCAGTGCTGAGAACAGGGGGACAATCACCTCTCTGCTCCTGCTGGCAACACTGTTTCTGATGCAGGCCAGGATGCCCTTGGCCTTCTTAATATACAGCAAAGGAATCTCCTGAAAAGGAAACCAGAATATCTGGCAACATGAAACAAAGTTCTGATTCATAAAAGACTGGCAGCAAGGCCTGAATCTCTTGTGTAATCTGCTCTTGATTTATCCCATTAGCACTAGGTGGAATGCAGAAGCTTCCTGAGACGTGATAATCAAAACCTAGTCCAATGCCTTTAAAAAAGCCTTTAAGAGATTACTCCTCCTTGGCTGTTTAAAATAAACTTAGGTAATACAAAAGGTTGGAAAATTTTTGGACAGCTCCCCAGGGCCGGGCTTTGGAAGGCCGTATTGACGAGAGTCAATCAAGCTCCGGCTGCAGGCGTATATGTGTGTGCCAGTTCTTCAACACAGTAGAAATCACAACTTGCTGCGTGATCAAAATTCTGCATGTTCTACTCCTGAACCCCAATTACTTCCAACGGTGTTAAATTACCCCTTGATCTCAAAGCTGAACAAAACAACAAAATGCCACACCAATACTGAATACATAAAAACAAACAACTCCTTGGGCCTCAAGGGGAGGCTGATGCACAGGCCACGGCTGCCAGCGTGCAGCTGGGCTTCCCAGGGCAAACAGCAGCACACGGTGCATCAGAAGCTGAAAGAACCCTCAGGGAAGAGAGGCCAACTCAAGGGGCTGAGCACGGGACACCCTTCTTCCTGCCGGGCTGCTTCCCCTCCTCTGGTTTCTTTCTGTCAGTCCTCAGAGAGCAAGGAGATGCTCACAGCCTGTCACCAGCACTTACGGGTTGGCTGAAAGGCCACAGGTTGGGAAGACCAACAAGGAAACGGGGGAAAACCTGCACCATGTCAAGGGAGAGACATGAAGCCGACCGCTTCATCGCCCTGTGATTGCCAGCCCGAGCGAGGGACGTTCTGACCAGCTACTGAAAGAGGCAGCACCAGGTTTAGAAAGTTCGCTTCAATTTTATTGCGTACAAAAGGACTCGGCTTCTATTTATTACCCCGCCCACACCCCAAAATGAAGCCCCAGTGCCCAGGATTGCCGCTTAGCAATCAGTCACTCAGCCTCCCGTCAGACCCAAGGAGAAGCCAAACCCCAGGGCTACGTCACCTCCTCCCTCTCCAGTCCCAGCCAGCCCTATTTCAACCTAACCCTACACCAGGCCTGGACCTCAAGAGACACACCCTGAAGGAACGCAGCGTCTCCAGCTCTTGCCGTACACCAAGTCCTGCACAGGTGAAGCCCTCTTTGCTTCTAACGCAGCACAAGTCCTTCCTGTCCAGTTCACTTCCATCATCTCCACCGTCCATGACAGGGAAAGCACGGCTGTGCCGGTAAACTGGACCGTTGAGTCAGCAGCTTTTGGTGCCACCTCCGAGAAAGCGCTGCAGGTGGTTCTGCTGTCCTTTGTAGCTTCTTGCTCAGGCCATCATCGTTGCTTTCTGCTTTCCTTCTCGGCTTTCTTCCTCAGCTGAGCAGCGCTTGCCTTGCCTCAGCTTTCTTCACTCTCTCCCAAGTCTCAGTCCCCAGACTCTCCGAGTCCTACAAGAATCAATTCGGAAACGCTCAGGGAACCTTCTCAGCTAACAACTGGTTGGCGGCTCGCTTTGGGAGCTCAAGTCACCCTGCTGGGCACGTTGGGCTGCCAGAACTGGGAACCGCCTTCCTGACAGTCGGGCACACAAGAAACTCCACCCCTGTCTCGTTCCCCAAATCCCACACAAACCAGAGCCTAAAGCCCTTTCCTGCAAGGCGGTCCCTGCACGGGCGGGAGGACCCTCTGCCTGGCAGCTCATAGGGAGCAGCAGTAGCCACAGGATAAGACTGAGCTGGCACCTCCAGGCTGCTGGCAACAGTTACAGATGGTTCCCTCCCACCCAGTTGCCCGTGCCTTTCTCCTATCCCATGAGAGCACCACTTACTGCCTTTGGGAACTTGGAAACTGGCAGCATGATGGCCAGCACAGAGAAGCTGCAAAACGGCTCCGTAGAAGAGTCTGTGGCGCAGCATGTTCTTCATTAGCATGGGCTCAGGGATCTCAGGTGGCCAGAAATGCAGTTCAGCAGCCATAGCACAGACAGCCTGCTGCTCTACTGCTCTCTTATGGAGGCTGCCTGCTGTGAGGGGGGAAAAAGAGGCATCATTACTCTCAGGCACTGTGATGGAGTTACTTCCTGCTAGAAACATTTCCAGGCTGACTTAGAGAAGTGCTCTGAAGCTTGGTCACCTTGGGCTACCGACCCAAGAACAAAGAGGGACAACAAACTTGCATTTCAATTGCCCTTTAGCGCCTGCCTGGGAGAAGAGCCCTCAGCCTTCAGTATTGCTGCACTTACAGGTGAGGGGAAGAGAAGCAAGAGGACGGGTGGGTGTCAAAGAAGGGAAAATTTACCAGGCAAGAATAAACCTATCCCTGAGCTCCATCACACACATGTGAATACTGCCTTACTAATATGAACAATAACATCATTCACACAGCTAAATTTACTCACATTCACATGCCTGGTTGTGGACATGTTCGAGGCCTCGCTGCTGCTGTGCTGTTCAACGCCGGCCACAGCAATAAAGCGCGCAGAAAGCCCATCTGTTGCAGACAGAGGAGTGAGCCGTGCTTAACCAACACTGCTTCAGCGCACGCTTACAGTAAGGCACACCTACCTTGCGCTGGCCATGCAGGAAGCTCGTGACGCAGCTCCAGACGGCTCTCCTGAGGCCCAGCTTCATTTCACGGCCACTCACGCTCTGCTGCTGGACATTCTGCAACGGAAAGGCCACCGGATGCAAATCCCATCCCTCGCAGATGGCATCAGACCTCCGCTCTCATGGCAGTCGCACTCATGGCTCCGGGGGAGAAAGCAGACGTGTGCTTACCGAGCGAGCGCTGTTTGCTGCCAGCTGCTGGTAGGAACCCACGCCTAACCCTACAGTACCAACAGTAACCTATGCCTAACTCTACTATGGGAACAACAATCTACTCCTAACACTAAAGAATGAAGAGGAACAAACTCCTAACAGGAAAACACCAACTACTAACACTAAACCTACTCCTAACCTACTCCTAACACTAAAAAATGAACAATAAGCAATGCCTAACTCAAAAACACAAACAATAACCTATGCCTAACTCAAAAACACTAACAACAACCTACACCTAACTCTAAAACTAAACTAAACCCAAAAACCAACTATAGAAACAGGGACTGGAACAAACAGGGTAAAGATGGGACTGGGGGCCCACAGAATGTGGCTGCAGAATAGGCCCAAAGGAGGAACAGATGTTACAAAAATGCCACCCAGCTAATGCAGGGGGCGGGGGCCGTGCAGCGGGTAAGGAGCTCAGTGCCTGGACCAGCCACGGTGGAGCTGTGACCATGCCAGCGCGGGGCCTGGCACGGTGGTGTGGTGCCAGGCCAGCTATGCCGCGGGCGGATCCACCTCCATGGGCTCCTCTGCAGGTGGGTCCACCTCCATGGGCTCCTCTGAAGGTGGATCCACCTCCATGGGCTCCTCTGAAGGTGGATCCACCTCCATTCGCTCATCTGGAGGTGGATCCACCTCAATAGGCTCCACATGGGTGGTGGTCAAGGGGCTGGTCCAGGCATGATGGATTATGGCTCTCTTACCCATCCTCTGCCTGGTGGTCATGGCGGGCCCCCTCCTCCTTCTCACTCCTAGGGCCCCCAGCTCCATCCTCCCGCCTGAAACAGGGAAAACTTCTACCCTAGCCCTCTTAGCTGCCGACATGGCTGCTAACTGCCACAGCTGTCAGAGGCGAGTGCGTTGCGCGCGGCAGCGGTGACCAAGGTGACGTGGAGAGGGTTCTAAAATGGCGGCCGCACTGCTGGCACTGGTGTTCCACATAGGATGAGGAGGGGGCTGGTAATAGCAGGACAAGGGGAAACTGATTTAAGTTGAAAGAGGGAAGATTTAGGTTGGATGTTAGGGGGAAAGTTGTTTACTAGCAGAGTGGTTAGGCCCTGGAACGGGCTGCCCAGGGAGGTTGTGGATGCCCCGTCCTTGGGGGTGTTCAGGGCCAGGTTGGACAGGGCCCTGGGCAACCTGATCTAGTAAAGGTGTATGTTTGGTGGCCCTGCCAGGCAGGGGGGTTTGTTCTTCATGATCCATGAGGTCCCTTCCAACCTGGGTCATTCTGTGACTCTGTGATACTGGTGTGTGGCTGTTTGTCCCAGCGCGCTGACCTTTTGTCTTCAGGTTCACCAACAAGACTGTAACTGATTTATGGAGGAGGCAAGTGATGGGTGCTACTGAGTGACAATCAACATCACTTTGTGGACATTTGAAAGCACCTTCCTCCAGAGCTGTTCACCTCCAGAAGAGGGTGCTCAGAAGTGTTTACTGGCAGAAGATCTGGCAGCTGCCCCCCCCCCAACAGGCCCCAGCCCGGCCTGAGCCACGTGACAGTGACAGGAAGTGCTTCCTGCAGGCGGCGGAGAGCACTTCCGGGCCATGGCGGCCATGAGCGGGGCCGGGAGGAGCGGGCTCTGTGCTGCGAACGGGGTCGGGCCTCGGTGCGGGGGCACGGAGGGGCTGTTGGGGGAGGAGCTCGCGGCGCTGCCGGCACCCAGGGGCGGCTCCCGGGCGGCTCCACGGTCTCGCTGTGCTGCAGAGTCACCCGGCCGGCCCCAAAAGCCTGGAGGCAGAGCCTGAGCCGGCCCCGGCCCGGATCGTGTGGTGCGGCTCCGGCTGTGCTGGGCTGTGCGGCACCAAGAGGAAGACGTCCGTTCGTTTGCCGGCCGCTCGCTGGCTGTAAGATCCGGGTGGCGCCGAGGCCCGGTTAAGAAACGGCGTGGATGAAGGTTTGTACGGATGGAGTGGGTCTGGATTGCAGTGAGCGGGACGAGTCCGGGCTGCGGTTTGGCGTGGTTGTGTTGGTTGCTTTGAAGGGCTGCCGTCATAGGGTGGAGGGAGGGAGAGGGAGAGGGAGGGATGAACAGGGAAGCAGAAAACAGATGCTCTGCTGGAATTCAGAATAAAGGGGGGCTAAAAGGGGGATAGTTAAAGGTAGTTTACAGAAAATGATTTAGTTAGAATAACAAGGAATGGAGACAGTGGGTCTGGAAGAGCAGGAAGGATGAAGATTAAGGAGTGAGAACTCCCTGAGACACCTGGTGAGAAGGGGATTAGGTGTTGCAACTCCTCTTTTGATATTTGCATCTCCCTGACAAGATGGGCGATAACAAGAGGGGGTCTGCATGATAAAGAATGTGTATTAGAATTAAGGGATGCATGTTAGAATTACGGGAAATCATTGACTATGCATGAGGTTTACCTATATCTGTATCACGGTTTTACAAGTTGGTGTGCAAGTTTGGAGGAGCTATCCCCCTTGCACCCAGCGCTGGAATAAAACATACCTGCTTTATAACCCATCTCTGGATTATAGAGTTTGATTCCGCAAGTCAGGGAGCTTTGAACAGTGCGGGCAGTCAGGAGCACGTCGCGTTTCTGCCTGCTGTGTTGGCGCTGCCGTAAGTCTTTGGGTCCCCAGGGAGGCTCTCCCTGGGGGTGTCCCGATTGGAAGGCAGGATTCAATCCCGCCGCAGCCCGTCCATGGCAGGCAGACGCTTCTCTCCTCTGCTCATGGGACTCAGCAGTGCCAGGGGTTTCACAGCGCGTGTTGCAGTGGCTGGCAGCCTCCGTGTGTTTTTCTGTTGCAAACAGGATCCCATGGTGGAGCCGAACTAGAAGCAGACATTGGTGTCTTGTGGCAGGAGCAAGGGCAGTGGAAGCGCTGCCCAATGCCGGGCGGTGGTGACTGCCATGAGAGCAGGGGTCTGATACCATCTGTGAGGGATGGGATTTGCATCCGGTGGCTTTTCCGTTGCAGAATGTCCAGCAGCAGAGCGTGAGTGGCCGTGAAATGAAGCTGGGCCTCAGGAGAGCCGTCTGGAGCTGTGTCACGAGCACCTTGTGTGTGTGCTGGCCATCATGCTGCCAGTTTCCAAGTTCCCAGAGGCAGTAAGTGGTGCTCTCATGGGCTGAGAGAAAGGCACGGGCAACTGGCTGGGAGGGAACTGTCAAATACAAGATACGAAATACTAAAGTATTGATGCTACAGATAAAGCTCAGTTTGCATTTTTGTTAGAGTCTGTGACAACAAATACAGTGTCCCTGAAGAAATGGCTTTTTTGGCCATTAAAAGACAAAATGCAATCTTTTGATTTGCACAAAGCAGTAAAAACAACACTGGAGCGATTTTCTTTATCCTTTGACAGAGTCTCTGGGTCTTTAATGTCCCTTCCCACCCAAACCATTCCACAATAATATATTTCCACAATGTAAATGTGAAAATATCTGCCATGGTCTCCTGCTGCTCTAGATGACTGGGAATCCTCAGCGTCCATAACAAGCCCAGGGGGAGCCTGGTCCTTGCGGTGGAACAGATCTACCCAGTGGGACACGCTCCCAGTAATTCTTCCCCAGCAGCCTGGCACTCACCCACTAAGGGGTGCCACAAGCACCCACTCTATGCAGCCCTGCGTCACAGGAGGAGCAGCCCGTGGGGAGGCCCAGCCAGCAGCCTGGGGATGTGAGGTCACTATGCCCTGCCACATTGCTGCCTTGTGCCACAAGATCACAATGCCCAGCTGCGTGCTCTAGGTGTTCTGTGCCCCAATAGCAGCACTCGTTGTGGCTGTAGCAGTGGTGGTAGCAGCATGGCACGAGTACTGGGGGCCACGGCCCCCACCTGCCTTGCCGTCCTCCTACTGATAGCCATGTGTTGTCAGGAGACTTGTGCTGCTCCAGGGCGAGCAGCAGGAGCAGGTGGGTGGGCAGAGATGGGGTAAAAAATAAGCGGAAATGAGAGTGAGAAGCCCAGGTTCTGGTTCCAGTGGCTCTGTGCCTTATAGCCCTAAGGCTGCCTTCGATGGGGGCGGGGGGGTATTGGAAAAGGGGGACAGGCAGCACCACAGGAGCTGGGCAAGGGCATGAGGAAGCCCTGTGCTCCCACGGCTCTGCCGCTGGCTGGGTGGAGCATGCTCTTCATCCTGGGGGTGTCCCAGGGGAGAACGTGGAAGGTGTGTGCTGGGAAAAGCATGAGCATTTCTGTTCCAGCTGCCTGATGCTCCCCATAGAAAAATCCTGGTTCCCAACAGAGACCCCCAGCTGTAGCCCAGTGTGTTTCAGGCACCTTTTCTTTGTATGCTCTTCCACGCGGTCCCGGAGGGGTGCCGCATGTGGCCAGGAGGGAGCATTTGTAAAGCTGCCGAGTGCTAGGCTCCAGGTCACCCTGGCCCCTCTATAGCTTTGGCGATCAAGACCTGAGTCTCCCATCCTGTTACCTGTCCCCTTCCCTGGCCCCTTCCCTGTCACTAAGGGAGAGGAAGATCACAGCATGCAATGGGAACATCCCTCTTCTGTTCTTTCTTCTAGATGATGACATTGGTACTCCTTCCTCAGATGACTGGAAGGAGACTGCTTTTGTGCCTCAGGGGAAACTCCGAGGTAAGTTGTGAGTGTCTGTTTCCTTGGAAGTCGAAAAATTAGTGCTATAATAGCTTATTTGGGTACGTAAGGCTCTCCAAAGGTCTTTCAAGTCTCTTTGTGCTTTGAAGGTCGTACACAGATCAGTCATTAGTATTTCTTTACTTGGAGAATTGTCACATTTCAGTGGGAAGGCGGCCCTTGCCAGTCTTTGCTCCTATTCCTTTGCTGTTTGGGCCATGTCATTCCCTGACCTGCAGCCAGTCCTCACAGGTCACTGCAGGAAAAAAAACAAGGCAGACCCCAGTGCACAGCGGAAGCTCTCCTCACCTGTGTCTGATCACTCTTGTGCCTGCAGGCCCCTTTGGTGCATTTCGAAAGCAAAGTCGCGTCCCTGAGCCTGGGGTGGATGCCAGACGTAAGTCACCAGTCTTCATCTCATGATCTTTGCTCATATTTGGTTGTGGAAGTTCAGGAGGGGTTCATCTTTTCACTGCCTGGTGATTTCTTCTCCATGAGAAGCTTGGGTAGTCACTGTTTCTTGGGTGCTGCATGCTCCCAGCATCCCGTTGACTTTGTCTCCATACATCAGAGATCTCCCCACTAAAAAAACCTTGAGGGGCCAAATGTTCTTCTATGCCTTCTCTGAAGATTGTTTTACATGGCCTGGAGAGAGTATCTGGAAAGCTGCTGAGTGCCAGCCAACTGCCCACCTGGCTTCTCTGCAGCTTTGCAACTTTTGACCCAGGTCTGAGTGCCATGTCATCACCTGAGCCCCTTCCAGTCACTGCAGGTCCCTAAGGAAGAGAGAAATTACAGCATACCATGTCATGAGATTTTACTTTCTTTGAGAGATGCCAGCTCACAGTCCTAATGTCAGCCAGGCGCGTCTGCAGGTGTGAGTGAGAATGCACACCTGTGTGTGTGTGCCCTGCCCTCGCACAATGCCCTTGTCCCATTCAGTGATGCCGTTATGCGTTTAGGTAAGCTGCAGTGTGTGGTGAAAAGTTCTCATTCTTTGGTTGCAGAAGTGCCTCCAGGGAAGGCCGTGCTAAATCCTTAGTTGTGCTGGAACCCCACAGGCATCCCAGGGGTGGCTGTTGTCGTTACTGACTTCACTGAAAAGACCGTTCAGTTTAATATCTTGTTTGTCTGAAAGTTATCTTAATGCTTTCTGTTTAGGTCCTGAGAAACAGAAAGAGGCCCTGGAAACAGGAAAATATCTGCAGACACTGCCCCCTCTGCTAATGAAAATCATGAAGGACAAAGCACGTGGTAGGTGTATTTCCGTCTGTTCCCTGAAAGGCTTGTGAAACTGAATTTCTAGAAATACATGTGGAGAAACTGCACCATCTTCCTGATGAGAAGCAGTTACTTACAGTCCCACTCCCTTACCTCCTTTCTAAAGAGACAGGTGGAGCACCTATGCGCTGGCTTGCATTTTGGAACGGCAGAGTTCGCACACTGACTGTCCCCCTGAGAGTAATAGAGGCCATGCACACAACAACTGTCACTCCAGGTAAGGGCCGCTCATAGAGCTCCGTGGCCGTGGTTAGAGGTTGCTCCCCTCCCACTGCAGCCAGTTCCCAGGGACTTAGGAACTTTGTCCTTTTGGGAACTAGGCCACCAGAACCACATTCAGCAGATAAGGAGAGGAAACAGGACCCTCCATAGTACCTCCTGTGCACAGACCCTGCATTCCAGAGCTTGCTGTGCTTCCCCTGAGCCACCAGGCACAACAGCAGCCCGGAGCGGGATCCTTCCTGTGGTTGTTCTTGTCCACGTCACTCAAAGCAGCAGCTGGTGAAACAGATCCACATTGTTTTTCCAGGTGCGGATGGTGAGGAACACGCAAATGCCGCAGACAATAATTTTATCAAGAAGTACTGCCTGGGATTTGGTGTGGCTATCTTCGTTACCATGCTGATGGCAATGTTTTCGTGCTATCGTCTTGTCCGACAACGGAGGCAGATAAACCAGTGAGTTCTTGTTCACCCCCAACCCCATCCTGCCCCCTCTCTTTACTATAGGGATCCTGTGAGCAAGGAGGCATTTCTAGTTAAAGCAGCATAGAGAAGCCAGTTAGTTGTTGCCTAACACTGTCTGAGATTGACACTGTCAGACATTTAACTGGCCTCGCCATTCCTGCTGCATGTTCTTACTGCTGGGCCTGAGACAGGCCCGGAGCTGAGAGTGACTCTATCATGCACTGTGAGGAAGGAGAGCAGGGGGTTCTCCTGTGCCCTCAGCACGTTTCTCTCCCTGCAGGCGCCTTGCTGAAGATGCTGCAGTCCAGCATATTGCCCGCAGCAACACCTCACGCTTGGACAAACAGCTTGCTCGCCTCAGTGCGCCGCACAGAAAAGACGTGGCACAAACAACCGGTGCCTGTGCAGTGACAATCTGCCCACCAGCCGCAGAGCACCACCAGAGCGGCCCCTGCCAGGCCTGACGGCTGTCGGGCTCAGCTGCCCCCAGTGCAGCCCCCGTAGCCCACCAGCCCAGGCTCCGTGGCCCCTGGGAAGTACATCATGCCCAGTGGCCCCTATCCACCTTGGGCATCAACACCTCTTTCAGGGGACAGGAGGGACCCACCTGGTTTGGAAGCTTGCAGTCATCGGCTGGCACCCAAACAGCAGCACCCTGGCATCAACACCACTCTCCTGTCCCCCACCACCATTCTTCAGGGGTTGGCAGTGGCTCCCTCAAAGTGTCACCCGCAGGCAGCCACTGCCTCAGGGAAGCTTGAGAGGCCTGTCAGCCTCCAGCACCATCTCTGCCCTCACCCTCCCCTCCACCATCCATCAGGGGATGGAAGCGACCCCAGCAGAGTATAGACCTGGGGACATCATCCAACAGACGGACGACCATTGCCTGGGGGAAGCCAACTGGCCCAGCAGCCCCCTGTCCCCCCCAGGAACTGTCACCAACTTTCCTTCACCATCCTTCAGGAGGTTGGAGCAGCCCCCACAGGGTGGCAGTTTGAGGGCATCATCCGACACCCAGAAAACTACAGCCAGGGGAAAGCATACCAGGCCCCACAGCTCCCAGCCCCCCACAGCACCAACTCTGCCCTCCCGCTCCTCTCCTCCATCCTTCAGGATGTGGGAGTGCCCCCCCCCACAGGGGGGGCAACATGGGGGCAACACCTGTAAAACCTCTGCCTGGAAAAAGTATGACAGGCCCAGCAGCCCCAAGATCCCCCCAGCACCACCTCTCTCTTCATGCTCCTCTCCACCATTGGTCAGGGGGTGGGAGCATCATCACTGGTCAACACAACAGGGGCTTCTTTCTTTAACATCCTTATTACACCTTCCGAACTGAGTATACCTTTTCTACAAAAATTCTCAGCACCACAGATGATCATATTCAAAACATCTATAACTATATGGAATATAGATATTGTAAATTAATTCAATAAAATTCAACAACAAAACAAAATAACCAAGAAGCTGCTTCCTTCAAAAGGCAGAGTATTCTGACGAGGAGAAAACAGCAATACTAACATCACGTCATAGCGTTGCCATCAGGGCTCAAGCTAAGGCAGCCAGCTGACCAGGGCAGAACTTGTGTTAGATGCTGCTCAGTGACAACACCCAGAATGAAGTAGCAAGGATGTGAAGTGTAGGAGACTACTTGCGCTTATCACATTCTGTCTGCTGTAACAGCACTACTCAAAGATTTCTAATCGGGCCAAGATCTTTGTGAAGCAGCAGTTTGTTCATTACTGCCATCATGGCCGCACACCCCTACTGACTGTTGGGCAGGGCTGCAGTGGAGAAGGCCCTCCACACGCAGTCCTGGGCAGGCAAGGGCTGTCGGTGCACAGTGCCACACGCTCCTTGCCATCTGCACACACGTGGGCTGGCTTTGCACTGCCAGGCACATCGTCTCGCCTGGGCACTGCAGGTCCTCGCTTGGTGGTATGCAGAGACAGCGGGGCCAACAGATGAAGTTATCTGTGTTGTGTGCAATACTTGCATGACTTGGGAGCTGACAATCCTTGTGGTTCTCTGTCCTGCTCCAATTTATAGGAAGGAGAGGAGGTCCATACGTGTATGCCTGAGCATGGTTCAAATGTTGGAGGACGGACGCTATTACGATTTAGGGTGATTAGGAAGGGAAGGCGGGCAATAGAAAAGACAGGAAAAAGAATCAAGGAGTCTTTATAGGAAGCAAGAGGGAGAGAGAGTCACCACCATGGATCTGACGTGTTTAGTAGTTCAGTCATTGATCTTCAGTAGTGGTGGGTCATCAGGAGTTGTTGTTCCGCTGACGATGACTGTGACCACGGCAACAGTTTCCAATGATAGTATAAACTTACAAATAAGTCCAACGTGGTTCAGTCAGCTCTCCTTGGTGTGACAGCTCAAATCCAAAATGGTTGGGTAAGCTCTCCTTGGAATGGCAGCTTCTGGCTCTGGGATCTCATCTGGACCTTGCCAGCAGACAAGAGGGAGCAGGGACGCCCACCTGCTTCTTGTTCTTCACAGGACACGATGGTATCATTCCCCAGTTTTCCCATACCAAGCTGGAGCCAGATCTTCTGCCAGTAAACACTTCTGAGCACCCTCTTCTGGAGGTGAACAGCTCTGGAGGAAGGTGCTTTCAAATGTCCACAAAGTGATGTTGATTGTCACACAGTAGCACCCATCACTTGCCTCCTCCATAAATCAGTTACAGTCTTGTTGGTGAACCTGAAGACAAAAGGTCAGCGCGCTGGGACAAACAGCCACACACCAGTATCACAGAGTCACAGAATGACCCAGGTTGGAAGGGACCTCATGGATCATGAAGAACAAACCCCCCTGCCTGGCAGGGCCACCAAACATACACCTTTACTAGATCAGGTTGCCCAGGGCCCTGTCCAACCTGGCCCTGAACACCCCCAAGGACGGGGCATCCACAACCTCCCTGGGCAGCCCGTTCCAGGGCCTAACCACTCTGCTAGTAAACAACTTTCCCCCTAACATCCAACCTAAATCTTCCCTCTTTCAACTTCAATCAGTTTCCCCTTGTCCTGCTATTACCAGCCCCCTCCTCATCCTATGTGGAACACCAGTGCCAGCAGTGCGGCCGCCATTTTAGAACCCTCTCCACGTCACCTTGGTCACCGCTGCCGCGCGCAACGCACTCGCCTCTGACAGCTGTGGCAGTTAGCAGCCATGTCGGCAGCTAAGAGGGCTAGGGTAGAAGTTTTCCCTGTTTCAGGCGGGAGGACGGAGCTGGGGGCCCTAGGAGTGAGAAGGAGGAGGGGGCCCGCCATGACCACCAGGCAGAGGAGCCCCCCTGCAAAGGGGCAGATGTGGGTCAGATCTATGAGGCAGGGGCTGAGGTGGGTCATATCTATGGGGCAGGAGCTGCTGTGGGGCTGATGTGTGTCACATCTACGGAACAGGTGCTGCTGTGGGGCTTATGTGGGTCAGATCTATAGGGAAGGAGCTGCTGTGGGGCAGGTGTGTGTCATATCTATGGGGCAGGAGCTGCTGTGGGGCTGGTGAGGGTCAGATCTATGGGGCAGGAGCTGCTGTGGGGTAGTTGTGGGTCAGATCTATGGGGCAGGATCTGCTCTGGGGCACATGTGAGTGAGATCTATGGGGCAGGAGCTGCTGTAGTGCAGATGTGGGTCAGATCTATGGGGCAGGAGCTGCTGTGGGGCAGATCTATGGGACAGGAGGTGCTGTGGTGCACATGTGGGTCAGATCTATAGACCAGGAGCTGCTGTGCGGCTGATGTGGGTAAGGTCTATGGGGCAGGACCTGCTCTGGGGCACATGTTGGTCAGATCTATGGGGCAGGAGCTGCTGTGGGTCAGATGTACTGGGCAGGAGCAGCTGTGGTGCTGATGTGGGTCAGATCTATGGGGCAGGAGCTCCTGTGGGGCACATGTATATCAGATCGTTGGGGCAGGAGCAGTTGTGGGGATGATGTGTGTCAGATCTACGGAACAGGTGCTGCTGCGGTCTTATGGGGGTCAGATCTATAGGGAAGGAGCTGCTGTGGAGCTGATGTTGGTTAGATCTATGGGGCAGGAGCTGCTGTGGGGCCTATGTGGGTCAGATCTGTGGGACAGGAGCTGCTGTGTGGCTCATGTGGTTGAGATCTATGGGGCAGGAGCTGCTGTGGGGAAGACGTGGGTCAGATGTATGGAGCAGGAGCTGCTGTGGGGGTGCTGTGTGTCAGATCTATAGGGAAGGAGCTGCTGTGGGGCAGGTGTGTGTCATATCTATGGGGCAGGAGCTGCTGTGGGGCTGGTGAGGGTCAGATCTATGGGGCAGGAGCTGCTGTGGGGTAGTTGTGGGTCAGATCTATGGGGCAGGATCTGCTCTGGGGCACATGTGAGTGAGATCTATGGGGCAGGAGCTGCTGTAGTGCAGATGTGGGTCAGATCTATGGGGCAGGAGCTGCTGTGGGGCAGATCTATGGGACAGGAGGTGCTGTGGTGCACATGTGGGTCAGATCTATAGACCAGGAGCTGCTGTGCGGCTGATGTGGGTAAGGTCTATGGGGCAGGACCTGCTCTGGGGCACATGTTGGTCAGATCTATGGGGCAGGAGCTGCTGTGGGTCAGATGTACTGGGCAGGAGCAGCTGTGGTGCTGATGTGGGTCAGATCTATGGGGCAGGAGCTCCTGTGGGGCACATGTATATCAGATCGTTGGGGCAGGAGCAGTTGTGGGGATGATGTGTGTCAGATCTACGGAACAGGTGCTGCTGCGGTCTTATGGGGGTCAGATCTATAGGGAAGGAGCTGCTGTGGAGCTGATGTTGGTTAGATCTATGGGGCAGGAGCTGCTGTGGGGCCAAAGTGGGTCAGATCTGTGGGACAGGAGCTGCTGTGTGGCTCATGTGGTTGAGATCTATGGGGCAGGAGCTGCTGTGGGGAAGACGTGGGTCAGATGTATGGAGCAGGAGCTGCTGTGGGGGTGCTGTGTGTCAGATCTATGGGGCAGGAGCTTCTGTGGGGTAGATGTGGGTCAGATCTATGGGACTGGAGCTGCTGTGGGTCTGATGGGGGCTAGATCTATGGGGCAGGTGCTGATGTGGGGGTGATGTGTGTCAGATCTATGGGGCAGGAGCTGGTGTGGGGCTGATTTGGGTCACATCTATAGGGCAGGAGCTGCTCTGGGGCATATGTGGGTCAGATCTATGGGGCAGGATCTGCTCTGGGGCACATGTGAGTGAGATCTATGGGGCAGGAGCTGCTGTGGGGTAGATGTTAGTCAGATCTATGGGGCAGGAGTAGCTGTGGGGCATATGTGAGTCAGATGTATGGGGCAGGAGCTGCTGTGGGGCACATGCGGGTCAGATGTATGGGGCAGGAGATGCTGTGTGGCTGATGTGGGTCAGATCTATGGGGCAGGAGCTGCTTTGGGGCAGATGTGGGTCAGATCTATGGGGTAGGTGCTGCTGTGGAGCTGATGTTGGTAAGATCTATGGGGCAGGAGCTGCTGTGGGGTATATGTGGGTCAGATCTATGGGGCAGGAGCTGCTGTAGGGATAATGTGGGTCAGATCGATTGGGCAGGATCTGGTATGGGGCAGATGTGGGTCAGATCTATGGGGCAGGAGCTGCTGTGGGGCAGATGTGAATCTGATCTATGGGGCAGGAGCTGCTGTGGGGCTGATGAGGGTGAGATCTATAAGGCAGGAGCTGCTGTGGGGCTGATTGGGATCAGATCTATGGGTCAGGAGCTGCTGTGTGGCTGATGTGGGTCGGATCTATGGGGCAGGAGATGCTGTGGGGCTGATGTGGGTCAGATCTATCTGGCAGGAGCTGTTATGTGGCTGATGAGGGTCAGATCTATTGGGCAGGAGCTGTTGTGGGGCACATGGGTATCAGATCTTTGGGGCAGGAGCTGTTGTGGGGCACATGTCGGTAGATCTATGTGGCAGGAGCTGCTGTGGGGCTGATGTGGGTCAGATCTATGGGGTAGGTGCTGCTGTGGAGCTGATGTTGGTCAGATCTATGGGGCAGGAGCTGCTGTGGGGCACATGTATATCAAATCTTTGGAGCACGAGCAGTTGTGGGGATGATGTGTGTCAGATCTACGGAACAGTTGCTGCTGTGGGTTTATGTGGGTCAGATCAATGTGGCAGGAGCTGCTGTGGGTCATATGAGGGTCAGATCTATGAGTTAGGAGCTGCTGTGGGTCAGATCTATGGGGCAGGAGCTGCTATGGGGCACATGTGGGTCAGATCTATGAGGCAGGGTCTGAGGTGGGTCATATCTATGGGGCAGGAGCTGCTGTGGGGCTGATGTGTGTCAGATCTACGGAACAGGTGCTGCTGTGGGGCTTATGTGGGTCAGATCGATAGGGAAAGAGCTGCTGTGGGGCAGGTGTGTGTCATATCTATGGGGCAGGAGCTGCTGTGGGGCAGGTGTGTGTCAGATCTATGTGGCAGGAGCTGCTGTGGGGCTGGTGTGGGTCAGATCAATGGGCCAGGAACTGGTGTGGGGCTGATGTGGGTCAGATCTATGGGGCAGGAGCTGCTGTGGGGTAGTTGTGTGTCAGATCTATGGGGCAGGATCTGCTCTGGGGCACATGTGAGTGAGATCTATGGGGCAGGAGCTGCTGTGGGGTAGATGTTGGTCAGATCTATGGGACAGGAGTAGCTGTGGGGCATATGTGAGTCAGATGTATGGGGCAGGAGCTACTGTAGTGCAGGTGTGGGTCAGATCTATGGGGCAGGAGCTTCTGTGGGGTAGTTGTGGGTCAGATCTATCGGGCAGTATCTGCTCTGGGGCACATGTGAGTGGGATCTATGGGGCAGGAGCTGCTGTAGTGCAGATGTGGGTCAGATCTATGGGGCAGGAGCTGCTGTGGGGTAGTTGTGGGTCAGATCTATCGGGCAGTATCTTCTCTGGGGCACATGTTGGTCAGATCTATGGGGCAGGAGCTGCTGTGGGTCAGATCTACTGGGCAGGAGCTGCTGTGGGGCAGATGTGGGTCAGATCTATGCGGCAGGAGCTCCTGTGGGGTAGATGTGGGTCAGATCTATGGGACTGGAGCTGCTGTGGGTCTGATGGGGGCTAGATCTATGGGGCAGGAGCTGCTGTGGGGGTGATGTGTGTCAGATCTATGGGGCAGGAGATGCTATGGCGCTGATGTGGGTCAGATCTATGGGTCAGGAGCTGCTGTGTGGCTGATATGGGTCAGATCAATGGGGCAGGAGCTGATATGGGGCAGATGTGGGTCAGATCTTTGGGGCAGGAGCTGCAGTGGGGCATATGTGAGTAAGATCAATGGGGCAGGAGCTGCTGTGGGTCAGATGTATGGGGCAGGAGCTGCTGTGGAACTGGTGTTGGTCAGATCTGCGGGGCGGGAGCTGCTGTGTTGCTGCTGAGGGTCAGATCTATGGGGCAGGAGCTGCTGTGGGGCCTATGTGGGTCAGATCTGTGGGACAGGAGCTGCTGTGGGGCTCATGTGGTTGAGATCTATGGGGCAGGCGTTGCTGTGGTGCTTATATGGGTCAGATCTATGGTTGCAGGAGCTGCTATGGGGCAGATGTGAGTCAGATCTATGGGGCAGGAGCTGCAGTGGGGCAGATGTGAGTCAGATCAATGGGGCAGGAGCTTCTGTGGGGATGATGAGGGTCAGATCTATGGGGCAGGAGCTGCTGTGTGGCTGATGTGGGTCAAATCTATGGGGCAGGAGCTGCTGTGGGGCACATGTGGGTCAGATCTATGGGGCAGGAGCTGCTTTGGGGCAGATGTGGGTCAGATCTATGGGGTAGGTACTGCTGTGGAGCTGATGTTGGTAAGATCTATGGGGCAGGAGCTGCTCTGGGGTATATGTGGGTCATATCTGTGGGGCAGGTGCTGCTGTGTTGCTGCTGATGGTCAGATCTATGGGGCAGAAGATGCTGTGGGGTAGATCTATGGGGTAAGAGCTGTTGTGAGGCTGATGAGGGACTGATCTTTAAGGCAGGAGCTGCCTTGGGGTACGTGTGGGTCATATCTATGGGGCAGGAGCCGCTGTGGGTCAGATCTACTGGGCTGGAGCTGCTGTGGGGCTGATGTGTGTCAGATCTATGGGGCAGGAGCTCCTGTGGGGCACATGTATATCAGATCTTTGGGGCAGGAGCTGTTGTGGGGATGATGTGTGTCAGATCTACGGAACAGGTGCTGGTGTGGGTCTTATGTGGGTCAGATCTATAGGGAAGGAGCTGCTGTGGAGCTGATGTTGGTTAGATCTATGGGGCAGGAGCTGCTGTGGGGCCTATGTGGGTCAGATCTGTGGGACAGGAGCTGCTGTGTGGCTCATGTGGTTGAGATCTATGGGGCAGGAGCTTCTGTGGGGAAGACGTGGGTAAGATCTATGGGGCAGGAGCTGCTGTGGGGGTGATGTGTGTCAGATCTATCGGGCAGGAGATGCTATGGCGCTGATGTTGGTAAGATATATGGGGCAGGAGCTTCAGTGGGGTAGATGTGGGTCTGATCTATGGGTCAGGAGCTGTTGTGGGTCCGATGTGGGTCAGATCTATGGGGCGGGAACTGCTGTGTGGCTGACGTGGGTCTGATCTATGGGGCAGGAGCTTCTTTGGGGCTGATGTGGGTCAGATCTATGGGGCAGGAGCTGCTGTGTGGATAATGTGGGTCAGATCAATTAGGCAGGAGCTGCTATGGGGCAGATGTGGGTCAGATCTATGGGGCAGGAGCTGCTGTGGGGCTGATGTGGGTCTGATCTATGGGGCAGGAGCTGCTGTGGGGCTGATGAGGGTCACATCTATGGGGCAGGAGCTGCTGTGGGGCTGATTGGGTTCAGATCTATGGGTCAGGAGCTGCTGTGGGGTAGGTGTGGGTCTGATCTATGAGGCAGGAGCTGTTGTGGGTCCGATGTGGGTCAGATCTATGGGGCGGGAGCAGCTGTTGGTCAGATCTATGGGGTTGGTGCTCCTAAGGGGCAGATGTGCGTCGGATCTATGGGGCAGGAGATGCTGTGGGGCTGATGTGGGTCAGATCTATGGGGCAGGAGCTGTTCTGTGGCTGATGAGGGTCAGATATATTGGGCTGGAGCTGCTGTGGTGCTGATGTGGGTAAGATCTATGAGACAGGAGCTGCTGTGGGGCACATGTTGGTCAGATCTATGGGGCAGGAGCTGTTGTGGGGTACATTGGTATCAGATCTTTGGGGCAGGAGCTGTTGTGGGGCACATGTCGGTAGATCTATGTGGCAGGAGCTGCTGTGGGGCTGATGTGGATCAGATCTATGGGGTAGGTGCTGCTGTGGAGCTGATGTTTGTCAGATCTATGGGGCAGGAGCTGCTGTGGTGCTGGTGTTGGTCAGTTCTGTGGGGCAGGAGCTGCTGTGTTGCTGCTGAGGGTCAGATCTATGGGGCAGGAGATTCTGTGGGGCCTATGTGGGTCAGATCTGTGGGACAGGAGCTGCTGTGGGGCTCATGTGGTTGAGATCTATGGGGCAGGCGTTGCTGTGGATCTGATATGGGTCAGATATATGGGGCAGGAGCTGCGACGGGGCAGATGTGGGTCAGATCTATGGGGCAGGAGCTGCAGTGGGGCAGATGTGAGTCAGATCAATGGGGCAGGAGCTGCTGTGGGGATGATGAGGGTCAGATCTATGGGGCAGGAGCTGCTGTGGAGTAGATCTATGGGGCAGGAGCTGTTGTGAGGCTGATGATGGTCTGATCTATAAGGCAGAAGCTGCTGTGTGGCGCAAGTGGGTCAGATGTACGGGGCAGGAGCTGCTGTGTGGCTGATGCGGGTCAGATCTATGGGGCAGGAGCTGCTGTGGGGCAGATGTGGGTCACATCTATGGGCAGGAGCTGCTTTGGGGCAGATGTGGGTCAGATCTATGGGGTAGGTGCTGCTGTGGAGCTGATGTTTTTAAGATCTATGGGGCAGGAGCTGCTGTGGGGTATATGTGGGTCATATCTGTGGGGCAGTTGCTGCTGTGTTGCTGCTGAGGGTCAGATCTACGGGGCAGAAGATGCTGTGGGGATGATGAGGGTCACATCTATGTAGCAGGAGATGCTGTGGGGTAGATCTATGGGGCAGGAGCTGTTGTGAGGCTGATGAGGGTCTGATCTGTAAGGCAGGAGCTGCAGTGGGGCATATGTGTGTCAGATTTATTGGGCAGGAGCTGCTGTAGGGCGCATGTGGGTCAGATCTATGGGGCAGGAGATGCTGTGGGGCTGAAGTGGGTCAGATCTATTGGGGCAGGAGCTGCTGTGGTGCTGATTGGGATCAGATCTATGGGGCAGGAGCTGTTCTGTGGCTGATGTGGGTCAGATTTTTAGGGCAGAAGGCTCTGTGGGGCAGATGTGGGTCAGATCGATGGGGCAGAAGATGCTGTGGGGT
This sequence comes from Coturnix japonica, assembly GCF_054131305.1. NCBI lineage: Eukaryota > Metazoa > Chordata > Aves > Galliformes > Phasianidae > Coturnix > Coturnix japonica. The sequence goes on from NW_028188945.1 coordinate 1,998,502, forward strand.
TGATGGGCGTCAGATCTATGGGGCAGGAGCTGCTGTGGGGATGATGAGGGTCAGATCTCTGGGGCAGGAGCTGTTGTGAGGCTGATGATGGTCTGATCTATAAGGCAGGAGCTTTTTTTGGGCGCATTTGGGTCAGATGTATGGGGCAGGAGCTGCTGTGGGGCACATGTGGGTCAGATGTATGGGGCAGGAGCTGCTGTGGGGCAGATGTGGGTCAGATCTATGTGGCAGGAGCTGCTGTGGGGCAGATCTCTTGGACAGGAGCTGCTCTGGGGCACATTTTGGTCAGATCTATGTGGCAGGATCTGCTGTGGTGTAGATGTGGGTCAGATCTATGGTACTGGAGCTGCTGTGGGTCTGATGGGGCTAGATCTATGGGGCTGGAGCTGCTGTGGGGGTGATGTGGGTCCGATCTATGGGACAGGAGCTGCTGTTTGGCTGATGTGGGTCTGATCTATGGGGCAGGAGCTTCTTTGGGGCTGATGTGGGTCAGATCTATGGGGCGGGAGCTGCTGTGCGTCTGATGTGGGTCAGATCTATGTGGAGAATGTTTATGCAGAATGGCTTCATGAGAAAGGACATGAAGAGATTCCACTAGTTAAATTGAAAAAGAATGAACGTGATTAAAGACAAAGACGGTCTATCCTAGGGCCGATCACGGGCTAAGCAGCTATGGAGAAATCAGGATGTGAAAAGACAGGGTATGTAGCTAAAGACAAAATATGTATCTAGAGGCAAGGACGGCTTGAGGGAAAAGCAAGATGTGTAGCAAGGTGTAGACAGAGCTGCAAAGAAAAAGTATCCATAAGACTAACCACAAAGGTCGGATGAAGTAATGTGTAACCCACCAATCCTGAGCTTTACTTTTGCAATATGCATGAACTTATTACTGATTGTATAAATGAGATGCTGTAACACCTAATAAACGAGACTTGTTGACCATGATAGCATGAGACTTGTCTCCCGCGGTTACTTCCAACAAAGCTGTGTTACAGAAAGGCAGAATTTCTATACGTCCTTATCAAACTAGTTTTTTCTTCTTTTAGTTTGACTTCTGACTTTAACTTTGAAATCAGACAAAGACCTTACAGTAGCAGACGTATCTGATGAAGAATTCACCATTTGTTTACTGTTACAGCATGAAATGATTTGTAAAATGAGTACAGAGCAGGTAAAGAACATCTACCATGTGAAATCAAGGATCATCCATTCCTGCCCTAAACACACACTTATTCACCGAAAAAATTCTCCCTCTACATATCCAAAAGCTGATTTTAAAAGAAATCAGAGCATAGACAGAAACACACAATCAAAATTAAAATGTTTCTTTGTGAGTCATTATGAAGTTTATAAAACATTTAATAAACACAGTGAGTCCGAGCTTCAGAGATGCTTTGTGTTTTTATTTCTTTATCTAGCCGGAAGAATGTACACACACATTTCCTTGGACTGTGGTATTGAGAGATACACTTAAAGCAATCAAGCTGAAGTATAACAGAAGTATATCTAAAGCACCTTTCTTGAAGGACGGCAGGATCACTGAGGATAAGATAATACAGAGCCATAAATGAGAAGGATCAGAAGGACCAACCAACCTGTATAGCATTTCAGAGTGTAGCTGGTTCTTAGAAGAACGAATGACTCTATGGTTCTATGATTCTGTGACTTAAGGTTGGAAAAGACCACTGAAGGTCATCTAGTTCAACCATCAACCCACTCCCAGCATGCCCACTATGTCCCTCAGAGCCACATCTACACGTTTCTTGGACGTCTGCAGGGATGGTGATTCCACCATCACCCTGGGCAAACCTTTCCAATACCTAATGACTATTTTTGAGAAGTTGTTTCTCCGAACATCCAGTAGAACCTCTCCTGGCACAACTCTAAGCCACTCCCTCTTGTCCTGTCACTAGTTACACACAAAAAGAGGTTGAACCTCACCTCACCACAACCCCTCTTCAGGAAGTTGTAGAGAGCAATGAGGTCTCCCCCCAAGCCTCCTCTTCGCCGGACTAAATACCCCCAGCTTCCTCAGCTGCTCCTCACAAGACTTATGCTCCAGACCCCACACCAGCCTCATTACCATTCTATGAACATGTGCCAGGGTCTTTCTTGTAGTGAGGGGGCCCAAAAATGAACACAGTGCTCAAGTCACAGCTTCACCAGTGCCAAGTACTGAGAGATTATCACCTCCCTGGTCCTGCTGGCAACACTATTTCTGATACAAGCCAGGCCTTCTAGGCTACCAGGCACACTGCTGGCTCACATTCATCTGGCTGTCAACTAACACCACCAGAATCTAGATTCTAGCCACAAGCCTGCAAAATGGAGTGGCATGATATTGTGATCAAAGTGCAGTAGCTGGCACTTGACTTTGTTGAAGCTTATACAATTGCCTTCAGCCCATTGATCCAGCCAATTCAGATCCCTCTGTAAGGCCTTCCTACTCTCAGGCAAATCAACACTTCCTTCCAGTGAGGAGTCATCTGCAAACTCACTGAGGATACACTCAATCCCCCCATCCAGATCATCAATAAAGATATTAAACAGGAGCTACCCCTATACTGACGCCTGGGGAAAAAAAAAAAAAAAAGTCAATTAATGAAGCTGGGAAACAGCACAACATTAGGCACCTCTTTGTATTCTAAGTGAGACAAGAAAGAATATTTTCCACTTTAAATTCACAGTATGTAATTAGCAACAGGATAATAGTTATCTATAAATACCTACAAAATCCTTTTACTGAAGGCTTGTTTTGTTCTGGAGACAAACCATCTGTGCATTCCACTCAGAATCTGTATTTACAAATGCTCTGACTTATGTCATTGATATCAGATCAAAAGAACCACAAGCTAAAAACTGCTAACAAAGATAAGAACCAGCTTAAGTCGATCTGCATATACTAAAAGTTTAACTCTCACTGGGTTAGTAGAAAAAAACTACAGTACTGGAATGTAGAGGATTTTACAGACACTTTACACCTGTGTTTTTAACTGTGTATCTGAAGCCCAGGCTGCCCAGCAAAGCCACCAGGTGGCACGAACACATAGTACCAGAGATGCTTTCTCTCACCATCCCTCAGCAAAGGCACTGCCCCAAAACAAACTGTGCGATCAACCTACCAAATGACAGAAGCACAAAATCATTTATCTGAAATGAATCTGAAAATATCTGGCAAACCAATACCCTTCATAAAAAGAGGAAGAGATGATTAACAAAAAAAATACATTCTATTTCCTCACAATTATTGGGTTCAACTTCAGGCATCTTTTTATTCACTCAACATATCCTTTAAAAATCAGGTCACAGTAGCAGCCCCTGTTTTGTTACACAAGATGAAGAGCAGTCATGCCCTGCCCGGCATTAGAGTTCTCATCACCTGTTAACTCATCTGTGAGCTCATATGCAGCAATAATGTATAGATCAATCAGGAAATTAAAAAACAAATAAAAAACCAGCAGGATGCCATAAATGTTGTAATGATTCAGCAACAGGAGATAGTATTTAACTATTTGTGGCATTCGACTCTCTAAGACAAGATCAAACCATTTCAGAAACAATAAATGTCAAAAACACTCTCAAATCTGTATCAAAGAGCATCAAGACCTCCAAAACATTGTACCCTAGAGCTTAAACTCTCAGGAAAGAAGATGACACATACATACAAGAAAATACTTTAAGGCTGTCAGAGAGAAGGCACCTACTACATTAAAGCATTGCAACTCGATCCTTGCAACACTGCAGTACTTGCAGTCTTTACAGTTAGCTGAATTCCATTTCTAGACCATCAGAAGAGCAGTAGAACAGGTGCCATTTGTAAACAGTGAGCTCTTCAGGAGTACAAGATGGATATTAACACTACCCAGCAAATGCATGCCTTGGGCAACAAATACATGAGCTCTACTTCACAGCGTCAATTGATGTGATATCTAAAGTATTCATAAATAATATCCACATATACTATTGGTTCCATTTAAATCTAATCAGAACTTGGTACAGTGTATATTAACAGTAATTGCAAAAACGGCTTTCAAGTTAAATTTTTCAATACATGGTCCTTCTACAAGGAATATAATGATTGCACCCAAAAAATTCAAATAGCATATCCATGCAACACTTAGATTGCTCAGAGGGATTAATAATTCTTTTGACAAATGAAATGGATGCGACAAAAGACAGAAAGTACTGATCACACAAGAACATTACGTGCGTGAAAACAGGACACTCAAAGTCCATGACGTGTTAAATCACCACTAAGATCATCACGTCCATCTATCAGAGACAAACATGAACTTTTATTGAATACTACACGCCATACGTGTTTTGCATGTGTGTAATGGCCAGGGAGACCTGAGGGGGATCATGGGATCACATGGCTGAGGCCCCACTCTGGTAGGAAACACCCATGCCAAGCACATGAGATGTGGGGAAGGGAGAGGGCAGCGGCACTGGGAAAAGCCCAGAAACTTGAGCTGGGGCTGGAGCACGTGCTGCGGGTGAGGACGGCTCACTGTGATGAGCCAGCAGTGGACTGCAGCATCGCTGTGAGACGGGCAGTGATGTACCCAAGCGAAGGTCAAGCGAAGGTGACGCCCAGCAGCTTGGCCAAGCCATGCTTGGAGACATCACCAGGCAACAACGGATTGTGACCCCATAGGCCACGCCGGCTTTGACGCGGGCGCAGCAGCTCAGCCCAGCAGTTCGTGCCTGGCCTCCGACCGAGCGTGTGTGTGAGGACTGGAGTGTGGACAGGGCGAGCTTTGGTGCTGGAAAGTGCTCTGGGTGCTGTTAGCACAGCTCCCAGCGGCCTTCTCAGAGCCATTTGTTCTTTCCCCGAGCCTGCCGGGAGCAGGCAGACGGGACATCCTAGAGAAAAAAGCGTGTGCAGCAGCACAGGTAGGCGGCACAGAGACTGGCAGCGGGGGGGCACAACTTGAGGGACCCTTCCCAGGCCGGAGTCTGACTAATGTCTCTTGTCCTCTTCCAGCATGTCACCTGCTGCTGCTGCTGCAGCGTTAGTGCTGGGGAGCACGTTACCATCTCCCGCTCCCACTGGCCCACCGCAACTGGTGGAAGGATGGAGGCAGAGTTTGAGACCCGCTGCCCCGTGTGCCTGGAGAACTGGGACAGCGCAGCATACGCCATGCCTTGCTGCCACCAGTTCTGCTTCCGCTGCATCCAGCGGTGGACAAGCACCAGGCCCCAGTGTCCGCTGTGCAAACGGGATGTGAAGACCATCATTCACTCCGTGCAAGCGGACGACAACTACAAGGAGGTGGAGGTCAGACCAGCTGCACAGGCATCCGTTGCTACACGGAGACCCGCACTCCACCACGCAGCCCGGCCATGGCCTGCAGTGCCCACGCATCCTCTGGGCGGCCTCTCCCCTGCCACCTGGGCTTCCCTCTTCACGGAGCAGCCGGCCCTGCTGCGGCCCCTGCGGTCCTGGCTGCGCCAGAACCTGCACCGCATCCTGGGCACCGAGGGGCCACAGGCAAATATCCTGGTTGACAGTGTCATCTGGGCCCTGCTCCTCGTAGGCTTGGCAGAGGGGATCCTGATAGAAATGCTGGATCCTGACCTGCTCAGCCACACGGTGACCTTTGTGAGGCACTTCATCGCCTTTGCGGTGCGGAGGTGCAGCCGGGTGGCAGGCCGCTTCCTGGGCCTCAACATCCCCCCTGCTCCTGGGGCACAGGAGGCCACAGCAGCAGAGCCCAGAGCTGCCACACCAGAGCAGCCACCTGTCCCTGGCTCAGCACCCTCCAGCAGCCCTGCCAGCTCCAACAGGGACGAAATGCTGGGCAGGGCAACACAAGAGGTTCGTGGGCATCCCAGCCGCCCACACGGCAACCCTGCAACTGTCACCACAGAGCAGGCAGCGCCTCAGGAGGAGCCAGGAGAGCCTGTGGCAGGGCCCTCCGGCACCAGCCCACCTGAGGGGACCCGGCGAGCCCCAAAGAGGAAGGCCGGCGACTCACAGGCCTCAGCACCATCAAAGAAGAGGCCACCCTGCCGGCAGCAATAGAAGAGCCCATGGGGCAGCTGAGGAGGCTGGGGCCAGGCAGCACCCGGGACACACACTGGCCCCAACGGACCCTTGTCATCACCGTCCAATTCAACCTCAAATAGAAAACAGAAAGACTGCAAACAATAAATTAACATTGAAAAAAACTGAAAAACAAAGTGTTGGTATTGAGTGTTGGTATTGATAACAGCACAGCTGTTGACGCTTCCCCATCCTTGACGCTCTCTCCCCTTTTTCCTACTGCCGTGCAACTGCTGCCACTGTTGCATTCCAGACACGAACCCCACAGGCTTCAGAGAGGGCAATGGCAAATCTCTGCTCCTGGGGACCAACATCCACAGGCCGTGCTACAGCTGGGGTCAGCCAGCTGGAGCAGAACCACCAGTCCTGCTGGACACCAGGCTGAACCTGCAAGGAACCCACCCCGGCTGCCTTGGCGAACGCTGTCCTGGGCTGCGTGAGGCCAGGTGCCACCCGTGGGTGAAGGGCGGTTATCCCGCCCTCTGCTCAGCCCTGAGGAGGTCACAGCTGGAGCGCTGGGACCGCAGCTGGGCTACCCAGCACAGGGGATAACAACACACTTCTTCCCATTACGAGTGGACCATTCGCTTCTACCACTCCAGATCCGCAGCCCATCCCTGTACAACCGCTCTTAAGTAGGGACCTATACACTTCCTTCTTTGCAGGCATTTGAAATGTCTCTACAGAAGACAAAACCAGACAAAAATGTTTCCGTGCCTATCCACACCACGTTCCTAAGACAACACAGCTGGTTCTTAAACACGGTAGTACGTACCCTTGGTTTACTGCACATCTGGTGAACAGAAAGTTCTCCAGCCTCACTACGGAATAAAGAACTCCACCATCATTCCCATGCTCCCTATGAAGCATACTGAGCTCCAACACTCACTCACTCAGTCCCTCACTCAATCTTCCCCCTGCTAATGTTCTTCCATCTCATTCCACCTCACATCACAACACAAGCTGTCACAGCCTGGTGTACAGTCTCATCAAAGGGAACGCTGCTTGTTTGCCATCAGAATTCATTCAAAAATGAAACAATTCAACAACCAACAACCACTACTTCTCATATTACCTGCAGGCAACAATGCCTGAAGAACTGGAGTGTCAGATGGCATGCAAAACATTAGAAGTTGGCTCGTAGGAATGAAAGAATTTCATGAGAGAACGGGGCTAATGACACAAGGAGCGCCATAGACATCAAAGATAACCACTGGAAGAACTGATGGGATTAATAACTCTTTTGACAAATGAAATGGATGCGACAAAAGACAGAAATTACTAATCACAAAAGAACTTGACGTGCGTGAAAACAGAGGACACTCAAAGTCCATGACGTGTTAAATCGCCACTAAGATCATCACGTCCATCTATCAGAGACAAACATGAACTTTTATTGAATACTACACGCCATACGTGTTTTGCATGTGTGTAATGGCCAGGGAGACCTGAGGGGGATCATGGGATCACATGGCTGAGGCCCCACTCTGGTAGGAAACACCCATGCCAAGCACATGAGATGTGGGGAAGGGAGAGGGCAGCGGCACTGGGAAAAGCCCAGAAACTTGAGCTGGGGCTGGAGCACGTGCTGCGGGTGAGGACGGCTCACTGTGATGAGCCAGCAGTGGACTGCAGCATCGCTGTGAGACGGGCAGTGATGTACCCAAGCGAAGGTCAAGCGAAGGTGACGCCCAGCAGCTTGGCCAAGCCATGCTTGGAGACATCACCAGGCAACAACGGATTGTGACCCCATAGGCCACGCCGGCTTTGACGCGGGCGCAGCAGCTCAGCCCAGCAGTTCGTGCCTGGCCTCCGACCGAGCGTGTGTGCGAGGACTGGAGTGTGGACAGGGCAAGCTTTGGTGCTGGAAAGTGCTCTGGGTGCTGTTAGCACAGCTCCCAGCGGCCTTCTCAGAGCCATTTGTTCTTTCCCCGAGCCTGCCGGGAGCAGGCAGACGGGACATCCTAGAGAAAAAAGCATGTGCAGCAGCACAGGTAGGCGGCACAGAGACTGGCAGCGGGGGGGCACAACTTGAGGGACCCTTCCCAGGCCGGAGTCTGACTAATGTCTCTTGTCCTCTTCCAGCGTGTCACCTGCTGCTGCTGCTGCAGCGTTAGTGCTGGGGAGCACGTTACCATCTCCCGCTCCCACTGGCCCACCGCAACTGGTGGAAGGATGGAGGCAGAGTTTGAGACCCGCTGCCCCGTGTGCCTGGAGAACTGGGACAGCGCAGCATACGCCATGCCTTGCTGCCACCAGTTCTGCTTCCGCTGCATCCAGCGGTGGACAAGCACCAGGCCCCAGTGTCCGCTGTGCAAACGGGATGTGAAGACCATCATTCACTCCGTGCAAGCGGACGACAACTACAAGGAGGTGGAGGTCAGACCAGCTGCACAGGCATCCGTTGCTACACGGAGACCCGCACTCCACCACGCAGCCCGGCCATGGCCTGCAGTGCCCACGCATCCTCTGGGCGGCCTCTCCCTGCCACCTGGGCTTCCCTCTTCAGGGAGCAGCTGACCCTGCTGCGGCCCCTGCGGTCCTGGCTGCGCCAGAACCTGCACCGCATCCTGGGCACCGAGGGGCCACAGGCAAATATCCTGGTTGACAGTGTCATCTGGGTCCTGCTCCTCGTAGGCTTGGCAGAGGGGATCCTGATAGAAATGCTGGATCCTGACCTGCTCGGCCACACGGTGACCTTTGTGAGGCACTTCATCGCCTTTGCGGTGCGGAGGTGCAGCCGGGTGGCAGGCCGCTTCCTGGGCCTCAACATCCCCCCTGCTCCTGGGGCACAGGAGGCCACAGCAGCAGAGCCCAGAGCTGCCACACCAGAGGAGCCACCTGTCCCTGGCTCAGCACCCTCCAGCAGCCCTGCCAGCTCCAACAGGGACGAAATGCTGGGCAGGGCAACACAAGAGGTTTGTGGGCATCCCAGCCGCCCACACGGCAACCCTGCAACTGTCACCACAGAGCAGGCAGCGCCTCAGGAGGAGCCAGGAGAGCCTGTGGCAGGGCCCTCCGGCACCAGCCCACCTGAGGGGACCCGGCGAGCCCCGAAGAGGAAGGCCGGTGACTCACAGGCCTCAGCACCATCAAAGAAGAGGCCACCCCACCGGCAGAAATAGAAGAGCCCATGGGGCAGCTGAGGAGGCTGGGGCCAGGCAGCACCCGGGACACACACTGGCCCCAACGGACCCTTGTCATCACCGTCCAATTCAACCTCAAATAAAAAACAGAAAGACTGCAAACAATAAATTAACACTGAAAAAAACTGAAAAACAAAGTGTTGGTATTGAGTGTTGGTATTGATAACAGCACAGCTATTGACGCTTCCCCATCCTTGACGCTCTCTCCCCTTTTTCCTACTGCCGTGCAACTGCTGCCACTGTTGCATTCCAGACACGAACCCCACGGGCTTCAGAGAGGGCAATGGCAAATCTCTGCTCCTGGGGACCAACATCCACAGGCCGTGCTACAGCTGGGGTCAGCCAGCTGGAGCAGAACCACTAGTCCTGCTGGACACCAGGCTGAACCTGCAAGGAAACCACCCGGGCTGCCTTGCCGAACGCTGTCCTGGGCTGCGTGAGGCCAGGTGCCACCCGTGGGTGAAGGGCGGTTATCCCGCCCTCTGCTCAGCCCTGAGGAGGTCACAGCTGGAGCGCTGGGACCGCAGCTGGGCTACCCAGCACAGGGCATAACAACACACTTCTTCCCATTACGAGTGGACCATTCGCTTCTACCACTCCAGATCCGCAGCCCATCCCTGTACAACCGCTCTTAAGTAGGGACCTATACACTTCCTTCTTTGCAGGCATTTGAAATGTCTCTACAGAAGACAAAACCAGACAAAAATCTTTCCGTGCCTATCCACACCACGTTCCTAAGACAACACAGCTGGTTCTTAAACACGGTAGTACGTACCCTTGGTTTACTGCACATCTGGTGAACAGAAAGTTCTCCAGCCTCACTACGGAATAAAGAACTCCACCATCATTCCCATGCTCCCTATGAAGCATACTGAGCTCCAACACTCACTCACTCAGTCCCTCACTCAATCTTCCCCCTGCTAATGTTCTTCCATCTAATTCCCCCTCACATCACAACACAAGCTGTCACAGCCTGGTGTACAGTCTCATCAAAGGGAACGCTGCTTGTTTGCCATCAGAATTCATTCAAAAATGAAACAATTCAACAACCATCAACCACTACTTCTCATATTACCTACAGGCAACAATGCCTGAAGAACTGGAGTGTCAGATGGCATGCAAAACATTAGAAGTTGGCTCGTAGGAATGAAAGAATTTCATGAGAGAACGGGGCTAATGACACAAGGAGCGCCATAGACATCAAAGATAACCACTGGAAGAACCGATGGGATTAATAACTCTTTTGACAAATGAAATGGATGCGACAAAAGACAGAAATTACTAATCACAAAAGAACTTGACGTGCGTGAAAACAGAGGACACTCAAAGTCCATGACGTGTTAAATCGCCACTAAGATCATCACGTCCATCTATCAGAGACAAACATGAACTTTTATTGAATACTACACGCCATACGTGTTTTGCATGTGTGTAATGGCCAGGGAGACCTGCCAGATCTATTGGGCAGGAGCTACTGTGCGGCAGATGTGCATCAGATCTATGGGGCAGGAGATGCTGTGGGGATGATATGGGTCAGATCTATGGAGCAGGAGCAGCTGTGGACATGATGAGGGTCAGAAATATGTGGTAGGAGATGATGTGGGACAATGTGGGTCAGATCTATGGGGCAGTTGCATCTGTGGGGCTAATTGGGGTAAGATCTATGGGGCAGGAGCTCTTGTGGGTCAGATCTACGGAGGAGGAGCTGCTTTGGGGCTGATGTTGGTCAGATCTATGGGGCAGGAGCTGCTGTGGGGCACATGTGTATCAGATTTATGGGGCAGGAGCTGTTGTGGTGCACATGTGGGTCAGATCTATGGGGCAGGAGCTGCAGTGGGACAGATGTAGGTCAGATCTATGGGGCAGGAGCTGCTGTGGGGCTGATTGGCGTCAGATCTATGGGGCAGGAGCTGCTCTGCGGCATATGTGGGTCAGATCTATGGGGCAGGAGCTGCTGTGGAGCAGATATGGTTCATATCTATGGGCAAGGAGCTGCTGTGGCACAGATCTATGGGGCAGAAGATGCAGTGGGGCAGATGTGCTTCAGATCTATGGGGCAGGAGCTGCTGTGTGGCTGATGTGGTTCAGATCTATAGGGCAGAAGCTCATGTGAGGCTGATATGGGTCAGATCTACAGAGCAGGAGCAGCTTTGGTGCAGATGAGAGTCATATCTATGGGGCAGGAGCTGCTGTGGTGCTGCTTGGCGTCAGATCTATGGACAGGAGCTTCTTTGGTGCACATGTGGGTCAGATCTATGGGGCAGGAGCTGCTGTGTGGCTGATATGGGTCAGATCTATGTGGCATGCGCTGCCGTGGGATATATGTGGGTCAGATCTATGGGGCAGGAATTGCTGTGTGGATGATGTGGCTCAGATCTATGGGGCAGGAGCTGCTATGGGGCAGATGTGGGTCAGATCTATGGGGCAGGAGCTGCAGTGGGGATGATTGCGGTAAGATCTATAGGGCAGGAGCTGCTGTGAGGCAGATGTGGGTCAGATCTATTGGGAAGGATCTGCTGTGGGGTAGAGGTGGGTCACATCAATGAGGCACGAGCTGCTGTGGGCAGATGTGGGTCTGATCTATGGGGCAGAAGCTGCTGTGGGTCAGATCTATGGGGCAGGAGTTGCTGTGGGGCACATGTGGGTCGGATCTATGGGTCAGGAGCTGCTGTGGGGTAGATGTGGGTCAGATCTATGGTACAGAAGCAGCTTTGGGGATGATGTGGCTAAGATATATGGGGCAGGAGCTGCTATGGGGCAGATGTGGGTGAGATATATGGGGCAGGATCTGATCTGGGAATGATTGCGGTAAGATCTATAGGGCAGGAGCTGCTGTGGGGTAGAGGTGGGTCAGATCAATGGGGCAGGACCTATGTGGGGCAGAGGGGGTTCTTATCTATTGGGCAGGAGCTGCTGTGGGGAACATGTGGGTCAGGTCTATAAGGCAGGTGCTGCTGTGGGGCTAATTGGGGTAAGATCTATGGGGCAGGAGCTGATGTGGGTCAGATATATGGGGCAGGAGCTGCTGCGGGGCTGATGTGGGTCAGATCTATGGGGTAGAAGCTGCTATGGGGCACATGTGTATCAGATCTATGGGGCAGTAGCTGTTGTGGGGCACATGTGGGTAAGATCTATGGGCCTGGAGCTGCTGTGGGGCAGATGTAGGTCAGATCAATGGGTCAGGAGCTGCTGTGGAGCTGATGTGGGTCAGATCTATGGGGCAGGATCTGCTGTGGGGCTGATTGGCATCAGATCTATGGGACAGGAGCTGCTGTGTGGCTGCTAAGGGTCACATCTATGGGGCAGGAGCTGCTGTGGGGCACATGTGGTTCAGATCTATGGGGCAAAAGCTGCTGTGGAGCTGATGTGGGTCAGATCTATGGGGCAGGTGATGCTGTAGGGCTGATTGGGGTCAGATCTATGGGGCAGGAGATGATGTGGGGCACATTTGTGTCAGATCTATGGGGCAGGAGTTGCTGTGGGGCACATGTGGGTCAGATCCAAGGTGGAGGCGCTGCTGTGGGGTATATGTGGGTCAGATCTATGGGGCAGGAGCTGCTGTGTGGATGATTTGGGTCAGATCTATGGGGCAGGAGCTGCTATGGGGCAGATGTGGGTCTGATCTATGGGGCAAGAGTTGCTGTGGGGCTGATATGGGTCAGTTCTATTGGGCAGGAGCTGCTGTGTGGCTGATGATTTGGGTCAGATCTATGGGGCAGTAGCTGCTGTGGGGCTGATGTTGGTAAGATCTATGGGGCAGGAGCTGCTGTGGGGCAGATATGGGTAATCTTGATGGGCCAGGAGCTGCTGTGGTGCAGATGTGGGTCAGATCTATGGGGCAGTAGCTGCTGTGGGGCAGATGTGGGTCAGATCTATGGGGCTGGAGATGCTGTGGGTCAGATCTATGGGGCAGGTGATGCTGTGGGTCAGATCTATGGGGCAGGATCTGCTGTGGGGCACATGTGCATCAGATCTATGGGGCAGGAGCTTCTATGGGGCTAATGTGGGCCAGATCTATGGGGCAGGATCTGCTGTCGGGTAGATATGGGTCAGATCTATGGGGCAGGAACTGCTGTGGGGGAGATGTGGATCTGATCTATTGGGCAGGAGCTGCTGTGGGGCTGATGTGGGTCAGATCTATGAGGCAGGAGCAGCTGTGGGGCACATGTGGATCAGACCTATGGGGCAGGAGCTTCTGTGGGGCCGATGTGGGTCAGATCTATGGGGCAGGAGCTTCTATGGGGCTGATGTGGGACATTTCTATGGGGCAGGAGATGCTGTGGGTCACATGTGGGTCAGATCTATGGTGCAGGAGCTGCTGTGGGGCAGATGTGGGTCAGATCTATGGGCAGTAGCTGCTGAGGGGCAGATGTGTGTCTGATCTATGGGGCAGGAGCTGCTCTGGATCACATGTTGGTCAGATATATGGGGCAGGAGCTGCTGTGGGGATGATTTGGGTCAGATCTATGGGGCAGGAGCTGCTATGGTGCAGATGTGGGTCTGATCTATGTGGCAAGAGTTGCTGTGGGGCTGATATGGGTCAGTTCTATTGGGCAGGAGCTGCTGTGTGGCTGATGATTTGAGTCAGATCTATGGGGCAGTAGCTGCTGTGGTGCAGATGTGGGTCAGATCTATGCGGCAGTAGCTGCTGTGGGGCAGATGTGGGTCAGATCTATGGGGCTGGAGATGCTGTGGGTCAGATCTATGGGGCAGGTGATGCTGTGGGTCAGATCTATGGGGCAGGATCTGCTGTGGGGCACATGTGGATCAGATCTATGGGGCAGGAGCTTCTATGGGGCTAATGTGGGCCAGATCTATGGGGCAGGATCTGCTGTCGGGTAGATATGGGTCAGATCTATGGGGCAGGAACTGCTGTGGGGGAGATGTGGATCTGATCTATTGGGCAGGAGCTGCTGTGGGGCTGATGTTGGTCAGATCTATGGGGCAGGAGCTGCTGTGGGGTAGATATGGGTCATCTTGATAGGCCAGGAGCTGCTGTGGTGCAGATGTGGGTCAGATCTATGGGGCAGTAGCTGCTGTGGGGCAGATGTGGGTCAGATCTATGGGGCAGGTGATGCTGTGGGTCAGATCTATGGGGCAGGAGTTGCTGTGGGGCACATGTTGGTACGATGTATAGGGCAGGAGCTGCTGTGGGGCTGATGTAGGTCAGATCTATGGGACAGGAGCTGCTGTGGGGCTGATGTGGGTCAGATCTATGTGGCAGGAGCTGCTCTGGGGCATATGTGGGTCAGATCTATGGGGCAGGAGCTGCTGTGTGGCTGATTTGGGTCAGATCTATGGGGCATGAGTTGCTGTGGGGCTGATGAGGGACAGATCTATGGGGCAGGAACTTCTGTGGGGCATATGTGGGTCAGATCTATTGGTCAGGAGCTGCTCTGGGGCACATGTGGGTCAGATATATAGGGCAGGAGCTGCTGTGGAACTGATGTGGGTCAGTTCTATGGGGCAGGAGCTGCTGTGGGGCAGATGTGGGTCAGAACAATGGGGCAGGAGCTGCTGTGGGGCAGATTTTCGTCACATCTATGTGGGAGAAGATGGTCTCGGGCTGATGGAGGTCTCATCTGTGCGGCAGGAGCTGCTGTGGGGCTGATGTGGGTCGTATCTTTAGGGCAGGAGCTGCTGTGGGTCAGATCTATGGGGCAGGATATGCAGTGGGGTAGATGTGGATCAGATCTATGGGGCAGGCGCTGCTGTGTGTCTGATATGGGTCAGATCTATGGGGCAGGAGCTGCCATAAGGCAGATCTATTGGGCAGGAGCTGCAGTGGGTCTCATGTTGTTCAGATCTATGGGGCAGGAGCTGCAGTGGGTCTCATGTTGTTCAGATCTATGGGGCAGGAGCTGCTGTGGGTACATGTGGGTCAGATCTATGGGGGACGAGCTGCTGTGGGGCTGATGTGGGTCAGATCTATGAGGCAGGAGCTGCTTTGGGAAAGATGTGGGTCTGATCTATGGGGCAGGAGTAGCTGTGGGGCAGATGAGGGTCAGAATTATGGGGAAGGAGCTGCTGTGGGGCTGAGGGGGGTCGGATCTATGGGGCAGGAGCTGTTGTGGGGCATATGTGTGTCAGATCTATGGGGCAGGAGCTGCTGTGGGGCTGATGTTGGTCTTATCAATGGGGCAGGAGATGCTGTGGGTGTAGGTCTATGGGGCAGAAGCTGCTGTCGGGCATATGTGAGCCAGATGTATCGGGCAGGAGCTGCTGTGGGTCAGATGTGGGTCACATCTTTGGGGCAGGAGCTGAGGTGGGGCAGAGGTGGGACTGATCTATTGAGCAGGAGCTACTGTGGATATGATGTGGGTCAGATCTATAGGGAAGGTGCTGCTGTGGGGCTGATGTGGGTCACATCTATGGAGCAGGAGCTGCTGTGAGGCACATGTGGGTCGGGTCTATGGGGGAGGTGCTGCTGTGGGGAAGATGTGGGTCTGATCAATGGGGAAGGATCTGCTGTAGGGATGATGTGGGTCAGATCTATGGGGCAGGAGCTGCTGTGTGACTGATGAGGGTCAGATCTATGGGGCAGGAGCTGCTGTGGGTCAGATGTGGGTCAGAACTATGGGGCACGAGATGCTGTGGAGATGATGTGGGTAAGATCTATGGGCCAGGAGCTGCTGGGGGCTGATGTAGGTCAGATCTATGGGGCAGGAGCTGCTGTGGGGCAGATGTGGGTCAGATATTTGGGGCAGGAGATGCTGTGGTTCAAATCTATGGGGCAGGAGATGCTGTGGAGATGATGTGGGTCAGATATTTGGGGCAGGAGATGCTGTGGTTCAGATCTATGGGGCAGAAGCTGCTGTGGGGCTGATGTGGGTAAGATCTATGGGGCAGGAGCTGCTGTGGGGCAGATGTGATTCAGATCTATGTGGCAGGAGCTGCTGTGGGGCTGATGTGGGTCAGATCTATGGGGCAGGAGCTGCTGTGGGGCTGTCGTGGGTCAGATATATTGGGCAGTAGCTGATGTGGGGCAGATGTGGGTCCGAACAATGGGGCAGGAGCTACTGTGGAGATTATGTGGGTAAGATCTATGGGGCAGATGCTGCTGTCAGGCAAATATGAGTCAGATCTATGGGACAGGAGCTGCTGTGGGGCAGATCTATGGGACAGGAGCTGCTGTGTGGCTGATGTGGGTCAGATCTATGGGGCAGGTGCTGCTGTGTGTCAGATCTATGGGGAAGGAGTTGCTGTGGGACAGATCTATGGGACAGGAGAGTCTCTGGGGCTGATGTGGGTCACATCTATGGGGCAGGAGCTGCTGTGGGGTAGATGTGGGTCAGATCTATGGGGCAGGAGCCGCTTTGGGGCTTATGGGGGTTAGATCATTTCGGTAGGAGCTGCTGTGGGTCAGATATATGGGGCAGGAGATGCAGTGGGGCAGTAGTGGGTCAGATCTATTGAGAAGGATCTGCTGTGGGGTAGATGTGGGTCAGATATATGGGGCAGGAGCTGCTGAGGGGTAGATGTGGGTCAGATATATGGGGCAGGAGCTGCTGTGGGGCAGATGTGGGTCTGATCTATGGGGCAGGAGATGTTGTGGGTCAGATCTATGGGGCAGAAGCTGCTCTGGGGCTGATTTGGGTCAGTTTTTTGGGAAAGGTGCTGCTTTGGGGCTGATGTGGGTGAGATCTATGGGGCAGGTGGTGCTGTTGGTCTCATTGGTGTAAGATCTATGGGGCAGGAGCTGCTGTGGGACTGATGTGGGTCAGATCTATTTGTCAGGAGCTTCTCTGTGGCACATGTGGGTCAGATCTATGGGGAGGGAGCAGCTGTGGGACTGATGGGGTTTAGATCAATTGAGCAGGAGCTGCTGTCGGTCAGAACTATGGGGCATGAGCTGCTGTGAGGCAGAGGTGGGTCAGATCTATGGGGCACGAGCTGCTGTGGGTCAGATCTATGGGGCAGGAGCTGCTGTGGGACACATGTGGTTCAGATTTATGGGTAGTTGCTGCTGTGGGGCATATGGGGGGTCAGATCTATGGGGCAGGAGCTGCTGTGTGGCTGATATGGTTCAGATCAATGGGGCAGGAGCTGGTGTGGGGCTGATGTGGGTCAGATCTATGGGGCAGGAGCTGGTGTGGGGCTGATTTGGGTCAGATCTATGGGGCAGGAGCTGCTGTGGGGCAGATCTATGGGACAGGCTCTGCTCTGGGGCACATCTGGGTAAGATCTATGGGGCAGCAGCTGCTGTGGTGTAGATGTGGGTCAGATCTATGGGGCAGGAGCTGCTGTGGGGCAGATGTAGGTCAGATCTATGGGGCAGGAGCTCTTGTGGGACTGATGAGGGTCAGACCTTTAAGGCTGGAGCTGATCTGGGTCAGATCTATGTGTCAGGAGCTGATGTGGGTCAGATCTATGGGGCAGAAGCTGTTGTGTTGCAGATGAGGGTCAGATCTATGTGGCAGGAGCTGCTGTGTGGCTGATGTGGGTCAGATCTGTAGGGCAGGAGCTGCTGTGGGGTAGACGTGGGTAAGATCTATGTGGCAGGAGCTGCTGTCGGGCTGATGTGGGTCAGATCTATGGGGCAGGAGCTGCTGTGGGGCAGATGTGGGTCTGATCTATTGGGCAGTAGCTGCTGTGGGACTGATGTGGGTCAGATCTATTTGTCAGGAGCATCTCTGTGGCACATGTGGGTCAGATCTATGGGGAGGGAGCAGCTGTGGGACTGATGGGGTTTAGATCAATTGAGCAGGAGCTGCTGTCGGTCAGAACTATGGGGCATGAGCTGCTGTGAGGCAGAGGTGGGTCAGATCTATGGGGCACGAGCTGCTGTGGGTCAGATCTATGGGGCAGGAGCTGCTGTGGGACACATGTGGTTCAGATTTATGGGTAGGTGCTGCTGTGGGGCATATGGGGGTCAGATCTATGGGGCAGGAGCTGCTGTGTGGCTGATATGGTTCAGATCAATGGGGCAGGAGCTGGTGTGGGGCTGATGTGGGTCAGATCTATGGGGCAGGAGCTGGTGTGGGGCTGATTTGGGTCAGATCTATGGGGCAGGAGCTGCTGTGGGGCAGATCTATGGGACAGGCTCTGCTCTGGGGCACATCTGGGTAAGATCTATGGGGCAGCAGCTGCTGTGGTGTAGATGTGGGTCAGATCTATGGGGCAGGAGCTGCTGTGGGGCAGATGTAGGTCAGATCTATGGGGCAGGAGCTCTTGTGTGACTGATGAGGGTCAGACCTCTAAGGCTGGAGCTGATCTGGGTCAGATCTATGTGTCAGGAGCTGATGTGGGTCAGATCTATGGGGCAGAAGCTGTTGTGTTGCAGATGAGGGTCAGATCTATGTGGCAGGAGCTGCTGTGGGGCTGATGTGGGTCAGATCTGTAGGGCAGGAGCTGCTGTGGGGTAGACGTGGGTAAGATCTATGTGGCAGGAGCTTCTGTCGGGCTGATGTGGGTCAGATCTATGGGGCAGGAGCTGCTGTGGGGCAGATGTGGGTCTGATCTATGGGGCAGGAGCTGCTGTGTGTCAGATATATGGGGCAGGAGAAGCTGTAGGTCAGATCTATGGGGCAGGAGATGCTGTGGGGCACATGTGGTTCATATCTATTGGGAAGGAGCTGCTGTGGGGCAGATGTGGGTCATATCAATGGGGTAGCTGTTGCTGTGGGTTAGATCTATGGGGCAGAAGCTCCTTTCGGGCATATGTGAGTCAGATGTATAGCAATACGTGGCCCATAGATGTGACCCTCATCAGCCTCACAGCAGCTCCTGCCCCATAGATATGACCAACATCAGCCCCACAGCAGCTCCTGCCACATAGATCTGAACCACATCTGACCAACAGCAGCTCCTGCCCCATAGATCTGACTCACATATGCCCGACAGCAGCTTCTGCCCCATAGATCTAACCCACAGCATCTCCTTCCCATTGATATGATCCTCATCAGACCCACAGCTGCTCCAGTCCAATAGATATGACCCACATATACCCCTCAGCAGGTTATGCCCCATAGATCTGACCCACATGTGCCCCACAGCAACTCCTGCCCCATAGATCTGACCCACAGCAGCTCCTGCCCCATAGATCAGACCCACATCTGCCCCACAGCAACTCCTGCCCAATAGATCTGACCCACATGTGCACCACAGCAGCTCCTGCCCCATCGATCTGACCCACATGTGCCCCACAACAGCTCCTGCCCCATAGATCTGACCCACATGTGCCCCATAGCAGCTCCTGCCCCATAGATCAGACCCACAGCAACCCCACAGCAGCTCCTGCCCCGTAGATCTGACCCACAGCAGCTCCTGCCTCAATAGATCATACCCCAATTAGCCCCACAGCAGAACCTGTCCCATAGACCTGACCCACATGTGCCCCACAGCTGCTCCTGCTCCATAGATCTGACCCTCATCAGCCCCACAGCAGCTCCTGCCCAATAGATCAGTCCCACCTCTACCCCACAGCAGATCCTTCCCAATAGATCTGACCCACATCTGCCTCACAGCAGCTCCTGCCCTATAGATCTTACCGCAATCAGCCCCACAGCATTTCCTGCCCCATAGATCTGACCCACATCTACCCCACAGCAACTCTGGCACCATAGATCTGACCCACATGTGCCCCACAGCAGCTCCTGCCCCATAGATCTGACACACATATACCCCAGAGCTGGTCCTGCACAATAGATCTGACCAACATCTACCCCACAGCAGCTCCTGCCCCATAGATCTTACCAACATCAGCGCCATAGCATCTCCTGCCCCATAGATCTGACACACAGCAGCTCTTGCCCCATAGATCTGACCCACATCTGCACTACAGCAGCTCCTGCCCCATACATCTGACTCACATATGCCCCACAGCTACTCCTGCCCCATAGATCTCACTCACATGTGCCCCAGAGCAGATCTTGCCCCATAGATCAGACCCACAACTACCCCACAGCAGCTCCTGCCCCATAGATCTGACCCAAATCAGCCCCACACCAGCTCCTGCCCCATAGATCTGACCCACATCAGCCCCACACCAGCACCTGCCCCATTGATCTGACCCACACCAGCCCCACAGCAGCTCCTGCCCCATAGATATGACACACACCTGCCCCACAGCAGCTCCTTCCCTATAGATCTGAACCACATAAGCCCCACAGCAGCACCTGTTCCGTAGATCTGACCCACATAAGCCCCACAGCAGCTCCTACCCCATAGATATGACCCACCTCAGCCCCTGCCTCAGAGATCTTACCCACATGTGCCCCTTAGCAGCTCCTGCCCCATAGATCTGACCCACAGCAGTTCCTAACTCATAGATCTGACCCAGATATGACCCACAGCAGCTCCTGCCACATAGATCTACCGACATGTGCCCCACAACAGCTCCTGCCCCAAAGATCTGATACCCATGTGCCCCACAACAGCTCCTGCCCAAAAGATCTGACCCACATCTGCCCCACAGCAGCTCTTGTCTCATATATCTTAACCACATCAGCACCACAGCAGCTCCTGCCCCATAGATCTGTCCCACATGAGCCCCACAGCAGCTCCTGCCCCATAGATCTGATCGACGTGTGCCCCACAGCAGCTCCTGCCCCATTGATCTGACTCACTTGTGCCCCACAGCAGCTCCAGTCCCATAGATCTGCCCCACAGCCGCTCCTGCCCCATAGATCTGACCCACAGCAGCCCCACAGCAGCTCCTGCCCTATAGATCTGACGCACATCAGCCCCACAGCAGCTCCTGTCCTATAGATCTGACGCACATCAGCCCCACAGCAGCTCCTGTCCTATAGATCTGACGCACAGCCTCTCCTGCCCCGTAGATCTGACCCACATCTGCCCCACAGCAGCTCCTTCCCCATAGATCTGACCCATATCAGCCCCACATCAGCTCCTGTCCCATAGATCTGTCCCACAGCAGCTCCTGCCCCATAGATCAGATTCATATCTCCCCATAGCAGCTCCTGCCCCATACATCTGACTCAAATATACCCGACAGCAGCTTCTGCCCCATAGATAAGCCCCACAGCATCTCCTGCTCCATTGATATGAGCCATATCTACCCCACAGCATATCCTGGCCCATAGATGTGACCCTCATCAGCCTCACAGCAGCTCCTGCCCCATAGATCTGACCCACATAAGCCCCTCTGCAGCTCCTGCCCCAGAGATCTCACCCAAATCATCTCCACAGCAGCTCCTGCCCCATAGATCTGACATGCATGTGCCCCACAGCAGCTGCTGCTTCATAGATCTGACCCACATCTGCCCCACAGGAGCTCCTGCCCTATAGATCTGATCCACATAAGCCCCACAGCAGCTCCTGTTCAATATGTCTCACCCACATCTGCCCCATAGCAGCTCCTGCCTCATAGATCTGAGCCACATCATCACCACAGCAGCTCCTGCCCCATAGATATGACCCACAGCAGCCCCACAGCAGCTTATGTCCCATAGATCTGACCCATATGTGCCCCACAGCAACTCCTGCCCCATAGATCTGACCCTCAGCAGCTCCTGCCCCATAGATCAGACCCACATCTGCCCCACAGCAACTCCTGCACCATAGATCTGACCCACATGTGCCCCACAGCAGCTCCTGCCTTATGGATCTGACCCACATGTGCCCCACAGCAGCTCATGCCCCTTAGATCTGTCCCACAGCAGCTCCTGCCTCATAGATCTGACCCTCATCATCCCCACAGCAGCTCCTGCCCCATTGATCTGACTCACATCTGCCCCACTGCAGCTCCTGCCCCATAGATCTGACCCACATCTGCCCCATAGCAGCTCCTGCCCCATATATCTGACCCATATCAGATCCACAGCAACGCCTGCCCCATAGATCTCAACCACATGAGCCCCACAGCAGCTCCTGTCCCACAGATCTGACCCACATAGGCCCCACAGCAGCTCCTGCCCCATAGGTCTGTCCCACATCAGTCACACAGCAGCTCCCGCCCCACAGATCTGACCAACACCAGCCTCACAGCAGCTCCTGCACCATAGATCTGACCCACATCTGCCTCTTAGGAGCTCCAACCCCATAGATCTGACCGACAGCTGCTCCTGCCACATAGATCTCACCCACATCTGCCCCAGAACAGCTCCCGCCCCATAGATCTGACCCACATCAGCCCCAAAGAAGCTCCTGCCCCATAGATCAGACCCACATCAGGCACACAGCAGCTCCCGCCCCATAGATCTGACCCACATCTACCCCACAGCATCTCCTTCCCCATTGATATGAGGCTCATCAGACCCACAGCTGCTCCAGCCCAATAGATATGACCCACATATACCCCTCAGCAGGTTATGCCCCATAGATCTGACCCACATGTGCCCCACAGCAACTCCTGCCCCATAGATCTGACCCACAGCAGCTCCTGCCCCATAGATCAGACCCACATCTGCCCCACAGCAACTTCTGCCCCATAGATCTGACCCACATGTGCACCACAGCAGCTCCTGCCCCATCGATCTGACCCACATGTGCCCCACAACAGCTCCTGCCCCATAGATCTGATACACATGTGCCCCATAGAAGCTCCTGCCCCATAGATCAGACCCACAGCAACCCCACAGCAGCTCCAGCCCCGTAGATCTGACCCACAGCAGCTCCTGCCTCAATAGATCATACCCCAATTAGCCCCACAGCAGAACCTGTCCCATAGACCTGACCCTCATCAGCCCCACAGCTGCTCCTGCTCCATAGATCTGACCCTCATCAGCCCCACAGCAGCTCCTGCCCAATAGATCAGTCCCACCTCTACCCCACAGCAGATCCTTCCCAATAGATCTGACCCACATCTGCCTCACAGCAGCTCCTGCCCTATAGATCTTACCGCAATCAGCCCCACAGCATTTCCTGCCCCATAGATCTGACCCACATCTACCCCACAGCAACACTGGCACCATAGATCTGACCCACATGTGCCCCACAGCAGCTCCTGCCCCATAGATCTGACACACATATACCCCAGTGCTGGTCCTGCACAATAGATCTGACCAACATCTACCCCACAGCAGCTCCTGCCCCATAGATCTTACCAACATCAGCGCCATAGCATCTCCTGCCCCATAGATCTGACACACAGCAGCTCCTGCCCCATAGATCTGACCCACATCTGCACTACAGCAGCTCCTGCCCCATAGATCTCACTCACATGTGCCCCAGAGCAGATACTGCCCGATAGATCTGACCCAGAACTACCCCACAGCAGATCCTGCCCCATAGATCAGACCCACAACTACCCCACAGCAGCTCCTGCCCCATAGATCTGACCCACATGTGCCCCACAGCAGCTCCTGCCCCATAGATCTCACTCACATGTGCCCCAGAGCAGATCCTGCCCCATAGATCAGACCCACAACTACCCCACAGCAGCTCCTGCCCCATAGATCTGACCCAAATCAGCCCCACACCAGCTCCTGCCCCATAGATCTGACCCACATCAGCCCCACACCAGCACCTGCCCCATTGATCTGACCCACACCAGCCCCACAGCAGCTCCTGCCCCATAGATATGACACACACCTGCCCCACAGCAGCCCCTTCCCGATAGATCTGACCCACATAAGCCCCACAGCAGCACCTGTTCCGTAGATCTGACCCACATAAGCCCCACAGCAGCTCCTGCCCCATAGATATGACCCACCTCAGCCCCTGCCTCAGAGATCTTACCCACATGTCCCCCTTAGCAGCTCCTGCCCCATAGATCTGACCCACAGCAGCTCCTAACTCATAGATCTGACCCACATATGACCCACAGCAGATCCTGCCCCATAGATCTGACCCACAGCAGCTCCATAGCAGCACCTACCCCATAGATATGACCCACATCTGCCCCACTGCAGCTCCTGCCACATAGATCTACCGACATGTGCCCCACAACAGCTCCTGCCCCAAAGATCTGATACCCATGTGCCCCACAACAGCTCCTGCCCAATAGATCTGACCCACATCTGCCCCACAGCAGCTCCTGTCTCATAGATCTTAAACAAATCAGCACCACAGCAGCTCCTGCCCCATAGATCTGTCCCACATGAGCCCCACAGCAGCTCCTGCCCGATAGATCTGATCGACATGTGCCCCACAGCAGCTCCTGCCCCATTGATCTGACTCACTTGTGCCCCACAGCAGCTCCAGTCCCATAGATCTGCCCCACAGCCGCTCCTGCCCCATAGATCTGACCCACAGCAGCCCCACAGCAGCTCCTGTCCTATAGATCTGACGCACATCAGCCCCACAGCAGCTCCTGTCCTATAGATCTGACGCACAGCCGCTCCTGCCCCATAGATCTGACCCACATCTGCCCCACAGCAGCTCCTTCCCCATAGATCTGACCCATATCAGCCCCACATCAGCTCCTGTCCCATAGATCTGTCCCACAGCAGCTCCTGCCCCATAGATCAGATTCATATCTCCCCATAGCAGCTCCTGCCCCATACATCTGACTCAAATATACCCGACAGCAGCTTCTGCCCCATAGATCTGCCCCACAGCATCTCCTGCTCCATTGATATGAGCCATATCTACCCCACAGCAATTCCTGGCCCATAGATGTGACCCTCATCAGCCTCACAGCAGCTCCTGCCCCGTAGATCTGACCCACAGCAGCTCCTGCCTCAATAGATCATACCCCAATTAGCCCCACAGCAGAACCTGTCCCATAGACCTGACCCACATGTGCCCCACAGCTGCTCCTGCTCCATAGATCTGACCCTCATCAGCCCCACAGCAGCTCCTGCCCAATAGATCAGTCCCACCTCTACCCCACAGCAGATCCTTCCCAATAGATCTGACCCACATCTGCCTCACAGCAGCTCCTGCCCTATAGATCTTTCCGCAATCAGCCCCACAGCATTTCCTGCCCCATAGATCTTTCCCACATCTACCCCACAGCAACTCTGGCCCCATAGATCTGACCCAAATGTGCCCCACAGCAGCTCCTGCCCCATAGATCTGACACACATATACCCCAGAGCTGGTCCTGCACAATAGATCTGACCAACATCTACCCCACAGAAGCTCCTGCCCCATAGATCTTACCAACATCAGCGCCATAGCATCTCCTGCCCCATAGATCTGACACACAGCAGCTCCTGCCCCATAGATCTGACCCACATCTGCACTACAGCAGCTCCTGCCCCATACATCAGACTCACATATGCCCCACAGCTACTCCTGCCCCATAGATCTGACCAACATCTACCCCACAGCAGCTCCTGCCCCATAGATCTCACTCACATGTGCCCCAGAGCAGATCCTGCCCCATAGATCAGACCCACAACTACCCCACAGCAGCTCCTGCCCTATAGATCTGACCCACATGTGCCCCACAGCAGCTCCTGCCCCTTAGATCTGTCCCACAGCAGCTCCTGCCTCATAGATCTGACCCTCATCATCCCCACAGCAGCTCCTGCCCCATTGATCTGACTCACATCTGCCCCACTGCATCTCCTGCCCCATAGATCTGACCCACATCTGCCCCACTGCAGCTCCTGCCCCATAGATCTGACCCACATCTGCCCCAGAGACTCTCCTGTCCCATAGATCTGTCCCACAGCAACTCCTCCCGGCCCCGCTCATGGCCGCCATGGCCCGGAAGTGCTCTCCGCCGCCTGCAGGAAGCACTTCCTGTCACTGTCACGTGGCTCAGGCCGGGCTG
Organism: Coturnix japonica; assembly: GCF_054131305.1. Lineage (NCBI taxonomy): Eukaryota > Metazoa > Chordata > Aves > Galliformes > Phasianidae > Coturnix > Coturnix japonica. Next base: position 2,024,324 of record NW_028188945.1, read on the forward strand.
GGGCCTGTTGGGGGGGGGGGGGCAGCTGCCAGATCTTCTGCCAGTAAACACTTCTGAGCACCCTCTTTTGGAGGTGAACAGCTCTGGAGGAAGGTGCTTTCAAATGTCCACAAAGTGATGTTGATTGTCACTCAGTAGCACCCATCACTTGCCTCCTCCATAAATCAGTTACAGTCTTGTTGGTGAACCTGAAGACAAAAGGTCAGCGCGCTGGGACAAGCAGCCACACACCAGTATCACAGAGTCACAGAATGACCCAGGTTGGAAGGGACCTCATGGATCATGAAGAACAAACCCCCCTGCCTGGCAGGGCCACCAAACATACACCTTTACTAGATCAGGTTGCCCAGGGCCCTGTCCAACCTGGCCCTGAACACCCCCAAGGACGGGGCATCCACAACCTCCCTGGGCAGCCCGTTCCAGGGCCTAACCACTCTGCTAGTAAACAACTTTCCACTTAACATCCAACCTAAATCTTCCCTCTTTCAACTTCAATCAGTTTCCCCTTGTCCTGCTATTACCAGCCCCCTCCTCATCCTATGTGGAACACCAGTGCCAGCAGTGCGGCCGCCATTTTAGAACCCTCTCCACGTCACCTTGGTCACCGCTGCCGCGCGCAACGCACTCGCCTCTGACAGCTGTGGCAGTTAGCAGCCATGTCGGCAGCTAAGAGGGCTAGGGTAGAAGTTTTCCCTGTTTCAGGCGGGAGGATGGAGCTGGGGGCCCTAGGAGTGAGAAGGAGGAGGGGGCCCGCCATGACCACCAGGCAGAGGAGCCCCCCTGCAAAGGGGCAGATGTGGGTCAGATCTCTGAGGCAGGGGCTGAGGTGGGTCATATCTATGGGGCAGGAGCTGATGTGGGGTTGATGTGTGTCACATCTACGGAACAGGTGCTGCTGTGGGGCTTATGTGGGTCAGATCTATAGGGAAGGAGCTGCTGTGGAGCTGATGTTGGTTAGATCTGTGGGACAGAAGCTGCTGTGTGGCTCATGTGGTTGAGATCTATGGGGCAAGAGCTGCTGTGGGGAAGGCGTGGGTCAGATCTATGGGGCAGGAGCTGCTGTGGGGAAGACGTGGGTAAGATCTATGGGGCAGGAGCTGCTGTGGGGGTGCTGTGTGTCAGATCTATGGGGCAGGAGCTTCTGTGGGGTAGATGTGGGTCAGATCTATGGGACTGGAGCTGCTGTGGGTCTGATGGGGGCTAGATCTATGGGGCAGGAGCTGCTGTGGGGGTGATGTGTGTCAGATCTATGGGGCAGGAGATACTATGGCGCTGATGTTGGTAAGATATATGGGGCAGGAGCTGCTGTGGGGTAGATGTGGGTCTGATCTATGGGGCAGGAGCTGTTCTGGGGCAGATGTGGGTGAGATCTACGTGGCAGGAGCAGCTGTCTGTCAGATCTATGGGGTTGGAGCTCCTAAGGGGCAGATGTGGGTCGGATCTATGGGGCAGGAGCTGCTGTGGGGCTGGTGTTGGTCAGATCTGTGGGGCGGGAGCTGCTGTGTGGCTGATGTGGGTCAGATCTATGGGGCAGGAGCTGCTGTGGGGCACATGTGGGTCAGATGTATGGGGCAGGAGCTGCTGTGTGGCTGATGCGGGTCAGATCTATGGGGCAGGAGCTGCTGTGGGGCACATGTGGGTCAGATCTATGGGGCAGGAGCTGCTTTGGGGCAGATGTGGGTCAGATCTATGGGGTAGGTGCTGCTGTGGAGCTGATGTTGGTAAGATCTATGGGGCAGGAGCTGCTGTCTGGCTGATGTGGGTCAGATCTATGGTGCAGGAGCTGCTGTGGAAATAATGTGGGTCAGATCGATTGGGCAGGATGTGGTATGGGGCAGATGTGGGTCAGATCTATGGGGCAGGAGCTGCTGTGGGGCAGATGTGGGTCTGATCTATGGGGCAGGAGCTGCTGTGGGGCTGATGAGGGTGAGATCTATGGGGCAGGAGCTGATGTGGGGCTGATTGGGATCAGATCTATGGGTCAGGAGCTGCTGTGTGGCTGATGTGGGTCGGATCTATGGGGCAGGAGCTGCTGTGGTGCTGATGTGTTTAAGATCTATTAGACAGGAGCTGCTGTGGGGCAGATGTGGGTCAGATCTATTGGGCAGGAGCTGTTGTGGGGCACATGGGTATCAGATCTTTGGGGCAGGAGCTGTTGTGGTGCACATGTCGGTAGATCTATGTGGCAGGAGCTGCTGTGGGGCTGATGTGGGTCAGATCTATGGGGTAGGTGCTGCTGTGGAGCTGATGTTGGTCAGATCTATGGGGCAGGAGCTGCTGTGGGGCTGGTGTTGGTCAGATCTATGGGGCAGGAGCTGCTGTGGGGCTGGTGTGGGTCAGATCAATGGGGCAGGAGCTGCTCTGGGGCACATGTTGGTCAGATCTATGGGGCAGGAGCTGCTGTGGGTCAGATCTATGGGGCAGTAGCTGCTGTGGGGCAGATGTGGGTCAGATCTATGGGGCAGGAGCTGCTGTGGAGCTGGTGTGGGTCAGATCAATGGGGCAGGAGCTGCTCTGGGGCACATGTTGCTCAGATCTATGGGGCAGATGCTGCTGAGGGTCAGATTTACTGGGCAGGAGCTGCTGTGGGGCAGATTTGGGTCAGATCTATGGGTCAGGAGCTGCTGTGGGGCTGATGAGTGTCAGATGTATGGGGCAGGATCTGCGGTGGGGCTGATGTGGGTCTGATCTATGGGTAGTAGCCGCTGTGGGTCAGATGTATGGGGCAGGATCTGCTGTGGGTCATATGAGGGTCAGATCTATGAGTTAGGAGCTGCTGTGGGTCAGATATATGGGGCAGGAGCTGCTAAGGGGCACATGTGGGTCAGATCTATGAGTCAGGGGCTGAGGTGGGTCATATCTATGGGGCAGGCGCTTCTGTGGGGCTGATGTGGGTCAGATCTACGGAACAGGTGCTGCTGTGGATCTGGTATGGGTCAGATATATGGGGCAGGAGCTGCTACGGGGCAGGTGTGTGTCAGATCTATGGGGCAGGAGCTGCTGTGGGGCTGATGTGGGTCAGATCAATGGGGCAGGAGCTGGTGTGGGGCTGATTTGGATCAGATCTATGGGGCAGGAGCTGCTGTGGGGTAGTTGTGGGTCAGATCTATGGGGCAGAAGCTGCTATGGGGCACATGTGAGATCTATGGGGCAGGAGCTGCTGTGGGGTAGATGTTGGTCAGATCTATGGGGCAGGAGTAGCTGTGGGGCATATGTGAGTCAGATGTACTGGGCAGGAGCTACTGTAGTGCAGATGTGGGTCAGATCTATGGGGCAGGAGCTGGTGTGGGGTAGTTGTGGGTCAGATCTATCGGGCAGTATCTGCTCTGGGGCACATGTGAGTGGGATCTATGGGGCAGGAGCTGCTGTAGTGCAGATGTGGGTCATATCTATGGGACAGGAGGTGCTGTGGTGCACATGTGGTTGAGATCTATGGGGCAGGCGTTGCTGTGGATCTGGTATGGGTCAGATATATGGGGCAGGAGCTGCTACGGGGCAGATGTGGGTCAGATCTATGGGGCAGGACCTGCAGTGGGGCAGATGTGAGTCAGATCAATGGGGCAGGAGCTGCTGTGAGGATGATGAGGGTCAGATCTATGGGGCAGGAGCTGCTGTGGAGTAGATCTATGGGGCAGGAGCTGTTGTGAGGCTGATGATGGTCTGATCTATAAGGCAGAAGCTGCTGTGGGGCGCAAGTGGGTCAGATGTATGGGGCAGGAGCTGCTGTGTGGCTGATGCGGGTCAGATCTATGGGGCAGGAGCTGCTGTGGGGCAGATGTGTGTCAGATCTATGGGCAGGAGCTGCTTTGGGGCTGATGTGGGTCAGATCTATGGGGCAGGAGCTGGTGTGGGGCTGATTTGGATCAGATCTATGGGACTGGAGCTGCTGTGGGTCTGATGGGGGCTAGATCTATGGGGCAGGAGCTGCTGTGGGGGTGATGTGTGTCAGATCTATGGGGCAGGAGATACTATGGCGCTGATGTTGGTAAGATATATGGGGCAGGAGCTGCTGTGGGGTAGATGTGGGTCTGATCTATGGGGCAGGAGCTGTTGTGGGTCCGATGTGGGTCAGATCTATGGGGCGGGAGCTGCTGTGTGGCTGATGTGGGTCTGATCTATGAGACAGGAGCTTCTTTGGGGCTGATGTGGGTCAGATCTATGGGGCACGAGCTGTTCTGGGGCAGATGTGGGTGAGATCTACGTGGCAGGAGCAGCTGTCGGTCAGATCTATGGGGTTGGAGCTCGTAAGGGGCAGATGTGGGTCGGATCTATGGGGCAGGAGCTGCTGTGGGGCTGGTGTTGGTCAGATCTGTGGGGCGGGAGCTGCTGTGTGGCTGATGTGGGTCAGATCTATGGGGCAGGAGCTGCTGTGGGGCACATGTGGGTCAGATGTATGGGGCAGGAGCTGCTGTGTGGCTGATGTGGGTCAGATCTATGGGGCAGGAGCTGCTGTGGGGCACATGTGGGTCAGATCTATGGGGCAGGAGCTGCTTTGGGGCAGATGTGGGTCAGATCTATGGGGTAGGTGCTGCTGTGGAGCTGATGTTGGTAAGATCTATGGGGCAGGAGCTGCTGTGGGGAAGATGTGGGTCAGATCTATGGTGCAGGAGCTGCTGTGGAAATAATGTGGGTCAGATCGATTGGGCAGGATGTGGTATGGGGCAGATGTGGGTCAGATCTATGGGGCAGGAGCTGCTGTGGGGCAGATGTGGGTCTGATCTATGGGGCAGGAGCTGCTGTGGGGCTGATGAGGGTGAGATCTATGGGGCAGGAGCTGCTGTGAGGCTGATTGGGATCAGATCTATGGGTCAGGAGCTGCTGTGTGGCTGATGTGGGTCGGATCTATGGGGCAGGAGATGCTGTGGGGCTTATGTGGGTCAGATCTATCTGGCAGGAGCTGTTATGTGGCTGATGAGGGTCAGATCTATGGGGCAGAAGCTGCTGTGGGGCACATGTGGGTCAGATGTATGGGGCAGGAGCTGCTGTGGTGCTGATGTGTTTAAGATCTATGAGACAGGAGCTGCTGTGGGGCAGATGTGGGTCAGATCTATTGGGCAGGAGCTGTTGTGGGGAACATGGGTATCAGATCTATGGGGCAGGAGCTGTTGTGGAGCTGATGTTGGTCAGATCTATGGGGCAGGAGCTGCTGTGGGGCTGATGTGGGTCAGATCTATGGGGCAGGAGCTGCTGTGGGGGCTATGTGGGTCAGATCTGTGGGACAGGAGCTGCTGTGGGGCTCATGTGTTTCAGATCTATGGGGCAGGCGTTGCTGTGGTGCTGAAGTTGGTCAGATATATGGGGCAGGAACTGCTGTGGTGCTGATGTGGGTCAGATATATGGGGCAGAAGCTGCTGTGGGGCAGATGTGGGTCTGATCTATGGGGCAGGAGCTGCTGTGGGGCTGGTGTGGGTCAGATCAATGGGGCAGGAGCTGCTCTGGGGCACATGTTGGTCAGATCTATGGGGCAGGAGCTGCTGTGGGTCAGATCTATGGGGCAGTAGCTGCTGTGGGGCAGATGTGGGTCAGATCTATGGGGCAGGAGCTGCTGTGGAGCTGGTGTGGGTCAGATCAATGGGGCAGGAGCTGCTCTGGGGCACATGTTGCTCAGATCTATGGGGCAGATGCTGCTGAGGGTCAGATTTACTGGGCAGGAGCTGCTGTGGGGCAGATTTGGGTCAGATCTATGGGTCAGGAGCTGCTGTGGGGCTGATGAGTGTCAGATGTATGGGGCAGGATCTGCGGTGGGGCTGATGTGGGTCTGATCTATGGGTAGTAGCCGCTGTGGGTCAGATGTATGGGGCAGGATCTGCTGTGGGTCATATGAGGGTCAGATCTATGAGTTAGGAGCTGCTGTGGGTCAGATATATGGGGCAGGAGCTGCTAAGGGGCACATGTGGGTCAGATCTATGAGTCAGGGGCTGAGGTGGGTCATATCTATGGGGCAGGCGCTGCTGTGGGGCTGATGTGGGTCAGATCTACGGAACAGGTGCTGCTGTGGGGCTTATGTGGGTCAGATCGATAGGGAAGGAGCTGCTGTGGGGCAGGTGTGTGTCAGATCTATGGGGCAGGAGCTGCTGTGGGGCTGATGTGGGTCAGATCAATGGGGCAGGAGCTGGTGTGGGGCTGATTTGGATCAGATCTATGGGGCAGGAGCTGCTGTGGGGTAGTTGTGGGTCAGATCTATGGGGCAGAAGCTGCTATGGGGCACATGTGAGATCTATGGGGCAGGAGCTGCTGTGGGGTAGATGTTGGTCAGATCTATGGGGCAGGAGTAGCTGTGGGGCATATGTGAGTCAGATGTACTGGGCAGGAGCTACTGTAGTGCAGATGTGGGTCAGATCTATGGGGCAGGAGCTGGTGTGGGGTAGTTGTGGGTCAGATCTATCGGGCAGTATCTGCTCTGGGGCACATGTGAGTGGGATCTATGGGGCAGGAGCTGCTGTAGTGCAGATGTGGGTCATATCTATGGGACAGGAGGTGCTGTGGTGCACATGTGGTTGAGATCTATGGGGCAGGCGTTGCTGTGGATCTGGTATGGGTCAGATATATGGGGCAGGAGCTGCTACGGGGCAGATGTGGGTCAGATCTATGGGGCAGGACCTGCAGTGGGGCAGATGTGAGTCAGATCAATGGGGCAGGAGCTGCTGTGAGGATGATGAGGGTCAGATCTATGGGGCAGGAGCTGCTGTGGAGTAGATCTATGGGGCAGGAGCTGTTGTGAGGCTGATGATGGTCTGATCTATAAGGCAGAAGCTGCTGTGGGGCGCAAGTGGGTCAGATGTATGGGGCAGGAGCTGCTGTGTGGCTGATGCGGGTCAGATCTATGGGGCAGGAGCTGCTGTGGGGCAGATGTGTGTCAGATCTATGGGCAGGAGCTGCTTTGGGGCAGATGTGGGTCAGATCTATGGGGTAGGTTCTGCTGTGGAGCTTATGTTGGTAAGATCTATGGGGCAGGAGCTGCTGTGGAGTATATGTGGGTCATATCTGTGGGGCAGGTGCTGCTGTGTTGCTGCTGAGGGTCAGATCTATGGGGCAGAAGATGCTGTGGGGATGATGAGGGAAACATCTATGTAGCAGGAGATGTTGTGGGGTAGATCTATGGGGCAGGAGCTGTTGTGAGGCTGATGAGGGTCTGATCTGTAAGGCAGGAGCTGCAGTGGGGCATATGTGTGTCAGATTTATTGGGCAGGAGCTGCTGTAGGGCGCATGTGGGTCAGATCTATGGGGCAGGAGATGCTGTGGGGCAGATGTGGGTAAGATCTATGGGGCAGGAGCTGCTGTGGGGCTGAAGTGGGTCAGATCTGTTGGGGCAGGAGCTGCTGTGGGGCAGATGTGGGTCTGATCTATGGGGCAGGAGCTGCTGTGGGGCTGATGAGGGTCAGATCTATGGGGCAGGAGCTGCTGTGGTGCTGATTGGGATCAGATCTATGGGGCAGGAGCTCTTCTGTGGCTGATGTGGGTCAGATTTTTAGGGCAGAAGGCTCTGTGGGGCAGATGTGGGTCAGATCGATGGGGCAGAAGATGCTGTGGGGTTGATGGGCGTCAGATCGATGGGGCAGGAGCTGCTGTGGGGATGATGAGTGTCAGATCTCTGGGGCAGGAGCTGTTGTGAGGCTGATGATGGTCTGATCTATTAGGCAGGAGCTTTTGTGGGGCGCATTTGGGTCAGATGTATGGGGCAGGAGCTGCTGTGGGGCACATGTGGGTCAGATGTATGGGGTAGGAGCTGCTGTGTGGCTGATGTGGGTCAGATCTATGGGGAAGGAGCTGCTGCGTTGCTGATGTTGTTCTGATCTATGAGACAGGAGCTGGTGTGGGGCAGATGTGGGTCAGATTTTTAGGGCAGAAGGCTCTGTGGGGCAGATGTGGGTCAGATCGATGGGGCAGAAGATGCTGTGGGGCTAATGTGGGTCAGATATATTGGGCAGGAGCTGCTGTGGGGCAGATGTGGGTCAGATCTATGTGGCAGGAGCTGCTGTGGGGCAGATCTCTTGGACAGGAGCTGCTCTGGGGCACATTTTGGTCAGATCTATGGGGCAGGAGCTGCTGTGGTGTAGATGTGGGTCAGATCTATGGGACTGGAGCTGCTGTGGGTCTGATGGGGCTAGATCTATGGGGCTGGAGCTGCTGTGGGGGTGATGTGGGTCGGATCTATGGGACAGGAGCTGCTGTTTGGCTGATGTGGGTCAGATCTATGGGGTAGGTGCTGCTGTGGAGCTGATGTTGGTCAGATCTATGGGGCAGGAGCTGCTGTGGGGCTGGTGTTGGTCAGATCTATGGGGCAGGAGCTGCTGTGGGGGCTATGTGGGTCAGATCTGTGGGACAGGAGCTGCTGTGGGGCTCATGTGTTTGAGATCTATGGGGCAGGCGTTGCTGTGGTGCTGAAGTTGGTCAGATATATGGGGCAGGAACTGCTGTGGTGCTGATGTGGGTCAGATATATGGGGCAGAAGCTGCTGTGGGGCAGATGTGGGTCTGATCTATGGGGCAGGAGCTGCTGTGGGGCTGGTGTGGGTCAGATCAATGGGGCAGGAGCTGCTCTGGGGCACAGTTTGGTCAGATCTATGGGGCAGGAGCTGCTGTGGGTCAGATCTATGGGGCAGTAGCTGCTGTGGGGCAGATGTGGGTCAGATCTATGGGGCAGGAGCTGCTGTGGAGCTGGTGTGGGTCAGATCAATGGGGCAGGAGCTGCTCTGGGGCACATGTTGCTCAGATCTATAGGGCAGATGCTGCTGAGGGTCAGATTTACTGGGCAGGAGCTGCTGTGGGGCAGATTTGGGTCAGATCTATGGGTCAGGAGCTGCTGTGGGGCTGATGAGGGTCAGTTGTATGGGGCAGGATCTGCGGTGGGGCTGATGTGGTTCTGATCTATGGGGCAGTAGCCGCTGTGGGTCAGATCTATGGGGCAGGATCTGCTGTGGGTCATATGAGGGTCAGATCTATGAGTTAGGAGCTGCTGTGGGTCAGATATATGGGGCAGGAGCTGCTAAGGGGCACATGTGGGTCAGATCTATGAGTCAGGGGCTGAGGTGGGTCATATCTATGGGGCAGGCGCTTCTGTGGGGCTGATGTGGGTCAGATCTACGGAACAGGTGCTGCTGTGGGGCTTATGTGGGTCAGATCGATAGGGAAGGAGCTGCTGTGGGGCAGGTGTGTGTCATATCTATGGGGCAGGAGCTGCTGTGGGGCAGGTGTGTGTCAGATCTATGGGGCAGGAGCTGCTGTGGGGCTGATGTGGGTCAGATCTATGGGGCAGGAGCTGGGATGCCCACACGGCAACCCTGCAACTGTCACCACAGAGCAGGCAGCGCCTCAGGAGGAGCCAGGAGAGCCTGTGGCAGGGCCCTCCGGCACCAGCCCACCTGAGGGGACCCGGCGAGCCCCGAAGAGGAAGGCCGGCGACTCACAGGCCTCAGCACCATCAAAGAAGAGGCCACCCCGCCGGCAGCAATAGAAGAGCCCATGGGGCAGCTGAGGAGGCTGGGGCCAGGCAGCACCCGGGACACACACTGGCCCCAACGGACCCTTGTCATCACCGTCCAATTCAACCTCAAATAAAAAACAGAAAGACTGCAAACAATAAATTAACATTGAAAAAAAACTGAAAAACAAAGTGTTGGTATTGAGTGTTGGTATTGATAACAGCACAGCTGTTGACGCTTCCCCATCCTTGACGCTCTCTCCCCTTTTTCCTACTGCCGTGCAACTGCTGCCACTGTTGCATTCCAGACACGAACCCCACAGGCTTCAGAGAGGGCAATGGCAAATCTCTGCTCCTGGGGACCAACATCCACAGGCCGTGCTACAGCTGGGGTCAGCCAGCTGGAGCAGAACCACCAGTCCTGCTGGACACCAGGCTGAACCTGCAAGGAACCCACCCGGGCTGCCTTGCCGAACGCTGTCCTGGGCTGCGTGAGGCCAGGTGCCACCCGTGGGTGAAGGGCGGTTATCCCGCCCTCTGCTCAGCCCTGAGGAGGTCACAGCTGGAGCGCTGGGACCGCAGCTGGGCTACCCAGCACAGGGGATAACAACACACTTCTTCCCATTACGAGTGGACCATTCGCTTCTACTACTCCAGATCCGCAGCCCATCCCTGTACAACCGCTCTTAAGTAGGGACCTATACACTTCCTTCTTTGCAGGCATTTGAAATGCCTCTACAGAAGACAAAACCAGACAAAAATCTTTCCGTGCCTATCCACACCACGTTCCTAAGACAACACAGCTGGTTCTTAAACACGGTAGTACGTACCCTTGGTTTACTGCACATCTGGTGAACAGAAAGTTCTCCAGCCTCACTACGGAATAAAGAACTCCACCGTCATTCCCATGCTCCCTATGAAGCATACTGAGCTCCAACACTCACTCAGTCCCTCACTCAATCTTCCCCCTGCTAATGTTCTTCCATCTCATTCCACCTCACATCACAACACAAGCTGTCACAGCCTGGTGTACAGTCTCATCAAAGGGAACGCTGCTTGTTTGCCATCAGAATTCATTCAAAAATGAAACAATTCTACAACCAACAACCACTACTTCTCATATTACCTGCAGGCAACAATGCCTGAAGAACTGGAGTGTCAGATGGCATGCAAAACATTAGAAGTTGGCTCGTAGGAATGAAAGAATTTCATGAGAGAACGGGGCTAATGACACAAGGAGCGCCATAGACATCAAAGATAACCACTGGAAGAACCGATGGGATTAATAACTCTTTTGACAAATGAAATGGATGCGACAAAAGACAGAAATTACTAATCACAAAAGAACTTGACGTGCGTGAAAACAGAGGACACTCAAAGTCCATGACGTGTTAAATCGCCACTAAGATCATCACGTCCATCTATCAGAGACAAACATGAACTTTTATTGAATACTACACGCCATACGTGTTTTGCATGTGTGTAATGGCCAGGGAGACCTGCCAGATCTATGGGGCAGGAGCTACTGTGGGGCAGATGTGCATCAGATCTATGGGGCAGGAGATGCTGTGGGGATGATGAGGGTCAGATCTATGGGGCAGGAGCTGCTGTGGAGTAGATCTATGGGGCAGGAGCTGTTGTGAGGCTGATGATGGTCTGATCTATAAGGCAGAAGCTGCTGTGGGGCGCAAGTGGGTCAGATGTATGGGGCAGGAGCTGCTGTGTGGCTGATGCGGGTCAGATCTATGGGGCAGGAGCTGCTGTGGGGCAGATGTGTGTCAGATCTATGGGCAGGAGCTGCTTTGGGGCAGATGTGGGTCAGATCTATGGGGTAGGTTCTGCTGTGGAGCTTATGTTGGTAAGATCTATGGGGCAGGAGCTGCTGTGGAGTATATGTGGGTCATATCTGTGGGGCAGGTGCTGCTGTGTTGCTGCTGAGGGTCAGATCTATGGGGCAGAAGATGCTGTGGGGATGATGAGGGAAACATCTATGTAGCAGGAGATGTTGTGGGGTAGATCTATGGGGCAGGAGCTGTTGTGAGGCTGATGAGGGTCTGATCTGTAAGGCAGGAGCTGCAGTGGGGCATATGTGTGTCAGATTTATTGGGCAGGAGCTGCTGTAGGGCGCATGTGGGTCAGATCTATGGGGCAGGAGATGCTGTGGGGCAGATGTGGGTAAGATCTATGGGGCAGGAGCTGCTGTGGGGCTGAAGTGGGTCAGATCTGTTGGGGCAGGAGCTGCTGTGGGGCAGATGTGGGTCTGATCTATGGGGCAGGAGCTGCTGTGGGGCTGATGAGGGTCAGATCTATGGGGCAGGAGCTGCTGTGGTGCTGATTGGGATCAGATCTATGGGGCAGGAGCTGTTCTGTGGCTGATGTGGGTCAGATTTTTAGGGCAGAAGGCTCTGTGGGGCAGATGTGGGTCAGATCGATGGGGCAGAAGATGCTGTGGGGTTGATGGGCGTCAGATCGATGGGGCAGGAGCTGCTGTGGGGATGATGAGGGTCAGATCTCTGGGGCAGGAGCTGTTGTGAGGCTGATGATGGTCTGATCTATTAGGCAGGAGCTTTTGTGGGGCGCATTTGGGTCAGATGTATGGGGCAGGAGCTGCTGTGGGGCACATGTGGGTCAGATGTATGGGGTAGGAGCTGCTGTGTGGCTGATGTGGGTCAGATCTATGGGGAAGGAGCTGCTGCGTTGCTGATGTTGTTCTGATCTATGAGACAGGAGCTGGTGTGGGGCAGATGTGGGTCAGATTTTTAGGGCAGAAGGCTCTGTGGGGCAGATGTGGGTCAGATCGATGGGGCAGAAGATGCTGTGGGGCTAATGTGGGTCAGATATATTGGGCAGGAGCTGCTGTGGGGCAGATGTGGGTCAGATCTATGTGGCAGGAACTGCTGTGGGGCAGATCTCTTGGACAGGAGCTGCTCTGGGGCACATTTTGGTCAGATCTATGGGGCAGGAGCTGCTGTGGTGTAGATGTGGGTCAGATCTATGGGACTGGAGCTGCTGTGGGTCTGATGGGGCTAGATCTATGGGGCTGGAGCTGCTGTGGGGGTGATGTGGGTCGGATCTATGGGACAGGAGCTGCTGTTTGGCTGATGTGGGTCAGATCTATGGGGTAGGTGCTGCTGTGGAGCTGATGTTGGTCAGATCTATGGGGCAGGAGCTGCTGTGGGGCTGGTGTTGGTCAGATCTATGGGGCAGGAGCTGCTGTGGGGGCTATGTGGGTCAGATCTGTGGGACAGGAGCTGCTGTGGGGCTCATGTGTTTGAGATCTATGGGGCAGGCGTTGCTGTGGTGCTGAAGTTGGTCAGATATATGGGGCAGGAACTGCTGTGGTGCTGATGTGGGTCAGATATATGGGGCAGAAGCTGCTGTGGGGCAGATGTGGGTCTGATCTATGGGGCAGGAGCTGCTGTGGGGCTGGTGTGGGTCAGATCAATGGGGCAGGAGCTGCTCTGGGGCACAGTTTGGTCAGATCTATGGGGCAGGAGCTGCTGTGGGTCAGATCTATGGGGCAGTAGCTGCTGTGGGGCAGATGTGGGTCAGATCTATGGGGCAGGAGCTGCTGTGGAGCTGGTGTGGGTCAGATCAATGGGGCAGGAGCTGCTCTGGGGCACATGTTGCTCAGATCTATAGGGCAGATGCTGCTGAGGGTCAGATTTACTGGGCAGGAGCTGCTGTGGGGCAGATTTGGGTCAGATCTATGGGTCAGGAGCTGCTGTGGGGCTGATGAGGGTCAGTTGTATGGGGCAGGATCTGCGGTGGGGCTGATGTGGTTCTGATCTATGGGGCAGTAGCCGCTGTGGGTCAGATCTATGGGGCAGGATCTGCTGTGGGTCATATGAGGGTCAGATCTATGAGTTAGGAGCTGCTGTGGGTCAGATATATGGGGCAGGAGCTGCTAAGGGGCACATGTGGGTCAGATCTATGAGTCAGGGGCTGAGGTGGGTCATATCTATGGGGCAGGCGCTTCTGTGGGGCTGATGTGGGTCAGATCTACGGAACAGGTGCTGCTGTGGGGCTTATGTGGGTCAGATCGATAGGGAAGGAGCTGCTGTGGGGCAGGTGTGTGTCATATCTATGGGGCAGGAGCTGCTGTGGGGCAGGTGTGTGTCAGATCTATGGGGCAGGAGCTGCTGTGGGGCTGATGTGGGTCAGATCTATGGGGCAGGAGCTGGGATGCCCACACGGCAACCCTGCAACTGTCACCACAGAGCAGGCAGCGCCTCAGGAGGAGCCAGGAGAGCCTGTGGCAGGGCCCTCCGGCACCAGCCCACCTGAGGGGACCCGGCGAGCCCCGAAGAGGAAGGCCGGCGACTCACAGGCCTCAGCACCATCAAAGAAGAGGCCACCCCGCCGGCAGCAATAGAAGAGCCCATGGGGCAGCTGAGGAGGCTGGGGCCAGGCAGCACCCGGGACACACACTGGCCCCAACGGACCCTTGTCATCACCGTCCAATTCAACCTCAAATAAAAAACAGAAAGACTGCAAACAATAAATTAACATTGAAAAAAAACTGAAAAACAAAGTGTTGGTATTGAGTGTTGGTATTGATAACAGCACAGCTGTTGACGCTTCCCCATCCTTGACGCTCTCTCCCCTTTTTCCTACTGCCGTGCAACTGCTGCCACTGTTGCATTCCAGACACGAACCCCACAGGCTTCAGAGAGGGCAATGGCAAATCTCTGCTCCTGGGGACCAACATCCACAGGCCGTGCTACAGCTGGGGTCAGCCAGCTGGAGCAGAACCACCAGTCCTGCTGGACACCAGGCTGAACCTGCAAGGAACCCACCCGGGCTGCCTTGCCGAACGCTGTCCTGGGCTGCGTGAGGCCAGGTGCCACCCGTGGGTGAAGGGCGGTTATCCCGCCCTCTGCTCAGCCCTGAGGAGGTCACAGCTGGAGCGCTGGGACCGCAGCTGGGCTACCCAGCACAGGGGATAACAACACACTTCTTCCCATTACGAGTGGACCATTCGCTTCTACTACTCCAGATCCGCAGCCCATCCCTGTACAACCGCTCTTAAGTAGGGACCTATACACTTCCTTCTTTGCAGGCATTTGAAATGCCTCTACAGAAGACAAAACCAGACAAAAATCTTTCCGTGCCTATCCACACCACGTTCCTAAGACAACACAGCTGGTTCTTAAACACGGTAGTACGTACCCTTGGTTTACTGCACATCTGGTGAACAGAAAGTTCTCCAGCCTCACTACGGAATAAAGAACTCCACCGTCATTCCCATGCTCCCTATGAAGCATACTGAGCTCCAACACTCACTCAGTCCCTCACTCAATCTTCCCCCTGCTAATGTTCTTCCATCTCATTCCACCTCACATCACAACACAAGCTGTCACAGCCTGGTGTACAGTCTCATCAAAGGGAACGCTGCTTGTTTGCCATCAGAATTCATTCAAAAATGAAACAATTCAACAACCAACAACCACTACTTCTCATATTACCTGCAGGCAACAATGCCTGAAGAACTGGAGTGTCAGATGGCATGCAAAACATTAGAAGTTGGCTCGTAGGAATGAAAGAATTTCATGAGAGAACGGGGCTAATGACACAAGGAGCGCCATAGACATCAAAGATAACCACTGGAAGAACCGATGGGATTAATAACTCTTTTGACAAATGAAATGGATGCGACAAATGACAGAAATTACTAATCACAAAAGAACTTGACGTGCGTGAAAACAGAGGACACTCAAAGTCCATGACGTGTTAAATCGCCACTAAGATCATCACGTCCATCTATCAGAGACAAACATGAACTTTTATTGAATACTACACGCCATACGTGTTTTGCATGTGTGTAATGGCCAGGGAGACCTGCCAGATCTATGGGGCAGGAGCTACTGTGGGGCAGATGTGCATCAGATCTATGGGGCAGGAGATGCTGTGGGGATGATGAGGGTCAGATCTATGGGGCAGGAGCTGCTGTGGAGTAGATCTATGGGGCAGGAGCTGTTGTGAGGCTGATGATGGTCTGATCTATAAGGCAGAAGCTGCTGTGGGGCGCAAGTGGGTCAGATGTATGGGGCAGGAGCTGCTGTGTGGCTGATGCGGGTCAGATCTATGGGGCAGGAGCTGCTGTGGGGCAGATGTGTGTCAGATCTATGGGCAGGAGCTGCTTTGGGGCAGATGTGGGTCAGATCTATGGGGTAGGTTCTGCTGTGGAGCTTATGTTGGTAAGATCTATGGGGCAGGAGCTGCTGTGGAGTATATGTGGGTCATATCTGTGGGGCAGGTGCTGCTGTGTTGCTGCTGAGGGTAAGATCTATGGGGCAGAAGATGCTGTGGGGATGATGAGGGAAACATCTATGTAGCAGGAGATGTTGTGGGGTAGATCTATGGGGCAGGAGCTGTTGTGAGGCTGATGAGGGTCTGATCTGTAAGGCAGGAGCTGCAGTGGGGCATATGTGTGTCAGATTTATTGGGCAGGAGCTGCTGTAGGGCGCATGTGGGTCAGATCTATGGGGCAGGAGATGCTGTGGGGCAGATGTGGGTAAGATCTATGGGGCAGGAGCTGCTGTGGGGCTGAAGTGGGTCAGATCTGTTGGGGCAGGAGCTGCTGTGGGGCAGATGTGGGTCTGATCTATGGGGCAGGAGCTGCTGTGGGGCTGATGAGGGTCAGATCTATGGGGCAGGAGCTGCTGTGGTGCTGATTGGGATCAGATCTATGGGGCAGGAGCTGTTCTGTGGCTGATGTGGGTCAGATTTTTAGGGCAGAAGGCTCTGTGGGGCAGATGTGGGTCAGATCGATGGGGCAGAAGATGCTGTGGGGTTGATGGGCGTCAGATCGATGGGGCAGGAGCTGCTGTGGGGATGATGAGGGTCAGATCTCTGGGGCAGGAGCTGTTGTGAGGCTGATGATGGTCTGATCTATTAGGCAGGAGCTTTTGTGGGGCGCATTTGGGTCAGATGTATGGGGCAGGAGCTGCTGTGGGGCACATGTGGGTCAGATGTATGGGGTAGGAGCTGCTGTGTGGCTGATGTGGGTCAGATCTATGGGGAAGGAGCTGCTGCGTTGCTGATGTTGTTCTGATCTATGAGACAGGAGCTGGTGTGGGGCAGATGTGGGTCAGATTTTTAGGGCAGAAGGCTCTGTGGGGCAGATGTGGGTCAGATCGATGGGGCAGAAGATGCTGTGGGGCTAATGTGGGTCAGATATATTGGGCAGGAGCTGCTGTGGGGCAGATGTGGGTCAGATCTATGTGGCAGGAGCTGCTGTGGGGCAGATCTCTTGGACAGGAGCTGCTCTGGGGCACATTTTGGTCAGATCTATGGGGCAGGAGCTGCTGTGGTGTAGATGTGGGTCAGATCTATGGGACTGGAGCTGCTGTGGGTCTGATGGGGCTAGATCTATGGGGCTGGAGCTGCTGTGGGGGTGATGTGGGTCGGATCTATGGGACAGGAGCTGCTGTTTGGCTGATGTGGGTCAGATCTATGGGGTAGGTGCTGCTGTGGAGCTGATGTTGGTCAGATCTATGGGGCAGGAGCTGCTGTGGGGCTGGTGTTGGTCAGATCTATGGGGCAGGAGCTGCTGTGGGGGCTATGTGGGTCAGATCTGTGGGACAGGAGCTGCTGTGGGGCTCATGTGTTTGAGATCTATGGGGCAGGCGTTGCTGTGGTGCTGAAGTTGGTCAGATATATGGGGCAGGAACTGCTGTGGTGCTGATGTGGGTCAGATATATGGGGCAGAAGCTGCTGTGGGGCAGATGTGGGTCTGATCTATGGGGCAGGAGCTGCTGTGGGGCTGGTGTGGGTCAGATCAATGGGGCAGGAGCTGCTCTGGGGCACAGTTTGGTCAGATCTATGGGGCAGGAGCTGCTGTGGGTCAGATCTATGGGGCAGTAGCTGCTGTGGGGCAGATGTGGGTCAGATCTATGGGGCAGGAGCTGCTGTGGAGCTGGTGTGGGTCAGATCAATGGGGCAGGAGCTGCTCTGGGGCACATGTTGCTCAGATCTATAGGGCAGATGCTGCTGAGGGTCAGATTTACTGGGCAGGAGCTGCTGTGGGGCAGATTTGGGTCAGATCTATGGGTCAGGAGCTGCTGTGGGGCTGATGAGGGTCAGTTGTATGGGGCAGGATCTGCGGTGGGGCTGATGTGGGTCTGATCTATGGGGCAGTAGCCGCTGTGGGTCAGATCTATGGGGCAGGATCTGCTGTGGGTCATATGAGGGTCAGATCTATGAGTTAGGAGCTGCTGTGGGTCAGATATATGGGGCAGGAGCTGCTAAGGGGCACATGTGGGTCAGATCTATGAGTCAGGGGCTGAGGTGGGTCATATCTATGGGGCAGGCGCTTCTGTGGGGCTGATGTGGGTCAGATCTACGGAACAGGTGCTGCTGTGGGGCCTATGTGGGTCAGATCGATAGGGAAGGAGCTGCTGTGGGGCAGGTGTGTGTCATATCTATGGGGCAGGAGCTGCTGTGGGGCAGGTGTGTGTCAGATCTATGGGGCAGGAGCTGCTGTGGGGCTGATGTGGGTCAGATCTATGGGGCAGGAGCTGGGATGCCCACACGGCAACCCTGCAACTGTCACCACAGAGCAGGCAGCGCCTCAGGAGGAGCCAGGAGAGCCTGTGGCAGGGCCCTCCGGCACCAGCCCACCTGAGGGGACCCGGCGAGCCCCGAAGAGGAAGGCCGGCGACTCACAGGCCTCAGCACCATCAAAGAAGAGGCCACCCCGCCGGCAGCAATAGAAGAGCCCATGGGGCAGCTGAGGAGGCTGGGGCCAGGCAGCACCCGGGACACACACTGGCCCCAACGGACCCTTGTCATCACCGTCCAATTCAACCTCAAATAAAAAACAGAAAGACTGCAAACAATAAATTAACATTGAAAAAAAACTGAAAAACAAAGTGTTGGTATTGAGTGTTGGTATTGATAACAGCACAGCTGTTGACGCTTCCCCATCCTTGACGCTCTCTCCCCTTTTTCCTACTGCCGTGCAACTGCTGCCACTGTTGCATTCCAGACACGAACCCCACAGGCTTCAGAGAGGGCAATGGCAAATCTCTGCTCCTGGGGACCAACATCCACAGGCCGTGCTACAGCTGGGGTCAGCCAGCTGGAGCAGAACCACCAGTCCTGCTGGACACCAGGCTGAACCTGCAAGGAACCCACCCGGGCTGCCTTGCCGAACGCTGTCCTGGGCTGCGTGAGGCCAGGTGCCACCCGTGGGTGAAGGGCGGTTATCCCGCCCTCTGCTCAGCCCTGAGGAGGTCACAGCTGGAGCGCTGGGACCGCAGCTGGGCTACCCAGCACAGGGGATAACAACACACTTCTTCCCATTACGAGTGGACCATTCGCTTCTACTACTCCAGATCCGCAGCCCATCCCTGTACAACCGCTCTTAAGTAGGGACCTATACACTTCCTTCTTTGCAGGCATTTGAAATGCCTCTACAGAAGACAAAACCAGACAAAAATCTTTCCGTGCCTATCCACACCACGTTCCTAAGACAACACAGCTGGTTCTTAAACACGGTAGTACGTACCCTTGGTTTACTGCACATCTGGTGAACAGAAAGTTCTCCAGCCTCACTACGGAATAAAGAACTCCACCGTCATTCCCATGCTCCCTATGAAGCATACTGAGCTCCAACACTCACTCAGTCCCTCACTCAATCTTCCCCCTGCTAATGTTCTTCCATCTAATTCCACCTCACATCACAACACAAGCTGTCACAGCCTGGTGTACAGTCTCATCAAAGGGAACGCTGCTTGTTTGCCATCAGAATTCATTCAAAAATGAAACAATTCTACAACCAACAACCACTACTTCTCATATTACCTGCAGGCAACAATGCCTGAAGAACTGGAGTGTCAGATGGCATGCAAAACATTAGAAGTTGGCTCGTAGGAATGAAAGAATTTCATGAGAGAACGGGGCTAATGACACAAGGAGCGCCATAGACATCAAAGATAACCACTGGAAGAACCGATGGGATTAATAACTCTTTTGACAAATGAAATGGATGCGACAAATGACAGAAATTACTAATCACAAAAGAACTTGACGTGCGTGAAAACAGAGGACACTCAAAGTCCATGACGTGTTAAATCGCCACTAAGATCATCACGTCCATCTATCAGAGACAAACATGAACTTTTATTGAATACTACACGCCATACGTGTTTTGCATGTGTGTAATGGCCAGGGAGACCTGCCAGATCTATGGGGCAGGAGCTACTGTGGGGCAGATGTGCATCAGATCTATGGGGCAGGAGATGCTGTGGGGATGATGAGGGTCAGATCTATGGGGCAGGAGCTGCTGTGGAGTAGATCTATGGGGCAGGAGCTGTTGTGAGGCTGATGATGGTCTGATCTATAAGGCAGAAGCTGCTGTGGGGCGCAAGTGGGTCAGATGTATGGGGCAGGAGCTGCTGTGTGGCTGATGCGGGTCAGATCTATGGGGCAGGAGCTGCTGTGGGGCAGATGTGTGTCAGATCTATGGGCAGGAGCTGCTTTGGGGCAGATGTGGGTCAGATCTATGGGGTAGGTTCTGCTGTGGAGCTTATGTTGGTAAGATCTATGGGGCAGGAGCTGCTGTGGAGTATATGTGGGTCATATCTGTGGGGCAGGTGCTGCTGTGTTGCTGCTGAGGGTAAGATCTATGGGGCAGAAGATGCTGTGGGGATGATGAGGGAAACATCTATGTAGCAGGAGATGTTGTGGGGTAGATCTATGGGGCAGGAGCTGTTGTGAGGCTGATGAGGGTCTGATCTGTAAGGCAGGAGCTGCAGTGGGGCATATGTGTGTCAGATTTATTGGGCAGGAGCTGCTGTAGGGCGCATGTGGGTCAGATCTATGGGGCAGGAGATGCTGTGGGGCAGATGTGGGTAAGATCTATGGGGCAGGAGCTGCTGTGGGGCTGAAGTGGGTCAGATCTGTTGGGGCAGGAGCTGCTGTGGGGCAGATGTGGGTCTGATCTATGGGGCAGGAGCTGCTGTGGGGCTGATGAGGGTCAGATCTATGGGGCAGGAGCTGCTGTGGTGCTGATTGGGATCAGATCTATGGGGCAGGAGCTGTTCTGTGGCTGATGTGGGTCAGATTTTTAGGGCAGAAGGCTCTGTGGGGCAGATGTGGGTCAGATCGATGGGGCAGAAGATGCTGTGGGGTTGATGGGCGTCAGATCGATGGGGCAGGAGCTGCTGTGGGGATGATGAGGGTCAGATCTCTGGGGCAGGAGCTGTTGTGAGGCTGATGATGGTCTGATCTATTAGGCAGGAGCTTTTGTGGGGCGCATTTGGGTCAGATGTATGGGGCAGGAGCTGCTGTGGGGCACATGTGGGTCAGATGTATGGGGTAGGAGCTGCTGTGTGGCTGATGTGGGTCAGATCTATGGGGCAGGAGCTGCTGTGGTGCTGATGTTGTTCTGATCTATGAGACAGGAGCTGGTGTGGGGCAGATGTGGGTCAGATTTTTAGGGCAGAAGGCTCTGTGGGGCAGATGTGGGTCAGATCGATGGGGCAGAAGATGCTGTGGGGCTAATGTGGGTCAGATATATTGGGCAGGAGCTGCTGTGGGGCAGATGTGGGTCAGATCTATGTGGCAGGAGCTGCTGTGGGGCAGATCTCTTGGACAGGAGCTGCTCTGGGGCACATTTTGGTCAGATCTATGGGGCAGGAGCTGCTGTGGTGTAGATGTGGGTCAGATCTATGGGACTGGAGCTGCTGTGGGTCTGATGGGGCTAGATCTATGGGGCTGGAGCTGCTGTGGGGGTGATGTGGGTCGGATCTATGGGACAGGAGCTGCTGTTTGGCTGATGTGGGTCAGATCTATGGGGTAGGTGCTGCTGTGGAGCTGATGTTGGTCAGATCTATGGGGCAGGAGCTGCTGTGGGGCTGGTGTTGGTCAGATCTATGGGGCAGGAGCTGCTGTGGGGGCTATGTGGGTCAGATCTGTGGGACAGGAGCTGCTGTGGGGCTCATGTGTTTCAGATCTATGGGGCAGGCGTTGCTGTGGTGCTGAAGTTGGTCAGATATATGGGGCAGGAACTGCTGTGGTGCTGATGTGGGTCAGATATATGGGGCAGAAGCTGCTGTGGGGCAGATGTGGGTCTGATCTATGGGGCAGGAGCTGCTGTGGGGCTGGTGTGGGTCAGATCAATGGGGCAGGAGCTGCTCTGGGGCACAGTTTGGTCAGATCTATGGGGCAGGAGCTGCTGTGGGTCAGATCTATGGGGCAGTAGCTGCTGTGGGGCAGATGTGGGTCAGATCTATGGGGCAGGAGCTGCTGTGGAGCTGGTGTGGGTCAGATCAATGGGGCAGGAGCTGCTCTGGGGCACATGTTGCTCAGATCTATAGGGCAGATGCTGCTGAGGGTCAGATTTACTGGGCAGGAGCTGCTGTGGGGCAGATTTGGGTCAGATCTATGGGTCAGGAGCTGCTGTGGGGCTGATGAGGGTCAGTTGTATGGGGCAGGATCTGCGGTGGGGCTGATGTGGGTCTGATCTATGGGGCAGTAGCCGCTGTGGGTCAGATCTATGGGGCAGGATCTGCTGTGGGTCATATGAGGGTCAGATCTATGAGTTAGGAGCTGCTGTGGGTCAGATATATGGGGCAGGAGCTGCTAAGGGGCACATGTGGGTCAGATCTATGAGTCAGGGGCTGAGGTGGGTCATATCTATGGGGCAGGCGCTTCTGTGGGGCTGATGTGGGTCAGATCTACGGAACAGGTGCTGCTGTGGGGCTTATGTGGGTCAGATCGATAGGGAAGGAGCTGCTGTGGGGCAGGTGTGTGTCATATCTATGGGGCAGGAGCTGCTGTGGGGCAGGTGTGTGTCAGATCTATGGGGCAGGAGCTGCTGTGGGGCTGATGTGGGTCAGATCTATGGGGCAGGAGCTGGGATGCCCACACGGCAACCCTGCAACTGTCACCACAGAGCAGGCAGCACCTCAGGAGGAGCCAGGAGAGCCTGTGGCAGGGCCCTCCGGCACCAGCCCACCTGAGGGGACCCGGCGAGCCCCGAAGAGGAAGGCCGGCGACTCACAGGCCTCAGCACCATCAAAGAAGAGGCCACCCCGCCGGCAGCAATAGAAGAGCCCATGGGGCAGCTGAGGAGGCTGGGGCCAGGCAGCACCCGGGACACACACTGGCCCCAACGGACCCTTGTCATCACCGTCCAATTCAACCTCAAATAAAAAACAGAAAGACTGCAAACAATAAATTAACATTGAAAAAAAACTGAAAAACAAAGTGTTGGTATTGAGTGTTGGTATTGATAACAGCACAGCTGTTGACGCTTCCCCATCCTTGACGCTCTCTCCCCTTTTTCCTACTGCCGTGCAACTGCTGCCACTGTTGCATTCCAGACACGAACCCCACAGGCTTCAGAGAGGGCAATGGCAAATCTCTGCTCCTGGGGACCAACATCCACAGGCCGTGCTACAGCTGGGGTCAGCCAGCTGGAGCAGAACCACCAGTCCTGCTGGACACCAGGCTGAACCTGCAAGGAACCCACCCGGGCTGCCTTGCCGAACGCTGTCCTGGGCTGCGTGAGGCCAGGTGCCACCCGTGGGTGAAGGGCGGTTATCCCGCCCTCTGCTCAGCCCTGAGGAGGTCACAGCTGGAGCGCTGGGACCGCAGCTGGGCTACCCAGCACAGGGGATAACAACACACTTCTTCCCATTACGAGTGGACCATTCGCTTCTACTACTCCAGATCCGCAGCCCATCCCTGTACAACCGCTCTTAAGTAGGGACCTATACACTTCCTTCTTTGCAGGCATTTGAAATGCCTCTACAGAAGACAAAACCAGACAAAAATCTTTCCGTGCCTATCCACACCACGTTCCTAAGACAACACAGCTGGTTCTTAAACACGGTAGTACGTACCCTTGGTTTACTGCACATCTGGTGAACAGAAAGTTCTCCAGCCTCACTACGGAATAAAGAACTCCACCGTCATTCCCATGCTCCCTATGAAGCATACTGAGCTCCAACACTCACTCAGTCCCTCACTCAATCTTCCCCCTGCTAATGTTCTTCCATCTAATTCCACCTCACATCACAACACAAGCTGTCACAGCCTGGTGTACAGTCTCATCAAAGGGAACGCTGCTTGTTTGCCATCAGAATTCATTCAAAAATGAAACAATTCTACAACCAACAACCACTACTTCTCATATTACCTGCAGGCAACAATGCCTGAAGAACTGGAGTGTCAGATGGCATGCAAAACATTAGAAGTTGGCTCGTAGGAATGAAAGAATTTCATGAGAGAACGGGGCTAATGACACAAGGAGCGCCATAGACATCAAAGATAACCACTGGAAGAACCGATGGGATTAATAACTCTTTTGACAAATGAAATGGATGCGACAAAAGACAGAAATTACTAATCACAAAAGAACTTGACGTGCGTGAAAACAGAGGACACTCAAAGTCCATGACGTGTTAAATCGCCACTAAGATCATCACGTCCATCTATCAGAGACAAACATGAACTTTTATTGAATACTACACGCCATACGTGTTTTGCATGTGTGTAATGGCCAGGGAGACCTGCCAGATCTATGGGGCAGGAGCTACTGTGGGGCAGATGTGCATCAGATCTATGGGGCAGGAGATGCTGTGGGGATGATGAGGGTCAGATCTATGGGGCAGGAGCTGCTGTGGAGTAGATCTATGGGGCAGGAGCTGTTGTGAGGCTGATGATGGTCTGATCTATAAGGCAGAAGCTGCTGTGGGGCGCAAGTGGGTCAGATGTATGGGGCAGGAGCTGCTGTGTGGCTGATGCGGGTCAGATCTATGGGGCAGGAGCTGCTGTGGGGCAGATGTGTGTCAGATCTATGGGCAGGAGCTGCTTTGGGGCAGATGTGGGTCAGATCTATGGGGTAGGTTCTGCTGTGGAGCTTATGTTGGTAAGATCTATGGGGCAGGAGCTGCTGTGGAGTATATGTGGGTCATATCTGTGGGGCAGGTGCTGCTGTGTTGCTGCTGAGGGTAAGATCTATGGGGCAGAAGATGCTGTGGGGATGATGAGGGAAACATCTATGTAGCAGGAGATGTTGTGGGGTAGATCTATGGGGCAGGAGCTGTTGTGAGGCTGATGAGGGTCTGATCTGTAAGGCAGGAGCTGCAGTGGGGCATATGTGTGTCAGATTTATTGGGCAGGAGCTGCTGTAGGGCGCATGTGGGTCAGATCTATGGGGCAGGAGATGCTGTGGGGCAGATGTGGGTAAGATCTATGGGGCAGGAGCTGCTGTGGGGCTGAAGTGGGTCAGATCTGTTGGGGCAGGAGCTGCTGTGGGGCAGATGTGGGTCTGATCTATGGGGCAGGAGCTGCTGTGGGGCTGATGAGGGTCAGATCTATGGGGCAGGAGCTGCTGTGGTGCTGATTGGGATCAGATCTATGGGGCAGGAGCTGTTCTGTGGCTGATGTGGGTCAGATTTTTAGGGCAGAAGGCTCTGTGGGGCAGATGTGGGTCAGATCGATGGGGCAGAAGATGCTGTGGGGTTGATGGGCGTCAGATCGATGGGGCAGGAGCTGCTGTGGGGATGATGAGGGTCAGATCTCTGGGGCAGGAGCTGTTGTGAGGCTGATGATGGTCTGATCTATTAGGCAGGAGCTTTTGTGGGGCGCATTTGGGTCAGATGTATGGGGCAGGAGCTGCTGTGGGGCACATGTGGGTCAGATGTATGGGGTAGGAGCTGCTGTGTGGCTGATGTGGGTCAGATCTATGGGGCAGGAGCTGCTGTGGTGCTGATGTTGTTCTGATCTATGAGACAGGAGCTGGTGTGGGGCAGATGTGGGTCAGATTTTTAGGGCAGAAGGCTCTGTGGGGCAGATGTGGGTCAGATCGATGGGGCAGAAGATGCTGTGGGGCTAATGTGGGTCAGATATATTGGGCAGGAGCTGCTGTGGGGCAGATGTGGGTCAGATCTATGTGGCAGGAGCTGCTGTGGGGCAGATCTCTTGGACAGGAGCTGCTCTGGGGCACATTTTGGTCAGATCTATGGGGCAGGAGCTGCTGTGGTGTAGATGTGGGTCAGATCTATGGGACTGGAGCTGCTGTGGGTCTGATGGGGCTAGATCTATGGGGCTGGAGCTGCTGTGGGGGTGATGTGGGTCGGATCTATGGGACAGGAGCTGCTGTTTGGCTGATGTGGGTCAGATCTATGGGGTAGGTGCTGCTGTGGAGCTGATGTTGGTCAGATCTATGGGGCAGGAGCTGCTGTGGGGCTGGTGTTGGTCAGATCTATGGGGCAGGAGCTGCTGTGGGGGCTATGTGGGTCAGATCTGTGGGACAGGAGCTGCTGTGGGGCTCATGTGTTTCAGATCTATGGGGCAGGCGTTGCTGTGGTGCTGAAGTTGGTCAGATATATGGGGCAGGAACTGCTGTGGTGCTGATGTGGGTCAGATATATGGGGCAGAAGCTGCTGTGGGGCAGATGTGGGTCTGATCTATGGGGCAGGAGCTGCTGTGGGGCTGGTGTGGGTCAGATCAATGGGGCAGGAGCTGCTCTGGGGCACAGTTTGGTCAGATCTATGGGGCAGGAGCTGCTGTGGGTCAGATCTATGGGGCAGTAGCTGCTGTGGGGCAGATGTGGGTCAGATCTATGGGGCAGGAGCTGCTGTGGAGCTGGTGTGGGTCAGATCAATGGGGCAGGAGCTGCTCTGGGGCACATGTTGCTCAGATCTATAGGGCAGATGCTGCTGAGGGTCAGATTTACTGGGCAGGAGCTGCTGTGGGGCAGATTTGGGTCAGATCTATGGGTCAGGAGCTGCTGTGGGGCTGATGAGGGTCAGTTGTATGGGGCAGGATCTGCGGTGGGGCTGATGTGGGTCTGATCTATGGGGCAGTAGCCGCTGTGGGTCAGATCTATGGGGCAGGATCTGCTGTGGGTCATATGAGGGTCAGATCTATGAGTTAGGAGCTGCTGTGGGTCAGATATATGGGGCAGGAGCTGCTAAGGGGCACATGTGGGTCAGATCTATGAGTCAGGGGCTGAGGTGGGTCATATCTATGGGGCAGGCGCTTCTGTGGGGCTGATGTGGGTCAGATCTACGGAACAGGTGCTGCTGTGGGGCTTATGTGGGTCAGATCGATAGGGAAGGAGCTGCTGTGGGGCAGGTGTGTGTCATATCTATGGGGCAGGAGCTGCTGTGGGGCAGGTGTGTGTCAGATCTATGGGGCAGGAGCTGCTGTGGGGCTGATGTGGGTCAGATCTATGGGGCAGGAGCTGGGATGCCCACACGGCAACCCTGCAACTGTCACCACAGAGCAGGCAGCACCTCAGGAGGAGCCAGGAGAGCCTGTGGCAGGGCCCTCTGGCACCAGCCCACCTGAGGGGACCCGGCGAGCCCCGAAGAGGAAGGCCGGCGACTCACAGGCCTCAGCACCATCAAAGAAGAGGCCACCCCGCCGGCAGCAATAGAAGAGCCCATGGGGCAGCTGAGGAGGCTGGGGCCAGGCAGCACCCGGGACACACACTGGCCCCAACGGACCCTTGTCATCACCGTCCAATTCAACCTCAAATAAAAAACAGAAAGACTGCAAACAATAAATTAACATTGAAAAAAAACTGAAAAACAAAGTGTTGGTATTGAGTGTTGGTATTGATAACAGCACAGCTGTTGACGCTTCCCCATCCTTGACGCTCTCTCCCCTTTTTCCTACTGCCGTGCAACTGCTGCCACTGTTGCATTCCAGACACGAACCCCACAGGCTTCAGAGAGGGCAATGGCAAATCTCTGCTCCTGGGGACCAACATCCACAGGCCGTGCTACAGCTGGGGTCAGCCAGCTGGAGCAGAACCACCAGTCCTGCTGGACACCAGGCTGAACCTGCAAGGAACCCACCCGGGCTGCCTTGCCGAACGCTGTCCTGGGCTGCGTGAGGCCAGGTGCCACCCGTGGGTGAAGGGCGGTTATCCCGCCCTCTGCTCAGCCCTGAGGAGGTCACAGCTGGAGCGCTGGGACCGCAGCTGGGCTACCCAGCACAGGGGATAACAACACACTTCTTCCCATTACGAGTGGACCATTCGCTTCTACTACTCCAGATCCGCAGCCCATCCCTGTACAACCGCTCTTAAGTAGGGACCTATACACTTCCTTCTTTGCAGGCATTTGAAATGCCTCTACAGAAGACAAAACCAGACAAAAATCTTTCCGTGCCTATCCACACCACGTTCCTAAGACAACACAGCTGGTTCTTAAACACGGTAGTACGTACCCTTGGTTTACTGCACATCTGGTGAACAGAAAGTTCTCCAGCCTCACTACGGAATAAAGAACTCCACCGTCATTCCCATGCTCCCTATGAAGCATACTGAGCTCCAACACTCACTCAGTCCCTCACTCAATCTTCCCCCTGCTAATGTTCTTCCATCTAATTCCACCTCACATCACAACACAAGCTGTCACAGCCTGGTGTACAGTCTCATCAAAGGGAACGCTGCTTGTTTGCCATCAGAATTCATTCAAAAATGAAACAATTCTACAACCAACAACCACTACTTCTCATATTACCTGCAGGCAACAATGCCTGAAGAACTGGAGTGTCAGATGGCATGCAAAACATTAGAAGTTGGCTCGTAGGAATGAAAGAATTTCATGAGAGAACGGGGCTAATGACACAAGGAGCGCCATAGACATCAAAGATAACCACTGGAAGAACCGATGGGATTAATAACTCTTTTGACAAATGAAATGGATGCGACAAAAGACAGAAATTACTAATCACAAAAGAACTTGACGTGCGTGAAAACAGAGGACACTCAAAGTCCATGACGTGTTAAATCGCCACTAAGATCATCACGTCCATCTATCAGAGACAAACATGAACTTTTATTGAATACTACACGCCATACGTGTTTTGCATGTGTGTAATGGCCAGGGAGACCTGCCAGATCTATGGGGCAGGAGCTACTGTGGGGCAGATGTGCATCAGATCTATGGGGCAGGAGATGCTGTGGGGATGATGAGGGTCAGATCTATGGGGCAGGAGCTGCTGTGGAGTAGATCTATGGGGCAGGAGCTGTTGTGAGGCTGATGATGGTCTGATCTATAAGGCAGAAGCTGCTGTGGGGCGCAAGTGGGTCAGATGTATGGGGCAGGAGCTGCTGTGTGGCTGATGCGGGTCAGATCTATGGGGCAGGAGCTGCTGTGGGGCAGATGTGTGTCAGATCTATGGGCAGGAGCTGCTTTGGGGCAGATGTGGGTCAGATCTATGGGGTAGGTTCTGCTGTGGAGCTTATGTTGGTAAGATCTATGGGGCAGGAGCTGCTGTGGAGTATATGTGGGTCATATCTGTGGGGCAGGTGCTGCTGTGTTGCTGCTGAGGGTAAGATCTATGGGGCAGAAGATGCTGTGGGGATGATGAGGGAAACATCTATGTAGCAGGAGATGTTGTGGGGTAGATCTATGGGGCAGGAGCTGTTGTGAGGCTGATGAGGGTCTGATCTGTAAGGCAGGAGCTGCAGTGGGGCATATGTGTGTCAGATTTATTGGGCAGGAGCTGCTGTAGGGCGCATGTGGGTCAGATCTATGGGGCAGGAGATGCTGTGGGGCAGATGTGGGTAAGATCTATGGGGCAGGAGCTGCTGTGGGGCTGAAGTGGGTCAGATCTGTTGGGGCAGGAGCTGCTGTGGGGCAGATGTGGGTCTGATCTATGGGGCAGGAGCTGCTGTGGGGCTGATGAGGGTCAGATCTATGGGGCAGGAGCTGCTGTGGTGCTGATTGGGATCAGATCTATGGGGCAGGAGCTGTTCTGTGGCTGATGTGGGTCAGATTTTTAGGGCAGAAGGCTCTGTGGGGCAGATGTGGGTCAGATCGATGGGGCAGAAGATGCTGTGGGGTTGATGGGCGTCAGATCGATGGGGCAGGAGCTGCTGTGGGGATGATGAGGGTCAGATCTCTGGGGCAGGAGCTGTTGTGAGGCTGATGATGGTCTGATCTATTAGGCAGGAGCTTTTGTGGGGCGCATTTGGGTCAGATGTATGGGGCAGGAGCTGCTGTGGGGCACATGTGGGTCAGATGTATGGGGTAGGAGCTGCTGTGTGGCTGATGTGGGTCAGATCTATGGGGCAGGAGCTGCTGTGGTGCTGATGTTGTTCTGATCTATGAGACAGGAGCTGGTGTGGGGCAGATGTGGGTCAGATTTTTAGGGCAGAAGGCTCTGTGGGGCAGATGTGGGTCAGATCGATGGGGCAGAAGATGCTGTGGGGCTAATGTGGGTCAGATATATTGGGCAGGAGCTGCTGTGGGGCAGATGTGGGTCAGATCTATGTGGCAGGAGCTGCTGTGGGGCAGATCTCTTGGACAGGAGCTGCTCTGGGGCACATTTTGGTCAGATCTATGGGGCAGGAGCTGCTGTGGTGTAGATGTGGGTCAGATCTATGGGACTGGAGCTGCTGTGGGTCTGATGGGGCTAGATCTATGGGGCTGGAGCTGCTGTGGGGGTGATGTGGGTCGGATCTATGGGACAGGAGCTGCTGTTTGGCTGATGTGGGTCAGATCTATGGGGTAGGTGCTGCTGTGGAGCTGATGTTGGTCAGATCTATGGGGCAGGAGCTGCTGTGGGGCTGGTGTTGGTCAGATCTATGGGGCAGGAGCTGCTGTGGGGGCTATGTGGGTCAGATCTGTGGGACAGGAGCTGCTGTGGGGCTCATGTGTTTCAGATCTATGGGGCAGGCGTTGCTGTGGTGCTGAAGTTGGTCAGATATATGGGGCAGGAACTGCTGTGGTGCTGATGTGGGTCAGATATATGGGGCAGAAGCTGCTGTGGGGCAGATGTGGGTCTGATCTATGGGGCAGGAGCTGCTGTGGGGCTGGTGTGGGTCAGATCAATGGGGCAGGAGCTGCTCTGGGGCACAGTTTGGTCAGATCTATGGGGCAGGAGCTGCTGTGGGTCAGATCTATGGGGCAGTAGCTGCTGTGGGGCAGATGTGGGTCAGATCTATGGGGCAGGAGCTGCTGTGGAGCTGGTGTGGGTCAGATCAATGGGGCAGGAGCTGCTCTGGGGCACATGTTGCTCAGATCTATAGGGCAGATGCTGCTGAGGGTCAGATTTACTGGGCAGGAGCTGCTGTGGGGCAGATTTGGGTCAGATCTATGGGTCAGGAGCTGCTGTGGGGCTGATGAGGGTCAGTTGTATGGGGCAGGATCTGCGGTGGGGCTGATGTGGGTCTGATCTATGGGGCAGTAGCCGCTGTGGGTCAGATCTATGGGGCAGGATCTGCTGTGGGTCATATGAGGGTCAGATCTATGAGTTAGGAGCTGCTGTGGGTCAGATATATGGGGCAGGAGCTGCTAAGGGGCACATGTGGGTCAGATCTATGAGTCAGGGGCTGAGGTGGGTCATATCTATGGGGCAGGCGCTTCTGTGGGGCTGATGTGGGTCAGATCTACGGAACAGGTGCTGCTGTGGGGCTTATGTGGGTCAGATCGATAGGGAAGGAGCTGCTGTGGGGCAGGTGTGTGTCATATCTATGGGGCAGGAGCTGCTGTGGGGCAGGTGTGTGTCAGATCTATGGGGCAGGAGCTGCTGTGGGGCTGATGTGGGTCAGATCTATGGGGCAGGAGCTGGGATGCCCACACGGCAACCCTGCAACTGTCACCACAGAGCAGGCAGCACCTCAGGAGGAGCCAGGAGAGCCTGTGGCAGGGCCCTCCGGCACCAGCCCACCTGAGGGGACCCGGCGAGCCCCGAAGAGGAAGGCCGGCGACTCACAGGCCTCAGCACCATCAAAGAAGAGGCCACCCCGCCGGCAGCAATAGAAGAGCCCATGGGGCAGCTGAGGAGGCTGGGGCCAGGCAGCACCCGGGACACACACTGGCCCCAACGGACCCTTGTCATCACCGTCCAATTCAACCTCAAATAAAAAACAGAAAGACTGCAAACAATAAATTAACATTGAAAAAAAACTGAAAAACAAAGTGTTGGTATTGAGTGTTGGTATTGATAACAGCACAGCTGTTGACGCTTCCCCATCCTTGACGCTCTCTCCCCTTTTTCCTACTGCCGTGCAACTGCTGCCACTGTTGCATTCCAGACACGAACCCCACAGGCTTCAGAGAGGGCAATGGCAAATCTCTGCTCCTGGGGACCAACATCCACAGGCCGTGCTACAGCTGGGGTCAGCCAGCTGGAGCAGAACCACCAGTCCTGCTGGACACCAGGCTGAACCTGCAAGGAACCCACCCGGGCTGCCTTGCCGAACGCTGTCCTGGGCTGCGTGAGGCCAGGTGCCACCCGTGGGTGAAGGGCGGTTATCCCGCCCTCTGCTCAGCCCTGAGGAGGTCACAGCTGGAGCGCTGGGACCGCAGCTGGGCTACCCAGCACAGGGGATAACAACACACTTCTTCCCATTACGAGTGGACCATTCGCTTCTACTACTCCAGATCCGCAGCCCATCCCTGTACAACCGCTCTTAAGTAGGGACCTATACACTTCCTTCTTTGCAGGCATTTGAAATGCCTCTACAGAAGACAAAACCAGACAAAAATCTTTCCGTGCCTATCCACACCACGTTCCTAAGACAACACAGCTGGTTCTTAAACACGGTAGTACGTACCCTTGGTTTACTGCACATCTGGTGAACAGAAAGTTCTCCAGCCTCACTACGGAATAAAGAACTCCACCGTCATTCCCATGCTCCCTATGAAGCATACTGAGCTCCAACACTCACTCAGTCCCTCACTCAATCTTCCCCCTGCTAATGTTCTTCCATCTCATTCCACCTCACATCACAACACAAGCTGTCACAGCCTGGTGTACAGTCTCATCAAAGGGAACGCTGCTTGTTTGCCATCAGAATTCATTCAAAAATGAAACAATTCTACAACCAACAACCACTACTTCTCATATTACCTGCAGGCAACAATGCCTGAAGAACTGGAGTGTCAGATGGCATGCAAAACATTAGAAGTTGGCTCGTAGGAATGAAAGAATTTCATGAGAGAACGGGGCTAATGACACAAGGAGCGCCATAGACATCAAAGATAACCACTGGAAGAACCGATGGGATTAATAACTCTTTTGACAAATGAAATGGATGCGACAAAAGACAGAAATTACTAATCACAAAAGAACTTGACGTGCGTGAAAACAGAGGACACTCAAAGTCCATGACGTGTTAAATCGCCACTAAGATCATCACGTCCATCTATCAGAGACAAACATGAACTTTTATTGAATACTACACGCCATACGTGTTTTGCATGTGTGTAATGGCCAGGGAGACCTGCCAGATCTATGGGGCAGGAGCTACTGTGGGGCAGATGTGCATCAGATCTATGGGGCAGGAGATGCTGTGGGGATGATATGGGTCAGATCTATGGAGCAGGAGCAGCTGTGGAGATGATGAGGGTCAGAACTATGTGGTAGGAGATGATGTGGGACAATGTGGGTCAGATCTATGGGGCAGTTGCTTCTGTGGGTCTAATTGGGGTAAGATCTATGGGACAGGAGTTCTTGTGGGTCAGATCTACGGAGGAGGAGCTGCTTTGGGGCTGATGTTGTTCAGATCTATGGGGCAGGAGCTGCTGTGGGGCACATGTGTGTCAGATTTATAGGGCAGGAGCTGTTGTGGTGCACATGTGGGTCAGATCTATAGGGCAGGAGCTGCAGTGGGACAGATGTAGGTCAGATCTATGGGGCAGGATCTGCTGTGGGGCTGATTGGCGTCAGATCTATGGGGCAGGAGCTGCTCTGCAGCATATGTGGGTCAGATCTATGGGGCAGGAGCTGCTGTGGGGCAGATGTGCATCAGATCTATGGGGCAGGAGCTGCTGTGTGGCTGATGTGGTTCAGATCTATGGGGCAGAAGCTCATGTGGGGCTGATATGGGTCAGATCTACGGAGCAGGAGTAGCTTTGGTGCAGATGAGAGTCAGATCTATGGGGCAGTAGCTGCTGTGGGTCAGATCTATGGTGCAGGAGCAACTGTGGAGATGATGTGGGTCAGAACTATGTGGTAGGAGATGATGTGAGACAATGTGGGTCAGATCTATGTGGCAGGAGCTGCTGTGGAGCTGATGCGGGTCCGATCTATGGGGCGGCAGCTGCTGTAGGGCTGATTGTGGTGAGATCTATTGGGCAGGAGGTGCTCTGGGGCATATGTGTGTCAGATCTATGGGGCAGGAGCTGCTGTGGGGCACATGTGGGTCAGATATACGGGGCAGGAGTTGCTGTGGGGTAGATGTGGGTCAGATCTATGGGGCAGGTGCTGCTGTGGGGATGTTGTGGCACAGATCTATGGGGCAGGAGCTGCTATGGGGCATATATGGGTGAGATATATGGGGCAGGAGCTGCTACGGGGATGATTGTGCTAAGATCAATAGGGCAGGAGCTGCTACGGGGATGATTGCGCTATGATCAATAGGGCAGGAGCTGCTGTGAGGGAGATGTGGGTCAGATTTATTGGGAAGGATCTGCTGTGGGGTAGAGGTGGGTCAGATCAATGGGGCAGAAGCTGCTGTGGGGCAGAGGTGGGTCAGATCTACGGAGCAGGAGCTGCTCTGGGGCACATGTTGTTCAGGTCTGTGGGGCAGGTGCTGCTGTGGGGAAGATGTGGGTCAGATCTATGGGGCAGGAGCTGCTATGGGGCACATGTGTATCAGATCTATGGGGCAGGAGCTGCTGTGGGGCAGATGTAGGTCAGATCTATGGGTCAGGAACTGCTGTGGAGCTGATGTGGGTCAGATCTATGTGGCAGGAGCTGCTGTGGTGCTGCTTGGCGTCAGATCTATGGACAGGAGCTTCTTTGGTGCACATGTGGGTCAGATCTATGGGGCAGGAGCTGCTGTGTGGCTGATATGGGTCAGATCTATGTGGCAGGAGCTGCTATGGGGCACATGTGTATCAGATCTATTGGGCAGGAGCTGCTCTGGGGCAGATGTAGGTCAGATCTATGGGTCAGGAACTGCTGTGGAGCTGATGTGGGTCAGATCTATGGGGCAGGAGCTGCTGTGGTGCTGCTTGGCGTCAGATCTATGGACAGGAGCTTCTTTGGTGCACATGTGGGTCAGATCTATGGGGCAGGAGCTGCTGTGTGGCTGATATGGGTCAGATCTATGTGGCATGCGCTGCTGTGGGGTATATGTGGGTCAGATCTATGGGGCAGGAATTGCTGTGTGGATGATGTGGCTCAGATCTATGGGGCAGGAGCTGCTATGGGGCATATGTGGGTCAGATCTATGGGGCAGGAGCTGCAATGGGGATGATTGCGGTAAGATCTATAGGGCAGGAGCTGCTGTGAGGCAGATGTGGGTCAGATCTATTGGGAAGGATCTGCTGTGGGGTAGAGGTGGGTCACATCAATGAGGCAGGAGCTGCTGTGGGCAGATGTGGGTCTGATCTATGGGGCAGAAGCTGCTGTGGGTCAGATCTATGGGGCAGGAGTTGCTGTGGGGCACATGTGGGTCGGATCTATGGGTCAGGAGCTGCTGTGGGGTAGATGTGGGTCAGATCTATGGTACAGAAGCAGCTTTGGGGATGATGTGGCTAAGATATATGGGGCAGGAGCTGCTATGGGGCAGATGTGGGTGAGATATATGGGGCTGGATCTGATCTGGGAATGATTGCGGTAAGATCTATAGGGCAGGAGCTGCTGTGGGGTAGAGGTGGGTCAGATCAATGGGGCAGGACCTATGTGGGGCAGAGGGGGTTCTTATCTATTGGGCAGGAGCTGCTGTGGGGAACATGTGGGTCAGGTCTATAAGGCAGGTGCTGCTGTGGGGCTAATTGGGGTAAGATCTATGGGGCAGGAGCTGATGTGGGTCAGATATATGGGGCAGGAGCTGCTACGGGGCTGATGTGGGTCAGATCTATGGGGTAGAAGCTGCTATGGAGCACATGTGTATGAGATCTATGGGGCAGTAGCTGTTGTGGGGCACATGTGGGTAAGATCTATGGGCCTGGAGCTGCTGTGGGGCAGATGTAGGTCAGATCAATGGGTCAGGAGCTGCTGTGGAGCTGATGCGGGTCAGATCTATGGGGCAGGATCTGCTGTGGGGCTGATTGGCATCAGATCTATGGGACAGGAGCTGCTGTGGTGCACTTGTGGGTCAGATCGATGGGGCAGGAGCTGCTCTGCGGTATATGTGGGTCAGATCTATGGGGCAGGAGCTGCTGTGGGGCAGGTATGGTTCATATCTATGGGGCAGGAGATGTAGTGGGGCGGATGTGGATCAGATCTATGGGGCAGGAGCTGCTGTGGGGCTGATTTGGGTCAGATCTATGGGGCAGGAGCTGCTGTGGGTCAGATCTATGGGGCAGGAGCTGCTGTGGAGATGATGTGGGTCAGAACTATGTGGTAGGAGATGATGTGGGACAATGTGGGTAAGATCTATGGGGCAGGAACTGCTGTGTGGCTGCTAAGGGTCACATCTATGGGGCAGGAGCTGCTGTGGGGCACATGTGGTTCAGATCTATGGGGCAGGAGCTGCTGTGGAGCTGACGTGGGTCAGATCTATGGGGCAGGAGCTGCTGTAGGGCTGATTGGGGTCAGATCTATGGGGCAGGAGATGATGTGGGGCACCTTTGTGTCAGATCTATGGGGCAGGAGTTGCTGTGGGGCACATGTGGGTCAGATCCAAGGGGGAGGCGCTGCTGTGGTGTATATGTGGGTCAGATCTATGGGGCAGGAGCTGCTGTGGGGCAGATTTGGGTCAGGTATAAGGGGCAGGAGCTGCTGTGGGGCTGATTGCGGTAAGTTCTATAGGGCAGGAGCTGCTGTGAGGCAGATGTGGGTCAGATCTATTGGGAAGGATCTGCTGTGGGGTAGAGGTGGGTCAGATCTATGGGGCAGAAGCTGCTGTGGGGTAGATGTGGGTCAGATCTATGGGGCAGGCGCTGCTGTGGGGCAGAAGTGGGTCAGATTTAACGGGCAGGAGTAGCTGTTGGGGTGATGTGGGTCAGATCTATGTGGAGTAGCTGCTGTGGGGCAGATGTGGGTCAGATCTATGAGGCACGAGGTGCTGTGGGGCTGATGGGGGTCAGATCTATGGGGCAGGAGGTGCTGTGGGGCTGATGTGCTTCTGATCTGTTGGGCAGGAGCTGCTGTGGGGCGTATGTGTGTCAGATCTATGGGGGTTGAACTGCTCTGGGGCACTTGTGGGTCTAATCTTAGGGGCAGGAAATTCTGTGGGTCAGATGTGGGTCAGATCTTAGGGGCAGGAAATTCTGTAGGGCAGATCACTGGGACAGGATCTGCTGTGGGTCAGATCCATGGGGCAGGAGCTGCTGTGGGGTAGAGGTGGGTCAGATCTATGTTGCAGGTGCTGCTATGGGGCACATGTTTGTCAGGTCAATGGGGCAGGAGCTGCTGTGGGGCACATGTGGGTCAGATCTATGGGGCAGGAGCTTCTGTGGGGTAGATGTGGGTCATATCTTTGGGACAGGAGTTGCTGTGGGTCAGATCTATGTGGCAATAGCTCCTGTGGGACTGATATGGGTCAGATCTATGGGGCAGGAGCTGCTGTGGGGCAGATTTGGCTCAGGTATATGGGGCAGGAGCTGATGTTTGCCTGCTGAGGTTCAGATATATGAGGCAGGAGCTGCTATGGGGCACATGTGTATCAGATATATGGGGTAGGAGCTGTTGTGGGGCACAAGGGGGTCAGATCTATGGGGCAGGAGATGCTCTGATGAAGATGTGGTTCAGATGTATGGGGCAGGAGATGCTGTGGGTCACATGTGTGTCAGATCTATGTGGCAGGAGCTGTGTGGGGCACATGTGGGTTAGATCTATGGGGCAGGAGCTGCTCTGGGGCATATGTGGGTCAGATCTATGTGGCAGGAGCTGTGTGGGGCACATGTGGGTTAGATCTATGGGGCAGGAGCTGCTCTGGGGCATATGTGGGTCAGATCTATGTGGCAGGAGCTGCTGTGGGGCAGATCTATGGGGCAGGAGCTACTGTGGAGATGATGTGGATCAGAACTATATGGTAGGAGATGCGGTGGGACAATGTGGGCTAGATCTATGGGGCAGGAGCTGATGTTTGCCTGCTGGGGTTCAGATATATGAGGCAGGAGCTGCTGTGGGGCACATGTGGATCAGATCTATGGGGCAGGAGCTTCTACAGGGCTGATGTAGGCCAGATCTATGGGGCAGGATCTGCTGTCGGGTAGATATGGGTCAGATCTATGGGGCAGGAGCTGCTATGGGGCAGATGTGGCACAGATCTATGGGGCAGGAGCTGCTATGGGGCATATATGGGTGAGATATATGGGGCAGGAGCTGCTACGGGGATGATTGTGCTAAGATCAATAGGGCAGGAGCTGCTACGGGGATGATTGCGCTATGATCAATAGGGCAGGAGCTGCTGTGAGGGAGATGTGGGTCAGATTTATTGGGAAGGATCTGCTGTGGGGTAGAGGTGGGTCAGATCAATGGGGCAGAAGCTGCTGTGGGGCAGAGGTGGGTCAGATCTACGGAGCAGGAGCTGCTCTGGGGCACATGTTGTTCAGGTCTGTGGGGCAGGTGCTGCTGTGGGGAAGATGTGGGTCAGATCTATGGGGCAGGAGCTGCTATGGGGCACATGTGTATCAGATCTATGGGGCAGGAGCTGCTGTGGGGCAGATGTAGGTCAGATCTATGGGTCAGGAACTGCTGTGGAGCTGATGTGGGTCAGATCTATGTGGCAGGAGCTGCTGTGGTGCTGCTTGGCGTCAGATCTATGGACAGGAGCTTCTTTGGTGCACATGTGGGTCAGATCTATGGGGCAGGAGCTGCTGTGTGGCTGATATGGGTCAGATCTATGTGGCAGGAGCTGCTATGGGGCACATGTGTATCAGATCTATTGGGCAGGAGCTGCTCTGGGGCAGATGTAGGTCAGATCTATGGGTCAGGAACTGCTGTGGAGCTGATGTGGGTCAGATCTATGGGGCAGGAGCTGCTGTGGTGCTGCTTGGCATCAGATCTATGGACAGGAGCTTCTTTGGTGCACATGTGGGTCAGATCTATGGGGCAGGAGCTGCTGTGTGGCTGATATGGGTCAGATCTATGTGGCATGCGCTGCTGTGGGGTATATGTGGGTCAGATCTATGGGGCAGGAATTGCTGTGTGGATGATGTGGCTCAGATCTATGGGGCAGGAGCTGCTATGGGGCATATGTGGGTCAGATCTATGGGGCAGGAGCTGCAATGGGGATGATTGCGGTAAGATCTATAGGGCAGGAGCTGCTGTGAGGCAGATGTGGGTCAGATCTATTGGGAAGGATCTGCTGTGGGGTAGAGGTGGGTCACATCAATGAGGCAGGAGCTGCTGTGGGCAGATGTGGGTCTGATCTATGGGGCAGAAGCTGCTGTGGGTCAGATCTATGGGGCAGGAGTTGCTGTGGGGCACATGTGGGTCGGATCTATGGGTCAGGAGCTGCTGTGGGGTAGATGTGGGTCAGATCTATGGTACAGAAGCAGCTTTGGGGATGATGTGGCTAAGATATATGGGGCAGGAGCTGCTATGGGGCAGATGTGGGTGAGATATATGGGGCTGGATCTGATCTGGGAATGATTGCGGTAAGATCTATAGGGCAGGAGCTGCTGTGGGGTAGAGGTGGGTCAGATCAATGGGGCAGGACCTATGTGGGGCAGAGGGGGTTCTTATCTATTGGGCAGGAGCTGCTGTGGGGAACATGTGGGTCAGGTCTATAAGGCAGGTGCTGCTGTGGGGCTAATTGGGGTAAGATCTATGGGGCAGGAGCTGATGTGGGTCAGATATATGGGGCAGGAGCTGCTACGGGGCTGATGTGGGTCAGATCTATGGGGTAGAAGCTGCTATGGAGCACATGTGTATGAGATCTATGGGGCAGTAGCTGTTGTGGGGCACATGTGGGTAAGATCTATGGGCCTGGAGCTGCTGTGGGGCAGATGTAGGTCAGATCAATGGGTCAGGAGCTGCTGTGGAGCTGATGCGGGTCAGATCTATGGGGCAGGATCTGCTGTGGGGCTGATTGGCATCAGATCTATGGGACAGGAGCTGCTGTGGTGCACTTGTGGGTCAGATCGATGGGGCAGGAGCTGCTCTGCGGTATATGTGGGTCAGATCTATGGGGCAGGAGCTGCTGTGGGGCAGGTATGGTTCATATCTATGGGGCAGGAGATGTAGTGGGGCGGATGTGGATCAGATCTATGGGGCAGGAGCTGCTGTGGGGCTGATTTGGGTCAGATCTATGGGGCAGGAGCTGCTGTGGGTCAGATCTATGGGGCAGGAGCTGCTGTGGAGATGATGTGGGTCAGAACTATGTGGTAGGAGATGATGTGGGACAATGTGGGTAAGATCTATGGGGCAGGAACTGCTGTGTGGCTGCTAAGGGTCACATCTATGGGGCAGGAGCTGCTGTGGGGCACATGTGGTTCAGATCTATGGGGCAGGAGCTGCTGTGGAGCTGACGTGGGTCAGATCTATGGGGCAGGAGCTGCTGTAGGGCTGATTGGGGTCAGATCTATGGGGCAGGAGATGATGTGGGGCACCTTTGTGTCAGATCTATGGGGCAGGAGTTGCTGTGGGGCACATGTGGGTCAGATCCAAGGGGGAGGCGCTGCTGTGGGGTATATGTGGGTCAGATCTATGGGGCAGGAGCTGCTGTGGGGATGATGTGGCTCAGATCTATGGGGTAGGAGCTGCTATGGGGCAGATTTGGGTCAGGTATAAGGGGCAGGAGCTGCTGTGGGGCTGATTGCGGTAAGTTCTATAGGGCAGGAGCTGCTGTGAGGCAGATGTGGGTCAGATCTATTGGGAAGGATCTGCTGTGGGGTAGAGGTGGGTCAGATCTATGGGGCAGAAGCTGCTGTGGGGTAGATGTGGGTCAGATCTATGGGGCAGGCGCTGCTGTGGGGCAGAAGTGGGTCAGATTTAACAGGCAGGAGTAGCTGTTGGGGTGATGTGGGTCAGATCTATGTGGAGTAGCTGCTGTGGGGCAGATGTGGGTCAGATCTATGAGGCACGAGGTGCTGTGGGGCTGATGGGGGTCAGATCTATGGGGCAGGAGGTGCTGTGGGGCTGATGTGCTTCTGATCTGTTGGGCAGGAGCTGCTGTGGGGCGTATGTGTGTCAGATCTATGGGGGTTGAACTGCTCTGGGGCACTTGTGGGTCTAATCTTAGGGGCAGGAAATTCTGTGGGTCAGATGTGGGTCAGATCTTAGGGGCAGGAAATTCTGTAGGGCAGATCACTGGGACAGGATCTGCTGTGGGTCAGATCCATGGGGCAGGAGCTGCTGTGGGGTAGAGGTGGGTCAGATCTATGTTGCAGGTGCTGCTATGGGGCACATGTTTGTCAGGTCAATGGGGCAGGAGCTGCTGTGGGGCACATGTGGGTCAGATCTATGGGGCAGGAGCTTCTGTGGGGTAGATGTGGGTCATATCTTTGGGACAGGAGTTGCTGTGGGTCAGATCTATGTGGCAATAGCTCCTGTGGGACTGATATGGGTCAGATCTATGGGGCAGGAGCTGCTGTGGGGCAGATTTGGCTCAGGTATATGGGGCAGGAGCTGATGTTTGCCTGCTGAGGTTCAGATATATGAGGCAGGAGCTGCTATGGGGCACATGTGTATCAGATATATGGGGTAGGAGCTGTTGTGGGGCACAAGGGGATCAGATCTATGGGGCAGGAGATGCTCTGATGAAGATGTGGTTCAGATGTATGGGGCAGGAGATGCTGTGGGTCACATGTGTGTCAGATCTATGTGGCAGGAGCTGTGTGGGGCACATGTGGGTTAGATCTATGGGGCAGGAGCTGCTCTGGGGCACATGTGGGTCAGATCTATCGGGCAGGAGCTGCTGTGGAACTGATGTGGGTCAGTTCTATGTGGCAGGAGCTGCTGTGGGGCAGATGTGGGTCAGATCTATGGGGCAGGAGCTGCTGTGGGGCAGATCTATGGGGCAGGAGCTACTGTGGAGATGATGTGGATCAGAACTATATGGTAGGAGATGCGGTGGGACAATGTGGGCTAGATCTATGGGGCAGGAGCTGATGTTTGCCTGCTGGGGTTCAGATATATGAGGCAGGAGCTGCTGTGGGGCACATGTGGATCAGATCTATGGGGCAGGAGCTTCTACAGGGCTGATGTAGGCCAGATCTATG
This sequence comes from Coturnix japonica, assembly GCF_054131305.1. Taxonomy (NCBI): domain Eukaryota; kingdom Metazoa; phylum Chordata; class Aves; order Galliformes; family Phasianidae; genus Coturnix; species Coturnix japonica. The sequence continues at coordinate 2,065,792 of NW_028188945.1, forward strand.
GGGCAGGATCTGCTGTCGGGTAGATATGGGTCAGATCTATGGGGCAGGATCTGCTGTGGGGCTGATTGGCATCAGATCTATGGGACAGGAGCTGCTGTGGTGCACATGTGGGTCAGATCGATGGGGCAGGAGCTGCTCTGCGGTATATGTGGGTCAGATCTATGGGGCAGGAGCTGCTGTGGGGCAGGTATGGTTCATATCTATGGGGCAGGAGATGTAGTGGGGCGGATGTGGATCAGATCTATGGGGCAGGAGCTGCTGTGGGGCTGATTTGGGTCAGATCTATGGGGCAGGAGCTGCTGTGGAGATGATGTGGGTCAGAACTATGTGGTAGGAGATTATGTGGGACAATGTGGGTAAGATCTATGGGGCAGGAACTGCTGTGTGGCTGCTAAGGGTCACATCTATGGGGCAGGAGCTGCTGTGGGGCACATGTGGTTCAGATCTATGGGGCAGGAGCTGCTGTGGAGCTGATGTGGGTCAGATCTATGGGGCAGGAGCTGCTGTAGGGCTGATTGGGGTCAGATCTATGGGGCAGGAGATGATGTGGGGCACCTTTGTGTCAGATCTATGGGGCAGGAGTTGCTGTGGGGCACATGTGGGTCAGATCCAAGGGGGAGGCGCTGCTGTGGGGTATATGTGGGTCAGATCTATGGGGCAGGAGCTGCTGTGGGGATGATGTGGCTCAGATCTATGGGGTAGGAGCTGCTATGGGGCAGATTTGGGTCAGGTATATGGGGCAGGAGCTGCTGTGGGGCTGATTGCGGTAAGTTCTATAGGGCAGGAGCTGCTGTGAGGCAGATGTGGGTCAGATCTATTGGGAAGGATCTGCTGTGGGGTAGAGGTGGGTCAGATCTATGGGGCAGAAGCTGCTGTGGGGTAGATGTGGGTCAGATCTATGGGGCAGGTGCTGCTGTGGGGCAGAAGTGGGTCAGATTTAACGGGCAGGAGTAGCTGTTGGGGTGATGTGGGTCAGATCTATGTGGAGTAGCTGCTGTGGGGCAGATGTGGGTCAGATCTATGAGGCACGAGGTGCTGTGGGGCTGATGGGGGTCAGATCTATGGGGCAGGAGGTGCTGTGGGGCTGATGTGCTTCTGATCTGTTGGGCAGGAGCTGCTGTGGGGCGTATGTGTGTCAGATCTATGGGGGTTGAACTGCTGTGGGGCACTTGTGGGTCTAATCTTAGGGGCTGGAAATTCTGTGGGTCAGATGTGGGTCAGATCTTAGGGGCAGGAAATTCTGTGGGGCAGATCTCTGAAACAGGATCGGCTGTGGGTCAGATCCATGGGGCAGGAGCTGCTGTGGGGTAGAGGTGGGTAAGATCTATGGTGCAGGTGCTGCTATGGGGCACATGTTTGTCAGGTCAATGGGGCAGGAGCTGCTGTGGGGCACATGTGGGTCAGATCTATGGGGCAGAAGGCTGCTGTGGTGAAGATGGTGGTCAGATCTATGGGGCAGAAGATGCTATGGGGCTGATGGGGGTAACTTCTATTGGGCAGGAGCTGCTCTGGGGCATATGTGGGTCAGATCTATGGGGCAGGAGCTTCTGTGGGGTAGATGTGGGTCATATCTTTGGGACAGGAGTTGCTGTGGGTCAGATCTATGTGGCAATAGCTGCTGTGGGACTGATATGGGTCAGATCTATGGGGCAGGAGCTGCTGTGGGGCAGATTTGGCTCAGGTATATGGGGCAGGAGCTGATGTTTGCCTGCTGAGGTTCAGATATATGAGGCAGGAGCTGCTATGGGGCACATGTGTATCAGATATATGGGGTAGGAGCTGTTGTGGGGCACAAGGGGGTCAGATCTATGGGGCAGGAGATGCTCTGATGAAGATGTGGTTCAGATGTATGGGGCAGGAGATGCTGTGGGTCACATGTGCGTCAGATCTATGTGGCAGGAGCTGTGTGGGGCACATGTGGGTTAGATCTATGGGGCAGGAGCTGCTCTAGGGCATATGTGGGTCAGATCTATGTGGCAGGAGCTGTGTGGGGCACATGTGGGTTAGATCTATGGGGCAGGAGCTGCTCTGGGGCATATGTAGGTCAGATCTATGTGGCAGGAGCTGCTGTGGGGCAGATCTATGGGGCAGGAGCTACTGTGGAGATGATGTGGATCAGAACTATATGGTAGGAGATGCGGTGGGACAATGTGGGCTAGATCTATGGGGCAGGAGCTGATGTTTGCCTGCTGGGGTTCAGATATATGAGGCAGGAGCTGCTGTGGGGCACATGTGGATCAGATCTATGGGGCAGGAGCTTCTACAGGGCTGATGTGGGCCAGATCTATGGGGCAGGATCTGCTGTCGGGTAGATATGGGTCAGATCTATGGGGCAGGAACTGCTGTGGGGGAGATGTGGATCTGATCTATTGGGCAGGAGCTGGTGTGGGGCTGATTTGGGTCAGATCTATGAGGCAGGAGCTGCTGTGGAGCACATGTGGATCAGACCTATGGGGCAGGAGCTTCTGTGGGGCTGATGTGGATCAGATCTATGGGGCAGGAGCTTCTATGGGGCTGATGAGGGACATTTCTATGGGGCAGGAGATGCTGTGGGTCACATGTGCGTCAGATCTATGGGGCAGGAGCTGCTGTGGGGCAGATGTGGGTCAGATCAATAGGGCAGGAGCTGAAGTGGGGCAGATGTGGGTCAGATCTATGGGCAGTAGCTGCTGTGGGGCAGATGTGGGTCTGATCTATGAGGCAGGAGCTGCTCTGGATCACATGTGGGTCAGATATATGGGGCAGGAGCTGCTGTTGGGATGATTTGGGTCAGATCTATGGGGCAGGAGCTGCTATGGGGCAGATGTGGGTCTGATCTATGGGGCAAGAGTTGCTGTGGGGCTGATATGGGTCAGTTCTATTGGGCAGGAGCTGCTGTGTGGCTGATGATGGTCAGATTTATGGGGCAGGAGCTGCTGTGTGGCTGATGATTTGGGTCAGATCTATGGGGCAGTAGCTGCTGTGGGGCTGATGTTGGTAAGATCTATGGGGCAGGAGCTGCTGTGGGGCAGAAATGGGTCATCTTGATGGGCCAGGAGCTGCTGTGGTGCAGATGTGGGTCAGATCTATGGGGCAGTAGCTGCTGTGGGGCAGATGTGGGTCAGATCTATGGGGCTGGAGATGCTGTGGGTCAGATCTATGGGGCAGGTGATGCTGTGGGTCAGATCTATGGGGCAGGATCTGCTGTGGGGCACATGTGGATCAGATCTATGGGGCAGGAGCTTCTATGGGGCTGATGTGGGCCAGATCTATGGGGCAGGATCTGCTGTGGCGTAGAGGTGGGTCAGATCTATGGTGCAGGTGCTGCTATGGGGCACATGTGTGTCAGGTCAATGGGGCAGGAGCTGCTGTGGAGCATATGTGGGTCAGATCTGTGGGGGAGAAGGCTGCTGTGGTGAAGATGGTTGTCAGATCTATGGGGCAGAAGATGCTGTGGGGCTGATGGGGGTAACTTCTATTGGGCAGGAGCTGCTCTGGGACATATGTGGGTCAGATCTATGGGGCAGGAGCTTCTGTGGGGTAGATGTGGGTCATATCTTTGGGACAGGAGTTGCTGTGGGTCAGATCTATGTGGCAATAGCTGCTGTGGGACTGATATGGGTCAGATCTATGGGGCAGGAGCTGCTGTGGGGCAGATTTGGCTCAGGTATATGGTGCAGGAGCTGATGTTTGCCTGCTGAGGTTCAGATATATGAGGCAGGAGCTGCTATGGGGCACATGTGTATCAGATATATGGGGCAGGAGCTGTTGTGGGGCACAAGGGGGTCAGATCTATGGGGCAGGAGATGCTCTGATGAAGATGTGGTTCAGATGTATGGGGCAGGAGATGCTGTGGGTCACATGTGCGTCAGATCTATGTGGCAGGAGCTGTGTGGGGCACATGTGGGTTAGATCTATGGGGCAGGAGCTGCTCTGGGGCATATGTGGGTCAGATCTATGTGGCAGGAGCTGTGTGGGGCACATGTGGGTTAGATCTATGGGGCAGGAGCTGCTCTGGGGCATATGTGGGTCAGATCTATGTGGCAGGAGCTGCTGTGGGGCAGATCTATGGGGCAGGAGCTACTGTGGAGATGATGTGGATCAGAACTATATGGTAGGAGATGCGGTAGGACAATGTGGGCTAGATCTATGGGGCAGGAGCTGATGTTTGCCTGCTGGGGTTCAGATATATGAGGCAGGAGCTGCTGTGGGGCACATGTGGATCAGATCTATGGGGCAGGAGCTTCTACAGGGCTGATGTGGGCCAGATCTATGGGGCAGGATCTGCTGTCGGGTAGATATGGGTCAGATCTATGGGGCAGGAACTGCTGTGGGGGAGATGTGGATCTGATCTATTGGGCAGGAGCTGCTGTGGGGCTGATTTGGGTCAGATCTATGAGGCAGGAGCTGCTGTGGGGCACATGTGGATCAGACCTATGGGGCAGGAGCTTCTGTGGGTCACATGTGCGTCAGATCTATGGGGCAGGAACTGGTGTGGGGCACATGTGGATCAGACCTATGGGGCAGGAGCTTCTGTGGGGCTGATGTGGGTCAGATCTATGGGGCAGGAGCTTCTATGGGGCTGAAGTGGGACATTTCTATGGGGCAGGAGATGCTGTGGGTCACATGTGCGTCAGATCTATGGTGCAGGAGCTGCTGTGGGGCAGATGTGGGTCAGATCTATGGGCAGTAGCTGCTGTGGGGCACATGTGGGTCTGATCTATGGGGCAGGAGCTGCTCTGGATCACATGTTGGTCAGATATATAGGGCAGGAGCTGCTGTGGGGATGATTTGGGTCAGATCTATGGGGCAGGAGCTGCTATGAGGCAGATGTGGGTCTGATCTATGGGGCAGGAGTTGCTGTGGGGCTGATGTGGGTCAGATCTATTGGTCAGAGGCTGCTCTGGGGCACATGTGGGTCAGATCTATCGGGCAGGAGCTGCTGTGGAACTGATGTGGGTCAGTTCTATGTGGCAGGAGCTGCTGTGGGGCAGATGTGGGTCAGATCTATGGGGCAGGAGCTGCTGTGGGGCAGATGTGGGTCAGATCTATGGGGCAGGAGCTGCTGTGGGGCTGATGTGGGTCAGATCTATGTGGCAGGAGCTGTGTGGGGCACATGTGGGTTAGATCTATGGGGCAGGAGCTGCTCTGGGGCATATGTGGGTCAGATCTATGTGGCAGGAGCTGCTGTGGGGCAGATCTATGGGGCAGGAGCTACTGTGGAGATGATGTGGATCAGAACTATATGGTAGGAGATGCGGTGGGACAATGTGGGCTAGATCTATGGGGCAGGAGCTGATGTTTGCCTGCTGGGGTTCAGATATATGAGGCAGGAGCTGCTGTGGGGCACATGTGGATCAGATCTATGGGGCAGGAGCTTCTACAGGGCTGATGTAGGCCAGATCTATGGGGCAGGATCTGCTGTCGGGTAGATATGGGTCAGATCTATGGGGCAGGATCTGCTGTGGGGCTGATTGGCATCAGATCTATGGGACAGGAGCTGCTGTGGTGCACATGTGGGTCAGATCGATGGGGCAGGAGCTGCTCTGCGGTATATGTGGGTCAGATCTATGGGGCAGGAGCTGCTGTGGGGCAGGTATGGTTCATATCTATGGGGCAGGAGATGTAGTGGGGCGGATGTGGATCAGATCTATGGGGCAGGAGCTGCTGTGGGGCTGATTTGGGTCAGATCTATGGGGCAGGAGCTGCTGTGGAGATGATGTGGGTCAGAACTATGTGGTAGGAGATTATGTGGGACAATGTGGGTAAGATCTATGGGGCAGGAACTGCTGTGTGGCTGCTAAGGGTCACATCTATGGGGCAGGAGCTGCTGTGGGGCACATGTGGTTCAGATCTATGGGGCAGGAGCTGCTGTGGAGCTGATGTGGGTCAGATCTATGGGGCAGGAGCTGCTGTAGGGCTGATTGGGGTCAGATCTATGGGGCAGGAGATGATGTGGGGCACCTTTGTGTCAGATCTATGGGGCAGGAGTTGCTGTGGGGCACATGTGGGTCAGATCCAAGGGGGAGGCGCTGCTGTGGGGTATATGTGGGTCAGATCTATGGGGCAGGAGCTGCTGTGGGGATGATGTGGCTCAGATCTATGGGGTAGGAGCTGCTATGGGGCAGATTTGGGTCAGGTATATGGGGCAGGAGCTGCTGTGGGGCTGATTGCGGTAAGTTCTATAGGGCAGGAGCTGCTGTGAGGCAGATGTGGGTCAGATCTATTGGGAAGGATCTGCTGTGGGGTAGAGGTGGGTCAGATCTATGGGGCAGAAGCTGCTGTGGGGTAGATGTGGGTCAGATCTATGGGGCAGGTGCTGCTGTGGGGCAGAAGTGGGTCAGATTTAACGGGCAGAAGTAGCTGTTGGGGTGATGTGGGTCAGATCTATGTGGAGTAGCTGCTGTGGGGCAGATGTGGGTCAGATCTATGAGGCACGAGGTGCTGTGGGGCTGATGGGGGTCAGATCTATGGGGCAGGAGGTGCTGTGGGGCTGATGTGCTTCTGATCTGTTGGGCAGGAGCTGCTGTGGGGCGTATGTGTGTCAGATCTATGGGGGTTGAACTGCTGTGGGGCACTTGTGGGTCTAATCTTAGGGGCTGGAAATTCTGTGGGTCAGATGTGGGTCAGATCTTAGGGGCAGGAAATTCTGTGGGGCAGATCTCTGAAACAGGATCGGCTGTGGGTCAGATCCATGGGGCAGGAGCTGCTGTGGGGTAGAGGTGGGTAAGATCTATGGTGCAGGTGCTGCTATGGGGCACATGTTTGTCAGGTCAATGGGGCAGGAGCTGCTGTGGGGCACATGTGGGTCAGATCTATGGGGCAGAAGGCTGCTGTGGTGAAGATGGTGGTCAGATCTATGGGGCAGAAGATGCTATGGGGCTGATGGGGGTAACTTCTATTGGGCAGGAGCTGCTCTGGGGCATATGTGGGTCAGATCTATGGGGCAGGAGCTTCTGTGGGGTAGATGTGGGTCATATCTTTGGGACAGGAGTTGCTGTGGGTCAGATCTATGTGGCAATAGCTGCTGTGGGACTGATATGGGTCAGATCTATGGGGCAGGAGCTGCTGTGGGGCAGATTTGGCTCAGGTATATGGGGCAGGAGCTGATGTTTGCCTGCTGAGGTTCAGATATATGAGGCAGGAGCTGCTATGGGGCACATGTGTATCAGATATATGGGGTAGGAGCTGTTGTGGGGCACAAGGGGGTCAGATCTATGGGGCAGGAGATGCTCTGATGAAGATGTGGTTCAGATGTATGGGGCAGGAGATGCTGTGGGTCACATGTGCGTCAGATCTATGTGGCAGGAGCTGTGTGGGGCACATGTGGGTTAGATCTATGGGGCAGGAGCTGCTCTAGGGCATATGTGGGTCAGATCTATGTGGCAGGAGCTGTGTGGGGCACATGTGGGTTAGATCTATGGGGCAGGAGCTGCTCTGGGGCATATGTGGGTCAGATCTATGTGGCAGGAGCTGCTGTGGGGCAGATCTATGGGGCAGGAGCTACTGTGGAGATGATGTGGATCAGAACTATATGGTAGGAGATGCGGTGGGACAATGTGGGCTAGATCTATGGGGCAGGAGCTGATGTTTGCCTGCTGGGGTTCAGATATATGAGGCAGGAGCTGCTGTGGGGCACATGTGGATCAGATCTATGGGGCAGGAGCTTCTACAGGGCTGATGTGGGCCAGATCTATGGGGCAGGATCTGCTGTCGGGTAGATATGGGTCAGATCTATGGGGCAGGAACTGCTGTGGGGGAGATGTGGATCTGATCTATTGGGCAGGAGCTGGTGTGGGGCTGATTTGGGTCAGATCTATGAGGCAGGAGCTGCTGTGGAGCACATGTGGATCAGACCTATGGGGCAGGAGCTTCTGTGGGGCTGATGTGGATCAGATCTATGGGGCAGGAGCTTCTATGGGGCTGATGAGGGACATTTCTATGGGGCAGGAGATGCTGTGGGTCACATGTGCGTCAGATCTATGGGGCAGGAGCTGCTGTGGGGCAGATGTGGGTCAGATCAATAGGGCAGGAGCTGAAGTGGGGCAGATGTGGGTCAGATCTATGGGCAGTAGCTGCTGTGGGGCAGATGTGGGTCTGATCTATGAGGCAGGAGCTGCTCTGGATCACATGTGGGTCAGATATATGGGGCAGGAGCTGCTGTTGGGATGATTTGGGTCAGATCTATGGGGCAGGAGCTGCTATGGGGCAGATGTGGGTCTGATCTATGGGGCAAGAGTTGCTGTGGGGCTGATATGGGTCAGTTCTATTGGGCAGGAGCTGCTGTGTGGCTGATGATGGTCAGATTTATGGGGCAGGAGCTGCTGTGTGGCTGATGATTTGGGTCAGATCTATGGGGCAGTAGCTGCTGTGGGGCTGATGTTGGTAAGATCTATGGGGCAGGAGCTGCTGTGGGGCAGAAATGGGTCATCTTGATGGGCCAGGAGCTGCTGTGGTGCAGATGTGGGTCAGATCTATGGGGCAGTAGCTGCTGTGGGGCAGATGTGGGTCAGATCTATGGGGCTGGAGATGCTGTGGGTCAGATCTATGGGGCAGGTGATGCTGTGGGTCAGATCTATGGGGCAGGATCTGCTGTGGGGCACATGTGGATCAGATCTATGGGGCAGGAGCTTCTATGGGGCTGATGTGGGCCAGATCTATGGGGCAGGATCTGCTGTGGCGTAGAGGTGGGTCAGATCTATGGTGCAGGTGCTGCTATGGGGCACATGTGTGTCAGGTCAATGGGGCAGGAGCTGCTGTGGAGCATATGTGGGTCAGATCTGTGGGGGAGAAGGCTGCTGTGGTGAAGATGGTTGTCAGATCTATGGGGCAGAAGATGCTGTGGGGCTGATGGGGGTAACTTCTATTGGGCAGGAGCTGCTCTGGGACATATGTGGGTCAGATCTATGGGGCAGGAGCTTCTGTGGGGTAGATGTGGGTCATATCTTTGGGACAGGAGTTGCTGTGGGTCAGATCTATGTGGCAATAGCTGCTGTGGGACTGATATGGGTCAGATCTATGGGGCAGGAGCTGCTGTGGGGCAGATTTGGCTCAGGTATATGGTGCAGGAGCTGATGTTTGCCTGCTGAGGTTCAGATATATGAGGCAGGAGCTGCTATGGGGCACATGTGTATCAGATATATGGGGCAGGAGCTGTTGTGGGGCACAAGGGGGTCAGATCTATGGGGCAGGAGATGCTCTGATGAAGATGTGGTTCAGATGTATGGGGCAGGAGATGCTGTGGGTCACATGTGCGTCAGATCTATGTGGCAGGAGCTGTGTGGGGCACATGTGGGTTAGATCTATGGGGCAGGAGCTGCTCTAGGGCATATGTGGGTCAGATCTATGTGGCAGGAGCTGTGTGGGGCACATGTGGGTTAGATCTATGGGGCAGGAGCTGCTCTGGGGCATATGTGGGTCAGATCTATGTGGCAGGAGCTGCTGTGGGGCAGATCTATGGGGCAGGAGCTACTGTGGAGATGATGTGGATCAGAACTATATGGTAGGAGATGCGGTAGGACAATGTGGGCTAGATCTATGGGGCAGGAGCTGATGTTTGCCTGCTGGGGTTCAGATATATGAGGCAGGAGCTGCTGTGGGGCACATGTGGATCAGATCTATGGGGCAGGAGCTTCTACAGGGCTGATGTGGGCCAGATCTATGGGGCAGGATATGCTGTCGGGTAGATATGGGTCAGATCTATGGGGCAGGAACTGCTGTGGGGGAGATGTGGATCTGATCTATTGGGCAGGAGCTGCTGTGGGGCTGATTTGGGTCAGATCTATGAGGCAGGAGCTGCTGTGGGGCACATGTGGATCAGACCTATGGGGCAGGAGCTGCTGTGGAGCACATGTGGATCAGACCTATGGGGCAGGAGCTTCTATGGGGCTGATGTGGGACATTTCTATGGGGCAGGAGATGCTGTGGGTCACATGTGCGTCAGATCTATGGGGCAGGAGCTGAAGTGGGGCAGATGTGGGTCAGATCTATGGGCAGTAGCTGCTGTGGGGCAGATGTGGGTCTGATCTATGGGGCAAGAGTTGCTGTGGGGCTGATATGGGTCAGTTCAATTGGGCAGGAGCTGCTGTGGGGCAGATGTGGGTCTGATCTATGGGGCAAGAGTTGCTGTGGGGCTGATATGGGTCAGTTCTATTGGGCAGGAGCTGCTGTGGGGCTGATGAGGGTCAGATCTATGGGGCAGGAGCTGCTGTGTTGCTGATGATTTGGGACAGATCTATGGGGCAGTAGCTGCTGTGGGGCTGATGTTGGTAAGATCTATGGGGCAGGAGATGCTGTGGGTCAGATCTATGTGGCAGGTGATGCTGTGGGTCAGATCTATGGGGCAGGAGCTGCTGTGGGGCAGATATGGGTCATCTTGATGGGCCAGGAGCTGCTGTGGTGCTGATGTGGGTCAGATCTATGGGGCAGTAGCTGCTGTGGGGCAGGTCTGGGTCAGATCTATGCGGCTGGAGATGCTGTGGGTCAGATCTATGGGGCAGGTGATGCTGTGGGTCAGATCTAATGGGCAGGATTTGCTGTGGGGCACATGTGGATCAGATCTAAGGGGCAGGAGCTTCTATGGGGCTGATGTGGGCCAGATCTATGGGGCAGGATCTGCTGTCGGGTAGATATGGGTCAGATCTATGGGGCAGGAACTGGTGTGGGGCACATGTGGATCAGACCTATGGGGCAGGAGCTTCTGTGGGGCTGATGTGGGTCAGATCTATGGGGCAGGAGCTTCTATGGGGCTGAAGTGGGACATTTCTATGGGGCAGGAGATGCTGTGGGTCACATGTGCGTCAGATCTATGGTGCAGGAGCTGCTGTGGGGCAGATGTGGGTCAGATCTATGGGCAGTAGCTGCTGTGGGGCACATGTGGGTCTGATCTATGGGGCAGGAGCTGCTCTGGATCACATGTTGGTCAGATATATAGGGCAGGAGCTGCTGTGGGGATGATTTGGGTCAGATCTATGGGGCAGGAGCTGCTATGAGGCAGATGTGGGTCTGATCTATGGGGCAGGAGTTGCTGTGGGGCTGATGTGGGTCAGATCTATTGGTCAGAGGCTGCTCTGGGGCACATGTGGGTCAGATCTATCGGGCAGGAGCTGCTGTGGAACTGATGTGGGTCAGTTCTATGTGGCAGGAGCTGCTGTGGGGCAGATGTGGGTCAGATCTATGGGGCAGGAGCTGCTGTGGGGCAGATGTGGGTCAGATCTATGGGGCAGGAGCTGCTGTGGGGCTGATGTGGGTCAGACCTATGGGGCAGGATCTGCTGTGAGGCAGATGAGGGTCAGAATAATGGGGAAGGAGCTGCTGTGGGGCTGAGGGGGGTCGGATCTATGGGGCAGGAGCTGTTGTGGGGCATATGTGTGTGAGATCTATGGGGCAGGAGCTGCTGTGGGGCAGATGTTGGTCTTAACAATGGGGCAGGATCTGCTGTGGGGCAGATTTTCATCAGAAGATGGTTTCGGGCTGATGGGGGTCTCATCTATGCGGCAGGAGCTGCTGTGGGGCTGATGTGGGTCGTATCTTTAGGGCAGGAGCTGCTGTGGGTCAGATCTATGGGGCAGGATATGCAGTGGGGTAGATGTGGAGCAGATCTATGGGGCAGGCGCTGCTGTGTGTCTGATATGGGTCAGATCTATGGGGCAGGAGCTGCCATGGGGCAGATCTATTGGGCAGGAGCTGCAGTGGGTCTCATGTTATTCAGATCTATGGGGCAGGAACTGCAGTGGGTCTCATGTTGTTCAGATCTATGGGGTTGGAGCTGCTGTGGGGCACATGTGGGTCAGATCTATGGGTGACGAGCTGCTGTGGGGCTGATGTGGGTCAGATCTATGAGGCAGGAGCTGCTTTGGGAAAGATGTGGGTCTGATCTATGGGGCAGGAGTAGCTGTGGGGCAGATGAGGGTCAGAATTATGGGGAAGGAGCTGCTGTGGGGCTGAGGGGGGTCGGATCTATGGGGCAGGAGCTGTTGTGGGGCATATGTGTGTCAGATCTATGGGGCAGGAGCTGCTGTGGGGCTGATGTTGGTCTTATCAATGGGGCAGGAGATGCTGTGGGTGTAGGTCTATGGGGCAGAAGCTGCTGTCGGGCATATGTGAGCCAGATGTATCGGGCAGGAGCTGCTGTGGGTCAGATGTGGGTCACATCTTTGGGGCAGGAGCTGAGGTGGGGCAGAGGTGGGACTGATCTATTGGGCAGGAGCTACTGTGGATATGATGTGGGTCAGATCTATAGGGAAGGTGCTGCTGTGGGGCTGATGTGGGTCACATCTATGGAGCAGGAGCTGCTGTGAGGCACATGTGGGTCGGGTCTATGGGGGAGGTGCTGCTGTGGGGAAGATGTGGGTCTGATCAATGGGGAAGGAGCTGCTGTGGGGATGATGTGGGTCAGATCTATGGGGCAGGAGCTGCTGTGTGACTGATGAGGGTCAGATCTATGGGGCAGGAGCTGCTGTGGGTCAGATGTGGGTCAGAACTATGGGGCACGAGATGCTGTGGAGATGATGTGGGTAAGATCTATGGGCCAGGAGCTGCTGGGGGCTGATGTAGGTCAGATCTATGGGGCAGGAGCTGCTGTGGGGCAGATGTGGGTCAGATATTTGGGGCAGGAGATGCTGTGGTTCAAATCTATGGGGCAGGAGATGCTGTGGAGATGATGTGGGTCAGATATTTGGGGCAGGAGATGCTGTGGTTCAGATCTATGGGGCAGAAGCTGCTGTGGGGCTGATGTGGGTAAGCTCTATGGGGCAGGAGCTGCTGTGGGGCAGATGTGATTCAGATCTATGTGGCAGGAGCTGCTGTGGGGCTGATGTGGGTCAGATCAATGGGGCAGGAGCTGCTGTGGGGCTGTCGTGGGTCAGATATATGGGGCAGTAGCTGATGTGGGGCAGATGTGGGTCCGAACAATGGGGCAGGAGATACTGTGGAGATTATGTGGGTAAGATCTATGGGGCAGATGCTGCTGTCAGGCAAATATGAGTCAGATCTATGGGACATGAGCTGCTGTGGGGCAGATCTATGGGACAGGAGCTGCTGTGTGGCTGATGTGGGTCAGATCTATGGGGCAGGTGCTGCTGTGTATCAGATCTATGGGGAAGGAGTTGCTGTGGGACAGATCTATGGGACAGGAGAGTCTCTGGGGCTGATGTGGGTCACATCTATGGGGCAGGAGCTGCTGTGGGGTAGATGTGGGTCAGATCTATGGGGCAGGAGCCGCTTTGGGGCTTATGGGGGTTAGATCATTTCGGTAGGAGCTGCTGTGGGTCAGATATATGGGGCAGGAGATGCAGTGGGGCAGTAGTGGGTCAGATCTATTGAGAAGGATCTGCTGTGGGGTAGATGTGGGTCAGATCTATGGGGCAGGAGCTGCTGTGGGGTAGATGTGGGTCAGATATATGGGGCAGGAGCTGCTGTGGGGCAGATGTGGGTCTGATCTATGGGGCAGGAGATGTTGTGGGTCAGATCTATGGGGCAGAAGCTGCTCTGGGGCTGATTTGGGTCAGTTTTTTGGGAAAGGTGCTGCTTTGGGGCTGATGTGGGTCAGATCTATGGGGCAGGTGGTGCTGTTGGTCTCATTGGTGTAAGATCTATGGGGCAGGAGCTGCTGTGGGACTGATGTGGGTCAGATCTATTTGTCAGGAGCTTCTCTGTGGCACATGTGGGTCAGATCTATGGGGAGGGAGCAGCTGTGGGACTGATGGGGTTTAAATCAATTGAGCAGGAGCTGCTGTCGGTCAGAACTATGGGGCAGGAGCTCCTGTGAGGCAGAGGTGGGTCAGATCTATGGGGCACAAGCTGCTGTGGGTCAGATCTATGGGGCAGGAGCTGCTGTGGGACACATGTGGTTCAGATTTATGGGTAGGTGCTGCTGTGGGGCTCATGTGGGTCAGATCTATGGGGCAGGAGCTGCTGTGTGGCTGATATGGTTCAGATCAATGGGGCAGGAGCTGCTGTGGGGCTCATGTGGGTCAGATCTATGGGGCAGGAGCTGGTGTGGGGCTGATTTGGGTCAGATCTATGGGGCAGGAGCTGCAGTGGGGCAGATCTATGGGACAGGCTCTGCTCTGGGGCACATCTGGGTAAGATCTATGGGGCAGCAGCTGCTGTGGGGTAGATGTGGGTCAGATCTATGGGGCAGGAGCTGCTGTGGGGCAGATGTAGGTCAGATCTATGGGGCAGGAGCTCTTGTGGGACTGATGAGGATCAGACCTCTAAGGCTGGAGCTGATCTGGGTCAGATATATGTGGCAGGAGCTGATGTGGGTCAGATCTGTAGGGCAGGAGCTGCTGTGGGGTAGACGTGGGTAAGATCTATGTGGCAGGAGCTGCTGTCGGGCTGATGTGGGTCAGATCTATGAGGCAGGAGCTGCTGTGGGGCACATGTGGTTCATATCTATTGGGAAGGAGCTGCTGTGGGGCAGATGTTGGTCATATCAATGGGGTAGCTGTTGCTGTGGGTTAGATCTATGGGGCAGAAGCTCCTTTCGGGCATATGTGAGTCAGATGTATAGCAATACCTGGCCCATAGATGTGACCCTCATCAGCCTCACAGCAGCTCCTGCCCCATAGATCTGACCAACATCAGCCCCACAGCAGCTCCTGCCCCATAGATCTGAACCACATCTGACCAACAGCAGCTCCTGCCCCATAGATCTGACTCACATATGCCCGACAGCAGCTTCTGCCCCATAGATCTAACCCACAGCATCACCTTCCCCATTGATATGATCCTCATCAGACCCACAGCTGCTCCAGCCCAATAGATATGACCCACATATACCCCTAGGCAGGTTATGCCCCATAGATCTGACCCACATGTGCCCCACAGCAACTCCTGCCCCATAGATCTGACCCACAGCAGCTCCTGCCCCATAGATCAGACCCACATCTGCCCCACAGCAACTCCTGCCCCATAGATCTGACCCACATGTGCACCACAGCAGCTCCTGCCCCATCGATCTGACCCACATGTGCCCCACAACAGCTCCTGCCCCATAGATCTGATACACATGTGCCCCATAGCAGCTCCTGCCCCATAGATCTGACCCACAGCAACCCCACAGCAGCTCCTGCCCCATAGATCTGAACCACATCTGACCAACAGCAGCTCCTGCCCCATAGATCTGACTCACATATGCCCGACAGCAGCTTCTGCCCCATAGATCTAACCCACAGCATCTCCTTCCCCATTGATATGATCCTCATCAGAACCACAGCTGCTCCAGCCCAATAGATATGACCCACATATACCCCTCAGCAGGTTATGCCCCATAGATCTGACCCACATGTGCCCCACAGCAACTCCTGCCCCATAGATCTGACCCACAGCAGCTCCTGCCCCATAGATCAGACCCACATCTGCCCCACAGCAACTCCTGCCCTATAGATCTGACCCACATGTGCACCACAGCAGCTCCTGCCCCATCGATCTGACCCACATGTGCCCCACAACAGCTCCTGCCCCATAGATCTGATACACATGTGCCCCATAGCAGCTCCTGCCCCATAGATCTGACCCACAGCAACCCCACAGCAGCTCCAGCCCCGTAGATCTGACCCACAGCAGCTCCTGCCTCAATAGATCATACCCCAATTAGCCCCACAGCAGAACCTGTCCCATAGACCTGACCCACATGTGCCCCACAGCTGCTCCTGCCCCATAGATCTGAACCACATCTGACCAACAGCAGCTCCTGCCCCATAGATCTGACTCACATATGCCCGACAGCAGCTTCTGCCCCATAGATCTAACCCACAGCATGACCTTCCCCATTGATATGATCCTCATCAGACCCACAGCTGCTCCAGCCCAATAGATATGACCCACATATACCCCTCAGCAGGTTATGCCCCATAGATCTGACCCACATGTGCCCCACAGCAACTCCTGCCCCATAGATCTGACCCACAGCAGCTCCTGCCCCATAGATCAGACCCACATCTGCCCCACAGCAACTCCTGCCCCATAGATCTGACCCACATGTGCACCACAGCAGCTCCTGCCCCATCGATCTGACCCACATGTGCCCCACAACAGCTCCTGCCCCATAGATCTGATACACATGTGCCACATAGCAGCTCCTGCCCCATAGATCTGAACCACATCTGACCAACAGCAGCTCCTGCCCCATAGATCTGACTCACATATGCCCGACAGCAGCTTCTGCCCCATAGATCTAACCCACAGCATCACCTTCCCCATTGATATGATCCTCATCAGACCCACAGCTGCTCCAGCCCAATAGATATGACCCACATATACCCCTCAGCAGGTTATGCCCCATAGATCTGACCCACATGTGCCCCACAGCAACTCCTGCCCCAAAGGTCTGACCCACAGCAGCTCCTGCCCCATAGATCAGACCCACATCTGCCCCACAGCAACTCCTGCCCCATAGATCTGACCCACATGTGCACCACAGCAGCTCCTGCCCCATCGATCTGACCCACATGTGCCCCACAACAGCTCCTGCCCCATAGATCTGATACACATGTGCCCCATAGCAGCTCCTGCCCCATAGATCTGACCCACAGCAACCCCACAGCAGCTCCTGCCCCGTAGATCTGACCCACAGCAGCTCCTGCCTCAATAGATCATACCCCAATTAGCCCCACAGCAGAACCTGTCCCATAGACCTGACCCTCATAAGCCCCACAGCTGCTCCTGCTCCATAGATCTGACCCTCATCAGCCCCACAGCAGCTCCTGCCCAATAGATCAGTCCCACCTCTACCCCACAGCAGATCCTTCCTAATAGATCTGACCCACATCTGCCTCACAGCAGCTCCTGCCCTATAGATCTTACCGCAATCAGCCCCACAGCATTTCCTGCCCCATAGATCTGACCCACATCTACCCCACAGCAACTCTGGCACCATAGATCTGACCCACATGTGCCCCACAGCAGCTCCTGCCCCATAGATCTGACACACATATACCCCAGAGCTGGTCCTGCACAATAGATCTGACCAACATCTACCCCACAGCAGCTCCTGCCCCATAGATCTTACCAACATCAGCGCCATAGCATCTCCTGCCCCATAGATCTGACACACAGCAGCTCCTGCCCCATAGATCTGACCCACATCTGCACTACAGCAGCTCCTGCCCCATAGATCTCACTCACATGTGCCCCAGAGCAGATACTGCCCGATAGATCTGACCCACAACTACCCCACAGCAGCTTCTGCCCAATAGATCTGACCCACATCTGCACTACAGCAGCTCCTGCCCCATACATCTGACTCACATATGCCCCACAGCTACTCCTGCCCCATAGATCTGACCAACATCTACCCCACAGCAGCTCCTGCCCCATAGATCTCACTCACATGTGCCCCAGAGCAGATCCTGCCCCATAGATCAGACCCACAACTACCCCACAGCAGCTCCTGCCCCATAGATCTGACCCAAATCAGCCCCACACCAGCTCCTGCCCCATAGATCTGACCCACATCAGCCCCACACCAGCACCTGCCCCATTGATCTGACCCACACCAGCCCCACAGCAGCTCCTGCCCCATAGATATGACACACACCTGCCCCACAGCAGCTCCTTCCCTATAGATCTGACCCACATAAGCCCCACAGCAGCACCTGTTCCGTAGATCTGACCCACATCAGCCCCACAGCAGCTCCTGCCCCATAGATATGACCCACCTCAGCCCCTGCCTCAGAGATCTTACCCACATGTGCCCCTTAGCAGCTCCTGCCCCATAGATCTGACCCACAGCAGCTCCTAACTCATAGATATGACCCACATATGACCCACAGCAGATCCTGCCCCATAGATCTGACCCACAGCAGCTCCATAGCAGCACCTACCCCATAGATATGACCCACATCTGCCCCACAGCAGCTCCTGCCACATAGATCTACCGACATGTGCCCCACAACAGCTCCTGCCCCAAAGATCTGATACCCATGTGCCCCACAACAGCTCCTGCCCAATAGATCTGACCCACATCTGCCCCACAGAAGCTCTTGTCTCATAGATCTTAAACAAATCAGCACCACAGCAGCTCCTGCCCCATAGATCTGTCCAACATGAGCCCCACAGCAGCTCCTGCGCCATAGATCTGATCGACGTGTGCCCCACAGCAGCTCCTGCCCCATTGATCTGACTCACTTGTGCCCCACAGAAGCTCCAGTCCCATAGATCTGCCCCACAGCCGCTCCTGCCCCATAGATCTGACCCACAGCAGCCCCACAGCAGCTCCTGTCCTATAGATCTGACGCACAGCCGCTCCTGCCCCGTAGATCTGACCCACATCTGCCCCACAGCAGCTCCTTCCCCATAGATCTGACCCATATCAGCCCCACATCAGCTCCTGTCCCATAGATCTGACCCACAGCAGCTCCTGCCCCATAGATCAGACCCACATCTGCCCCACAGCAACTCCTGCCCTATAGATCTGACCCACATGTGCACCACAGCAGCTCCTGCCCCATCGATCTGACCCACATGTGCCCCACAACAGCTCCTGCCCCATAGATCTGATACACATGTGCCCCATAGCAGCTCCTGCCCCATAGATCTGACCCACAGCAACCCCACAGCAGCTCCAGCCCCGTAGATCTGACCCACAGCAGCTCCTGCCTCAATAGATCATACCCCAATTAGCCCCACAGCAGAACCTGTCCCATAGACCTGACCCACATGTGCCCCACAGCTGCTCCTGCCCCATAGATCTGAACCACATCTGACCAACAGCAGCTCCTGCCCCATAGATCTGACTCACATATGCCCGACAGCAGCTTCTGCCCCATAGATCTAACCCACAGCATGACCTTCCCCATTGATATGATCCTCATCAGACCCACAGCTGCTCCAGCCCAATAGATATGACCCACATATACCCCTCAGCAGGTTATGCCCCATAGATCTGACCCACATGTGCCCCACAGCAACTCCTGCCCCATAGATCTGACCCACAGCAGCTCCTGCCCCATAGATCAGACCCACATCTGCCCCACAGCAACTCCTGCCCCATAGATCTGACCCACATGTGCACCACAGCAGCTCCTGCCCCATCGATCTGACCCACATGTGCCCCACAACAGCTCCTGCCCCATATATCTGATACACATGTGCCACATAGCAGCTCCTGCCCCATAGATCTGAACCACATCTGACCAACAGCAGCTCCTGCCCCATAGATCTGACTCACATATGCCCGACAGCAGCTTCTGCCCCATAGATCTAACCCACAGCATCACCTTCCCCATTGATATGATCCTCATCAGACCCACAGCTGCTCCAGCCCAATAGATATGACCCACATATACCACTCAGCAGGTTATGCCCCATAGATCTGACCCACATGTGCCCCACAGCAACTCCTGCCCCAAAGGTCTGACCCACAGCAGCTCCTGCCCCATAGATCAGACCCACATCTGCCCCACAGCAACTCCTGCCCCATAGATCTGACCCACATCTGACCAACAGCAGCTCCTGCCCCATCGATCTGACCCACATGTGCCCCACAACAGCTCCTGCCCCATAGATCTGATACACATGTGCCCCATAGCAGCTCCTGCCCCATAGATCTGACCCACAGCAACCCCACAGCAGCTCCTGCCCCGTAGATCTGACCCACAGCAGCTCCTGCCTCAATAGATCATACCCCAATTAGCCCCACAGCAGAACCTGTCCCATAGACCTGACCCTCATAAGCCCCACAGCTGCTCCTGCTCCATAGATCTGACCCTCATCAGCCCCACAGCAGCTCCTGCCCAATAGATCAGTCCCACCTCTACCCCACAGCAGATCCTTCCTAATAGATCTGACCCACATCTGCCTCACAGCAGCTCCTGCCCTATAGATCTTACCGCAATCAGCCCCACAGCATTTCCTGCCCCATAGATCTGACCCACATCTACCCCACAGCAACTCTGGCACCATAGATCTGACCCACATGTGCCCCACAGCAGCTCCTGCCCCATAGATCTGACACACATATACCCCAGAGCTGGTCCTGCACAATAGATCTGACCAACATCTACCCCACAGCAGCTCCTGCCCCATAGATCTTACCAACATCAGCGCCATAGCATCTCCTGCCCCATAGATCTGACACACAGCAGCTCCTGCCCCATAGATCTGACCCACATCTGCACTACAGCAGCTCCTGCCCCATAGATCTCACTCACATGTGCCCCAGAGCAGATACTGCCCGATAGATCTGACCCACAACTACCCCACAGCAGCTTCTGCCCAATAGATCTGACCCACATCTGCACTACAGCAGCTCCTGCCCCATACATCTGACTCACATATGCCCCACAGCTACTCCTGCCCCATAGATCTGACCAACATCTACCCCACAGCAGCTCCTGCCCCATAGATCTCACTCACATGTGCCCCAGAGCAGATCCTGCCCCATAGATCAGACCCACAACTACCCCACAGCAGCTCCTGCCCCATAGATCTGACCCAAATCAGCCCCACACCAGCTCCTGCCCCATAGATCTGACCCACATCAGCCCCACACCAGCACCTGCCCCATTGATCTTACCCACACCAGCCCCACAGCAGCTCCTGCCCCATAGATATGACACACACCTGCCCCACAGCAGCTCCTTCCCTATAGATCTGACCCACATAAGCCCCACAGCAGCACCTGTTCCGTAGATCTGACCCACATCAGCCCCACAGCAGCTCCTGCCCCATAGATATGACCCACCTCAGCCCCTGCCTCAGAGATCTTACCCACATGTGCCCCTTAGCAGCTCCTGCCCCATAGATCTGACCCACAGCAGCTCCTAACTCATAGATATGACCCACATATGACCCACAGCAGATCCTGCCCCATAGATCTGACCCACAGCAGCTCCATAGCAGCACCTACCCCATAGATATGACCCACATCTGCCCCACAGCAGCTCCTGCCACATAGATCTACCGACATGTGCCCCACAACAGCTCCTGCCCCAAAGATCTGATACCCATGTGCCCCACAACAGCTCCTGCCCAATAGATCTGACCCACATCTGCCCCACAGAAGCTCTTGTCTCATAGATCTTAAACAAATCAGCACCACAGCAGCTCCTGCCCCATAGATCTGTCCAACATGAGCCCCACAGCAGCTCCTGCGCCATAGATCTGATCGACGTGTGCCCCACAGCAGCTCCTGCCCCATTGATCTGACTCACTTGTGCCCCACAGAAGCTCCAGTCCCATAGATCTGCCCCACAGCCGCTCCTGCCCCATAGATCTGACCCACAGCAGCCCCACAGCAGCTCCTGTCCTATAGATCTGACGCACAGCCGCTCCTGCCCCGTAGATCTGACCCACATCTGCCCCACAGCAGCTCCTTCCCCATAGATCTGACCCATATCAGCCCCACATCAGCTCCTGTCCCATAGATCTGACCCACAGCAGCTCCTGCCCCATAGATCAGACCCACATCTGCCCCACAGCAACTCCTGCCCTATAGATCTGACCCACATGTGCACCACAGCAGCTCCTGCCCCATCGATCTGACCCACATGTGCCCCACAACAGCTCCTGCCCCATATATCTGATACACATGTGCCCCATAGCAGCTCCTGCCCCATAGATCTGACCCACAGCAACCCCACAGCAGCTCCAGCCCCGTAGATCTGACCCACAGCAGCTCCTGCCTCAATAGATCATACCCCAATTAGCCCCACAGCAGAACCTGTCCCATAGACCTGACCCACATGTGCCCCACAGCTGCTCCTGCCCCATAGATCTGAACCACATCTGACCAACAGCAGCTCCTGCCCCATAGATCTGACTCACATATGCCCGACAGCAGCTTCTGCCCCATAGATCTAACCCACAGCATGACCTTCCCCATTGATATGATCCTCATCAGACCCACAGCTGCTCCAGCCCAATAGATATGACCCACATATACCCCTCAGCAGGTTATGCCCCATAGATCTGACCCACATGTGCCCCACAGCAACTCCTGCCCCATAGATCTGACCCACAGCAGCTCCTGCCCCATAGATCAGACCCACATCTGCCCCACAGCAACTCCTGCCCCATAGATCTGACCCACATGTGCACCACAGCAGCTCCTGCCCCATCGATCTGACCCACATGTGCCCCACAACAGCTCCTGCCCCATAGATCTGATACACATGTGCCACATAGCAGCTCCTGCCCCATAGATCTGAACCACATCTGACCAACAGCAGCTCCTGCCCCATAGATCTGACTCACATATGCCCGACAGCAGCTTCTGCCCCATAGATCTAACCCACAGCATCACCTTCCCCATTGATATGATCCTCATCAGACCCACAGCTGCTCCAGCCCAATAGATATGACCCACATATACCACTCAGCAGGTTATGCCCCATAGATCTGACCCACATGTGCCCCACAGCAACTCCTGCCCCAAAGGTCTGACCCACAGCAGCTCCTGCCCCATAGATCAGACCCACATCTGCCCCACAGCAACTCCTGCCCCATAGATCTGACCCACATCTGACCAACAGCAGCTCCTGCCCCATCGATCTGACCCACATGTGCCCCACAACAGCTCCTGCCCCATAGATCTGATACACATGTGCCCCATAGCAGCTCCTGCCCCATAGATCTGACCCACAGCAACCCCACAGCAGCTCCTGCCCCGTAGATCTGACCCACAGCAGCTCCTGCCTCAATAGATCATACCCCAATTAGCCCCACAGCAGAACCTGTCCCATAGACCTGACCCTCATAAGCCCCACAGCTGCTCCTGCTCCATAGATCTGACCCTCATCAGCCCCACAGCAGCTCCTGCCCAATAGATCAGTCCCACCTCTACCCCACAGCAGATCCTTCCTAATAGATCTGACCCACATCTGCCTCACAGCAGCTCCTGCCCTATAGATCTTACCGCAATCAGCCCCACAGCATTTCCTGCCCCATAGATCTGACCCACATCTACCCCACAGCAACTCTGGCACCATAGATCTGACCCACATGTGCCCCACAGCAGCTCCTGCCCCATAGATCTGACACACATATACCCCAGAGCTGGTCCTGCACAATAGATCTGACCAACATCTACCCCACAGCAGCTCCTGCCCCATAGATCTTACCAACATCAGCGCCATAGCATCTCCTGCCCCATAGATCTGACACACAGCAGCTCCTGCCCCATAGATCTGACCCACATCTGCACTACAGCAGCTCCTGCCCCATAGATCTCACTCACATGTGCCCCAGAGCAGATACTGCCCGATAGATCTGACCCACAACTACCCCACAGCAGCTTCTGCCCAATAGATCTGACCCACATCTGCACTACAGCAGCTCCTGCCCCATACATCTGACTCACATATGCCCCACAGCTACTCCTGCCCCATAGATCTGACCAACATCTACCCCACAGCAGCTCCTGCCCCATAGATCTCACTCACATGTGCCCCAGAGCAGATCCTGCCCCATAGATCAGACCCACAACTACCCCACAGCAGCTCCTGCCCCATAGATCTGACCCAAATCAGCCCCACACCAGCTCCTGCCCCATAGATCTGACCCACATCAGCCCCACACCAGCACCTGCCCCATTGATCTTACCCACACCAGCCCCACAGCAGCTCCTGCCCCATAGATATGACACACACCTGCCCCACAGCAGCTCCTTCCCTATAGATCTGACCCACATAAGCCCCACAGCAGCACCTGTTCCGTAGATCTGACCCACATCAGCCCCACAGCAGCTCCTGCCCCATAGATATGACCCACCTCAGCCCCTGCCTCAGAGATCTTACCCACATGTGCCCCTTAGCAGCTCCTGCCCCATAGATCTGACCCACAGCAGCTCCTAACTCATAGATCTGACCCACATATGACCCACAGCAGATCCTGCCCCATAGATCTGACCCACAGCAGCTCCATAGCAGCACCTACCCCATAGATATGACCCACATCTGCCCCACAGCAGCTCCTGCCACATAGATCTACCGACATGTGCCCCACAACAGCTCCTGCCCCAAAGATCTGATACCCATGTGCCCCACAACAGCTCCTGCCCAATAGATCTGACCCACATCTGCCCCACAGAAGCTCTTGTCTCATAGATCTTAAACAAATCAGCACCACAGCAGCTCCTGCCCCATAGATCTGTCCCACATGAGCCCCACAGCAGCTCCTGCCCCATAGATCTGATCGACGTGTGCCCCACAGCAGCTCCTGCCCCATTGATCTGACTCACTTGTGCCCCACAGCAGCTCCAGTCCCATAGATCTGCCCCACAGCCGCTCCTGCCCCATAGATCTGACCCACAGCAGCCCCACAGCAGCTCCTGTCCTATAGATCTGACGCACATCAGCCCCACAGCAGCTCCTGTCCTATAGATCTGACGCACAGCCCCTCCTGCCCCGTAGATCTGACCCACATCTGCCCCACAGCAGCTCCTTCCCCATAGATCTGACCCATATCAGCCCCACATCAGCTCCTATCCCATAGATCTGTCCCACAGCAGCTCCTGCCCCATAGATCAGATTCATATCTCCCCATAGCAGCTCCTGCCCCATACATCTGACTCAAATATACCCGACAGCAGCTTCTGCCCCATAGATCTGCCCCACAGCATCTCCTGCTCCATTGATATGAGCCATATCTACCCCACAGCAATTCCTGGCCCATAGATGTGACCCTCATCAGCCCCACAGCAGAACCTGTCCCATAGACCTGACCCACATGTGCCCCACAGCTGCTCCTGCCCCAGAGATCTCACCCAAATCATCTCCATAGCAGCTCCTGCCCAATAGATCTGACATGCATGTGCCCCACAGCAGCTGCTGCTTCATAGATCTGACCCACATCTGCCCCACAGGAGCTCCTGCCCTATAGATCTGATCCACATAAGCCCCACAGCAGCTCCTATTCAATATGTCTCACCCACATCTGCCCCATAGCAGCTCCTGCCTCATAGATCTGAGCCACATCATCCCCACAGCAGCTCCTGCCCCATAGATATGACCCACAGCAGCCCCACAGCAGCTTATGTCCCATAGATCTGACCCATATGTGCCCCACAGCAACTCCTGCCCCATAGATCTGACCCTCAGCAGCACCTGCCCCATAGATCAGACCCACATCTGCCCCACAGCAACTCTTGCCTCATAGATCTGACCCACATGTGCCCCACAGCAGCTCCTGCCTTATAGATCTGACCCACATGTGCCCCACAGCAGCTCCTGCCCCATAGATCTGTCCCACAGCAGCTCCTGCCTCATAGATCTGACCCTCATCATCCCCACAGCAGCTCCTGCCCCATTGATCTGACTCACATCTGCCCCACTGCAGTTCCTGCCCCATAGATCTGACCCACATCTGCCCCATAGCAGCTCCTGCTCCATATATCTGACCCATATCAGATCCACAGCAACGCCTGCCCCATAGATCTCAACCACATGAGCCCCACAGCAGCTCCTGTCCCACAGATCTGACCCACATAGGCCCCACAGCAGCTCCTGCCCCATAGGTCTGACCCACATCAGCCACACAGCAGCTCCCGCCCCATAGATCTGACCCACATCGGACCCACCACAGCTCTTGCCCCATAGATCAGACCCACATCTACCCCACAGCAGCTCCTGCCCCATATATCTTACCAACATCAGCGCCATAGCATCTCCTGCCCCATAGATCTGACACACATCACCCCCACAGCAGCTACTGCCCCATAGATATGACACACACCTGCCCCACAGCAGCTCCTGCCCCATAGATCTAGCCCCCATCAGACCCACAGCAGCTCCAGTCCCATAGATCTGACCCACATCATCCCCACAACAGCTCCTGCCCCATAGATCTGACCCACATCTGCCCCACAGCAGCTCCTGCCTCATAGATCTGACCTACACACTACATCCGGATCTCACTACAGCCTCCCTTCAGGAAGTTAGAGAGAGCAATGAGGTCTCCCCTGAGCCTCCTCTTCTCCAGGCTGAACAATCCCAGCTCCCTCAGCCTCAACTCATATGGCCTGTGCTCCAGACCCCTCACCATCTTTGTTGCCCTCCTCTGAACACGTTCCGGGGCCTCCATGTCTTCCTTGCACTGAGGGGCCCAAAACTGAACACAGCACTCGAGCTGCGGCCTCATCAGTGCTGAGAACAGGGGGACAATCACCTCTCTGCTCCTGCTGGCAACACTGTTTCTGATGCAGGCCAGGATGCCCTTGGCCTTTTTAATATACAGCAAAGGAATCTCCTGAAAAGGAAACCAGAATATCTGGCAACATGAAACAAAGTTCTGATTCATAAAAGACTGGCAGCAAGGCCTGAATCTCTTGTGTAATCTGCTCTTGATTTATCCCATTAGCACTAGGTGGAATGCAGAAGCTTCCTGAGACGTGATAATCAAAACCTAGTCCAATGCCTTTAAAAAAGCCTTTAAGAGATTACTCCTCCTTGGCTGTTTAAAATAAACTTAGGTAATACAAAATGTTGGAAAATTTTTGGACAGCTCCCCAGGGCCGGGCTTTGGAAGGCCGTATTGACGAGAGTCAATCAAGCTCCGGCTGCAGGCGTATATGTGTGTGCCAGTTCTTCAACACAGTAGAAATCACAACTTGCTGCGTGATCAAAATTCTGCATGTGCTACTCCTGAACCCCAATTACTTCCAACGGTGTTAAATTACCCCTTGATCTCAAAGCTGAACAAAACAACAAAATGCCACACCAATACTGAATACATAAAAACAAACAACTCCTTGGGCCTCAAGGGGAGGCTGATGCACAGGCCACGGCTGCCAGCGTGCAGCTGGGCTTCCCAGGGCAAACAGCAGCACACGGTGCATCAGAAGCTGAAAGAACCCTCAGGGAAGAGAGGCCAACTCAAGGGGCTGAGCACGGGACACCCTTCTTCCTGCCGGGCTGCTTCCCCTCCTCTGGTTTCTTTCTGTCAGTCCTCAGAGAGCAAGGAGATGCTCACAGCCTGTCACCAGCACTTACGGGTTGGCTGAAAGGCCACAGGTTGGGAAGACCAACAAGGAAACGGGGGAAAACCTGCACCATGTCAAGGGAGAGACGTGAAGCCGACCGCTTCATCGCCCTGTGATTGCCAGCCCGAGCGAGGGACGTTCTGACCAGCTACTGAAAGAGGCAGCACCAGGTTTAGAAAGTTCGCTTCAATTTTATTGCGTACAAAAGGACTCGGCTTCTATTTATTACCCCGCCCACACCCCAAAATGAAGCCCCAGTGCCCAGGATTTCCGCTTAGCAATCAGTCACTCAGCCTCCAGTCAGACCCAAGGAGAAGCCAAACCCCAGGGCTACGTCACCTCCTCCCTCTCCAGTCCCAGCCAGCCCTATTTCAACCTAACCCTACACCAGGCCTGGACCTCAAGAGACACACCCTGAAGGAACGCAGCGTCTCCAGCTCTTGCCGTACACCAAGTCCTGCACAGGTGAAGCCCTCTTTGCTTCTAACGCAGCACAAGTCCTTCCTGTCCAGTTCACTTCCATCATCTCCACCGTCCATGACAGGGAAAGCACGGCTGTGCCGGTAAACTGGACTGTTCAGTCAGCAGGTTTTGGTGCCACCTCCGAGGAAGCGCTGCAGGTGGTTCTGCTGTCCTTTGTAGCTTCTTGCTCAGGCCATCATCGTTGCTTTCTGCTTTCCTTCTCGGCTTTCTTCCTCAGCTGAGCAGCGCTTGCCTTGCCTCAGCTTTCTTCACTCTCTCCCAAGTCTCAGTCCCCAGACTCTCCGAGTCCTACAAGAATCAATTCGGAAACGCTCAGGGAACCTTCTCAGCTAACAACTGGTTGGCGGCTCGCTTTGGGAGCTCAAGTCACCCTGCTGGGCACGTTGGGCTGCCAGAACTGGGAACCGCCTTCCTGACAGTCGGGCACACAAGAAACTCCACCCCTGTCTCGTTCCCCAAATCCCACACAAACCAGAGCCTAAAGCCCTTTCCTGCAAGGCGGTCCCTGCACGGGCGGGAGGACCCTGTGCCTGGCAGCTCATAGGGAGCAGCAGTAGCCACAGGATAAGACTGAGCTGGCACCTCCAGGCTGCTGGCAACAGTTACAGATGGTTCCCTCCCACCCAGTTGCCCGTGCCTTTCTCCTATCCCATGAGAGCACCACTTACTGCCTTTGGGAACTTGGAAACTGGCAGCATGATGGCCAGCACAGAGAAGCTGCAAAACGGCTCCGTAGAAGAGTCTGTGGCGCAGCATGTTCTTCATTAGCATGGGCTCAGGGATCTCAGGTGGCCAGAAATGCAGTTCAGCAGCCATAGCACAGACAGCCTGCTGCTCTACTGCTCTCTTATGGAGGCTGCCTGCTGTGAGGGGGGAAAAAGAGGCATCATTACTCTCAGGCACTGTGATGGAGTTACTTCCTGCTAGAAACATTTCCAGGCTGACTTAGAGAAGTGCTCTGAAGCTTGGTCACCTTGGGCTACCGACCCAAGAACAAAGAGGGACAACAAACTTGCATTTCAATTGCCCTTTAGCGCCTGCCTCGGAGAAGAGCCCTCAGCCTTCAGTATTGCTGCACTTACAGGTGAGGGGAAGAGAAGCAAGAGGACGGGTGGGTGTCAAAGAAGGGGAAATTTACCAGGCAAGAATAAACCTATCCCTGAGCTCCATCACACACATGTGAATACTGCCTTACTAATATGAACAATAACATCATTCACACAGCTAAATTTACTCACATTCACGTACCTGGTTGTGGACATGTTCGAGGCCTCGCTGCTGCTGTGCTGTTCAACGCCGGCCACAGCAATAAAGCGCGCAGAAAGCCCATCTGTTGCAGACAGAGGAGTGAGCCGTGCTTAACCAACACTGCTTCAGCGCACGCTTACAGTAAGGCACACCTACCTTGCGCTGGCCATGCAGGAAGCTCGTGACGCAGCTCCAGACGGCTCTCCTGAGGCCCAGCTTCATTTCACGGCCACTCACGCTCTGCTGCTGGACATTCTGCAACGGAAAAGCCACCGGATGCAAATCCCATCCCTCGCAGATGGCATCAGACCTCCGCTCTCATGGCAGTCGCACTCACGGCTCCGGGGGAGAAAGCAGACGTGTGCTTACCGAGCGAGCGCAGTTTGCTGCCAGCTGCTGGTAGGAACCCACGCCTAACCCTACAGTACCAACAGTAACCTATGCCTAACTCTACTATGGGAACAACAATCTACTCCTAACACTAAAGAATGAAGAGGAACAAACTCCTAACAGGAAAACACCAACTACTAACACTAAACCTACTCCTAACCTACTCCTAACACTAAAAAATGAACAATAAGCAATGCCTAACTCAAAAACACAAACAATAACCTATGCCTAACTCAAAAACACTAACAACAACCTACACCTAACTCTAAAACTAAACTAAACCCAAAAACCAACTATAGAAACAGGGACTGGAACAAACAGGATAAAGATGGGACTGGGGGCCCACAGAATGTGGCTGCAGAATAGGCCCAAAGGAGGAACAGATGTTACAAAAATGCCACCCAGCTAATGCAGGGGGCGGGGGCCGTGCAGCGGGTAAGGAGCTCAGCGCCTGGACCAGCCACGGTGGAGCTGTGACCATGCCAGCGCGGGGCCAGGCACGGTGGTGTGGTGCCAGGCCAGCTATGCCGTGGGCGGATCCACCTCCATGGGCTCCTCTGCAGGTGGATCCACCTCCATGGGCTCCTCTGCAGGTGGATCCACCTCCATGGGCTCCTCTGCAGGTGGATCCACCTCCATTCGCTCATCTGGAGGTGGATCCACCTCCATAGGCTCCACATGGGTGGTGGTCACGGGGCTGGTCCAGGCATGATGGAATATGGCTCTCTTACCCATCCTCTGCCTGGTGGTCATGGCGGGCCCCCTCCTCCTTCTCACTCCTAGGGCCCCCAGCTCCATCCTCCCGCCTGAAACAGGGAAAACTTCTACCCTAGCCCTCTTAGCTGCCGACATGGCTGCTAACTGCCACAGCTGTCAGAGGCGAGTGCGTTGCGCGCGGCAGCGGTGACCAAGGTGACGTGGAGAGGGTTCTAAAATGGCGGCCGCACTGCTTGCACTGGTGTTCCACATAGGATGAGGAGGGGGCTGGTAATAGCAGGACAAGGGGAAACTGATTGAAGTTGAAAGAGGGAAGATTTAGGTTGGATGTTAGGGGGAAAGTTGTTTACTAGCAGAGTGGTTAGGCCCTGGAACGGGCTGCCCAGGGAGGTTGTGGATGCCCCGTCCTTGGGGGTGTTCAGGGCCAGGTTGGACAGGGCCCTGGGCAACCTGATCTAGTAAAGGTGTATGTTTGGTGGCCCTGCCAGGCAGGGGGGTTTGTTCTTCATGATCCATGAGGTCCCTTCCAACCTGGGTCATTCTGTGACTCTGTGATACTGGTGTGTGGCTGTTTGTCCCAGCGCGCTGACCTTTTGTCTTCAGGTTCACCAACAAGACTGTAACTGATTTATGGAGGAGGCAAGTGATGGGTGCTACTGAGTGACAATCAACATCACTTTGTGGACATTTGAAAGCACCTTCCTCCAGAGCTGTTCACCTCCAGAAGAGGGTGCTCAGAAGTGTTTACTGGCAGAAGATCTGGCAGCTGCCCCCCCCCCCCAACAGGCCCCAGCCCGGCCTGAGCCACGTGACAGTGACAGGAAGTGCTTCCTGCAGGCGGCGGAGAGCACTTCCGGGCCATGGCGGCCATGAGCGGGGCCGGGAGGAGCGGGCTCTGTGCTGCGAACGGGGTCGGGCCTCGGTGCGGGGGCACGGAGGGGCTTTCGGGGGAGGAGCTCGCGGCGCTGCCGGCACCCAGAGGCGGCTCCCGGGCGGCTCCACGGTCTTGCTGTGCTGCGGAGTCACCCGGCCGGCCCCAAAAGCCTGGAGGCAGAGCCTGAGCCGGCCCCGGCCCGGATCGTGTGGTGCGGCTCCGGCCGTGCTGGGCTGTGCGGCACCAAGAGGAAGACGGCCGTTCGTTTGCCGGCCGCTCGCTGGCTGTAAGATCCGGGTGGCGCCGAGGCCCGGTTAAGAAACGGCGTGGATGAAGGTTTGTACGGATGGAGTGGGTCTGGATTGCAGTGAGCGGGACGAGTCCGGGCTGCGGTTTGGCGTGGTTGTGTTGGTTGCTTTGAAGGGCTGCCGTCATAGGGCGGAGGGAGGGAGAGGGAGAGGGAGGGATGAACAGGGAAGCAGAAAACAGATGCTCTGCTGGAATTCAGAATAAAGGGGGGCTAAAAGGGGGATAGTTAAAGGTAGTTTACAGAAAATGATTTAGTTAGAATAACAAGGAATGGAGACAGTGGGTCTGGAAGAGCAGGAAGGATGAAGATTAAGGAGTGAGAACTCCCTGAGACACCTGGTGAGAAGGGGATTAGGTGTTGCAACTCCTCTTTTGATATTTGCATCTCCCTGACAAGATGGGCGATAACAAGAGGGGGTCTGCATGATAAAGAATGTGTATTAGAATTAAGGGATGCATGTTAGAATTACGGGAAATCATTGACTATGCATGAGGTGTACCTATATCTGTATCACGGTTTTACAAGTTGGTGTGCAAGTTTGGAAGAGCTATCCCCCTTGCACCCAGCGCTGGAATAAAACATACCTGCTTTATAACCCATCTCTGGATTATAGAGTTTGATTCCGCAAGTCAGGGAGCTTTGAACAGTGCGGGCAGTCAGGAGCACGTCGCGTTTCTGCCTGCTGTGTTGGCGCTGCCGTAAGTCTTTGGGTCCCCAGGGAGGCTCTCCCTGGGGGTGTCCCGATTGGAAGGCAGGATTCAATCCCGCCGCAGCCCGTCCATGGCAGGCAGACGCTTCTCTCCTCTGCTCATGGGACTCAGCAGTGCCAGGGGTTTCACAGCGCGTGTTGCAGTGGCTGGCAGCCTCCGTGTGTTTTTCTGTTGCAAACAGGATCCCATGGTGGAGCCGAACTAGAAGCAGATGTTGGTGTCTTGTGGCAGGAGCAAGGGCAGTGGAAGCGCTGTCCAATGCCGGGCGGTGGTGACTGCCATGAGAGCAGGGGTCTGATACCATCTGTGAGGGATGGGATTTGCATCCGGTGGCTTTTCCGTTGCAGAATGTCCAGCAGCAGAGCGTGAGTGGCCGTGAAATGAAGCTGGGCCTCAGGAGAGCCGTCTGGAGCTGCGTCACGAGCACCTTGTGTGTGTGCTGGCCATCATGCTGCCAGTTTCCAAGTTCCCAGAGGCAGTAAGTGGTGCTCTCATGGGCTGAGAGAAAGGCACGGGCAACTGGCTGGGAGGGAACTGTCAAATACAAGATACGAAATACTAAAGTATTGATGCTACAGATAAAGCTCAGTTTGCATTTTTGTTAGAGTCTGTGACAACAAATACAGTGTCCCTGAAGAAATGGCTTTTTTGGCCATTAAAAGACAAAATGCAATCTTTTGATTTGCACAAAGCAGTAAAAACAACACTGGAGCGATTTTCTTTATCCTTTGACAGAGTCTCTGGGTCTTTAATGTCCCTTCCCACCCAAACCATTCCACAATAATATATTTCCACAATGTAAATGTGAAAATATCTGCCATGGTCTCCTGCTGCTCTAGATGACTGGGAATCCTCAGCGTCCATAACAAGCCCAGGGGGAGCCTGGTCCTTGCGGTGGAACAGATCTACCCAGTGGGACACGCTCCCAGTAATTCTTCCCCAGCAGCCTGGCACTCACCCACTAAGGGGTGCCACAAGCACCCACTCTATGCAGCCCTGCGTCACAGGAGGAGCAGCCCGTGGGGAGGCCCAGCCAGCAGCCTGGGGATGTGAGGTCACTATGCCCTGCCACATTGCTGCCTTGTGCCACAAGATCACAATGCCCAGCTGCGTGCTCTAGGTGTTCTGTGCCCCAATAGCAGCACTCGTTGTGGCTGTAGCAGTGGTGGTAGCAGCATGGCACGAGTACTGGGGGCCACGGCCCCCACCTGCCTTGCCGTCCTCCTACTGATAGCCATGTGTTGTCAGGAGACTTGTGCTGCTCCAGGGCGAGCAGCAGGAGCAGGTGGGTGGGCAGAGATGGGGTAAAAAATAAGCGGAAATGAGAGTGAGAAGCCCAGGTTCTGGTTCCAGTGGCTCTGTGCCTTATAGCCCTAAGGCTGCCTTCGATGGGGGCGGGGGGGTATTGGAAAAGGGGGACAGGCAGCACCACAGGAGCTGGGCAAGGGCATGAGGAAGCCCTGTGCTCCCACGGCTCTGCCGCTGGCTGGGTGGAGCATGCTCTTCATCCTGGGGGTGTCCCAGGGGAGAACGTGGAAGGTGTGTGCTGGGAAAAGCATGAGCATTTCTGCTCCAGCTGCCTGATGCTCCCCATAGAAAAATCCTGGTTCCCAACAGAGACCCCCAGCTGTAGCCCAGTGTGTTTCAGGCACCTTTTCTTTGTATGCTCTTCCACGCGGTCCCGGAGGGGTGCTGCATGTGACCAGGAGGGAGCATTTGTAAAGCTGCCGAGTGCTAGGCTCCAGGTCACCCTGGCCCCTCTATAGCTTTGGCGATCAAGGCCTGAGTCTCCCATCCTGTTACCTGTCCCCTTCCCTGGCCCCTTCCCTGTCACTAAGGGAGAGGAAGATCACAGCATGCAATGGGAACATCCCTCTTCTGTTCTTTCTTCTAGATGATGACATTGGTACTCCTTCCTCAGATGACTGGAAGGAGACTGCTTTTGTGCCTCAGGGGAAACTCCGAGGTAAGTTGTGAGTGTCTGTTTCCTTGGAAGTCGAAAAATTAGTGCTATAATAGCTTATTTGGGTACGTAAGGCTCTCCAAAGGTCTTTCAAGTCTCTTTGTGCTTTGAAGGTCGTACACAGATCAGTCATTAGTATTTCTTTACTTGGAGAATTGTCACATTTCAGTGGGAAGGCGGCCCTTGCCAGTCTTTGCTCCTATTCCTTTGCTGTTTGGGCCATGTCATTCCCTGACCTGCAGCCAGTCCTCACAGGTCACTGCAGGAAAAAAAACAAGGCAGACCCCAGTGCACAGCGGAAGCTCTCCTCACCTGTGTCTGATCACTCTTGTGCCTGCAGGCCCCTTTGGTGCATTTCGAAAGCAAAGTCGCGTCCCTGAGCCTGGGGTGGATGCCAGACGTAAGTCACCAGTCTTCATCTCATGATCTTTGCTCATATTTGGTTGTGGAAGTTCAGGAGGGGTTCATCTTTTCACTGCCTGGTGATTTCTTCTCCATGAGAAGCTTGGGTAGTCACTGTTTCTTGGGTGCTGCATGCTCCCAGCATCCCGTTGACTTTGTCTCCATACATCAGAGATCTCCCCACTAAAAAAACCTTGAGGGGCCAAATGTTCTTCTATGCCTTCTCTGAAGATTGTTTTACATGGCCTGGAGAGAGTATCTGGAAAGCTGCTGAGTGCCAGCCAACTGCCCACCTGGCTTCTCTGCAGCTTTGCAACTTTTGACCCAGGTCTGAGTGCCATGTCATCACCTGAGCCCCTTCCAGTCACTGCAGGTCCCTAAGGAAGAGAGAAATTACAGCATACCATGTCATGAGATTTTACTTTCTTTGAGAGATGCCAGCTCACAGTCCTAATGTCAGCCAGGCGCGTCTGCAGGTGTGAGTGAGAATGCACACCTGTGTGTGTGTGCCCTGCCCTCGCACAATGCCCTTGTCCCATTCAGTGATGCCGTTATGCGTTTAGGTAAGCTGCAGTGTGTGGTGAAAAGTTCTCATTCTTTGGTTGCAGAAGTGCCTCCAGGGAAGGCCGTGCTAAATCCTTAGTTGTGCTGGAACCCCACAGGCATCCCAGGGGTGGCTGTTGTCGTTACTGACTTCACTGAAAAGACCGTTCAGTTTAATATCTTGTTTGTCTGAAAGTTATCTTAATGCTTTCTGTTTAGGTCCTGAGAAACAGAAAGAGGCCCTGGAAACAGGAAAATATCTGCAGACACTGCCCCCTCTGCTAATGAAAATCATGAAGGACAAAGCACGTGGTAGGTGTATTTCCGTCTGTTCCCTGAAAGGCTTGTGAAACTGAATTTCTAGAAATACATGTGGAGAAACTGCACCATCTTCCTGATGAGAAGCAGTTACTTACAGTCCCACTCCCTTACCTCCTTTCTAAAGAGACAGGTGGAGCACCTATGCGCTGGCTTGCATTTTGGAACGGCAGAGTTCGCACACTGACTGTCCCCCTGAGAGTAATAGAGGCCATGCACACAACAACTGTCACTCCAGGTAAGGGCCGCTCATAGAGCTCCGTGGCCGTGGTTAGAGGTTGCTCCCCTCCCACTGCAGCCAGTTCCCAGGGACTTAGGAACTTTGTCCTTTTGGGAACTAGGCCACCAGAACCACATTCAGCAGATAAGGAGAGGAAACAGGACCCTCCATAGTACCTCCTGTGCACAGACCCTGCATTCCAGAGCTTGCTGTGCTTCCCCTAAGCCACCAGGCACAACAGCAGCCCGGAGCGGGATCCTTCCTGTGGTTGTTCTTGTCCACGTCACTCAAAGCAGCAGCTGGTGAAACAGATCCACATTGTTTTTCCAGGTGCGGATGGTGAGGAACACGCAAATGCCGCAGACAATAATTTTATCAAGAAGTACTGCCTGGGATTTGGTGTGGCTATCTTCGTTACCATGCTGATGGCAATGTTTTCGTGCTATCGTCTTGTCCGACAACGGAGGCAGATAAACCAGTGAGTTCTTGTTCACCCCCAACCCCATCCTGCCCCCTCTCTTTACTATAGGGATCCTGTGAGCAAGGAGGCATTTCTAGTTAAAGCAGCATAGAGAAGCCAGTTAGTTGTTGCCTAACACTGTCTGAGATTGACACTGTCAGACATTTAACTGGCCTCGCCATTCCTGCTGCATGTTCTTACTGCTGGGCCTGAGACAGGCCCGGAGCTGAGAGTGACTCTATCATGCACTGTGAGGAAGGAGAGCAGGGGGTTCTCCTGTGCCCTCAGCACGTTTCTCTCCCTGCAGGCGCCTTGCTGAAGATGCTGCAGTCCAGCATATTGCCCGCAGCAACACCTCACGCTTGGACAAACAGCTTGCTCGCCTCAGTGCGCCGCACAGAAAAGACGTGGCACAAACAACCGGTGCCTGTGCAGTGACAATCTGCCCACCAGCCGCAGAGCACCACCAGAGCGGCCCCTGCCAGGCCTGACGGCTGTCGGGCTCAGCTGCCCCCAGTGCAGCCCCCGTAGCCCACCAGCCCAGGCTCCGTGGCCCCTGGGAAGTACATCATGCCCAGTGGCCCCTATCCACCTTGGGCATCAACACCTCTTTCAGGGGACAGGAGGGACCCACCTGGTTTGGAAGCTTGCAGTCATCGGCTGGCACCCAAACAGCAGCACCCTGGCATCAACACCACCCTCCTGTCCCCCACCACCATTCTTCAGGGGTTGGCAGTGGCTCCCTCAAAGTGTCACCCGCAGGCAGCCACTGCCTCAGGGAAGCTTGAGAGGCCTGTCAGCCTCCAGCACCATCTCTGCCCTCACCCTCCCCTCCACCATCCATCAGGGGATGGAAGCGACCCCAGCAGAGTATAGACCTGGGGACATCATCCAACAGACGGACGACCATTGCCTGGGGGAAGCCAACTGGCCCAGCAGCCCCCTGTCCCCCCCAGGAACTGTCACCAACTTTCCTTCACCATCCTTCAGGAGGTTGGAGCAGCCCCCACAGGGTGGCAGTTTGAGGGCATCATCCGACACCCAGAAAACTACAGCCAGGGGAAAGCATACCAGGCCCCACAGCTCCCAGCCCCCCACAGCACCAACTCTGCCCTCCCGCTCCTCTCCTCCATCCTTCAGGATGTGGGAGTGCCCCCCCCCACAGGGGGGGCAACATGGGGGCAACACCTGTAAAACCTCTGCCTGGAAAAAGTATGACAGGCCCAGCAGCCCCAAGATCCCCCCAGCACCACCTCTCTCTTCATGCTCCTCTCCACCATTGGTCAGGGGGTGGGAGCATCATCACTGGTCAACACAACAGGGGCTTCTTTCTTTAACATCACAGAATCACAGAATCACAGAATTACCCGGGTTGGAAGGGACCTCAAGGATCATGTAGTTCCAACCCCCCTGCCTAGCAGGGCCACCAAACATACACATTTACTAGATCAGGTTGCCCAGGGCCCTGTCCAACCTGGTCTTGAACACCTCCAAGGATGGGGCATCCACAACCTCACTGGGCAGCCTGTTCCAGGACCTAACCACCCTTCTAGTAAAGAACTTTCCCCTAACATCCAACCTAAATCTTCCCTCCTTCAACTTAAAACCATTTCCCCTAGTCCTGCTATTATCAGCCCTTTCGAAGAGTTTACTCCCCTCCTGGGAGTAAGTTCCCTTCAGGTATTGAAAGGCTGCAATGAGGTCACCTCGCAACCTTCTCTTCTCCAGGCTGAACAAACCCAACTCCCTCAGCCTGTCCTCATAAGGGAGGTGCTCCAGCCCCCTGATCATCTTTGTGGCCCTCCTCTGGACCCTTTCCAAAATCTCCATATCTTTTTTGTACTGAGGGCTCCACACCTGGACACAGTACTCCAGATGGGGCCTCACAAGAGCAGAGTAGAGAGGGACAATCACCTCCCTATCCCTGCTGACCACCCCTCTCCTGATGGAGCCCAGGATCCCGTTTGCTTTCCGGGCTGCCAGAGCGCACTGCTGGCTCATGTTAAGTTTCTCATCTATCAGGACCCCTAGGTCTTTTTCAGCCGAGCTGCTCTCAAGGACAACTCCTCCCAGCCTGTACAGGTGCCTGGGGTTCTTCCGGCCCAAGTGCAAAACCTTGCACTTTGCCGTGTTGAACCTCATTAGGTTCACCCGAGCCCAGCTTTCCAGTCTATCAAGGTCCCTCTGAATGGCATCTGTTCCCTCCACCGTATCAACTGCACCACTCAGCTTGGTGTCATCAGCAAACTTGCTGAGGGTGCACTCCATTCCCTCATCGATGTCATTAATAAAGATGTTAAAGAGCACCGGTCCCAAGACAGACCCTTGAGGGACGCCGCTCGTTACCGGCCTCCACCTGGACATAGAGCCATTGACCACCACCCTCTGTCTGCGGCCTTTCAACCAATTGCTTATCCATCTAGTTGTCCACCCATCAAATCCACCTCCCTCCAATTTGGAGATGAGGATGTGATGGGGGACCATGTCAAAGGCCTTGCTCAGGTCCAGGTAAATGACATCGGTCGCCTTCCCTTCATCCACCAATGCCGTCACTCCATCATAGAAGGCCACAAGATTAGTCAAGCATGACCTTCCCCTGGTGAAGCCATGCTGGCTGTCTCGGATCACATGCTTGTTCTTTATGTGATCAAGCATGTTGTCCAGGAGGATCTGTTCCATAATCTTCCCAGGCACAGAGGTGAGACTCACCGGCCTGTAGTTACCCGGGTCGTCCCTGCTCCCCTTCTTGTAAATGGGAGTGACGTGACCCTTCCTCCAATCATCCGGGACCTCACCTGACAGCCACGACTTCTCAAATATGATGGAGAGCGGCTCAGCAACCACCTCAGCCAGCTCCTTCAGGACCCTGGGATGCACGCCATCTGGCCCCATAGACTTATACTCATTCAGTCTAAGGAGGCACTCTCGGACTTGCTCTACCCTTACAGTGGGGAGGGATTTACCTCCTTGGTCCCCACATGGAGGTATGGGAGTGCAAGACTTAGGGACGTGAAAAAGACTAGAATCCTGGCCACCAGTGAAGACCGAGGTGAAGAACTCATTCAGCACCTCAGCTTTCTCTTCATCTGTTGAAGCCATTTCTCCTTTTAAATTTACCAGAGTAGGCACATCCATTTTGGCCTGTCTCTTCTGGCCAATGTACCTGTAGAAGGTTTTCTTGTTGTTTTTCACATCCCTCGCCAAGTTCAGTTCTGCCTGCGCCTTGGCTTTCCTGATCCCACATCTGCAAGTTCGGACGGCATCCCTGTATTCTTCCCGGGTGACACAGCCTTGTTTCCAGAGCTTGTACACCCCTTTCTTCACCCTCAGTTCTCTTAGCAGGTCCTTGCTGAGCCATGCCGGTTTTCTACCTCTCCTGCCCACTTTCTTAATCAGGGGAATGGAGACCTCTTGTGCTGCCAGGAGGGCATCCTTGAACAGTAGCCAGCTCTCCTCAACGTCCTTATCTTTGAGGGCAGCGCGCCAGGGGATCTTGGCCAGCATTCCATTGAGTAGCTTGAAGTCTGCTCTTCTAAAGTTGAGAGTCATGGTCCTGCTCTTTGCCAGGCCCACATCGCTTGAGATCACAAACTCAACCAGGGCATGATCGCTGGAGCCCAGGCAGCCTCCAACCTTGACGCCTTTGATGATCTCCTCAGCGTTGGTGAGCAGCAGGTCCAGCAACGCTTGACCTCTGGTCGGTCTGTCCAATACCTGAACCAGAAAGCTATCATCAATGGATTCCAAGAGCCTTCTGGAGCTCTTGCAGCTCGCCGTGTGGTTTTCCCAACAGATGTCAGGATGGTTGAAGTCCCCCACCAGGACAAGAGCCCGTGAGCCAGACGCCTCACGCATCTGGAGCAAGAAAGCCTCATCAGCAGCCTCCCCTTGATCAGGTGGCCTGTAGTATACCCCTAATACCAGCTGACCTTTATTAGTCCCATCTCTAATCCTAACCCACAGGCTCTCAACCTGTTCTTGACTGTTTCTCATGGGGAGCTCCTCACAGTTTATCCAATCTCTGACATAAAGGGCAACTCCCCCACCCTTCCTACCTCGCCTATCTCTCCTAAAGAGCCTATAGCCATCGATGGTAGTATCCCAATTGTGGGAGTCATCCCACCATGTTTCTGTGATAGCAACAATGTCATAATTTTCAGAGTGCATCACAGTTTCCAGTTCCTCCTGCTTGTTACTCAGGCTCCGTGCATTAGTATAAAGGCACTTCAGCCGGGCTGTCCGTCTCACCACCTTCATAAGCGAACCAGGATCCACTAGAACAGCGGCATCCCCAGCATCCCCCTGCCCTACTCCCTCCTTTTGCACTCTGCAATCTTTGCCCACAGAGTTTGGTACAATCCCTCGAATGTACCGTTCAACCCCAGTAGCCCTTATTTTGCCCCCTTCCCCCTTCGTTCCTAGTTTAAAGACCTATCAATGAGTCCCGCTAATTCTTCAGCTAATACCCTCTTACCCCTCAGGGACAGGCTGCTTGCATCAGCAGCCATCATTCCAGGTGCAGTGTAGATTGCCCCATGGTCAAAATAGCCGAAATTCTTGTGTTTGCACCAGCTCTTAAGCCATCTGTTTAAGAGATGGGTTTTTTGGATCCTCCCTGTATCTTTTCCTGACACCACGGGCATAGAAGAAAAGATCACCTGCACCCCAGCTCCTTCAAGTATTCGCCCCATTCCCCTGAAGTCTTTCTTGATGGACCTCAGGCTTTGCTTGCCAACTTCCTCACTGCCAGCCTGAATTATTAAAAGTGGGTAGTAGTCTGAAGGATGAATCAATCTAGAAATTTTCTTTGAAATGTCCCTGACCCGTGCCCCAGGAAGGCAGCACACTTCTCTGCGGGTAGGGTCAGGCCGGCATATAGGGCCTTCTGTTCCTTGCAGAAGGGAGTCACCTACAACAATCACCCTTCTGTCCTTACGTGTAGAAGCAGTCTTGAGGCTTCGGGGTGACCGCTTCACCTGTGGCAACCTCATGGGTGCAACACATTCTTATTACACCTAACATCCTTATTACACCTTCCGAACTGAGTATACCTTTTCTACAAAAATTCTCAGCACCACAGATGATCATATTCAAAACATCTATAACTATATGGAATATAGATATTGTAAATTAATTCAATAAAATTCAACAACAAAACAAAATAACCAAGAAGCTGCTTCCTTCAAAAGGCAGAGTATTCTGACGAGGAGAAAACAGCAATACTAACATCACGTCATAGCGTTGCCATCAGGGCTCAAGCTAAGGCAGCCAGCTGACCAGGGCAGAACTTGTGTTAGATGCTGCTCAGTGACAACACCCAGAATGAAGTAGCAAGGATGTGAAGTGTAGGAGACTACTTGCGCTTATCACATTCTGTCTGCTGTAACAGCACTACTCAAAGATTTCTAATCGGGCCAAGATCTTTGTGAAGCAGCAGTTTGTTCATTACTGCCATCATGGCCGCACACCCCTACTGACTGTTGGGCAGGGCTGCAGTGGAGAAGGCCCTCCACACGCAGTCCTGGGCAGGCAAGGGCTGTCGGTGCACAGTGCCACACGCTCCTTGCCATCTGCACACACGTGGGCTGGCTTTGCACTGCCAGGCACATCGTCTCGCCTGGGCACTGCAGGTCCTCGCTTGGTGGTATGCAGAGACAGCGGGGCCAACAGATGAAGTTATCTGTGTTGTGTGCAATACTTGCATGACTTGGGAGCTGACAATCCTTGTGGTTCTCTGTCCTGCTCCAATTTATAGGAAGGAGAGGAGGTCCATACGTGTATGCCTGAGCATGGTTCAAATGTTGGAGGACGGACGCTATTACGATTTAGGGTGATTAGGAAGGGAAGGCGGGCAATAGAAAAGACAGGAAAAAGAATCAAGGAGTCTTTATAGGAAGCAAGAGGGAGAGAGAGTCACCACCATGGATCTGACGTGTTTAGTAGTTCAGTCATTGATCTTCAGTAGTGGTGGGTCATCAGGAGTTGTTGTTCCGCTGACGATGACTGTGACCACGGCAACAGTTTCCAATGATAGTATAAACTTACAAATAAGTCCAACGTGGTTCAGTCAGCTCTCCTTGGTGTGACAGCTCAAATCCAAAATGGTTGGGTAAGCTCTCCTTGGAATGGCAGCTTCTGGCTCTGGGATCTCATCTGGACCTTGCCAGCAGACAAGAGGGAGCAGGGACGCCCACCTGCTTCTTGTTCTTCACAGGACACGATGGTATCATTCCCCAGTTTTCCCATACCAAGCTGGAGCCAGATCTTCTGCCAGTAAACACTTCTGAGCACCCTCTTCTGGAGGTGAACAGCTCTGGAGGAAGGTGCTTTCAAATGTCCACAAAGTGATGTTGATTGTCACACAGTAGCACCCATCACTTGCCTCCTCCATAAATCAGTTACAGTCTTGTTGGTGAACCTGAAGACAAAAGGTCAGCGCGCTGGGACAAACAGCCACACACCAGTATCACAGAGTCACAGAATGACCCAGGTTGGAAGGGACCTCATGGATCATGAAGAACAAACCCCCCTGCCTGGCAGGGCCACCAAACATACACCTTTACTAGATCAGGTTGCCCAGGGCCCTGTCCAACCTGGCCCTGAACACCCCCAAGGACGGGGCATCCACAACCTCCCTGGGCAGCCCGTTCCAGGGCCTAACCACTCTGCTAGTAAACAACTTTCCCCCTAACATCCAACCTAAATCTTCCCTCTTTCAACTTCAATCAGTTTCCCCTTGTCCTGCTATTACCAGCCCCCTCCTCATCCTATGTGGAACACCAGTGCCAGCAGTGTGGCCGCCATTTTAGAACCCTCTCCACGTCACCTTGGTCACCGCTGCCGCGCGCAACGCACTCGCCTCTGACAGCTGTGGCAGTTAGCAGCCATGTCGGCAGCTAAGAGAGCTAGGGTAGAAGTTTTCCCTGTTTCAGGCGGGAGGATGGAGCTGGGGGCCCTAGGAGTGAGAAGGAGGAGGGGGCCCGCCATGACCACCAGGCAGAGGAGCCCCCCTGCAAAGGGGCAGATGTGGGTCAGATCTCTGAGGCAGGGGCTGAGGTGGGTCATATCTATGGGGCAGGAGCTGCTGTGGGGCTGATGTGTGTCACATCTACGGAACAGGTGCTGCTGTGGGGCTTATGTGGGTCAGATCTATAGGGAATGAGCTGCTGTGGGGCAGGTGTGTGTCATATCTATGGGGCAGGAGCTGCTGTGGGGCTGGTGTGGGTCAGATCTATGGGGCAGGAGCTGCTGTGGGGCTTATGTGGGTCAGATCTATGGGGCAGGATCTGCTCTGGGGCACATGTGAGTGAGATCTATGGGGCAGGAGCTGCTGTAGTGCAGATGTGGGTCAGATCTATGGGGCAGGAGCTGCTGTGAGGCAGATCTATGGGACAGGAGGTGCTGTGGTGCACATGTGGGTCAGATCTATAGACCAGGAGCTGCTGTGCGGCTGATGTGGGTAAGGTCTATGGGGCAGGACCTGCTCTGGGGCACATGTTGGTCAGATCTATGGGGCAGGAGCTGCTGTGGGTCAGATGTACTGGGCAGGAGCTGCTGTGGGGCGGATGTGGGTCAGATCTATGGGGCAGGAGCTCCTGTGGGGCACATGTATATCAGATATTTGGGGCAGGAGCAGTTGTGGGGATGATGTGTGTCAGATCTACGGAACAGGTGCTGCTGTGGTCTTATGTGGGTCAGATCTATAGGGAAGGAGCTGCTGTGGAGCTGATGTTGGTTAGATCTATGGGGCAGGAGCTGCTGTGGGGCCTATGTGGGTCAGATCTGTGGGACAGGAGCTGCTGTGGGTCTGATGGGGGCTAGATCTATGGGGCAGGAGCTGCTGTGGGGGTGATGTGTGTCATATCTATGGGGCAGGAGCTGGTGTGGGGCTGATTTGGGTCACATCTCTGGGGCAGGAGCTGCTGTGGGGTAGTTGTGGGTCAGATCTATGGGACAGGATCTGCTCTGGGGCACATGTGAGTGAGATCTATGGGGCAGGAGCTGCTGTGGGGTAGATGTTGGTCAGATCTATGGGGCAGGAGTAGCTGTGGGGCATATGTGAGTCAGATGTATGGGGCAGGAGCTGCTGTGGGGCACATGTGGGTCAGATGTATGGGGCAGGAGCTGCTGTGTGGCTGATATGGGTCAGATATATGGGGCAGGAGCTGATATGGGGCAGATGTGGGTCAGGTCTTTGGGGCAGGAGCTGCAGTGGGGCAGATGTGAGTCAGATCAATGGGGCAGGAGCTGATGTGGGTCAGATGTATGGGTCAGGAGCTGCTGTGGGGCTGGTGTTGGTCAGATCTGTGGGGCGGGAGCTGCTGTGTTGCTGCTGAGGGTCACATCTATGGGGCAGGAGCTGCTGTGGGGCCTATGTGGGTCAGATCTGTGGGACAGGAGCTGCTGTGGGGCTCATGTGGTTGAGATCTATGGGGCAGGCGTTGCTGTGGTGCTGATATGGGTCAGATATATGGGGCAGGAGCTGCTATGGGGCAGATGTGGGTCAGATCTATGGGGCAGGAGCAGCAGTGGGGCAGATGTGAGTCAGATCAATGGGGCAGGAGCTTCTGTGGGGATGATGAGGGTCAGATCTATGGGGCAGGAGCTGCTGTGTGGCTGATGTGGGTCAGATCTATGGGGCAGGAGCTGCTGTGGGGCACATGTGGGTCAGATCTATGGGGCAGGAGCTGCTTTGGGGCAGATGTGGGTCAGATCTATGGGGTAGGTACTGCTGTGGAGCTGATGTTGGTAA
The DNA here is from genome assembly GCF_054131305.1 of Coturnix japonica. Classification (NCBI taxonomy): domain Eukaryota; kingdom Metazoa; phylum Chordata; class Aves; order Galliformes; family Phasianidae; genus Coturnix; species Coturnix japonica. Next base: position 2,110,084 of record NW_028188945.1, read on the forward strand.
GATCTATGGGTCAGGAGCTGCTGTGGGGTATTTGTGGGTCATATCTGTGGGGCAGGTGCTGCTGTGTTGCTGCTGAGGGTCAGATCTATGGGGCAGAAGATGCTGTGGGGTAGATCTATGGAGCAGGAGCTGTTGTGAGGCTGATGAGGGACTGATCTTTAAGGCAGGAGCTGCAGTGGGGTGCATGTGGGTCAGATCTGTGGGGCAGGAGCCACTGTGGGTCAGATCTACTGGGCTGGAGCTGCTGTGGGGCTGATGTGGGTCAGATCTATGGGGCAGGAGCTCCGGTGGGGCACATGTATATCAGATCTTTGGGGCAGCATCAGTTGTGGGGATGATGTGTGTCAGATCTACGGAACAGGTGCTGCTGTGGGGCTTATGTGGGTCAGATCGATAGGGAAGGAGCTGCTGTGGGGCAGGTGTGTGTCAGATCTGTGGGGCAGGAGCTGCTGTGGGGCAGGTGTGTGTCAGATCTATGGGGCAGGAGCTGCTGTGGGGCTGGTGTGGGTCAGATCAATGGGCCAGGAACTGGTGTGGGGCTGATGTGGGTCAGATCTATGGGGCAGGAGCTGGTGTGGGGCTGATTTGGATCAGATCTATGGGGCAGGAGCTGTTGTGGGGCTGATTTGGATCAGATCTATGGGGCAGGATCTGCTCTGGGGCACATGTGAGTGAGATCTATGGGGCAGGAGCTGCTGTGGGGTAGTTGTGGGTCTGATCTATGGGGCAGGATCTGCTCTGGGGCACATGTGAGTGAGATCTATGGGGCAGGAGCTGCTGTGGGGTAGATGTTGGTCAGATCTATGGGGCAGGAGTAGCTGTGGGGCATATGTGAGTCAGATGTATGCGGCAGGAGCTACTGTAGTGCAGATGTGGGTCAGATCTATGGGACTGGAGCTGCTGTGGGTCAGATGTACTGGGCAGGAGCTGCTGTGGGGCGGATGTGGGTCAGATCTATGGGGCAGGAGCTCCTGTGGGGCACATGTATATCAGATATTTGGGGCAGGAGCAGTTGTGGGGATGATGTGTGTCAGATCTACGGAACAGGTGCTGCTGTGGTCTTATGTGGGTCAGATCTATAGGGAAGGAGCTGCTGTGGAGCTGATGTTGGTTAGATCTATGGGGCAGGAGCTGCTGTGGGGCCTATGTGGGTCAGATCTGTGGGACAGGAGCTGCTGTGGGTCTGATGGGGGCTAGATCTATGGGGCAGGAGCTGCTGTGGGGGTGATGTGTGTCATATCTATGGGGCAGGAGCTGGTGTGGGGCTGATTTGGGTCACATCTCTGGGGCAGGAGCTGCTGTGGGGTAGTTGTGGGTCAGATCTATGGGACAGGATCTGCTCTGGGGCACATGTGAGTGAGATCTATGGGGCAGGAGCTGCTGTGGGGTAGATGTTGGTCAGATCTATGGGGCAGGAGTAGCTGTGGGGCATATGTGAGTCAGATGTATGGGGCAGGAGCTGCTGTGGGGCACATGTGGGTCAGATGTATGGGGCAGGAGCTGCTGTGTGGCTGATATGGGTCAGATATATGGGGCAGGAGCTGATATGGGGCAGATGTGGGTCAGGTCTTTGGGGCAGGAGCTGCAGTGGGGCAGATGTGAGTCAGATCAATGGGGCAGGAGCTGATGTGGGTCAGATGTATGGGTCAGGAGCTGCTGTGGGGCTGGTGTTGGTCAGATCTGTGGGGCGGGAGCTGCTGTGTTGCTGCTGAGGGTCACATCTATGGGGCAGGAGCTGCTGTGGGGCCTATGTGGGTCAGATCTGTGGGACAGGAGCTGCTGTGGGGCTCATGTGGTTGAGATCTATGGGGCAGGCGTTGCTGTGGTGCTGATATGGGTCAGATATATGGGGCAGGAGCTGCTATGGGGCAGATGTGGGTCAGATCTATGGGGCAGGAGCAGCAGTGGGGCAGATGTGAGTCAGATCAATGGGGCAGGAGCTTCTGTGGGGATGATGAGGGTCAGATCTATGGGGCAGGAGCTGCTGTGTGGCTGATGTGGGTCAGATCTATGGGGCAGGAGCTGCTGTGGGGCACATGTGGGTCAGATCTATGGGGCAGGAGCTGCTTTGGGGCAGATGTGGGTCAGATCTATGGGGTAGGTACTGCTGTGGAGCTGATGTTGGTAAGATCTATGGGTCAGGAGCTGCTGTGGGGTATTTGTGGGTCATATCTGTGGGGCAGGTGCTGCTGTGTTGCTGCTGAGGGTCAGATCTATGGGGCAGAAGATGCTGTGGGGTAGATCTATGGAGCAGGAGCTGTTGTGAGGCTGATGAGGGACTGATCTTTAAGGCAGGAGCTGCAGTGGGGTGCATGTGGGTCAGATCTGTGGGGCAGGAGCCACTGTGGGTCAGATCTACTGGGCTGGAGCTGCTGTGGGGCTGATGTGGGTCAGATCTATGGGGCAGGAGCTCCGGTGGGGCACATGTATATCAGATCTTTGGGGCAGCATCAGTTGTGGGGATGATGTGTGTCAGATCTACGGAACAGGTGCTGCTGTGGGGCTTATGTGGGTCAGATCGATAGGGAAGGAGCTGCTGTGGGGCAGGTGTGTGTCAGATCTGTGGGGCAGGAGCTGCTGTGGGGCAGGTGTGTGTCAGATCTATGGGGCAGGAGCTGCTGTGGGGCTGGTGTGGGTCAGATCAATGGGCCAGGAACTGGTGTGGGGCTGATGTGGGTCAGATCTATGGGGCAGGAGCTGGTGTGGGGCTGATTTGGATCAGATCTATGGGGCAGGAGCTGTTGTGGGGCTGATTTGGATCAGATCTATGGGGCAGGATCTGCTCTGGGGCACATGTGAGTGAGATCTATGGGGCAGGAGCTGCTGTGGGGTAGTTGTGGGTCTGATCTATGGGGCAGGATCTGCTCTGGGGCACATGTGAGTGAGATCTATGGGGCAGGAGCTGCTGTGGGGTAGATGTTGGTCAGATCTATGGGGCAGGAGTAGCTGTGGGGCATATGTGAGTCAGATGTATGCGGCAGGAGCTACTGTAGTGCAGATGTGGGTCAGATCTATGGGACTGGAGCTGCTGTGGGGTAGTTGTGGGTCAGATCTATCGGGCAGTATCTGCTCTGGGGCACATATGAGTGGGATCTATGGGGCAGGAGCTGCTGTAGTGCAGATGTGGGTCAGATCTATGGGGCAGGAGCTGCTGTGGGGTAGTTGTGGGTCAGATCTATCGGGCAGTATCTGCTCTGGGGCACATGTTGGTCAGATCTATGGGGCAGGAGCTGCTGTGGGTCAGATCTATGGGGCAGGAGCTCCTGTGGGGAACATGTATATCAGATCTTTGGGGCAGGAGCAGTTGTGGGGATGATGTGTGTCGGATCTACGGAACAGGTGCTGCTGTGGGTTTATGTGGGTCAGATCTATAGGGAAGGAGCTGCTGTGGAGCTGATGTTGGTTAGATCTGTGGGGCAGGAGCTGCTGTGGGGCCTATGTGGGTCAGATCTATGGGGCAGGAGCTGCTGTGCAGGTGCTGTGTGTCAGATCTATGGGGCAAAAGCTGCTTTGGGGTAGATGTGGGTCAGATCTATGGGACTGGAGCTGCTGTGGGTCTGATGGGGGTCAGATCTATGGGGCAGGAGCTGCTGTGTGGCTGATATGGGTCAGATATATGGGGCAGGAGCTGATATGGGGCAGATGTAGGTCAGATCTTTGGGGCAGGAGCTGCAGTGGGGCAGATGTGAGTCAGATTAATGGGGCAGGAGCTGCTGTGGGTCAGATGTATGGGGCAGGAGCTGCAGTGGGGCTGGTGCTGGTCAGATCTGTGGGGCGGGAGCTGCTGTGTTGCTGCTGAGGGTCAGATCTATGGGGCAGGAGCTGCTGTGGGGCCTATGTGGGTCAGATCTGTGGGACAGGAGCTGCTGTGGGGCTCATGTGGTTGAGATCTATGGGGCAGGCGTTGCTGTGGTGCTGATATGGGTCAGATATATGGGGCAGGAGCTGCTGTGTGGCTGATGTGGGTCAGATCTATGGGGCAGGAGCTGCTGTGAGGCACATGTGGGTCAGATGTATGGGGCAGGAGCTGCTGTGTGGCTGATGTGGGTCAGATCTATGGGGCAGGAGCTGCTGTGGGGATGATGAGGGTCAGATCTATGGGGCAGGAGCTGCTGTGGTGCTGATTGGGATCAGATCTATGGGGCAGGAGCTGTTCTGTGGCTGATGTGGGTCAGATTTTTAGGGCAGAATGCTCTGTGGGGCAGATGTGGGTCAGATCGATGGGACAGAAGATGCTGTGGGGTTGATGGGCGTCAGATCTATGGGGCAGGAGCTGCTGTGGGGATGATGAGGGTCAGATCTCTGGGGCAGGAGCTGTTGTGAGGCTGATGATGGTCTGATCTATAAGGCAGGAGCTTTTGTGGGGCGCATTTGGGTCAGATGTATGGGGCAGGAGCTGCTGTGGGGCACATGTGGGTCAGATGTATGGGGTAGGAGCTGCTGTGTGGCTGATGTGGGTCAGATCTATGGGGCAGGAGCTGCTGTGGTGCTGATGTTGTTCTGATCTATGAGACAGGAGCTGGTGTGGGGCAGATGTGGGTCAGATTTTTAGGGCAGAAGGCTCTGTGGGGCAGATGTGTGTCAGATCTATGGGGCAGGATCTGCTCTGGGGCACATGCGAGTGAGATCTATGGGGCAGGAGCTGCTGTGGGGTAGATGTTGGTCAGATCTATGGGGCAGGAGTAGCTGTGGGGCATATGTGAGTCAGATGTATGGGGCAGGAGCTACTGTAGTGCAGATGTGGGTCAGATCTATGGCGCAGGAGCTGCTTTGGGGCTGATGTGGGTCAGATCTATGGGGTAGGTACTGCTGTGGAGCTGATGTTGGTAAGATCTATGGGGCAGGAGCTGCTGTGGGGTATATGTGGGTCATATCTGTGGGGCGGGTGCTGCTGTGTTGCTGCTGAGGGTCAGATCTATGGGGCAGAAGATGCTGTGGGGTAGATCTATGGGGCAGGAGCTGTTGTGAGGCTGATGAGGGACTGATCTTTAAGGTAGGAGCTGCAGTGGGGTGCATGTGGGTCAGATCTATGGGGCAGGAGCCGCTGTGGGTCAGATCTACTGGGCTGGAGCTGCTGTGGGGCTTATGTGGGTCAGATCTATGGGGCAGGAGCTCCTGTGGGGCACATGTATATCAGATCTTTGGGGCAGGAGCAGTTGTGGGGATGGTGTGTGTCAGATCTACGGAACAGGTGCTGCTGTGTGTTTATGTGGGTCAGATCTATAGGGAAGGAGCTGCTGTGGAGCTGATGTTGGTTAGATCTATGGGGCAGGAGCTGCTGTGGGGCCTATGTGGGTCAGATCTGTGGGACAGGAGCTGCTGTGTGGCTCATGTGGTTGAGATCTATGGGGCAGGAGCTGCTGTGGGGAAGACGTGGGTCAGATCTATGGGGCAGGAGCTGCTGTGGGGGTGATGTGTGTCAGATCTATGGGGCAGGAGATGCTATGGCGCTGATGTTGGTAAGATCTATGGGGCAGGAGCTGCAGTGGGGTAGATGTGGGTCTGATCTATGGGGCAGGAGCTGTTGTGGGTCCGATGTGGGTCAGATCTATGGGGCGGGAGCTGCTGTGTGGCTGACGTGGGTCTGATCTATGGGGCAGGAGCTTCTTTGGGGCTGATGTGGGTCAGATCTATGGGGCAGGAGCTGCTGTGGGGATAATTTGGGTCAGATCAATTGGGCAGGAGCTGCTATGGGGCAGATGTGGGTCAGATCTATGGGGCAGGAGCTGCTGTGGGGCAGATGTAGGTCTGATCTATGGGGCAGGAGCTGCTGTGGGGCTGATGAGGGTCAGATCTATGGGGCAGGAGCTGCTGTGGGGCTGATTGGGATCAGATCTATGGGTCAGGAGCTGCTGTGTGGCTGATGTGGGTCTGATCTATGGGGCAGGAGATTCTTTGGGGCTGATGTGGGTCAGATCTATGGGGCGGGAGCTGTTCTGGGGCAGATGTGGGTCAGATCTATGTGGCAGGAGCTGCTGTGGTGCTGATGTGTTTAAGATCTATGAGACAGGAGCTGCTGTGGGGCACATGTTGGTCAGATCTATGGGGCAGGAGCTGTTGTGGGGCACATGGGTATCAGATCTTTGGGGCAGGAGCTGTTGTTGGGCACATGTCGGTAGATCTATGTGGCAGGAGCTGCTGTGGGGCTGATGTGGGTCAGATCTATGGGGCAGGAGCTTCTGTGGTGCTGGTGTTGGTCAGATCTATGGGGCAGGAGCTGCTGTGGTGCTGGTGTTGGTCAGATCTGTGGGGCAGGAGCTGCTGTGTTGCTGCTGAGGGTCAGATCTATGGGGCAGGAGCTGCTGTGGGGCCTATGTGGGTCAGATCTGTGGGACAGGAGCTGCTGTGGGGCTCATGTGGTAGAGATCTATGGGGCAGGCGTTGCTGTGGATCTGATATGGGTCAGATATATGGGGCCGGAGCTGCTACAGGGCAGATGTGGGTCAGATCTATGGGGCAGGAGCTGCAGTGGGGCAGATGTGAGTCAGATCAATGGGGCAGGAGCTTCTGTGGGGATGATGAGGGTCAGATCTATGGGGCAGGAGCTGCTGTGGAGTAGATCTATGGGGCAGGAGCTGTTGTGAGGCTGATGATGGTCTGATCTATAAGGCAGAAGCTGCTGTGGGGCTCAAGTGGGTCAGATGTATGGGGCAGGAGCTGCTGTGTGGCTGATGCGGGTCAGATCTATGGGGCAGGAGCTGCTGTGGGGCAGATGTGGGTCGGATCTATGGGGCAGGAGATGCTGTGGGGCTGATGTGGGTCAGATCTATCTGGCAGGAGTTGTTATGTGGCTGATGAGGGTCAGATCTATTGGGCAGGAGCTGCTGTGGTGCTGATGTGTTTAAGATCTATGAGACATGAGCTGCTGTGGGGCAGATGTGGGTCAGATCTATTGGGCAGGAGCTGTTGTGGGGCACATGGGTTTCAGATCTTTGGGGCAGGAGCTGTTGTGGGGCACATGGGTTTCAGATCTATGTGTTTGGAGCTGCTGTGGGGCTGATGTGGGTCAGATCTATGGGGTAGGTGCTGCCGTGGAGCTGATGTTGGTCAGATCTATGGGGCAGGAGCGGCTGTGGGGCTGGTGTTTGACAGATCTATGGGGCAGGAGCTGCTGTGGGGGCTATCTGGGTCAGATCTGTGGGACAGGAGTTGCTGTGGGGCTCATGTGGTTGAGATCTTTGGGGCAGGCGTTGCTGTGGTGCTGATGTGGGTCAGATATATGGGGCAGGAACTGCTGTGGGGTTGTCTGGGGTCAGATCTATGGGGCAGAAGCTGCTATGGGGCAGATGTGGGTCAGATCTATGGGGCAGGAGCTGCTGTGGGGCAGATATGGGTCTGATCTATAGGGCACGAGCTGCAGTGGGGCAGATGTGTGTCAGATCAATGGGACAGGAGCTGCTGTGTGGCTGATGTGGGTCACATCTATGGAGCAGGAGCTGCTGTGTGGCTGATGTGGGTCAGATCTATGGGGCAGGAGCCGCTTTGGGGCTTATGGGGTTAAGATCATTTCGGTAGGAGCTGCTGTAGGTCAGATATATGGGGCAGGAGATGCAGTGGGGCAGTAGTGGGTCTGATCCATTGAGAAGGATCTGCTGTGGGGTAGATGTGGGTCAGATCTATGGGGCAGGAGCTGCTGTGGGGTAGATGTGGGTCAGATATATGGGGCAGGAGCTGCTGTGGGGCAGATGTGGGTCTGATCTATGGGGCAGAAGCTGCTCTGGGGCTGATTTGGGTCAGTTTTTTGGGAAAGGTGCTGCTTTGGGGCTGATGTGGGTCAGATCTATGAGGCAGGTGGTGCTGTTGGTTTCATTGGTGTAAGATCTATGGGGCAGGAGCTGCTGTGGGACTGATGTGGGTCAGATCTATTTGTCAGGAGCTTCTCTGTGGCACATGTGGGTCAGATGTATGGGGCAGGAGCTGCTGTGGGGCTGATGCGGGTCAGATCTATGGGGCAGGAGCTGCTGTGGGGCTGGTGTGGGTCAGATCAATGGGGCAGGAGCTTCTCTGGGGCACATGTTGGTCAGATCTATGGGGCAGGAGCTGCTGTGGGGCAGATGTGGGTCAGATCTATGGGGCAGGAGCTCCTGTGGGGCACATGTATATCAAATCTTTGGGGCAGGAGCAGTTGTGGGGATGATGTGTGTCAGATCTACGGAACAGTTGCTGCTGTGGGTTTATGTGGGTCAGATCAATGGGTCAGGAGCTGCTGTGGGTCATATGAGGGTCAGATCTATGAGTTAGGAGCTGCTGTGGGTCAGATCTATGGGGCAGGAGCTACTAAGGGGCACATGTGGGTCAGATCTATGAGGCAGGGGCTGAGGTGGGTCATATCTATGGGGCAGGAGCTGCTGTGGGGCTGATGTGTGTCACATCTACGGAACAGGTGCTGCTGTGGGGCTTATGTGGGTCAGATCGATAGGGAAGGAGCTGCTGTGGGGCAGGTGTGTGTCAGATCTATGGGGCAGGAGCTGCTGTGGGGCAGGTGTGTGTCAGATCTATGGGGCAGGAGCTGCTGTGGGGCTGGTGTGGGTCAGATCAATGGGCCAGGAACTGGTGTGGGGCTGATGTGGGTCAGATCTATGGGGCAGGAGCTGGTGTGGGGCTGATTTGGATCAGATCTATGGGGCAGGAGCTGTTGTGGGGCTGATTTGGATCAGATCTATGGGGCAGGATCTGCTCTGGGGCACATGTGAGTGAGATCTATGGGGCAGGAGCTGCTGTGGGGTAGTTGTGGGTCTGATCTATGGGGCAGGATCTGCTCTGGGGCACATGTGAGTGAGATCTATGGGGCAGGAGCTGCTGTAGGGTAGATGTTGGTCAGATCTATGGGGCAGGAGTAGCTGTGGGGCATATGTGAGTCAGATGTATGCGGCAGGAGCTACTGTAGTGCAGATGTGGGTCAGATTTATGGGACTGGAGCTGCTGTGGGGTAGTTGTGGGTCAGATCTATCGGGCAGTATCTGCTCTGGGGCACATGTGAGTGGGATCTATGGGGCAGGAGCTGCTGTAGTGCAGATGTGGGTCAGATCTATAGGGCAGGAGCTGCTGTGGGGTAGTTGTGGGTCAGATCTATCGGGCAGTATCTGCTCTGGGGCACATGTTGGTCAGATCTATGGGGCAGGAGCTGCTGTGGGTAAGATCTACTGGGCAGGAGCTGCTGTGGGGCAGATGTGGGTCAGATCTATGGGGCAGGAGCTCCGGTGGGGCACATGTATATCAGATCTTTGGGGCAGGAGCAGTTGTGGGGATGATGTGTGTCAGATCTACGGAACAGGTGCTGCTGTGGGTTTATGTGGGTCAGATCTATAGGGAAGGAGCTGCTGTGGAGCTGATGTTGGTTAGATCTGTGGGGCAGGAGCTGCTGTGGGGCCTATGTGGGTCAGATCTATGGGGCAGGAGCTGCTGTGGAGGTGCTGTGTGTCAGATCTATGGGTCAGGAGCTGCTTTGGGGCTGATGTGGGTCAGATCTATGAGGCAGGTGGTGCTGCTGGTCTCATTGGTGTAAGATCTATGGGGCAGGAGCTGCTGTGGGGTAGTTGTGGGTCTGATCTATGGGGCAGGATCTGCTCTGGGGCACATGTGAGTGAGATCTATGGGGCAGGAGCTGCTGTGGGGTAGATGTTGGTCAGATCTATGGGGCAGGAGTAGCTGTGGGGCATATGTGAGTCAGATGTATGCGGCAGGAGCTACTGTAGTGCAGATGTAGGTCAGATTTATGGGACTGGAGCTGCTGTGGGGTAGTTGTGGGTCAGATCTATCGGGCAGTATCTGCTCTGGAGCACATGTGAGTGGGATCTATGGGGCAGGAGCTGCTGTAGTGCAGATGTGGGTCAGATCTATAGGGCAGGAGCTGCTGTGGGGTAGTTGTGGGTCAGATCTATCGGGCAGTATCTGCTCTGGGGCACATGTTGGTCAGTTCTATGGGGCAGGAGCTGCTGTGGGTAAGATCTACTGGGCAGGAGCTGCTGTGGGGCAGATGTGGGTCAGATCTATGGGGCAGGAGCTCCGGTGGGGCACATGTATATCAGATCTTTGGGGCAGGAGCAGTTGTGGGGATGATGTGTGTCAGATCTACGGAACAGGTGCTGCTGTGGGTTTATGTGGGTCAGATCTATAGGGAAGGAGCTGCTGTGGAGCTGATGTTTGTTAGATCTGTGGGGCAGGAGCTGCTGTGGGGCCTATGTGGGTCAGATCTATGGGGCAGGAGCTGCTGTGGAGGTGCTGTGTGTCAGATCTATGGGTCAGGAGCTGCTTTGGGGCTGATGTGGGTCAGATCTATGAGGCAGGTGGTGCTGTTGGTCTCATTGGTGTAAGATCTATGGGGCAGGAGCTGCTGTGGGGTAGTTGTGGGTCTGATCTATGGGGCAGGATCTGCTCTGGGGCACATGTGAGTGAGATCTATGGGGCAGGAGCTGCTGTGGGGTAGATGTTGGTCAGATCTATGGGGCAGGAGTAGCTGTGGGGCATATGTGAGTCAGATGTATGCGGCAGGAGCTACTGTAGTGCAGATGTAGGTCAGATTTATGGGACTGGAGCTGCTGTGGGGTAGTTGTGGGTCAGATCTATCGGGCAGTATCTGCTCTGGAGCACATGTGAGTGGGATCTATGGGGCAGGAGCTGCTGTAGTGCAGATGTGGGTCAGATCTATAGGGCAGGAGCTGCTGTGGGGTAGTTGTGGGTCAGATCTATCGGGCAGTATCTGCTCTGGGGCACATGTTGGTCAGATCTATGGGGCAGGAGCTGCTGTGGGTCAGATCTACTGGGCAGGAGCTGCTGTGGGGCAGATGTGGGTCAGATCTATGGGGCAGGAGCTCCGGTGGGGCACATGTATATCAGATCTTTGGGGCAGGAGCAGTTGTGGGGATGATGTGTGTCAGATCTACGGAACAGGTGCTGCTGTGGGTTTATATGGGTCAGATCTATAGGGAAGGAGCTGCTGTGGAGCTGATGTTGGTTAGATCTGTGGGGCAGGAGCTGCTGTGGGGCCTATGTGGGTCAGATCTATGGGGCAGGAGCTGCTGTGCAGGTGCTGTGTGTCAGATCTATGGGGCAGGAGCTGCTTTGGGGTAGATGTGGGTCAGATCTATGGGACTGGAGCTGCTGTGGGTCTGATGGGGGCTAGATCTATGGGGCAGGAGCTGCTGTGGGGGTGATGTGTGTCAGATCTATGGGGCAGGAGATGCTATGGCGCTGATATTGGTAAGATCTATGGGGCAGGAGCTGCATTAAGGTAGATGTGGGTCTGATCTATGGGGCAGGAGCTGTTGTGGGTCCGATGTGGGTCAGATCTATGGGGCGGGAGCTGTTGTGGGTCCGATGTGGGTCAGATCTATGGGTCAGGAGCTGCTGTGTGGCTGATATGGGTCAGATCTTTGGGGCAGGAGCTGCAGTGGGGCAGATGTGAGTCAGATTAATGGGGCAGGAGCTGCTGTGGGTCAGATGTGAGTCAGATTAATGGGGCAGGAGCTGCTGTGGGTCAGATGTATGGGGCAGGAGCTGCTGTGGGGCTGGTGTGGGTCAGATCAATGGGGCAGGAGCTTCTCTGGGGCACATGTTGGTCAGATCTATGGGGCAGGAGCTGCTGTGGGGCAGATGTGGGTCAGATCTATGGGGCAGGAGCTCCTGTGGGGCACATGTATATCAAATCTTTGGGGCAGGAGCAGTTGTGGGGATGATGTGTGTCAGATCTACGGAACAGTTGCTGCTGTGGGTTTATGTGGGTCAGATCAATGGGTCAGGAGCTGCTGTGGGTCATATGAGGGTCAGATCTATGAGTTAGGAGCTGCTGTGGGTCAGATCTATGGGGCAGGAGCTACTAAGGGGCACATGTGGGTCAGATCTATGAGGCAGGGGCTGAGGTGGGTCATATCTATGGGGCAGGAGCTGCTGTGGGGCTGATGTGTGTCACATCTACGGAACAGGTGCTGCTGTGGGGCTTATGTGGGTCAGATCGATAGGGAAGGAGCTGCTGTGGGGCAGGTGTGTGTCAGATCTATGGGGCAGGAGCTGCTGTGGGGCAGGTGTGTGTCAGATCTATGGGGCAGGAGCTGCTGTGGGGCTGGTGTGGGTCAGATCAATGGGCCAGGAACTGGTGTGGGGCTGATGTGGGTCAGATCTATGGGGCAGGAGCTGGTGTGGGGCTGATTTGGATCAGATCTATGGGGCAGGAGCTGTTGTGGGGCTGATTTGGATCAGATCTATGGGGCAGGATCTGCTCTGGGGCACATGTGAGTGAGATCTATGGGGCAGGTGCTGCTGTGGGGTAGTTGTTGGTCTGATCTATGGGGCAGGATCTGCTCTGGGGCACATGTGAGTGAGATCTATGGGGCAGGAGCTGCTGTGGGGTAGATGTTGGTCAGATCTATGGGGCAGGAGTAGCTGTGGGGCATATGTGAGTCAGATGTATGCGGCAGGAGCTACTGTAGTGCAGATGTAGGTCAGATTTATGGGACTGGAGCTGCTGTGGGGTAGTTGTGGGTCAGATCTATCGGGCAGTATCTGCTCTGGGGCACATGTGAGTGGGATCTATGGGGCAGGAGCTGCTGTAGTGCAGATGTGGGTCAGATCTATAGGGCAGGAGCTGCTGTGGGGTAGTTGTGGGTCAGATCTATCGGGCAGTATCTGCTCTGGGGCACATGTTGGTCAGATCTATGGGGCAGGAGCTGCTGTGGGTAAGATCTACTGGGCAGGAGCTGCTGTGGGGCAGATGTGGGTCAGATCTATGGGGCAGGAGCTCCGGTGGGGCACATGTATATCAGATCTTTGGGGCAGGAGCAGTTGTGGGGATGATGTGTGTCAGATCTACGGAACAGGTGCTGCTGTGGGTTTATGTGGGTCAGATCTATAGGGAAGGAGCTGCTGTGGAGCTGATGTTGGTTAGATCTGTGGGGCAGGAGCTGCTGTGGGGCCTATGTGGGTCAGATCTATGGGGCAGGAGCTGCTGTGCAGGTGCTGTGTGTCAGATCTATGGGGCAGGAGCTGCTTTGGGGTAGATGTGGGTCAGATCTATGGGACTGGAGCTGCTGTGGGTCTGATGGGGGCTAGATCTATGGGGCAGGAGCTGCTGTGGGGGTGATGTGTGTCAGATCTATGGGGCAGGAGATGCTATGGCGCTGATGTTGGTAAGATCTATGGGGCAGGAGCTGCATTAAGGTAGATGTGGGTCTGATCTATGGGGCAGGAGCTGTTGTGGGTCCGATGTGGGTCAGATCTATGGGGCGGGAGCTGTTGTGGGTCCGATGTGGGTCAGATCTATGGGTCAGGAGCTGCTGTGTGGCTGATATGGGTCAGATCTTTGGGGCAGGAGCTGCAGTGGGGCAGATGTGAGTCAGATTAATGGGGCAGGAGCTGCTGTGGGTCAGATGTGAGTCAGATTAATGGGGCAGGAGCTGCTGTGGGTCAGATGTATGGGGCAGGAGCTGCTGTGGGGCTGGTGTTGGTCAGATCTGTGGGGCGGGAGCTGCTGTGTTGCCGCTGAGGGTCAGATCTATTGGGCAGGAGCTGCTGTGGGGCCTATGTGGGTCAGATCTGTGGGACAGGAGCTGCTGTGGGGCTCATGTGGTTGAGATCTATGGGGCAGGCGTTGCTGTGGTGCTGATATGCGTCAGATATATGGGGCAGGAGCTGCTATGGGGCAGATGTGGGTCAGATCAATTGGGCAGGAGCTTCTGTGGGGATGATGAGGGTCAGATCTATGGGGCAGGAGCTGCTGTGTGGCTGATGTGGGTCAGATCTATGGGGCAGGAGCTGCTGTGAGGCACATGTGGGTCAGATGTATGGGGCAGGAGCTGCTGTGTGGCTGATGTGGGTCAGATCTATGGGGCAGGAGCTGCTGTGGGGCACATGTGGGTCAGATCTATGGCGCAGGAGCTGCTTTGGGGCAGATGTGGGTCAGATCTATGGGGTAGGTACTGCTGTGGAGCTGATGTTGGTAAGATCTATGGGGCAGGAGCTGCTGTGGGGTATATGTGGGTCATATCTGTAAAGCAGGTGCTGCTGTGTTGCTGCTGAGGGTCAGATCTATGGGGCAGAAGATGCTGTGGGGTAGATCTATGGGGCAGGAGCTGTTGTGAGGCTGATGAGGGACTGATCTTTAAGGCAGGAACTGCAGTGGGGTGCATTTGGGTCAGATCTATGGGGCAGGAGCCGCTGTGGGTCAGATCTACTGGGCTGGAGCTGCTGTGGGGCTGATGTGGGTCAGATCTATGGGGCAGGAGCTCCTGTGGGGCACATGTATATCAGATCTTTGGGGCAGGAGCAGTTGTGGGGATGATGTGTGTCAGATCTACGGAACAGGTGCTGCTGTGGGTTTATGTGGGTCAGATCTATAGGGAAGGAGCTGCTGTGGAGCTGATGTTGGTTAGATCTATGGGGCAGGAGCTGCTGTGGGGCCTATGTGGGTCAGATCTGTGGGACAGGAGCTGCTGTGTGGCTCATGTGGTTGAGATCTATGGGGCAGGAGCTGCTGTGGGGAAGACGTGGGTCAGATCTATGGGGCAGGAGCTGCTGTGGGGGTGATGTGTGTCAGATCTATGGGGCAGGAGATGCTATGGCGCTGATGTTGGTAAGATCTATGGGGCAGGAGCTGCAGTGGGGTAGATGTGGGTCTGATCTATGGGGCAGGAGCTGTTGTGGGTCCGATGTGGGTCAGATCTATGGGGCGGGAGCTGCTGTGTGGCTGAAGTGGGTCTGATCTATGGGGCAGGAGCTTCTTTGGGGCTGATGTGGGTCAGATCTATGGGGCAGGAGCTGCTGTGGGGATAATGTGGGTCAGATCAATTGGGCAGGAGCTGCTATGGGGCAGATGTGGGTCAGATCTATGGGGCAGGAGCTGCTGTGGGGCAGATGTGGGTCTGATCTATGGGGCAGGAGCTGCTGTGGGGCTGATGTGGGTCAGATCTATGGGGCAGGAGCTGCTGTGGGGCTGATTGGGATCAGATCTATGGGTCAGGAGCTGCTGTGTGGCTGATGTGGGTCTGATCTATGGGGCAGGAGCTTCTTTGGGGCTGATGTGGGTCAGATCTATGGGGCGGGAGCTGTTCTGGGGCAGATGTGGGTCAGATCTATGTGGCAGGAGAAGCTGTTGTTCAGATCTATGGGGTTGGTGCTCCTAAGGGGCAGATGTGGGTCGGATCTATGGGGAGGAGATGCTGTGGGGCTGATGTGGGTCAGATCTATGGGGCAGGAGCTGTTCTGTGGCTGATGAGGGTCTGATCTATTGGGCAGGAGCTGCTGTGGTGCTGATGTGGGTAAGATCTATGAGACAGGAGCTGCTGTGGGGCACATGTTGGTCAGATCTATGGGGCAGGAGCTGTTGTGAGGCTGATGATGGTCTGATCTATAAGGCAGAAGCTGCTGTGGGGCGCAAGTGGGTCAGATGTATGGGGCAGGAGCTGCTGTGTGGCTGATGCGGGTCAGATCTATGGGGCAGGAGCTGCTGTGGGGCAGATGTGGGTCAGATCTATGGGCAGGAGCTGCTTTGGGGCAGATGTGGGTCAGATCTATGGGGTAGGTGCTGCTGTGGAGCTGATGTAGGTAAGATCTATGGGGCAGGATTTGCTGTGGTGTATATGTGGGTCATATCTGTGGGGCAGGTGCTGCTGTGTTGCTGCTGAGGGTCAGATCTATGGGGCAGAAGATGCTGTGGGGATGATGAGGGTCACATCTATGTAGCAGGAGATGCTGTGGGGTAGATCTATGGGGCAGGAGCTGCTGTGAGGCTGATGAGGGTCTGATCTGTAAGGCAGGAGCTGCAGTGGGGCATATGTGTGTCAGATTTATTGGACAGGAGCTGCTGTAGGGCGCATGTGGGTCAGATCTATGGGGCAGGAGCTGCTGTGGGGCTGAAGTGGGTCAGATCTATTGGGGCAGGAGCTGCTGTGGGGCAGATGTTGGTCTGATCTATGGGGCAGGAGCTGCTGTGGGGCTGATGAGGGTCAGATCTATGGGGCAGGAGCTGCTGTGGTGCTGATTGGGATCAGATCTATGGGGCAGGAGCTGTTCTGTGGCTGATGTTGGTCAGATTTTTAGGGCAGAAGGCTCTGTGGGGCAGATGTGGGTCAGATCGATGGGGCAGAAAATGCTGTGGGGTTGATGGGCGTCAGATCTATGGGGCAGGAGCTGCTGTGGGGATGATGAGGGTCAGATCTCTGGGGAAGGAGCTGTTGTGAGGCTGATGATGGTCTGATCTATAAGGCAGGAGCTTTTGTGGGGCGCATTTGGGTCAGATGTATGGGGCAGGAGCTGCTGTGGGGCACATGTGGGTCAGATGTATGGGGTAGGAGCTGCTAGGTGGCTGATGTGGGTCTGATCTATGGGGCAGGAGCTGCTATGGTGCTGATGTTGTTCTGATCTATGAGACAGGAGCTGGTGTGGGGCAGATGTGGGTCAGATTTTTAGGGCAGAAGGCTCTGTGGGGCAGATGTGGGTCAGATCGATGGGGCAGAAGATGCTGTGGGGCTAATGGGCGTCAGATCTATAGGGCAGGAGCTGCTGTGCGACAGATGTGGGTCAGATCTATGGGGCAGGAGCTGCTGTGTGGCTGATATGGGTCAGATCTTTGGGGCAGGAGCTGCAGTGGGGCAGATGTGAGTCAGATTAATGGGGCAGGAGCTGCTGTGGGTCAGATGTGAGTCAGATTAATGGGGCAGGAGCTGCTGTGGGTCAGATGTATGGGGCAGGAGCTGCTGTGGGGCTGGTGTGGGTCAGATCAATGGGGCAGGAGCTTCTCTGGGGCACATGTTGGTCAGATCTATGGGGCAGGAGCTGCTGTGGGGCAGATGTGGGTCAGATCTATGGGGCAGGAGCTCCTGTGGGGCACATGTATATCAAATCTTTGGGGCAGGAGCAGTTGTGGGGATGATGTGTGTCAGATCTACGGAACAGTTGCTGCTGTGGGTTTATGTGGGTCAGATCAATGGGTCAGGAGCTGCTGTGGGTCATATGAGGGTCAGATCTATGAGTTAGGAGCTGCTGTGGGTCAGATCTATGGGGCAGGAGCTACTAAGGGGCACATGTGGGTCAGATCTATGAGGCAGGGGCTGAGGTGGGTCATATCTATGGGGCAGGAGCTGCTGTGGGGCTGATGTGTGTCACATCTACGGAACAGGTGCTGCTGTGGGGCTTATGTGGGTCAGATCGATAGGGAAGGAGCTGCTGTGGGGCAGGTGTGTGTCAGATCTATGGGGCAGGAGCTGCTGTGGGGCAGGTGTGTGTCAGATCTATGGGGCAGGAGCTGCTGTGGGGCTGGTGTGGGTCAGATCAATGGGCCAGGAACTGGTGTGGGGCTGATGTGGGTCAGATCTATGGGGCAGGAGCTGGTGTGGGGCTGATTTGGATCAGATCTATGGGGCAGGAGCTGTTGTGGGGCTGATTTGGATCAGATCTATGGGGCAGGATCTGCTCTGGGGCACATGTGAGTGAGATCTATGGGGCAGGAGCTGCTGTGGGGTAGTTGTGGGTCTGATCTATGGGGCAGGATCTGCTCTGGGGCACATGTGAGTGAGATCTATGGGGCAGGAGCTGCTGTGGGGTAGATGTTGGTCAGATCTATGGGGCAGGAGTAGCTGTGGGGCATATGTGAGTCAGATGTATGCGGCAGGAGCTACTGTAGTGCAGATGTAGGTCAGATTTATGGGACTGGAGCTGCTGTGGGGTAGTTGTGGGTCAGATCTATCGGGCAGTATCTGCTCTGGGGCACATGTGAGTGGGATCTATGGGGCAGGAGCTGCTGTAGTGCAGATGTGGGTCAGATCTATAGGGCAGGAGCTGCTGTGGGGTAGTTGTGGGTCAGATCTATCGGGCAGTATCTGCTCTGGGGCACATGTTGGTCAGATCTATGGGGCAGGAGCTGCTGTGGGTAAGATCTACTGGGCAGGAGCTGCTGTGGGGCAGATGTGGGTCAGATCTATGGGGCAGGAGCTCCGGTGGGGCACATGTATATCAGATCTTTGGGGCAGGAGCAGTTGTGGGGATGATGTGTGTCAGATCTACGGAACAGGTGCTGCTGTGGGTTTATGTGGGTCAGATCTATAGGGAAGGAGCTGCTGTGGAGCTGATGTTGGTTAGATCTGTGGGGCAGGAGCTGCTGTGGGGCCTATGTGGGTCAGATCTATGGGGCAGGAGCTGCTGTGCAGGTGCTGTGTGTCAGATCTATGGGGCAGGAGCTGCTTTGGGGTAGATGTGGGTCAGATCTATGGGACTGGAGCTGCTGTGGGTCTGATGGGGGCTAGATCTATGGGGCAGGAGCTGCTGTGGGGGTGATGTGTGTCAGATCTATGGGGCAGGAGATGCTATGGCGCTGATGTTGGTAAGATCTATGGGGCAGGAGCTGCATTAAGGTAGATGTGGGTCTGATCTATGGGGCAGGAGCTGTTGTGGGTCCGATGTGGGTCAGATCTATGGGGCGGGAGCTGTTGTGGGTCCGATGTGGGTCAGATCTATGGGTCAGGAGCTGCTGTGTGGCTGATATGGGTCAGATCTTTGGGGCAGGAGCTGCAGTGGGGCAGATGTGAGTCAGATTAATGGGGCAGGAGCTGCTGTGGGTCAGATGTGAGTCAGATTAATGGGGCAGGAGCTGCTGTGGGTCAGATGTATGGGGCAGGAGCTGCTGTGGGGCTGGTGTTGGTCAGATCTGTGGGGCGGGAGCTGCTGTGTTGCCGCTGAGGGTCAGATCTATTGGGCAGGAGCTGCTGTGGGGCCTATGTGGGTCAGATCTGTGGGACAGGAGCTGCTGTGGGGCTCATGTGGTTGAGATCTATGGGGCAGGCGTTGCTGTGGTGCTGATATGCGTCAGATATATGGGGCAGGAGCTGCTATGGGGCAGATGTGGGTCAGATCAATTGGGCAGGAGCTTCTGTGGGGATGATGAGGGTCAGATCTATGGGGCAGGAGCTGCTGTGTGGCTGATGTGGGTCAGATCTATGGGGCAGGAGCTGCTGTGAGGCACATGTGGGTCAGATGTATGGGGCAGGAGCTGCTGTGTGGCTGATGTGGGTCAGATCTATGGGGCAGGAGCTGCTGTGGGGCACATGTGGGTCAGATCTATGGCGCAGGAGCTGCTTTGGGGCAGATGTGGGTCAGATCTATGGGGTAGGTACTGCTGTGGAGCTGATGTTGGTAAGATCTATGGGGCAGGAGCTGCTGTGGGGTATATGTGGGTCATATCTGTAAAGCAGGTGCTGCTGTGTTGCTGCTGAGGGTCAGATCTATGGGGCAGAAGATGCTGTGGGGTAGATCTATGGGGCAGGAGCTGTTGTGAGGCTGATGAGGGACTGATCTTTAAGGCAGGAACTGCAGTGGGGTGCATTTGGGTCAGATCTATGGGGCAGGAGCCGCTGTGGGTCAGATCTACTGGGCTGGAGCTGCTGTGGGGCTGATGTGGGTCAGATCTATGGGGCAGGAGCTCCTGTGGGGCACATGTATATCAGATCTTTGGGGCAGGAGCAGTTGTGGGGATGATGTGTGTCAGATCTACGGAACAGGTGCTGCTGTGGGTTTATGTGGGTCAGATCTATAGGGAAGGAGCTGCTGTGGAGCTGATGTTGGTTAGATCTATGGGGCAGGAGCTGCTGTGGGGCCTATGTGGGTCAGATCTGTGGGACAGGAGCTGCTGTGTGGCTCATGTGGTTGAGATCTATGGGGCAGGAGCTGCTGTGGGGAAGACGTGGGTCAGATCTATGGGGCAGGAGCTGCTGTGGGGGTGATGTGTGTCAGATCTATGGGGCAGGAGATGCTATGGCGCTGATGTTGGTAAGATCTATGGGGCAGGAGCTGCAGTGGGGTAGATGTGGGTCTGATCTATGGGGCAGGAGCTGTTGTGGGTCCGATGTGGGTCAGATCTATGGGGCGGGAGCTGCTGTGTGGCTGAAGTGGGTCTGATCTATGGGGCAGGAGCTTCTTTGGGGCTGATGTGGGTCAGATCTATGGGGCAGGAGCTGCTGTGGGGATAATGTGGGTCAGATCAATTGGGCAGGAGCTGCTATGGGGCAGATGTGGGTCAGATCTATGGGGCAGGAGCTGCTGTGGGGCAGATGTGGGTCTGATCTATGGGGCAGGAGCTGCTGTGGGGCTGATGTGGGTCAGATCTATGGGGCAGGAGCTGCTGTGGGGCTGATTGGGATCAGATCTATGGGTCAGGAGCTGCTGTGTGGCTGATGTGGGTCTGATCTATGGGGCAGGAGCTTCTTTGGGGCTGATGTGGGTCAGATCTATGGGGCGGGAGCTGTTCTGGGGCAGATGTGGGTCAGATCTATGTGGCAGGAGAAGCTGTTGTTCAGATCTATGGGGTTGGTGCTCCTAAGGGGCAGATGTGGGTCGGATCTATGGGGAGGAGATGCTGTGGGGCTGATGTGGGTCAGATCTATGGGGCAGGAGCTGTTCTGTGGCTGATGAGGGTCTGATCTATTGGGCAGGAGCTGCTGTGGTGCTGATGTGGGTAAGATCTATGAGACAGGAGCTGCTGTGGGGCACATGTTGGTCAGATCTATGGGGCAGGAGCTGTTGTGAGGCTGATGATGGTCTGATCTATAAGGCAGAAGCTGCTGTGGGGCGCAAGTGGGTCAGATGTATGGGGCAGGAGCTGCTGTGTGGCTGATGCGGGTCAGATCTATGGGGCAGGAGCTGCTGTGGGGCAGATGTGGGTCAGATCTATGGGCAGGAGCTGCTTTGGGGCAGATGTGGGTCAGATCTATGGGGTAGGTGCTGCTGTGGAGCTGATGTAGGTAAGATCTATGGGGCAGGATTTGCTGTGGTGTATATGTGGGTCATATCTGTGGGGCAGGTGCTGCTGTGTTGCTGCTGAGGGTCAGATCTATGGGGCAGAAGATGCTGTGGGGATGATGAGGGTCACATCTATGTAGCAGGAGATGCTGTGGGGTAGATCTATGGGGCAGGAGCTGCTGTGAGGCTGATGAGGGTCTGATCTGTAAGGCAGGAGCTGCAGTGGGGCATATGTGTGTCAGATTTATTGGACAGGAGCTGCTGTAGGGCGCATGTGGGTCAGATCTATGGGGCAGGAGCTGCTGTGGGGCTGAAGTGGGTCAGATCTATTGGGGCAGGAGCTGCTGTGGGGCAGATGTTGGTCTGATCTATGGGGCAGGAGCTGCTGTGGGGCTGATGAGGGTCAGATCTATGGGGCAGGAGCTGCTGTGGTGCTGATTGGGATCAGATCTATGGGGCAGGAGCTGTTCTGTGGCTGATGTTGGTCAGATTTTTAGGGCAGAAGGCTCTGTGGGGCAGATGTGGGTCAGATCGATGGGGCAGAAAATGCTGTGGGGTTGATGGGCGTCAGATCTATGGGGCAGGAGCTGCTGTGGGGATGATGAGGGTCAGATCTCTGGGGAAGGAGCTGTTGTGAGGCTGATGATGGTCTGATCTATAAGGCAGGAGCTTTTGTGGGGCGCATTTGGGTCAGATGTATGGGGCAGGAGCTGCTGTGGGGCACATGTGGGTCAGATGTATGGGGTAGGAGCTGCTAGGTGGCTGATGTGGGTCTGATCTATGGGGCAGGAGCTGCTATGGTGCTGATGTTGTTCTGATCTATGAGACAGGAGCTGGTGTGGGGCAGATGTGGGTCAGATTTTTAGGGCAGAAGGCTCTGTGGGGCAGATGTGGGTCAGATCGATGGGGCAGAAGATGCTGTGGGGCTAATGGGCGTCAGATCTATGGGGCAGAAGATGCTGTGGGGCTAATGTGGGTCAGATCTATGGTGTAGGAGCTGCTGTGGGGCACATGTTGGTCAGATCGATGGGGCAGGAGCTGCTGTGGGGCAGATGTGGGTCAGATCTATGTGGCAGGAGCTGCTGTGGGGCAGATCTCTTGGACAGGAGCTGCTCTGGAGTACATTCTGATCAGATCTATGGGGCAGGAGCTGCTGTGGTGTAGATGTGGGTCAGATCTATGGGACTGGAGCTGCTGTGGGTCTGATGGGGCTAGATCTATGGGGCTGGAGCTGCTGTGGGGGTGATGTGGGTCCGATCTATGGCACAGGAGCTGCTGTTTGGCTGATGTGGGTCTGATCTATGGGGCAGGAGCTTCTTTGGGGCTGATGTGGGTCCAATCTATGGCACAGGAGCTGCTGTTTGGCTGATGTGGGTCTGATCTATGGGGCAGGAGCTTCTTTGGGGCTGATGTGGGTCAGATCTATGGGGCGGGAGCTGCTGTGCGTCTGATGTGGGTCAGATCTATGTGGAGAATGTTTATGCAGAATGGCTTCATGAGAATGGTCATGAAGAGATTCCACTAGTTAAATTGTAAAAGAATGAACGTGATTAAAGACAAAGACGGTCTATCCTAGGGCCGATCACGGGCTAAGCAGCTATGGAGAAATCAGGATGTGAAAAGACAGGGTTTGTAGCTAAAGACGAAATATGTATCTAGAGGCAAGGACGGCCTGAGGGAAAAGCAAGATGTGTAGCAAGGTGTAGACAGAGCTGCAAAGAAAAAGTATCCATAAGACTAACCACAAAGGTCAGATGAAATAATGTGTAACCCACCAATCCTGAGCTTTTCTTTTGCAATATGCATGAACTTATTACTGATTGTATAAATGAGATGCTGTAACACCTAATAAACGAGACTTGTTGACCATGATAGCATGAGACTTGTCTCCCGCGGTTACTTCCAACAAAGCTGTGTTACAGAAAGGCAGAATTTCTATACGTCCTTATCAAACTAGTTTTTTCTTCTTTTAGTTTGACTCCTGACTTTAACTTTGAAATCAGACAAAGACCTTACAGTAGCAGACGTATCTGATGAAGAATTCACCATTTGTTTACTGTTACAGCATGAAATGATTTGTAAAATGAGTACAGAGCAGGTAAAGAACATCTACCATGTGAAATCAAGGATCATCCATTCCTGCCCTAAACACACACTTATTCACCGAAAAAATTCTCCCTCTACATATCCAAAAGCTGATTTTAACAGAAATCAGAGCATAGACAGAAACACACAATCAAAATTAAAATGTTTCTTTGTGAGTCATTATGAAGTTAATAAAACATTTAATAAACACAGTGAGTCCGAGCTTCAGAGATGCTTTGTGTTTTTATTTCTTTATCTAGCCGGAAGAATGTACACACACATTTCCTTGGACTGTGGTATTGAGAGATACACTTAAAGCAATCAAGCTGAAGTATAACAGAAGTATATCTAAAGTACCTTTCTTGAAGGACGGCAGGATCACTGAGGATAAGATAATACAGAGCCATAAATGAGAAGGATCAGAAGGACCAACCAACCTGTATAGCATTTCAGAGTGTAGCTGGTTCTTAGAAGAACGAATGACTCTATGGTTCTATGATTCTGTGACTTAAGGTTGGAAAAGACCACTGAAGGTCATCTAGTTCAACCATCAACCCACTCCCAGCATGCCCACTATGTCCCTCAGAGCCACATCTACACGTTTCTTGGACGTCTGCAGGGATGGTGATTCCACCATCACCCTGGGCAAACCTTTCCAATACCTAATGACTATTTTTGAGAAGTTGTTTCTCCGAACATCCAGTAGAACCTCTCCTGGCACAACTCTAAGCCACTCCCTCTTGTCCTGTCACTAGTTACACACAAAAAGAGGTTGAACCTCACCTCACCACAACCCCCCTTCAGGAAGTTGTAGAGAGCAATGAGGTCTCCCCCCAAGCCTCCTCTTCGCCGGACTAAATACCCCCAGCTTCCTCAGCTGCTCCTCACAAGACTTATGCTCCAGACCCCACACCAGCCTCATTACCATTCTATGAACATGTGCCAGGGTCTTTCTTGTAGTGAGGGGGCCCAAAAATGAACACAGTGCTCAAGTCACAGCTTCACCAGTGCCAAGTACTGAGAGATTATCACCTCCCTGGTCCTGCTGGCAACACTATTTCTGATACAAGCCAGGCCTTCTAGGCTACCAGGCACACTGCTGGCTCACATTCATCTGGCTGTCAACGAACACCACCAGAATCTAGATTCTAGCCACAAGCCTGCAAAATGGAGTGGCATGATATTGTGATCAAAGTGCAGTAGCTGGCACTTGACTTTGTTGAAGCTTATACAATTGCCTTCAGCTCATTGATCCAGCCAATTCAGATCCCTCTGTAAGGCCTTCCTACTCTCAGGCAAATCAACACTTCCTTCCAGTGAGGAGTCATCTGCAAACTCACTGAGGATACACTCAATCCCCCCATCCAGATCATCAATAAAGATATTAAACAGGACCTACCCCTATACTGACGCCTGGGGAAAAAAAAAAAAAAAAAAGTCAATTAATGAAGCTGGGAAACAGCACAACAATAGGCACCTCTTTGTATTCTAAGTGAGACAAGAAAGAATATTTTCCACTTTAAATTCACAGTATGTAATTAGCAACAGGATAATAGTTATCTATAAATACCTACAAAATCCTTTTACTGAAGGCTTGTTTTGTTCTGGAGACAAACCATCTGTGCATTCCACTCAGAATCTGTATTTACAAATGCTCTGACTTATGTCATTGATATCAGATCAAAAGAACCACAAGCTAAAAACTGCTAACAAAGATAAGAACCAGCTTAAGTCGATCTGCATATACTAAAAGTTTAACTCTCACTGGGTTAGTAGAAAAAAAACTATAGTACTGGAATGTAGAGGATTTTACAGACACTTTACACCTGTGTTTTGAACTGTGTATCTGAAGCCCAGGCTGCCCAGCAAAGCCACCAGGTGGCACGAACACATAGTACCAGAGGTGCTTTCTCTCACCATCCCTCAGCAAAGGCACTGCCCCAAAACAAACTGTGCGATCAACCTACCAAATGACAGAAGCACAAAATCATTTATCTGAAATGAATCTGAAAATATCTGGCAAACCAATACCCTTCATAAAAAGAGGAAGAGATGATTAACAAAAAAAATACATTCTATTTCCTCACAATTATTGGGTTCAACTTCAGGCATCTTTTTATTCACTCAACATATCCTTTAAATATCAGGTCACAGTAGCAGCCCCTGTTTTGTTACACAAGATGAAGAGCAGTCATGCCCTGCCCGGCATTAGAGTTCTCATCACCTGTTAACTCATCTGTGAGCTCATATGCAGCAATAATGTATAGATCAATCAGGAAATTAAAAAACAAATAAAAAACCAGCAGGATGCCATAAATGTTGTAATGATTCAGCAACAGGAGATAGTATTTAACTATTTGTGGCATTCGACTCTCTAAGACAAGATCAAACCATTTCAGAAACAATAAATGTCAAAAACACTCTCAAATCTGTATCAAAGAGCATCAAGACCTCCAAAACATTGTACCCTAGAGCTTAAACTCTCAGGAAAGAAGATGACACATACATACAAGAAAATACCTTAAGGCTGTCAGAGAGAAGGCACCTACTACATTAAAGCATTGCAACTCGATCCTTGCAACACTGCAGTACTTGCAGTCTTTACAGTTAGCTGAATTCCATTTCTAGACCATCAGAAGAGCAGTAGAACAGGTGCCATTTGTAAACAGTGAGCTCTTCAGGAGTACAAGATGGATATTAACACTACCCAGCAAATGCATGCCTTGGGCAACAAATACATGAGCTCTACTTCACAGCGTCAATTGATGTGATATCTAAAGTATTCATAAATAATATCCACATATACTATTGTTTCCATTTAAATCTAATCAGAACTTGGTACAGTGTATATTAACAGTAATTGCAAAAACGGCTTTCAAGTTAAATTTTTCAATACATGGTCCTTCTACAAGGAATATAATGATTGCACCCAAAAAATTCAAATAGCATATCCATGCAACACTTAGATTGCTCAGAGGGATTAATAATTCTTTTGACAAATGAAATGGATGCGACAAAAGACAGAAAGTACTGATCACACAAGAACATTACGTGCGTGAAAACAGGACACTCAAAGTCCATGACGTGTTAAATCACCACTAAGATCATCACGTCCATCTATCAGAGACAAACATGAACTTTTATTGAATACTACACGCCATACGTGTTTTGCATGTGTGTAATGGCCAGGGAGACCTGAGGGGGATCATGGGATCACATGGCTGAGGCCCCACTCTGGTAGGAAACACCCATGCCAAGCACATGAGATGTGGGGAAGGGAGAGGGCAGCGGCACTGGGAAAAGCCCAGAAACTTGAGCTGGGGCTGGAGCACGTGCTGCGGGTGAGGACGGCTCACTATGGGCAAGGAGCTGCTGTGGCACAGATCTGTGGGGCCGAAGAAGCAGTGGGGCAGATGTGCATCAGATCTATGGGGCAGGAGCTTCTGTGGGGCACATGTGGTTCAGATCTATGGGGCAGGAGATGCTGTGGAGCTGATATGGGTCAGATCTACGGAGCAGGAGCAGCTTTGGTGCAGATGAGAGTCAGATCTATGGGGCAGTAGCTGCTGTGGGTCAGATCTATGGGGCAGGAGCAACTGTGGAGATGATGTGGGTCAGAACTATGTGGTAGGAGATGATGTGAGACAATGTGGGTCAGATCTATGTGGCAGGAGCTGCTGTGGAGCTGATGCGGGTCCGATCTATGGGGCAGCAGCTGCTGTAGGGCTGATTGTGGTCAGATCTATTGGGCAGGAGGTGCTCTGGGGCATATGTGTGTCAGATCTATGGGGCAGGAGTTGCTGTGGGGCACATGTGGGTCAGATATACGGGGCAGGTGCTGCTGTGGGGATGTTGTGGCTCAGATCTATGGGGCAGGGGTGCTATGAGGCATATATGGGTGAGATATATGGGGCAGGAGCTGCTACGGGGATGATTGCGCAAAGATCAATAGGGCAGGAGCTGCTGTGAGGTAGATGTGGGTCAGATTTATTGGGAAGGATCTGCTGTGGGGTAGAGGTGGGTCAGATAAATGGGGCAGAAGCTGCTGTGGGGCAGAGGTGGGTCTGATCTATTGGGAAGGAGCTGCTGTGGGGTAGAGGTGGGTCACATCAATGAGGCAGGAGCTGCTGTGGGCAGATGTGGGTCTGATCTATGGGGCAGAAGCTGCTGTGGGTCAGATCTATGGGGCAGGAGTTGCTGTGGGGCACATGTGGGTCGGATCTATGGGTCAGGAGCTGCTGTGGGGTAGGTGTGGGTCAGATCTATGGTACAGAAGCAGCTTTGGGGATGATGTGGCTAAGATATATGGGGCAGGAGCTGCTATGGGGCAGATGTGGGTGAGATATATGGGGCAGGATCTGATCTGGGAATGATTGCGGTAAGATCTATAGGGCAGGAGCTGCTGTGGGGTAGAGGTGGGTCAGATCAATGGGGCAGGACCTATGTGGGGCAGAGGGGGTTCTTATCTATTGGGCAGGAGCTGCTGTGGGGAACATGTGGGTCAGGTCTATAAGGCAGGTGCTGCTGTGGGGCTAATTGGGGTAAGATCTATGGGGCAGGAGCTGATGTGGGTCAGATATATGGGGCAGGAGCTGCTGCGGGGCTGATGTGGGTCAGATCTATGGGGTAGAAGCTGCTATGGGGCACATGTGTATCAGATCTATGGGGCAGTAGCTGTTGTGGGGCACATGTGGGTAAGATCTATGGGCCTGGAGCTTCTGTGGGGCAGATGTAGGTCAGATCAATGGGTCAGGAGCTGCTGTGGAGCTGATGTGGGTCAGATCTATGGGGCAGGATCTGCTGTGGGGCTGATTGGCATCAGATCTATGGGACAGGAGCTGCTGTGGTGCACATGTGGGTCAGATCGATGGGGCAGGAGCTGCTCTGCGGTATATGTGGGTCAGATCTATGGGGCAGGAGCTGCTGTGGGGCAGGTATGGTTCATATCTATGGGGCAGGAGATGTAGTGGGGCGGATGTGGATCAGATCTATGGGGCAGGAGCTGCTGTGGGGCTGATTTGGGTCAGATCTATGGGGCAGGAGCTGCTGTGGGTCAGATCTATGGGGCAGGAGCTGGTGTGGAGATGATGTGGGTCAGAACTATGTGGTAGGAGATGATGTGGGACAATGTGGGTAAGATCTATGGGGCAGGAACTGCTGTGTGGCTGCTAAGGGTCACATCTATGGGGCAGGAGCTTCTGTGGGGCACATGTGGTTCAGATCTATGGGGCAGGAGATGCTGTGGAGCTGATGTGGGTCAGATCTATGGGGCAGGAGCTGCTGTAGGGCTGATTGGGGTCAGATCTATGGGGCAGGAGATGATGTGGGTCAGATCTATGGGGCAGGAGCAACTGTGGAGATGATGTGGGTCAGAACTATGTGGTAGGAGATGATGTGAGACAATGTGGGTCAGATCTATGTGGCAGGAGCTGCTGTGGAGCTGATGCGGGTCCGATCTATGGGGCAGCAGCTGCTGTAGGGCTGATTGTGGTCAGATCTATTGGGCAGGAGGTGCTCTGGGGCATATGTGTGTCAGATCTAAGGGGCAGGAGTTGCTGTGGGGCACATGTGGGTCAGATATACGGGGCAGGAGTTGCTGTGGGGTAGATGTGGGTCAGATCTATGGGGCAGGTGCTGCTGTGGGGATGTTGTGGCTCAGATCTATGGGGCAGGGGCTGCTATGAGGCATATATGGGTGAGATATATGGGGCAGGAGCTGCTACGGGGATGATTGCGCTAAGATCAATAGGGCAGGAGCTGCTGTGAGGCAGATGTGGGTCAGATTTATTGGGAAGGATCTGCTGTGGGGTAGAGGTGGGTCAGATAAATGGGGCAGAAGCTGCTGTGGGGCAGAGGTGGGTCTGATCTATTGGGCAGGAGCTGCTGTGGGGCTGATTGGGATCAGATCTATGGGTCAGGAGCTTCTTTGGGGCTGATGTGGGTCAGATCTATGGGGCAGGAGCTGCTGTGTGGCTGATATGGGTCAGATCTATGTGGCATGCGCTGCTGTGGGGCAGATGTGGGTCAGATCTATGGGGCAGGAGCTGCAGTGGGGATGGTTGCGGTAAGATCTATAGGGCAGGAGCTGCTGTGAGGCAGATGTAGGTCAGATCTATGGGGCAGGAGCTCTTGTGGGACTGATGAGGGTCAGACCTCTAAGGCTGGAGCTGATCTGGGTCAGATCTATGTGTCAGGAGCTGATGTGGGTCAGATCTATGGGGCAGAAGCTGTTGTGTTGCAGATGAGGGTCAGATCTATGCGGCAGGAGCTGCTGTGGGGCTGATGTGGGTCAGATCTTTAGGGCAGGAGCTGTTGTGGGGTAGACGTGGGTAAGATCTATGTGGCAGGAGCTTCTGTCGGGCTGATGTGGGTCAGATCTATGGGGCAGGAGCTGCTGTGTGGCAGATGTGGGTCTGATCTATGGGGCAGGAGCTGCTGTGGGGCTGATGTGGGTCAGATCTATGGGGCAGGAGCTGCTGTGTGGCTGATGTGGGTCAGGTCTATGGGGCAGGAGCTGCTATGGGGCACATGTGTATCAGATCTATGGGGCAGGAGCTGCTGTGGGGCAGATGTAGGTCAGATCTATGGGTCAGGAACTGCTGTGGAGCTGATGTGGGTCAGATCTATGGGGCAGGAGCTGCTGTGGTGCTGCTTGGCGTCAGATCTATGGACAGGAGCTTCTTTGGGGCTGATGTGGGTCAGATCTATGGGGCAGGAGCTGCTGTGTGGCTGATATGGGTCAGATCTATGTGGCATGCGCTGCTGTGGGGTATATGTGGGTCAGATCTATGGGGCAGGAATTGCTGTGTGGATGATGTGGCTCAGATCTATGGGGCAGGAGCTGCTATGGGGCAGATGTGGGTCAGATCTATGGGGCAGGAGCTGCAGTGGGGATGATTGCGGTAAGATCTATAGGGCAGGAGCTGCTGTGAGGCAGATGTGGGTCAGATCTATTGGGAAGGATCTGCTGTGGGGTAGAGGTGGGTCACATCAATGAGGCACGAGCTGCTGTGGGCAGATGGGGGTCTGATCTATGGGGCAGAAGCTGCTGTGGGTCAGATCTATGGGGCAGGAGTTGCTGTGGGGCACATGTGGGTCGGATCTATGGGTCAGGAGCTGCTGTGGGGTAGGTGTGGGTCAGATCTATGGTACAGAAGCAGCTTTGGGGACGATGTGGCTAAGATATATGGGGCAGGAGCTGCTATGGGGCAGATGTGGGTGAGATATATGGGGCAGGATCTGATCTGGGAATGATTGCGGTAAGATCTATAGGGCAGGAGCTGCTGTGGGGTAGAGGTGGGTCAGATCAATGGGGCAGGACCTATGTGGGGCAGAGGGGGTTCTTATCTATTGGGCAGGAGCTGCTGTGGGGAACATGTGGGTCAGGTCTATAAGGCAGGTGCTGCTGTGGGGCTAATTGGGGTAAGATCTATGGGGCAGGAGCTGATGTGGGTCAGATATATGGGGCAGGAGCTGCTGCGGGGCTGATGTGGGTCAGATCTATGGGGTAGAAGCTGCTATGGGGCACATGTGTATCAGATCTATGGGGCAGTAGCTGTTGTGGGGCACATGTGGGTAAGATCTATGGGCCTGGAGCTTCTGTGGGGCAGATGTAGGTCAGATCAATGGGTCAGGAGCTGCTGTGGAGCTGATGTGGGTCAGATCTATGGGGCAGGATCTGCTGTGGGGCTGATTGGCATCAGATCTATGGGACAGGAGCTGCTGTGGTGCACATGTGGGTCAGATCGATGGGGCAGGAGCTGCTCTGCGGTATATGTGGGTCAGATCTATGGGGCAGGAGCTGCTGTGGGGCAGGTATGGTTCATATCTATGGGGCAGGAGATGTAGTGGGGCAGATGTGGATCAGATCTATGGGGCAGGAGCTGCTGTGGGGCTGATTTGGGTCAGATCTATGGGGCAGGAGCTGCTGTGGGTCAGATCTATGGGGCAGGAGCTGGTGTGGAGATGATGTGGGTCAGAACTATGTGGTAGGAGATGATGTGGGACAATGTGGGTAAGATCTATGGGGCAGGAACTGCTGTGTGGCTGCTAAGGGTCACATCTATGGGGCAGGAGCTTCTGTGGGGCACATGTGGTTCAGATCTATGGGGCAGGAGATGCTGTGGAGCTGATGTGGGTCAGATCTATGGGGCAGGAGCTGCTGTAGGGCTGATTGGGGTCAGATCTATGGGGCAGGAGATGATGTGGGGCACATTTGTGTCAGATCTATGGGGCAGGAGTTGCTGTGGGGCACATGTGGGTCAGATCCAAGGGGGAGGCGCTGCTGTGGGGTAGATGTGGGTCAGATCTATGGGGCAGGAGCTGCTGTGGGGATGATGTGGCTCAGATCTATGGGGTAGGAGCTGCTATGGGGCAGATTTGGGTCAGGTATATGGGGCAGGAGCTGCTGTGGGGCTGATTGCAATAAGTTCTATGGGGCAGGAGCTGCTGTGAGGCAGATGTGGGTCAGATCTATTGGGAAGGATCTGCTGTGGGGTAGAGGTGGGTCAGATCTATGGGGCAGAAGCTGCTGTGGGGTAGATGTGGGTCAGATCTATGGGGCAGGCGCTGCTGTGGGGCAGAAGTGGGTCAGATTTAACGGGCAGGAGTAGCTGTTGGGGTGATGTGGGTCAGATCTATGGGGTGTAGCTGCTCTGGGGCAGATGTGGGTCAGATCTATGAGGCACGAGGTGCTGTGGGGCTTATGGGGGTCAGATCTATGGGGCAGGAGGTGCTGTGGGGCTGATGTGCTTCTGATCTGTTGGGCAGGAGCTGCTGTGGGGCGTATGTGTGTCAGATCAATGGGGGTGGAACTGCTGTGGGGCACTTGTGGGTCAAATCTTAGGGGCAGGAAATTCTGTGGGTCAGATGTGGGTCAGATCTTAGGGGCAGGAAATTCTGTGGGGCAGATCTCTGGGACAGGATCTGCTGTGGGTCAGATCCATGGGGCAGGAGCTGCTGTGGGGTAGAGGTGGGTCAGATCTATGGTGCAGGTGCTGCTATGGGGCACATGTGTGTCAGGTCAATGGGGCAGGAGCTGCTGTGGGGCACATGTGGGTCAGATCTATGGGGCAGAAGGCTGCTGTGGTGAAGATGGTGGTCAGATCTATGGGGCAGAAGATGCTATGGGGCTGATGGGGGTAACTTCTATTGGGCAGGAGCTGCTCTGGGGCATATGTGGGTCAGATCTATGGGGCAGGAGCTTCTGTGGGGTAGATGTGGGTCATATCTTTGGGACAGGAGTTGCTGTGGGTCAGATCTATGTGGCAATAGCTGCTGTGGGACTGATATGGGTCAGATCTATGGGGCAGGAGCTGCTGTGGGGTAGAGGTGGGTCAGATCAATGGGGCAGGACCTATGTGGGGCAGAGGGGGTTCTTATCTATTGGGCAGGAGCTGCTGTGGGGAACATGTGGGTCAGGTCTATAAGGCAGGTGCTGCTGTGGGGCTAATTGGGGTAAGATCTATGGGGCAGGAGCTGATGTGGGTCAGATATATGGGGCAGGAGCTGCTGCGGGGCTGATGTGGGTCAGATCTATGGGGTAGAAGCTGCTGTGGGGATGATGTGGCTCAGATCTATGGGGTAGGAGCTGCTATGGGGCAGATTTGGGTCAGGTATATGGGGCAGGAGCTGCTGTGGGGCTGATTGCAATAAGTTCTATAGGGCAGGAGCTGCTGTGAGGCAGATGTGGGTCAGATCTATTGGGAAGGATCTGCTGTGGGGTAGAGGTGGGTCAGATCTATGGGGCAGAAGCTGCTGTGGGGTAGATGTGGGTCAGATCTATGGGGCAGGCGCTGCTGTGGGGCAGAAGTGGGTCAGATTTAACGGGCAGGAGTAGCTGTTGGGGTGATGTGGGTCAGATCTATGGGGTGTAGCTGCTCTGGGGCAGATGTGGGTCAGATCTATGAGGCACGAGGTGCTGTGGGGCTGATGGGGGTCAGATCTATGGGGCAGGAGGTGCTGTGGGGCTGATGTGCTTCTGATCTGTTGGGCAGGAGCTGCTGTGGGGCGTATGTGTGTCAGATCAATGGGGGTGGAACTGCTGTGGGGCACTTGTGGGTCAAATCTTAGGGGCAGGAAATTCTGTGGGTCAGATGTGGGTCAGATCTTAGGGGCAGGAAATTCTGTGGGGCAGATCTCTGGGACAGGATCTGCTGTGGGTCAGATCCATGGGGCAGGAGCTGCTGTGGGGTAGAGGTGGGTCAGATCTATGGTGCAGGTGCTGCTATGGGGCACATGTGTGTCAGGTCAATGGGGCAGGAGCTGCTGTGGGGCACATGTGGGTCAGATCTATGGGGCAGAAGGCTGCTGTGGTGAAGATGGTGGTCAGATCTATGGGGCAGAAGATGCTATGGGGCTGATGGGGGTAACTTCTATTGGGCAGGAGCTGCTCTGGGGCATATGTGGGTCAGATCTATGGGGCAGGAGCTTCTGTGGGGTAGATGTGGGTCATATCTTTGGGACAGGAGTTGCTGTGGGTCAGATCTATGTGGCAATAGCTGCTGTGGGACTGATATGGGTCAGATCTATGGGGCAGGAGCTGCTGTGGGGCAGATTTGGCTCAGGTATATGGGGCAGGAGCTGATGTTTGCCTGCTGAGGTTCAGATATATGAGGCAGGAGCTGCTATGGGGCACATGTGTATCAGATATATGGGGTAGGAGCTGTTGTGGGGCACAAGGGGGTCAGATCTATGGGGCAGGAGATGCTCTGATGAAGATGTGGTTCAGATGTATGGGGCAGGAGATGCTGTGGGTCACATGTGCGTCAGATCTATGTGGCAGGAGCTGTGTGGGGCACATGTGGGTTAGATCTATGGGGCAGGAGCTGCTCTGGGGCATATGTGGGTCAGATCTATGTGGCAGGAGCTGTGTGGGGCACATGTGGGTGTTATGGTTTTGCAATTTGGTTGGTGTTGGTATTCCACATCAGAACACCATGCTAATAATGGGAGTAAAGGGGACAAGTTTTTTTTTCTGTGAACTGCCTTAATGAGCATGTGGGGTGGGGCACCGGAAGGGAAGTGAGGAAGGGGACGGTTGCTGGACCGGCTCCCTGCGAGGAGACAACGTGGTCAGAGCTTCCTGCCTTCCACAGCTCCATCGGTGAGATTGGGGACTTGGTACTCTCTTTGTTGAAACTCTCTTGTTGTTGTTTAGCGTTATTGGGTTATTAAACTGCCATTCGTTCTCAGATCACCTTTTTTCCTCCCTCATTTTTTTTGTTAGACCTAATCGCAATCTCCCTTCCCTTCCCCGTCTCCCTAAACGCACGTGGACGGGCCGGGCCACGCCGCACTTTGCCGTACCGTGCCGTGAGAGAAAAGGGGGGGGGGCTTTTGTTCCTGCTGCCCTGGGTTTGTGCACACTGTCCCGGAGTGAGCTCTAGAGAGAACTCCGTGACAGTGGGTTAGATCTATGGGGCAGGAGCTGCTCTGGGGCATATGTGGGTCAGATCTATGTGGCAGGAGCTGCTGTGGGGCAGATCTATGGGGCAGGAGCTTCTATGGGGCTGATGTGGGACATTTCTATGGGGCAGGAGATTCTGTGGGTCACATGTGCGTCAGATCTATGGGGCAGGATCTGCTGTGGGGCTGATTGGCATCAGATCTATGGGGCAAGAGCTGCTCTGCGGTATATGTGGGTCAGATCTATGGGGCAGGAGCTGCTGTGGGGCAGGTATGGTTCATATCTATGGGGCAGGAGATGTAGTGGGGCGGATGTGGATCAGATCTATGGGGCAGGAGCTGCTGTGGGGCTGATTTGGGTCAGATCTATGGGGCAGGAGCTGCTGTGGGTCAGATCTATGGGGCAGGAGCTGGTGTGGAGATGATGTGGGTCAGAACTATGTGGTAGGAGATGATGTGGGACAATGTGGGTAAGATCTATGGGGCAGGAACTGCTGTGTGGCTGCTAAGGGTCACATCTATGGGGCAGGAGCTTCTGTGGGGCACATGTGGTTCAGATCTATGGGGCAGGAGATGCTGTGGAGCTGATGTGGGTCAGATCTATGGGGCAGGAGCTGCTGTAGGGCTGATTGGGGTCAGATCTATGGGGCAGGAGATGATGTGGGTCAGATCTATGGGGCAGGAGCTTCTTTGGGGCTGATGTGGGTCAGATCTATGGGGCAGGAGCTGCTGTGTGGCTGATATGGGTCAGATCTATGTGGCATGCGCTGCTGTGGGGCAGATGTGGGTCAGATCTATGGGGCAGGAGCTGCAGTGGGGATGGTTGCGGTAAGATCTATAGGGCAGGAGCTGCTGTGAGGCAGATGTAGGTCAGATCTATGGGGCAGGAGCTCTTGTGGGACTGATGAGGGTCAGACCTCTAAGGCTGGAGCTGATCTGGGTCAGATCTATGTGTCAGGAGCTGATGTGGGTCAGATCTATGGGGCAGAAGCTGTTGTGTTGCAGATGAGGGTCAGATCTATGTGGCAGGAGCTGCTGTGGGGCTGATGTGGGTCAGATCTTTAGGGCAGGAGCTGTTGTGGGGTAGACGTGGGTAAGATCTATGTGGCAGGAGCTTCTGTCGGGCTGATGTGGGTCAGATCTATGGGGCAGGAGCTGCTGTGTGGCAGATGTGGGTCTGATCTATGGGGCAGGAGCAGCTGTGGGGCTGATGTGGGTCAGATCTATGGGGCAGGAGCTGCTGTGTGGCTGATGTGGGTCAGGTCTATGGGGCAGGAGCTGCTATGGGGCACATGTGTATCAGATCTATGGGGCAGGAGCTGCTGTGGGGCAGATGTAGGTCAGATCTATGGGTCAGGAACTGCTGTGGAGCTGATGTGGGTCAGATCTATGGGGCAGGAGCTGCTGTGGTGCTGCTTGGCGTCAGATCTATGGACAGGAGCTTCTTTGGGGCTGATGTGGGTCAGATCTATGGGGCAGGAGCTGCTGTGTGGCTGATATGGGTCAGATCTATGTGGCATGCGCTGCTGTGGGGTATATGTGGGTCAGATCTATGGGGCAGGAATTGCTGTGTGGATGATGTGGCTCAGATCTATGGGGCAGGAGCTGCTATGGGGCAGATGGGGGTCTGATCTATGGGGCAGAAGCTGCTGTGGGTCAGATTTATGGGGCAGGAGTTGCTGTGGGGCACATGTGGGTCGGATCTATGGGTCAGGAGCTGCTGTGGGGTAGGTGTGGGTCAGATCTATGGTACAGAAGCAGCTTTGGGGATGATGTGGCTAAGATATATGGGGCAGGAGCTGCTATGGGGCAGATGTGGGTGAGATATATGGGGCAGGATCTGATCTGGGAATGATTGCGGTAAGATCTATAGGGCAGGAGCTGCTGTGGGGTAGAGGTGGGTCAGATCAATGGGGCAGGACCTATGTGGGGCAGAGGGGGTTCTTATCTATTGGGCAGGAGCTGCTGTGGGGAACATGTGGGTCAGGTCTATAAGGCAGGTGCTGCTGTGGGGCTAATTGGGGTAAGATCTATGGGGCAGGAGCTGATGTGGGTCAGATATATGGGGCAGGAGCTGCTGCGGGGCTGATGTGGGTCAGATCTATGGGGTAGAAGCTGCTATGGGGCACATGTGTATCAGATCTATGGGGCAGTAGCTGTTGTGGGGCACATGTGGGTAAGATCTATGGGCCTGGAGCTTCTGTGGGGCAGATGTAGGTCAGATCAATGGGTCAGGAGCTGCTGTGGAGCTGATGTGGGTCAGATCTATGGGGCAGGATCTGCTGTGGGGCTGATTGGCATCAGATCTATGGGACAGGAGCTGCTGTGGTGCACATGTGGGTCAGATCGATGGGGCAGGAGCTGCTCTGCGGTATATGTGGGTCAGATCTATGGGGCAGGAGCTGCTGTGGGGCAGGTATGGTTCATATCTATGGGGCAGGAGATGTAGTGGGGCGGATGTGGATCAGATCTATGGGGCAGGAGCTGCTGTGGGGCTGATTTGGGTCAGATCTATGGGGCAGGAGCTGCTGTGGGTCAGATCTATGGGGCAGGAGCTGGTGTGGAGATGATGTGGGTCAGAACTATGTGGTAGGAGATGATGTGGGACAATGTGGGTCAGATCTATGGGGCAGGAACTGCTGTGTGGCTGCTAAGGGTCACATCTATGGGGCAGGAGCTTCTGTGGGGCACATGTGGTTCAGATCTATGGGGCAGGAGATGCTGTGGAGCTGATGTGGGTCAGATCTATGGGGCAGGAGCTGCTGTAGGGCTGATTGGGGTCAGATCTATGGGGCAGGAGATGATGTGGGGCACATTTGTGTCAGATCTATGGGGCAGGAGTTGCTGTGGGGCACATGTGGGTCAGATCCAAGGGGGAGGCGCTGCTGTGGGGTAGATGTGGGTCAGATCTATGGGGCAGGAGCTGCTGTGGGGATGATGTGGCTCAGATCTATGGGGTAGGAGCTGCTATGGGGCAGATTTGGGTCAGGTATATGGGGCAGGAGCTGCTGTGGGGCTGATTGCAATAAGTTCTATGGGGCAGGAGCTGCTGTGAGGCAGATGTGGGTCAGATCTATTGGGAAGGATCTGCTGTGGGGTGGAGGTGGGTCAGATCTATGGGGCAGAAGCTGCTGTGGGGTAGATGTGGGTCAGATCTATGGGGCAGGCGCTGCTGTGGGGCAGAAGTGGGTCAGATTTAACGGGCAGGAGTAGCTGTTGGGGTGATGTGGGTCAGATCTATGGGGTGTAGCTGCTGTGGGGCAGATGTGGGTCAGATCTATGAGGCACGAGGTGCTGTGGGGCTTATGGGGGTCAGATCTATGGGGCAGGAGGTGCTGTGGGGCTGATGTGCTTCTGATCTGTTGGGCAGGAGCTGCTGTGGGGCGTATGTGTGTCAGATCAATGGGGGTGGAACTGCTGTGGGGCACTTGTGGGTCAAATCTTAGGGGCAGGAAATTCTGTGGGTCAGATGTGGGTCAGATCTTAGGGGCAGGAAATTCTGTGGGGCAGATCTCTGGGACAGGATCTGCTGTGGGTCAGATCCATGGGGCAGGAGCTGCTGTGGGGTAGAGGTGGGTCAGATCTATGGTGCAGGTGCTGCTATGGGGCACATGTGTGTCAGGTCAATGGGGCAGGAGCTGCTGTGGGGCACATGTGGGTCAGATCTATGGGGCAGAAGGCTGCTGTGGTGAAGATGGTGGTCAGATCTATGGGGCAGAAGATGCTATGGGGCTGATGGGGGTAACTTCTATTGGGCAGGAGCTGCTCTGGGGCATATGTGGGTCAGATCTATGGGGCAGGAGCTTCTGTGGGGTAGATGTGGGTCATATCTTTGGGACAGGAGTTGCTGTGGGTCAGATCTATGTGGCAATAGCTGCTGTGGGACTGATATGGGTCAGATCTATGGGGCAGGAGCTGCTGTGGGGCAGATTTGGCTCAGGTATATGGGGCAGGAGCTGATGTTTGCCTGCTGAGGTTCAGATATATGAGGCAGGAGCTGCTATGGGGCACATGTGTATCAGATATATGGGGTAGGAGCTGTTGTGGGGCACAAGGGGGTCAGATCTATGGGGCAGGAGATGCTCTGATGAAGATGTGGTTCAGATGTATGGGGCAGGAGATGCTGTGGGTCACATGTGCGTCAGATCTATGTGGCAGGAGCTGTGTGGGGCACATGTGGGTTAGATCTATGGGGCAGGAGCTGCTCTGGGGCATATGTGGGTCAGATCTATGTGGCAGGAGCTGTGTGGGGCACATGTGGGTGTTATGGTTTTGCAATTTGGTTGGTGTTGGTATTCCACATCAGAACACCATGCTAATAATGGGAGTAAAGGGGACAAGTTTTTTTTTCTGTGAACTGCCTTAATGAGCATGTGGGGTGGGGCACCGGAAGGGAAGTGAGGAAGGGGACGGTTGCTGGACCGGCTCCCTGCGAGGAGACAACGTGGTCAGAGCTTCCTGCCTTCCACAGCTCCATCGGTGAGATTGGGGACTTGGTACTCTCTTTGTTGAAACTCTCTTGTTGTTGTTTAGCGTTATTGGGTTATTAAACTGCCATTCGTTCTCAGATCACCTTTTTTCCTCCCTCATTTTTTTTGTTAGACCTAATCGCAATCTCCCTTCCCTTCCCCGTCTCCCTAAACGCACGTGGACGGGCCGGGCCACGCCGCACTTTGCCGTACCGTGCCGTGAGAGAAAAGGGGGGGGGGCTTTTGTTCCTGCTGCCCTGGGTTTGTGCACACTGTCCCGGAGTGAGCTCTAGAGAGAACTCCGTGACAGTGGGTTAGATCTATGGGGCAGGAGCTGCTCTGGGGCATATGTGGGTCAGATCTATGTGGCAGGAGCTGCTGTGGGGCAGATCTATGGGGCAGGAGCTTCTATGGGGCTGATGTGGGACATTTCTATGGGGCAGGAGATTCTGTGGGTCACATGTGCGTCAGATCTATGGGGCAGGAGCTGCTGTGGGGCAGATGTGGGTCAGATCAATAGGGCAGGAGTTGCTGTGGGGCTGATGTGGGTCAGATCTATGTCGCAGGAGCTGCTCTGGGGCATATGTGGGTCAGATCTTTGGGGCAGGAGCTGCTGTGGGGCTGATTTGGGTCAGATCTATGGGGCAGGAGCTGCTGTGGGGCTGATTTGGGTCAGATCTATGGGGCAGGAGTTGCTGTGGGGCTGATGAGGGACAGATCTATGGGCAGGAACTTCTGTGGGGCATATGTGGGTCAGATCTATTGGTCAGGAGCTGCTCTGGGGCACATGTGGGTCAGATCTATAGGGGAGGAGCTGCTGTGGAACTGATGTGGGTCCGTTCTATGGGGCAGGAGCTGCTATGGGGCAGATGTGGGTCACATCTATGGGGCAGGAGCTGCTGTGGGGCAGATGTGGGTCAGAACAATGGGGCAGGATCTGCTGTGGGGCAGATTTTCATCACATCTATGTGGGAGAAGATGGTTTCGGGCTGATGGGGGTCTCATGTATGCGGCAGGAGCTGCTGTGGGGCTGATGTGGGTCGTATCTTTAGGGCAGGATCTGCTGTGGGTCAGATCTATGGGGCAGGATATGCAGTGGGGTAGATGTGGATCAGATCTATGGGGCAGGCGCTGCTGTGTGTCTGATATGGGTCAGATCTATGGGGCAGGAGCTGCCATGGGGCAGATCTATTGGGCAGGAGCTGCAGTGGGTCTCATGTTGTTCAGATCTATGGGGCAGGAACTGCAGTGGGTCTCATGTTGTTCAGATCTATGGGGTTGGAGCTGCTGTGGGGCACATGTGGGTCAGATCTATGAGGCAGGAGCTGCTTTGGCAAAGATGTGGGTCTGATCTATGGGGCAGGAGTAGCTGTGGGGCAGATGAGGGTCAGAATTATGGGGAAGGAGCTGCTGTGGGGCTGAGGGGGATCGGATCTATGGGGCAGGAGCTGTTGTGGGGCATATGTGTGTCAGATCTATGGGGCAGGAGCTGCTGTGGGGCTGATGTTGGTCTTATCAATGGGGCAGGAGATGCTGTGGGTGTAGGTCTATGGGGCAGAAGCTGCTGTCGGGCATATGTGAGCCAGATGTATCGGGCAGGAGCTGCTGTGGGTCAGATGTGGGTCACATCTTTGGGGCAGGAGCTGAGGTGGGGCAGAGGTGGGACTGATCTATTGGGCAGGAGCTACTGTGGATATGATGTGGGTCAGATCTATAGGGAATGTGCTGCTGTGGGGCTGATGTGGGTCACATCTATGGAGCAGGAGCTGCTGTGAGGCACATGTGGGTCGGGTCTATGGGGGAGGTGCTGCTGTGGGGAAGATGTGGGTCTGATCAATGGGGAAGGAGCTGCTGTGGGGATGATGTGGGTCAGATCTATGGGGCAGGAGCTGCTGTGTGACTGATGAGGGTCAGATCTATGGGGCAGGAGCTGCTGTGGGTCAGATGTGGGTCAGAACTATGGGGCACGAGATGCTGTGGAGATGATGTGGGTAAGATCTATGGGCCAGGAGCTGCTGGGGGCTGATGTAGGTCAGATCTATGGGGCAGGAGCTGCTGTGGGGCAGATGTGGGTCAGATATTTGGGGCAGGAGATGCTGTGGTTCAAATCTATGGGGCAGGAGATGCTGTGGAGATGATGTGGGTCAGATATTTGGGGCAGGAGATGCTGTGGTTCAGATCTATGGGGCAGAAGCTGCTGTGGGGCTGATGTGGGTAAGATCTATGGGGCAGGAGCTGCTGTGGGGCAGATGTGATTCAGATCTATGTGGCAGGAGCTGCTGTGGTGCTGATGTGGGTCAGATCTATGGGGCAGGAGCTGCTGTGGGGCTGACGTGGGTCAGATATATGGGGCAGTAGCTGATGTGGGGCAGATGTGGGTCCGAACAATGGGGCAGGAGCTACTGTGGAGATTATGTGGGTAAGATCTATGGGGCAGATGCTGCTGTCAGGCAAATATGAGTCAGATCTATGGGACAGGAGCTGCTGTGGGGCAGATCTATGGGACAGGAGCTGCTGTGTGGCTGATGTGGGTCAGATCTATGGGGCAGGTGCTGCTGTGTGTCAGATCTATGGGGAAGGAGTTGCTGTGGGACAGATCTATGGGACAGGAGAGTCTCTGGGGCTGATGTGGGTCACATCTATGGGGCAGGAGCTGCTGTGGGGTAGATGTGGGTCAGATCTATGGGGCAGGAGCCGCTTTGGGGCTTATGGGGGTTAGATCATTTCGGTAGGAGCTGCTGTGGGTCAGATATATGGGGCAGGAGATGCAGTGGGGCAGTAGTGGGTCAGATCTATTGAGAAGGATCTGCTGTGGGGTAGATGTGGGTCAGATCTATGGGGAGGGAGCAGCTGTGGGACTGATGGGGTTTAGATCCATTGAGCAGGAGCTGCTGTCGGTCAGAACTATGGGGCAGGAGCTGCTGTGAGGCAGAGGTGGGTCAGATCTATGGGGCACGAGCTGCTGTGGGTCAGATCTATGGGGCAGGAGCTGCTGTGGGACACATGTGGTTCAGATTTATGGGTAGGTGTAGCTGTGGGGCTCATATGGGTCAGATCTATGGGGCAGGAGCTGCTGTGTGGCTGATATGGTTCAGATCAATGGGGCAGGAGCTGGTGTGGGGCTGATGTGGGTCAGATCTATGGGGCAGGAGCTGGTGTGGGGCTGATTTGGGTCAGATCTATGGGGCAGGAGCTGCTGTGGGGCAGATCTATGGGACAGGCTCTGCTCTGGGGCACATCTGGGTAAGATCTATGGGGCAGCAGCTACTGTGGGGTAGATGTGGGTCAGATCTATGGGGCAGGAGCTGCTGTGGGGCAGATGTAGGTCAGATCTATGGGGCAGGAGCTCTTGTGGGACTGATGAGGGTCAGACCTCTAAGGCTGGAGCTGATCTGGGTCAGATCTATGTGTCAGGAGCTGATGTGGGTCAGATCTATGGGGCAGAAGCTGTTGTGTTGCAGATGAGGGTCAGATCTATGTGGCAGGAGCTGCTGTGGGGAAGATGTGGGTCAGATCTGTAGGGCAGGAGCTGTTGTGGGGTAGACGTGGGTAAGATCTATGTGGCAGGAGCTTCTGTCGGGCTGATGTGGGTCAGATCTATGGGGCAGGAGCTGCTGTGGGGCAGATGTGGGTCTGATCTATGGGGCAGGAGCTGCTGTGGGGCTGATGTGGGTCAGATCTATGGGGCAGGAGCTGCTGTGTGGCTGATGTGGGTCAGATCTATGGGGCAGGAGCTGCTATGGGGCACATGTGTATCAGATCTATGGGGCAGGAGCTGCTGTGGGGCAGATGTAGGTCAGATCTATGGGTCAGGAACTGCTGTGGAGCTGATGTGGGTCAGATCTATGGGGCAGGAGCTGCTGCGGTGCTGCTTGGCGTCAGATCTATGGACAGGAGCTTCTTTGGGGCTGATGTGGGTCAGATCTATGGGGCAGGAGCTGCTGTGTGGCTGATATGGGTCAGATCTATGTGGCATGCGCTGCTGTGGGGTATATGTGGGTCAGATCTATGGGGCAGGAATTGCTGTGTGGATGATGTGGCTCAGATCTATGGGGCAGGAGCTGCTATGGGGCAGATGTGGGTCAGATCTATGGGGCAGGAGCTGCAGTGGGGATGATTGCGGTAAGATCTATAGGGCAGGAGCTGCTGTGAGGCAGATGTGGGTCAGATCTATTGGGAAGGATCTGCTGTGGGGTAGAGGTGGGTCACATCAATGAGGCACGAGCTGCTGTGGGCAGATGGGGGTCTGATCTATGGGGCAGAAGCTGCTGTGGGTCAGATCTATGGGGCAGGAGTTGCTGTGGGGCACATGTGGGTCGGATCTATGGGTCAGGAGCTGCTGTGGGGTAGATGTGGGTCAGATCTATGGTACAGAAGCAGCTTTGGGGATGATGTGGCTAAGATATATGGGGCAGGAGCTGCTATGGGGCAGATGTGGGTGAGATATATGGGGCAGGATCTGATCTGGGAATGATTGCGGTAAGATCTATAGGGCAGGAGCTGCTGTGGGGTAGAGGTGGGTCAGATCAATGGGGCAGGACCTATGTGGGGCAGAGGGGGTTCTTATCTATTGGGCAGGAGCTGCTGTGGGGAACATGTGGGTCAGGTCTATAAGGCAGGTGCTGCTGTGGGGCTAATTGGGGTAAGATCTATGGGGCAGGAGCTGATGTGGGTCAGATATATGGGGCAGGAGCTGCTGCGGGGCTGATGTGGGTCAGATCTATGGGGTAGAAGCTGCTATGGGGCACATGTGTATCAGATCTATGGGGCAGTAGCTGTTGTGGGGCACATGTGGGTAAGATCTATGGGCCTGGAGCTTCTGTGGGGCAGATGTAGGTCAGATCAATGGGTCAGGAGCTGCTGTGGAGCTGATGTGGGTCAGATCTATGGGGCAGGATCTGCTGTGGGGCTGATTGGCATCAGATCTATGGGACAGGAGCTGCTGTGGTGCACATGTGGGTCAGATCGATGGGGCAGGAGCTGCTCTGCGGTATATGTGGGTCAGATCTATGGGGCAGGAGCTGCTGTGGGGCAGGTATGGTTCATATCTATGGGGCAGGAGATGTAGTGGGGCGGATGTGGATCAGATCTATGGGGCAGGAGCTGCTGTGGGGCTGATTTGGGTCAGATCTATGGGGCAGGAGCTGCTGTGGGTCAGATCTATGGGGCAGGAGCTGGTGTGGAGATGATGTGGGTCAGAACTATGTGGTAGGAGATGATGTGGGACAATGTGGGTCAGATCTATGGGGCAGGAACTGCTGTGTGGCTGCTAAGGGTCACATCTATGGGGCAGGAGCTTCTGTGGGGCACATGTGGTTCAGATCTATGGGGCAGGAGATGCTGTGGAGCTGATGTGGGTCAGATCTATGGGGCAGGAGCTGCTGTAGGGCTGATTGGGGTCAGATCTATGGGGCAGGAGATGATGTGGGGCACATTTGTGTCAGATCTATGGGGCAGGAGTTGCTGTGGGGCACATGTGGGTCAGATCCAAGGGGGAGGCGCTGCTGTGGGGTAGATGTGGGTCAGATCTATGGGGCAGGAGCTGCTGTGGGGATGATGTGGCTCAGATCTATGGGGTAGGAGCTGCTATGGGGCAGATTTGGGTCAGGTATATGGGGCAGGAGCTGCTGTGGGGCTGATTGCAATAAGTTCTATGGGGCAGGAGCTGCTGTGAGGCAGATGTGGGTCAGATCTATTGGGAAGGATCTGCTGTGGGGTGGAGGTGGGTCAGATCTATGGGGCAGAAGCTGCTGTGGGGTAGATGTGGGTCAGATCTATGGGGCAGGCGCTGCTGTGGGGCAGAAGTGGGTCAGATTTAACGGGCAGGAGTAGCTGTTGGGGTGATGTGGGTCAGATCTATGGGGTGTAGCTGCTCTGGGGCAGATGTG
Organism: Coturnix japonica; assembly: GCF_054131305.1. Lineage (NCBI taxonomy): Eukaryota > Metazoa > Chordata > Aves > Galliformes > Phasianidae > Coturnix > Coturnix japonica. Next base: position 2,154,650 of record NW_028188945.1, read on the forward strand.
GGTCAGATCTATGAGGCACGAGGTGCTGTGGGGCTGATGGGGGTCAGATCTATGGGGCAGGAGGTGCTGTGGGGCTGATGTGCTTCTGATCTGTTGGGCAGGAGCTGCTGTGGGGCGTATGTGTGTCAGATCTATGGGGGTGGAACTGCTGTGGGGCACTTGTGGGTCAAATCTTAGGGGCAGGAAATTCTGTGGGTCAGATGTGGGTCAGATCTTAGGGGCAGGAAATTCTGTGGGGCAGGTCTCTGGGACAGGATCTGCTGTGGGTCAGATCCATGGGGCAGGAGCTGCTGTGGGGTAGAGGTGGGTCAGATCTATGGTGCAGGTGCTGCTATGGGGCACATGTGTGTCAGGTCAATGGGGCAGTAGCTGCTGTGGGGCACATGTGGGTCAGATCTATGGGGCAGAAGGCTGCTGTGGTGAAGTTGGTGGTCAGATCTATGGGGCAGAAGATGCTATGGGGCTGATGGGGGTAACTTCTATTGGGCAGGAGCTGCTCTGGGGCATATGTGGGTCAGATCTATGGGGCAGGAGCTTCTGTGGGGTAGATGTGGGTCATATCTTTGGGACAGGAGTTGCTGTGGGTCAGATCTATGTGGCAATAGCTGCTGTGGGACTGATATGGGTCAGATCTATGGGGCAGGAGCTGCTGTGGGGCAGATTTGGCTCAGGTATATGTGGCAGGAGCTGATGTTTGCCTGCTGAGGTTCAGATATATGAGGCAGGAGCTGCTATGGGGCACATGTGTATCAGATATATGGGGTAGGAGCTGTTGTGGGGCACAAGGGGGTCAGATCTATGGGGCAGGAGATGCTCTGATGAAGATGTGGTTCAGATGTATGGGGCAGGAGATACTGTGGGTCACATGTGCGTCAGATCTATGTGGCAGGAGCTGTGTGGGGCACATGTGGGTTAGATCTATGGGGCAGGAGCTGCTCTGGGGCATATGTGGGTCAGATCTATGTGGCAGGAGCTGCTGTGGGGCAGATCTATGGGGCAGGAGCTACTGTGGAGATTATGTGGATCAGAACTATATGGTAGGAGATGCGGTGGGACAATGTGGGCTAGATCTATGGGGCAGGAGCTGATGTTTGCCTGCTGGGGTTCAGATATATGAGGCAGGAGCTGCTGTGGGGCACATGTGGATCAGATCTATGGGGCAGGAGCTTCTATAGGGCTGATGTGGGCCAGATCTATGGGGCAGGATCTGCTGTCGGGTAGATATGGGTCAGATCTATGGGGCAGGAACTGCTGTGGGGGAGATGTGGATCTGATCTATTGGGCAGGAGCTGCTGTGGGGCTGATGTGGGTCAGATCTATGAGGCAGGAGCTGCTGTGGGGCACATGTGGATCAGACCTATGGGGCAGGAGCTTCTGTGGGTCACATGTGCGTCAGATCTATGGGGCAGGAGCTGCTGTGGGGCAGATGTGGGTCAGATCTATGGGGCAGGAGCTTCTATGGGGCTGATGTGGGACATTTCTATGGGGCAGGAGATTCTGTGGGTCACATGTGCGTCAGATCTATGGGGCAGGAGCTGCTGTGGGGCAGATGTGGGTCAGATCAATAGGGCAGGAGTTGCTGTGGGGCACATGTGGGTACGATGTATAGGGCAGGATCTGCTGTGGGGCTGATGTGGGTCAGATCTATGTCGCAGGAGCTGCTCTGGGGCATATGTGGGTCAGATCTTTGGGGCAGGAGCTGCTGTTGGGCTTATTTGGGTCAGATCTATGGGGCAGGAGTTGCTGTGGGGCTGATGAGGGACAGATCTATGGGGCAGGAACTTCTGTGGGGCATATGTGGGTCAGATCTATTGGTCAGGAGCTGCTCTGGGGCACATGTGGGTCAGATCTATAGGGGAGGAGCTGCTGTGGAACTGATGTGGGTCAGATCTATGGGGCAGGAGCTGCTGTGGGGCAGATGTGGGGCAGAACAATGGGGCAGGATCTGCTGTGGGGCAGATTTTCATCACATCTATGTGGGAGAAGATGGTTTCGGGCTGATGGGGGTCTCATGTATGCGGCAGGAGCTGCTGTGGGGCTGATGTGGGTCGTATCTTTAGGGCAGGATCTGCTGTGGGTCAGATCTATGGGGCAGGATATGCAGTGGGGTAGATGTGGATCAGATCTATGGGGCAGGAGCTGCCATGGGGCAGATCTATTGGGCAGGAGCTGCAGTGGGTCTCATGTTGTTCAGATCTATGGGGCAGGAACTGCAGTGGGTCTCATGTTGTTCAGATCTATGGGGTTGGAGCTGCTGTGGGGCACATGTGGGTCAGATCTATGAGGCAGGAGCTGCTTTGGCAAAGATGTGGGTCTGATCTATGGGGCAGGAGTAGCTGTGGGGCAGATGAGGGTCAGAATTATGGGGAAGGAGCTGCTGTAGGGCTGAGGGGGATCGGATCTATGGGGCAGGAGCTGTTGTGGGGCATATGTGTGTCAGATCTATGGGGCAGGAGCTGCTGTGGGGCTGATGTTGGTCTTATCAATGGGGCAGGAGATGCTGTGGGTGTAGGTCTATGGGGCAGAAGCTGCTGTCGGGCATATGTGAGCCAGATGTATCGGGCAGGAGCTGCTGTGGGTCAGATGTGGGTCACATCTTTGGGGCAGGAGCTGAGGTGGGGCAGAGGTGGGACTGATCTATTGGGCAGGAGCTACTGTGGATATGATGTGGGTCAGATCTATAGGGAATGTGCTGCTGTGGGGCTGATGTGGGTCACATCTATGGAGCAGGAGCTGCTGTGAGGCACATGTGGGTCGGGTCTATGGGGGAGGTGCTGCTGTGGGGAAGATGTGGGTCTGATCAATGGGGAAGGAGCTGCTGTGGGGATGATGTGGGTCAGATCTATGGGGCAGGAGCTGCTGTGTGACTGATGAGGGTCAGATCTATGGGGCAGGAGCTGCTGTGGGTCAGATGTGGGTCAGAACTATGGGGCACGAGATGCTGTGGAGATGATGTGGGTAAGATCTATGGGCCAGGAGCTGCTGGGGGCTGATGTAGGTCAGATCTATGGGGCAGGAGCTGCTGTGGGGCAGATGTGGGTCAGATATTTGGGGCAGGAGATGCTGTGGTTCAAATCTATGGGGCAGGAGATGCTGTGGAGATGATGTGGGTCAGATATTTGGGGCAGGAGATGCTGTGGTTCAGATCTATGGGGCAGAAGCTGCTGTGGGGCTGATGTGGGTAAGATCTATGGGGCAGGAGCTGCTGTGGGGCAGATGTGATTCAGATCTATGTGGCAGGAGCTGCTGTGGTGCTGATGTGGGTCAGATCTATGGGGCAGGAGCTGCTGTGGGGCTGACGTGGGTCAGATATATGGGGCAGTAGCTGATGTGGGGCAGATGTGGGTCCGAACAATGGGGCAGGAGCTACTGTGGAGATTATGTGGGTAAGATCTATGGGGCAGATGCTGCTGTCAGGCAAATATGAGTCAGATCTATGGGACAGGAGCTGCTGTGGGGCAGATCTATGGGACAGGAGCTGCTGTGTGGCTGATGTGGGTCAGATCTATGGGGCAGGTGCTGCTGTGTGTCAGATCTATGGGGAAGGAGTTGCTGTGGGGCAGATCTATGGGACAGGAGAGTCTCTGGGGCTGATGTGGGTCACATCTATGGGGCAGGAGCTGCTGTGGGGTAGATGTGGGTCAGATCTATGGGGCAGGAGCCGCTTTGGGGCTTATGGGGGTTAGATCATTTCGGTAGGAGCTGCTGTGGGTCAGATATATGGGGCAGGAGATGCAGTGGGGCAGTAGTGGGTCAGATCTATTGAGAAGGATCTGCTGTGGGGTAGATGTGGGTCAGATCTATGGGGCAGGAGCTGCTGTGGGGTAGATGTGGGTCAGATATATGGGGCAGGAGCTGCTGTGGGGCAGATGTGGGTCTGATCTATGGGGCAGGAGATGTTGTGGGTCAGATCTATGGGGCAGAAGCTGCTCTGGGGCTGATTTGGGTCAGTTTTTTGGGAAAGGTGCTGCTTTGGGGCTGATGTGGGTCAGATCTATGGGGCAGGTGGTGCTGTTGGTCTCATTGGTGTAAGATCTATGGGGCAGGAGCTGCTGTGGGACTGATGTGGGTCAGATCTATTTGTCAGGAGCTTCTCTGTGGCACATGTGGGTAAGATCTATGGGGAGGGAGCAGCTGTGGGACTGATGGGGTTTAGATCCATTGAGCAGGAGCTGCTGTCGGTCAGAACTATGGGGCAGGAGCTGCTGTGAGGCAGAGGTGGGTCAGATCTATGGGGCACGAGCTGCTGTGGGTCAGATCTATGGGGCAGGAGCTGCTGTGGGACACATGTGGTTCAGATTTATGGGTAGGTGTAGCTGTGGGGCTCATATGGGTCAGATCTATGGGGCAGGAGCTGCTGTGTGGCTGATATGGTTCAGATCAATGGGGCAGGAGCTGGTGTGGGGCTGATGTGGGTCAGATCTATGGGGCAGGAGCTGGTGTGGGGCTGATTTGGGTCAGATCTATGGGGCAGGAGCTGCTGTGGGGCAGATCTATGGGACAGGCTCTGCTCTGGGGCACATCTGGGTAAGATCTATGGGGCAGCAGCTACTGTGGGGTAGATGTGGGTCAGATCTATGGGGCAGGAGCTGCTGTGGGGCAGATGTAGGTCAGATCTATGGGGCAGGAGCTCTTGTGGGACTGATGAGGGTCAGACCTCTAAGGCTGGAGCTGATCTGGGTCAGATCTATGTGTCAGGAGCTGATGTGGGTCAGATCTATGGGGCAGAATCTGTTGTGTTGCAGATGAGGGTCAGATCTATGTGGCAGGAGCTGCTGTGGGGCTGATGTGGGTCAGATCTGTAGGGCAGGAGCTGTTGTGGGGTAGACGTGGGTAAGATCTATGTGGCAGGAGCTGCTGTCGGGCTGATGTGGGTCAGATCTATGGGGCAGGAGCTGCTGTGGGGCAGATGTGGGTCTGATCTATGGGGCAGGAGCTGCTGTGGGGCTGATGTGGGTCAGATCTATGGGGCAGGAGCTGCTGTGTGGCTGATGTGGGTCAGATCTATGGGGCAGGAGCTGCTATGGGGCACATGTGTATCAGATCTATGGGGCAGGAGCTGCTGTGGGGCAGATGTAGGTCAGATCTATGGGTCAGGAACTGCTGTGGAGCTGATGTGGGTCAGATCTATGGGGCAGGAGCTGCTGTGGTGCTGCTTGGCGTCAGATCTATGGACAGGAGCTTCTTTGGGGCTGATGTGGGTCAGATCTATGGGGCAGGAGCTGCTGTGTGGCTGATATGGGTCAGATCTATGTGGCATGCGCTGCTGTGGGGTATATGTGGGTCAGATCTATGGGGCAGGAATTGCTGTGTGGATGATGTGGCTCAGATCGATGGGGCAGGAGCTGCTATGGGGCAGATGTGGGTCAGATCTATGGGGCAGGAGCTGCAGTGGGGATGATTGCGGTAAGATCTATAGGGCAGGAGCTGCTGTGAGGCAGATGTGGGTCAGATCTATTGGGAAGGATCTGCTGTGGGGTAGAGGTGGGTCACATCAATGAGGCAGGAGCTGCTGTGGGCAGATGTGGGTCTGATCTATGGGGCAGATGCTGCTGTCAGGCAAATATGAGTCAGATCTATGGGTCAGGAGCTGCTGTGGGGCAGATCTATGGGACAGGAGCTACTGTGTGGCTGATGTGGGTCAGATCTATGGGGCAGGTGCTGCTGTGTGTCAGATCTATGGGGAAGGAGTTGCTGTGGGGCAGATCTATGGGACAGGAGAGTCTCTGGGGCTGATGTGGGTCACATCTATGGGGCAGGAGCTGCTGTGGGGTAGATGTGGGTCAGATCTATGGGGCAGGAGCCGCTTTGGGGCTTATGGGGGTTAGATCATTTCGGTAGGAGCTGCTGTGGGTCAGATATATGGGGCAGGAGATGCAGTGGGGCAGTAGTGGGTCAGATCTATTGAGAAGGATCTGCTGTGGGGTAGATGTGGGTCAGATCTATGGGGCAGGAGCTGCTGTGGGGTAGATGTGGGTCAGATATATGGGGCAGGAGCTGCTGTGGGGCAGATGTGGGTCTGATCTATGGGGCAGGAGATGTTGTGGGTCAGATCTATGGGGCAGAAGCTGCTCTGGGGCTGATTTGGGTCAGTTTTTTGGGAAAGGTGCTGCTTTGGGGCTGATGTGGGTCAGATCTATGGGGCAGGTGGTGCTGTTGGTCTCATTGGTGTAAGATCTATGGGGCAGGAGCTGCTGTGGGACTGATGTGGGTCAGATCTATTTGTCAGGAGCTTCTCTGTGGCACATGTGGGTCAGATCTATGGGGAGGGAGCAGCTGTGGGACTGATGGGGTTTAGATCAATTGAGCAGGAGCTGCTGTCGGTCAGAACTATGGGGCAGGAGCTGCTGTGAGGCAGAGGTGGGTCAGATCTATGGGGCACGAGCTGCTGTGGGTCAGATCTATGGGGCAGGAGCTGCTGTGGGACACATGTGGTTCAGATTTATGGGTAGGTGTAGCTGTGGTGCTGATGTGGGTCAGATCTATGGGGCAGGAGCTGCTGTGGGGCTGACATGGGTCAGATATATGGGGCAGTAGCTGATGTGGGACACATGTGGTTCAGATTTATGGGTAGGTGTAGCTGTGGTGCTGATGTGGGTCAGATCTATGGGGCAGGAGCTGCTTTGGGGCTGATGTGGGTCAGATCTATGGGGCAGGTGGTGCTGTTGGTCTCATTGGTGTAAGATCTATGGGGCAGGAGCTGCTGTCGGGCTGATGTGGGTCAGATCTATGGGGCAGGAGCTGCTGTGGGGCAGATGTGGGTCGGATCTATGGGGCAGGAGCTGCTGTGTGTCAGATATATGGGGCAGGAGAAGCTGTGGGTCAGATCTATGGGGCAGGAGATGCTGTGGGGCACATGTGGTTCATATCTATTGGGAAGGAGCTGCTGTGGGGCAGATGTTGGTCATATCAATGGGGTAGCTGTTGCTGTGGGTTAGATCTATGGGGCAGAAGCTCCTTTCGGGCATATGTGAGTCAGATGTATAGCAATACCTGGCCCATAGATGTGACCCTCATCAGCCTCACAGCAGCTCCTGCCCCATAGATCTGACCAACATCAGCCCCACAGCAGCTCCTGCCCCATAGATCTGAACCACATCTGACCAACAGCAGCTCCTGCCCCATAGATCTGACTCACATATGCCCGACAGCAGCTTCTGCCCCATAGATCTAACCCACAGCATCTCCTTCCCCATTGATATGACCCTCATCAGACCCACAGCTGCTCCAGCCCAATAGATATGACCCACATATACCCCTCAGCAGGTTATGCCCCATAGATCATACCCACATGTGCCCCACAGAAACTCCTGCCCCATAGATCTGACCCACAGCAGCTCCTGCCCCATAGATCAGACCCACATCTGCCCCACAGCAACTCCTGCCCCATAGATCTGACCCACATGTGCACCACAGCAGCTCCTGCCCCATCGATCTGACCCACATGTGCCCCACAACAGCTCCTGCCCCAAAGATCTGATACACATGTGCCCCATAGCAGCTCCTGCCCCATAGATCTGACCCACAGCAACCCCACAGCAGCTCCTGCCCCGTAGATCTGACCCACAGCAGCTCCTGCCTCAATAGATCATACCCCAATTAGCCCCACAGCAGAACCTATCCCATAGACCTGACCCACATGTGCCCCACAGCTTCTCCTGCTCCATAGATCTGACCCTCATCAGCCCCACAGCAGCTCCTGCCCAATAGATCAGTCCCACCTCTACCCCACAGCAGATCCTTCCCAATAGATCTGACCCACATCTGCCTCACAGCAGCTCCTGCCCTATAGATCTTACCGCAATCAGCCCCACAGCATTTCCTGCCCCATAGATCTGACCCACATCTACCCCACAGCAACTCTGGCCCCATAGATCTGACCCACATGTGCCCCACAGCAGCTCCTGCCCCATAGATCTTACCAACATCAGCGCCATAGCATCTCCTGCCCCATAGATCTGACACACAGCAGCTCCTGCCCCATAGATCTGACCCACATCTGCACTACAGCAGCTCCTGCCCCATAGATCTCACTCACATGTGCCCCAGAGCAGATACAGCCCGATAGATCTGACCCACAACTACCCCACAGCAGCTCCTGCCCCATAGATCTGACCCACATCTGCACTACAGCAGCTCCTGCCCCATACATCTGACTCACATATGCCCCACAGCTACTCCTGCCCCATAGATCTGACCAGAAATCTACCCCACAGCAGCTCCTGCCCCATAGATTTCACTCACATGTGCCCCAGAGCAGCTCCTGCCCCATAGATCTGACCCAAATCAGCCCCACACCAGCTCCTGCCCCATAGATCAGACCCACATCAGCCACACAGAAGCTCCCGCCCCATAGATATGACACACACCTGCCCCACAGCAGCTCCTTCCCTATCGATCTGAGCCACATAAGCCCCACAGCAGCACCTGTTCCGTAGATCTGAACCACATCAGCCCCACAGCAGCTCCTGCTCCATAGATATGACCCACCTCAGCTCCTGCCTCAGAGATCTTACCCACATGTGCCCCTTAGCAGCTCCTGCCCCATAGATCTGACCCACAGCAGCTCCTAACTCATAGATCTGACCCACATATGACCCACAGCAGATCCTGCCCCATAGATCTGACCCACAGCAGCTCCATAGCAGCACCTACCCCATTGATCTGACCCACATCTGCCCCACAGCAGCTCCTGCCACATAGATCTACCGACATGTGCCCCACAACAGCTCCTTCCCCAAAGATCTGATACCCATGTGCCCCACAACAGCTCCTGCCCAATAGATCTGACCCACATCTGCCCCACAGCAGCTCTTGTCTCATAGATCTTAACCACATCAGCACCACAGCAGCTCCTGCCCCATAGATCTGTCCCACATGAGCCCCACAGCAGCTCCTGCCCCATAGATCTGATCGACGTGTGCCCCACAGCAGCTCCTGCCCCATTGATCTGACTCACTTGTGCCCCACAGCAGCTCCAGTCCCATAGATCTGACCCACAGCCGCTCCTGCCCCATAGATCTGACCCACAGCAGCCCCACAGCAGCTCCTGTCCTATAGATCTGACGCACATCAGCCCCACAGCAGCTCCTGTCCTATAGATCTGACGCACATCAGCCCCACAGCAGCTCCTGTCCTATAGATCTGACGCACAGCCGCTCCTGCCCCGTAGATCTGACCCACATCTGCCCCACAGCAGCTCCTTCCCCATAGATCTGACCCATATCAGCCCCACATCAGCTCCTGTCCCATAGATCTGTCCCACAGCAGCTCCTGCCCCATAGATCAGATTCATATCTCCCCATAGCAGCTCCTGCCCCATACATCTGACTCAAATATACCCGACAGCAGCTTCTGCCCCATAGATCTGCCCCACAGCATCTCCTGCTCCATTGATATGAGCCATATCTACCCCACAGCAATTCCTGGCCCATAGATGTGACCCTCATCAGCCTCACAGCAGCTCCTGCCCCATAGATCTGACCCACATAAGCCCCTCTGCAGCTCCTGCCCCAGAGATCTCACCCAAATCATCTCCACAGCAGCTCCTGCCCCATAGATCTGACATGCATGTGCCCCACAGCAGCTGCTGCTTCATAGATCTGACCCACATCTGCCCCACAGGAGCTCCTGCCCTATAGATCTGAACCACATAAGCCCCACAGCAGCTCCTGTTCAATATGTCTCACCCACATCTGCCCCATAGCAGCTCCTGCCTCATAGATCTGAGCCACATCATCCCCACAGCAGCTCCTGCCCCATAGATATGACCCACAGCAGCCCCACAGCAGCTTATGTCTAATAGATCTGACCCATATGTGCCCCACAGCAACTCCTGCCCCATAGATCTGACCCTCAGCAGCTCCTGCCCCATAGATCAGACCCACATCTGCCCCACAGCAACTCCTGCCTCATAGATCTGACCCACATGCGCCCCACAGCAGATCCTTCCCAATAGATCTGACCCACATGTGCCCCACAGCAGCTCCTGCCCCTTAGATCTGTCCCACAGCAGCTCCTGCCTCATAGATCTGACCCTCATCATCCCCACAGCAGCTCCTGCCCCATTGATCTGACTCACATCTGCCCCACTGCAGCTCCTGCCCCATAGATCTGACCCACATCTGCCCCATAGCAGCTCCTGCCCCATATATCTGACCCATATCAGATTCACAGCAACGCCTGCCCCATAGATCTCAACCACATGAGCCCCACAGAAGCTCCTGCCCCACAGATCTGACCCACATAGGCCCCACAGCAGCTCCTGCCCCATAGGTCTGACCCACATCAGCCACACAGCAGCTCCCGCCCCACAGATCTGACCCACATGTGCCCCACAGCAGCTCCTGCCCCATAGATCTGACCCACATCAGCCACACAGCAGCTCCTGCCCCATACATCTGACCCACATGTGCCTCACAGCAGCTCCTGCCCCATAGATCTGACGCACATCTGCACCAAAGCTGCTCCTGCTCCGTAGATTTGACCCATATCAGCCCCACAGCAGCTCCTGCCCCATAGGTCTGACCCACATCAGCCACACAGCAGCTCCCGTCCCACATATCTGAGCAACACCAGCCCCACAGCAGCTCCTGCCCCATAGATCCGACCCACATCTGCCCCTTAGGAGCTCCAACCCCATAGATCTGACCGACAGCTGCTCCTGCCCCATATATCTTACCAACATCAGCGCCATAGCATATCCTGCCCCATAGATCTGACACACAGCAGCTCCTGCCCCATAGATCTCACTCACATGTGCCCCAGAGCAGATACTGACCGATATATCTGACCCACAACTACCCCACAGCAGCTCCTGCCCCATAGGTCTGACCCACATCAGCCACACAGCAGCTCCCGCCCCACAGATCTGACCAACACCAGCCCCACTGCAGCTCCTGCCCCATAGATCCGACCCACATCTGCCCCTTAGGAGCTCCAACCCCATAGATCTGACCGACAGCTGCTCCTGCCACATAGATCTCACCCACATCTGCCCCAGAACAGCTCCCGCCCCATAGATCTGACCCACATCAGCCCCAAAGAAGCTCCTGCCCCATAGGTCTGACCCACATCAGCCACACAGCAGCTCCCGCCCCATAGATCTGACCCACATCGGACCCACCACAGCTCTTGCCCCATAGATCAGACCCACATCAACCCCACAGCAGCTCCTGCCCCATATATCTTACCAACATCAGCACCATAGCATCTCCTGCCCCATAGATCTGACACACATCACCCCCACAGCAGCTCCTGCCCCATAGATCTGACCCACGTCTTCCCCACAGCAGCTCCTGCCCCATAGATCTAGCCCCCATCAGACCCACAGCAGCTCCAGTCCCATAGATCTGACCCACATCATCCCCACAACAGCTCCTGCCCCATAGATCTGACCCACATCTGCCCCACAGCAGCTCCTGCCTCATAGATCTGACCTACACACTACATCCGGATCTCACTACAGCCTCCCTTCAGGAAGTTAGAGAGAGCAATGAGGTCTCCCCTGAGCCTCCTCTTCTCCAGGCTGAACACTCCCAGCTCCCTCAGCCTCAACTCATACGGCCTGTGCTCCAGACCCCTCACCAGCTTTGTTGCCCTCCTCTGAACGCGTTCCGGGGCCTCCATGTCTTCCTTGCACTGAGGGGCCCAAAACTGAACACAGCACTCGAGCTGCGGCCTCATCAGTGCTGAGAACAGGGGGACAATCACCTCTCTGCTCCTGCTGGCAACACTGTTTCTGATGCAGGCCAGGATGCCCTTGGCCTTCTTAATATACAGCAAAGGAATCTCCTGAAAAGGAAACCAGAATATCTGGCAACATGAAACAAAGTTCTGATTCATAAAAGACTGGCAGCAAGGCCTGAATCTCTTGTGTAATCTGCTCTTGATTTATCCCATTAGCACTAGGTGGAATGCAGAAGCTTCCTGAGACGTGATAATCAAAACCTAGTCCAATGCCTTTAAAAAAGCCTTTAAGAGATTACTCCTCCTTGGCTGTTTAAAATAAACTTAGGTAATACAAAATGTTGGAAAATTTTTGGACAGCTCCCCAGGGCCGGGCTTTGGAAGGCCGTATTGACGAGAGTCAATCAAGCTCCGGCTGCAGGCGTATATGTGTGTGCCAGTTCTTCAACACAGTAGAAATCACAACTTGCTGCGTGATCAAAATTCTGCATGTTCTACTCCTGAACCCCAATTACTTCCAACGGTGTTAAATTACCCCTTGATCTCAAAGCTGAACAAAACAACAAAATGCCACACCAATACTGAATACATAAAAACAAACAACTCCTTGGGCCTCAAGGGGAGGCTGATGCACAGGCCACGGCTGCCAGCGTGCAGCTGGGCTTCCCAGGGCAAACAGCAGCACACGGTGCATCAGAAGCTGAAAGAACCCTCAGGGAAGAGAGGCCAACTCAAGGGGCTGAGCACGGGACACCCTTCTTCCTGCCGGGCTGCTTCCCCTCCTCTGGTTTCTTTCTGTCAGTCCTCAGAGAGCAAGGAGATGCTCACAGCCTGTCACCAGCACTTACGGGTTGGCTGAAAGGCCACAGGTTGGGAAGACCAACAAGGAAACGGGGGAAAACCTGCACCATGTCAAGGGAGAGACGTGAAGCCGACCGCTTCATCGCCCTGTGATTGCCAGCCCAAGCGAGGGACGTTCTGACCAGCTACTGAAAGAGGCAGCACCAGGTTTAGAAAGTTCGCTTCAATTTTATTGCGTACAAAAGGACTCGGCTTCTATTTATTACCCCGCCCACACCCCAAAATGAAGCCCCAGTGCCCAGGATTTCCGCTTAGCAATCAGTCACTCAGCCTCCAGTCAGACCCAAGGAGAAGCCAAACCCCAGGGCTACGTCACCTCCTCCCTCTCCAGTCCCAGCCAGCCCTATTTCAACCTAACCCTACACCAGGCCTGGACCTCAAGAGACACACCCTGAAGGAACGCAGCGTCTCCAGCTCTTGCCGTACACCAAGTCCTGCACAGGTGAAGCCCTATTTGCTTCTAACGCAGCACAAGTCCTTCCTGTCCAGTTCACTTCCATCATCTCCACCGTCCATGACAGGGAAAGCACGGCTGTGCCGGTAAACTGGACTGTTCAGTCAGCAGGTTTTGGTGCCACCTCCGAGGAAGCGCTGCAGGTGGTTCTGCTGTCCTTTGTAGCTTCTTGCTCAGGCCATCATCGTTGCTTTCTGCTTTCCTTCTCGGCTTTCTTCCTCAGCTGAGCAGCGCTTGCCTTGCCTCAGCTTTCTTCACTCTCTCCCAAGTCTCAGTCCCCAGACTCTCCGAGTCCTACAAGAATCAATTCGGAAACGCTCAGGGAACCTTCTCAGCTAACAACTGGTTGGCGGCTCGCTTTGGGAGCTCAAGTCACCCTGCTGGGCACGTTGGGCTGCCAGAACTGGGAACCGCCTTCCTGACAGTCGGGCACACAAGAAACTCCACCCCTGTCTCGTTCCCCAAATCCCACACAAACCAGAGCCTAAAGCCCTTTCCTGCAAGGCGGTCCCTGCACGGGCGGGAGGACCCTGTGCCTGGCAGCTCATAGGGAGCAGCAGTAGCCACAGGATAAGACTGAGCTGGCACCTCCAGGCTGCTGGCAACAGTTACAGATGGTTCCCTCCCACCCAGTTGCCCGTGCCTTTCTCCTATCCCATGAGAGCACCACTTACTGCCCTTGGGAACTTGGAAACTGGCAGCATGATGGCCAGCACAGAGAAGCTGCAAAACGGCTCCGTAGAAGAGTCTGTGGCGCAGCGTGTTCTTCATTAGCATGGGCTCAGGGATCTCAGGTGGCCAGAAATGCAGTTCAGCAGCCATAGCACAGACAGCCTGCTGCTCTACTGCTCTCTTATGGAGGCTGCCTGCTGTGAGGGGGGAAAAAGAGGCATCATTACTCTCAGGCACTGTGATGGAGTTACTTCCTGCTAGAAACATTTCCAGGCTGACTTAGAGAAGTGCTCTGAAGCTTGGTCACCTTGGGCTACCGACCCAAGAACAAAGAGGGACAACAAACTTGCATTTCAATTGCCCTTTAGCGCCTGCCTCGGAGAAGAGCCCTCAGCTTTCAGTATTGCTGCACTTACAGGTGAGGGGAAGAGAAGCAAGAGGACGGGTGGGTGTCAAAGAAGGGAAAATTTACCAGGCAAGAATAAACCTATCCCTGAGCTCCATCACACACATGTGAATACTGCCTTACTAATATGAACAATAACATCATTCACACAGCTAAATTTACTCACATTCACGTACCTGGTTGTGGACATGTTCGAGGCCTCGCTGCTGCTGTGCTGTTCAACACCGGCCACAGCAATAAAGCGCGCAGAAAGCCCATCTGTTGCAGACAGAGGAGTGAGCCGTGCTTAACCAACACTGCTTCAGCGCACGCTTACAGTAAGGCACACCTACCTTGCGCTGGCCATGCAGGAAGCTCGTGACGCAGCTCCAGATGGCTCTCCTGAGGCCCAGCTTCATTTCACGGCCACTCACGCTCTGCTGCTGGACATTCTGCAACGGAAAAGCCACCGGATGCAAATCCCATCCCTCGCAGATGGCATCAGACCTCCGCTCTCATGGCAGTCGCACTCACGGCTCCGGGGGAGAAAGCAGACGTGTGCTTACCGAGCGAGCGCTGTTTGCTGCCAGCTGCTGGTAGGAACCCACGCCTAACCCTACAGTACCAACAGTAACCTATGCCTAACTCTACTATGGGAACAACAATCTACTCCTAACACTAAAGAATGAAGAGGAACAAACTCCTAACAGGAAAACACCAACTACTAACACTAAACCTACTCCTAACCTACTCCTAACACTAAAAAATGAACAATAAGCAATGCCTAACTCAAAAACACAAACAATAACCTATGCCTAACTCAAAAACACTAACAACAACCTACACCTAACTCTAAAACTAAACTAAACCCAAAAACCAACTATAGAAACAGGGACTGGAACAAACAGGGTAAAGATGGGACTGGGGGCCCACAGAATGTGGCTGCAGAATAGGCCCATAGGAGGAACAGATGTTACAAAAATGCCACCCAGCTAATGCAGGGGGCGGGGGCCGAGCAGCAGGTAAGGAGCTCAGCGCCTGGACCAGCCACGGTGGAGCTGTGACCATGCCAGCGCGGGGCCTGGCACGGTGGTGTGGTGCCAGGCCAGCTATGCCGTGGGCGGATCCACCTCCATGGGCTCCTCTGCAGGTGGATCCACCTCCATGGGCTCCTCTGCAGGTGGATCCACCTCCATTCGCTCATCTGGAGGTGGATCCACCTCCATAGGCTCCACATGGGTGGTGGTCACGGGGCTGGTCCAGGCATGATGGAATATGGCTCTCTTACCCATCCTCTGCCTGGTGGTCATGGCGGGCCCCCTCCTCCTTCTCACTCCTAGGGCCCCCAGCTCCATCCTCCCGCCTGAAACAGGGAAAACTTCTACCCTAGCCCTCTTAGCTGCCGACATGGCTGCTAACTGCCACAGCTGTCAGAGGCGAGTGCGTTGCGCGCGGCAGCGGTGACCAAGGTGACGTGGAGAGGGTTCTAAAATGGCGGCCGCACTGCTTACACTGGTGTTCCACATAGGATGAGGAGGGGGCTGGTAATAGCAGGACAAGGGGAAACTGATTGAAGTTGAAAGAGGGAAGATTTAGGTTGGATGTTAGGGGGAAAGTTGTTTACTAGCAGAGTGGTTAGGCCCTGGAACGGGCTGCCCAGGGAGGTTGTGGATGCCCCGTCCTTGGGGGTGTTCAGGGCCAGGTTGGACAGGGCCCTGGGCAACCTGATCTAGTAAAGGTGTATGTTTGGTGGCCCTGCCAGGCAGGGGGGTTTGTTCTTCATGATCCATGAGGTCCCTTCCAACCTGGGTCATTCTGTGACTCTGTGATACTGGTGTGTGGCTGTTTGTCCCAGCGCGCTGACCTTTTGTCTTCAGGTTCACCAACAAGACTGTAACTGATTTATGGAGGAGGCAAGTGATGGGTGCTACTGAGTGACAATCAACATCACTTTGTGGACATTTGAAAGCACCTTCCTCCAGAGCTGTTCACCTCCAGAAGAGGGTGCTCAGAAGTGTTTACTGGCAGAAGATCTGGCAGCTGCCCCCCCCCCCCAACAGGCCCCAGCCCGGCCTGAGCCACGTGACAGTGACAGGAAGTGCTTCCTGCAGGCGGCGGAGAGCACTTCCGGGCCATGGCGGCCATGAGCGGGGCCGGGAGGAGCGGGCTCTGTGCTGCGAACGGGGTCGGGCCTCGGTGCGGGGGCACGGAGGGGCTTTCGGGGGAGGAGCTCGCGGCGCTGCCGGCACCCAGAGGCGGCTCCCGGGCGGCTCCACGGTCTTGCTGTGCTGCGGAGTCACCCGGCCGGCCCCAAAAGCCTGGAGGCAGAGCCTGAGCCGGCCCCGGCCCGGATCGTGTGGTGCGGCTCCGGCCGTGCTGGGCTGTGCGGCACCAAGAGGAAGACGGCCGTTCGTTTGCCGGCCGCTCGCTGGCTGTAAGATCCGGGTGGCGCCGAGGCCCGGTTAAGAAACGGCGTGGATGAAGGTTTGTACGGATGGAGTGGGTCTGGATTGCAGTGAGCGGGACGAGTCCGGGCTGCGGTTTGGCGTGGTTGTGTTGGTTGCTTTGAAGGGCTGCCGTCATAGGGCGGAGGGAGGGAGAGGGAGAGGGAGGGATGAACAGGGAAGCAGAAAACAGATGCTCTGCTGGAATTCAGAATAAAGGGGGGCTAAAAGGGGGATAGTTAAAGGTAGTTTACAGAAAATGATTTAGTTAGAATAACAAGGAATGGAGACAGTGGGTCTGGAAGAGCAGGAAGGATGAAGATTAAGGAGTGAGAACTCCCTGAGACACCTGGTGAGAAGGGGATTAGGTGTTGCAACTCCTCTTTTGATATTTGCATCTCCCTGACAAGATGGGCGATAACAAGAGGGGGTCTGCATGATAAAGAATGTGTATTAGAATTAAGGGATGCATGTTAGAATTACGGGAAATCATTGACTATGCATGAGGTGTACCTATATCTGTATCACGGTTTTACAAGTTGGTGTGCAAGTTTGGAAGAGCTATCCCCCTTGCACCCAGCGCTGGAATAAAACATACCTGCTTTATAACCCATCTCTGGATTATAGAGTTTGATTCCGCAAGTCAGGGAGCTTTGAACAGTGCGGGCAGTCAGGAGCACGTCGCGTTTCTGCCTGCTGTGTTGGCGCTGCCGTAAGTCTTTGGGTCCCCAGGGAGGCTCTCCCTGGGGGTGTCCCGATTGGAAGGCAGGATTCAATCCCGCCGCAGCCCGTCCATGGCAGGCAGACGCTTCTCTCCTCTGCTCATGGGACTCAGCAGTGCCAGGGGTTTCACAGCGCGTGTTGCAGTGGCTGGCAGCCTCCGTGTGTTTTTCTGTTGCAAACAGGATCCCATGGTGGAGCCGAACTAGAAGCAGATGTTGGTGTCTTGTGGCAGGAGCAAGGGCAGTGGAAGCGCTGTCCAATGCCGGGCGGTGGTGACTGCCATGAGAGCAGGGGTCTGATACCATCTGTGAGGGATGGGATTTGCATCCGGTGGCTTTTCCGTTGCAGAATGTCCAGCAGCAGAGCGTGAGTGGCCGTGAAATGAAGCTGGGCCTCAGGAGAGCCGTCTGGAGCTGCGTCACGAGCACCTTGTGTGTGTGCTGGCCATCATGCTGCCAGTTTCCAAGTTCCCAGAGGCAGTAAGTGGTGCTCTCATGGGCTGAGAGAAAGGCACGGGCAACTGGCTGGGAGGGAACTGTCAAATACAAGATACGAAATACTAAAGTATTGATGCTACAGATAAAGCTCAGTTTGCATTTTTGTTAGAGTCTGTGACAACAAATACAGTGTCCCTGAAGAAATGGCTTTTTTGGCCATTAAAAGACAAAATGCAATCTTTTGATTTGCACAAAGCAGTAAAAACAACACTGGAGCGATTTTCTTTATCCTTTGACAGAGTCTCTGGGTCTTTAATGTCCCTTCCCACCCAAACCATTCCACAATAATATATTTCCACAATGTAAATGTGAAAATATCTGCCATGGTCTCCTGCTGCTCTAGATGACTGGGAATCCTCAGCGTCCATAACAAGCCCAGGGGGAGCCTGGTCCTTGCGGTGGAACAGATCTACCCAGTGGGACACGCTCCCAGTAATTCTTCCCCAGCAGCCTGGCACTCACCCACTAAGGGGTGCCACAAGCACCCACTCTATGCAGCCCTGCGTCACAGGAGGAGCAGCCCGTGGGGAGGCCCAGCCAGCAGCCTGGGGATGTGAGGTCACTATGCCCTGCCACATTGCTGCCTTGTGCCACAAGATCACAATGCCCAGCTGCGTGCTCTAGGTGTTCTGTGCCCCAATAGCAGCACTCGTTGTGGCTGTAGCAGTGGTGGTAGCAGCATGGCACGAGTACTGGGGGCCACGGCCCCCACCTGCCTTGCCGTCCTCCTACTGATAGCCATGTGTTGTCAGGAGACTTGTGCTGCTCCAGGGCGAGCAGCAGGAGCAGGTGGGTGGGCAGAGATGGGGTAAAAAATAAGCGGAAATGAGAGTGAGAAGCCCAGGTTCTGGTTCCAGTGGCTCTGTGCCTTATAGCCCTAAGGCTGCCTTCGATGGGGGCGGGGGGGTATTGGAAAGGGGGGACAGGCAGCACCACAGGAGCTGGGCAAGGGCATGAGGAAGCCCTGTGCTCCCACGGCTCTGCCGCTGGCTGGGTGGAGCATGCTCTTCATCCTGGGGGTGTCCCAGGGGAGAACGTGGAAGGTGTGTGCTGGGAAAAGCATGAGCATTTCTGCTCCAGCTGCCTGATGCTCCCCATAGAAAAATCCTGGTTCCCAACAGAGACCCCCAGCTGTAGCCCAGTGTGTTTCAGGCACCTTTTCTTTGTATGCTCTTCCACGCGGTCCCGGAGGGGTGCTGCATGTGGCCAGGAGGGAGCATTTGTAAAGCTGCCGAGTGCTAGGCTCCAGGTCACCCTGGCCCCTCTATAGCTTTGGCGATCAAGGCCTGAGTCTCCCATCCTGTTACCTGTCCCCTTCCCTGGCCCCTTCCCTGTCACTAAGGGAGAGGAAGATCACAGCATGCAATGGGAACATCCCTCTTCTGTTCTTTCTTCTAGATGATGACATTGGTACTCCTTCCTCAGATGACTGGAAGGAGACTGCTTTTGTGCCTCAGGGGAAACTCCGAGGTAAGTTGTGAGTGTCTGTTTCCTTGGAAGTCGAAAAATTAGTGCTATAATAGCTTATTTGGGTACGTAAGGCTCTCCAAAGGTCTTTCAAGTCTCTTTGTGCTTTGAAGGTCGTACACAGATCAGTCATTAGTATTTCTTTACTTGGAGAATTGTCACATTTCAGTGGGAAGGCGGCCCTTGCCAGTCTTTGCTCCTATTCCTTTGCTGTTTGGGCCATGTCATTCCCTGACCTGCAGCCAGTCCTCACAGGTCACTGCAGGAAAAAAAACAAGGCAGACCCCAGTGCACAGCGGAAGCTCTCCTCACCTGTGTCTGATCACTCTTGTGCCTGCAGGCCCCTTTGGTGCATTTCGAAAGCAAAGTCGCGTCCCTGAGCCTGGGGTGGATGCCAGACGTAAGTCACCAGTCTTCATCTCATGATCTTTGCTCATATTTGGTTGTGGAAGTTCAGGAGGGGTTCATCTTTTCACTGCCTGGTGATTTCTTCTCCATGAGAAGCTTGGGTAGTCACTGTTTCTTGGGTGCTGCATGCTCCCAGCATCCCGTTGACTTTGTCTCCATACATCAGAGATCTCCCCACTAAAAAAACCTTGAGGGGCCAAATGTTCTTCTATGCCTTCTCTGAAGATTGTTTTACATGGCCTGGAGAGAGTATCTGGAAAGCTGCTGAGTGCCAGCCAACTGCCCACCTGGCTTCTCTGCAGCTTTGCAACTTTTGACCCAGGTCTGAGTGCCATGTCATCACCTGAGCCCCTTCCAGTCACTGCAGGTCCCTAAGGAAGAGAGAAATTACAGCATACCATGTCATGAGATTTTACTTCCTTTGAGAGATGCCAGCTCACAGTCCTAATGTCAGCCAGGCGCGTCTGCAGGTGTGAGTGAGAATGCACACCTGTGTGTGTGTGCCCTGCCCTCGCACAATGCCCTTGTCCCATTCAGTGATGCCGTTATGCGTTTAGGTAAGCTGCAGTGTGTGGTGAAAAGTTCTCATTCTTTGGTTGCAGAAGTGCCTCCAGGGAAGGCCGTGCTAAATCCTTAGTTGTGCTGGAACCCCACAGGCATCCCAGGGGTGGCTGTTGTCGTTACTGACTTCACTGAAAAGACCGTTCAGTTTAATATCTTGTTTGTCTGAAAGTTATCTTAATGCTTTCTGTTTAGGTCCTGAGAAACAGAAAGAGGCCCTGGAAACAGGAAAATATCTGCAGACACTGCCCCCTCTGCTAATGAAAATCATGAAGGACAAAGCACGTGGTAGGTGTATTTCCGTCTGTTCCCTGAAAGGCTTGTGAAACTGAATTTCTAGAAATACATGTGGAGAAACTGCACCATCTTCCTGATGAGAAGCAGTTACTTACAGTCCCACTCCCTTACCTCCTTTCTAAAGAGACAGGTGGAGCACCTATGCGCTGGCTTGCATTTTGGAACGGCAGAGTTCGCACACTGACTGTCCCCCTGAGAGTAATAGAGGCCATGCACACAACAACTGTCACTCCAGGTAAGGGCCGCTCATAGAGCTCCGTGGCCGTGGTTAGAGGTTGCTCCCCTCCCGCTGCAGCCAGTTCCCAGGGACTTAGGAACTTTGTCCTTTTGGGAACTAGGCCACCAGAACCACATTCAGCAGATAAGGAGAGGAAACAGGACCCTCCATAGTACCTCCTGTGCACAGACCCTGCATTCCAGAGCTTGCTGTGCTTCCCCTGAGCCACCAGGCACAACAGCAGCCCGGAGCGGGATCCTTCCTGTGGTTGTTCTTGTCCACGTCACTCAAAGCAGCAGCTGGTGAAACAGATCCACATTGTTTTTCCAGGTGCGGATGGTGAGGAACACGCAAATGCCGCAGACAATAATTTTATCAAGAAGTACTGCCTGGGATTTGGTGTGGCTATCTTCGTTACCATGCTGATGGCAATGTTTTCGTGCTATCGTCTTGTCCGACAACGGAGGCAGATAAACCAGTGAGTTCTTGTTCACCCCCAACCCCATCCTGCCCCCTCTCTTTACTATAGGGATCCTGTGAGCAAGGAGGCATTTCTAGTTAAAGCAGCATAGAGAAGCCAGTTAGTTGTTGCCTAACACTGTCTGAGATTGACACTGTCAGACATTTAACTGGCCTCGCCATTCCTGCTGCATGTTCTTACTGCTGGGCCTGAGACAGGCCCGGAGCTGAGAGTGACTCTATCATGCACTGTGAGGAAGGAGAGCAGGGGGTTCTCCTGTGCCCTCAGCACGTTTCTCTCCCTGCAGGCGCCTTGCTGAAGATGCTGCAGTCCAGCATATTGCCCGCAGCAACACCTCACGCTTGGACAAACAGCTTGCTCGCCTCAGTGCGCCGCACAGAAAAGACGTGGCACAAACAACCGGTGCCTGTGCAGTGACAATCTGCCCACCAGCCGCAGAGCACCACCAGAGCGGCCCCTGCCAGGCCTGACGGCTGTCGGGCTCAGCTGCCCCCAGTGCAGCCCCCGTAGCCCACCAGCCCAGGCTCCGTGGCCCCTGGGAAGTACATCATGCCCAGTGGCCCCTATCCACCTTGGGCATCAACACCTCTTTCAGGGGACAGGAGGGACCCACCTGGTTTGGAAGCTTGCAGTCATCGGCTGGCACCCAAACAGCAGCACCCTGGCATCAACACCACCCTCCTGTCCCCCACCACCATTCTTCAGGGGTTGGCAGTGGCTCCCTCAAAGTGTCACCCGCAGGCAGCCACTGCCTCAGGGAAGCTTGAGAGGCCTGTCAGCCTCCAGCACCATCTCTGCCCTCACCCTCCCCTCCACCATCCATCAGGGGATGGAAGCGACCCCAGCAGAGTATAGACCTGGGGACATCATCCAACAGACGGACGACCATTGCCTGGGGGAAGCCAACTGGCCCAGCAGCCCCCTGTTCCCCCCAGGAACTGTCACCAACTTTCCTTCACCATCCTTCAGGAGGTTGGAGCAGCCCCCACAGGGTGGCAGTTTGAGGGCATCATCCGACACCCAGAAAACTACAGCCAGGGGAAAGCATACCAGGCCCCACAGCTCCCAGCCCCCCACAGCACCAACTCTGCCCTCCCGCTCCTCTCCTCCATCCTTCAGGATATGGGAGTGCCCCCCCCCACAGGGGGGGCAACATGGGGGCAACACCTGTAAAACCTCTGCCTGGAAAAAGTATGACAGACCCAGCAGCCCCAAGATCCCCCCAGCACCACCTCTCTCTTCATGCTCCTCTCCACCATTGGTCAGGGGGTGGGAGCATCATCACTGGTCAACACAACAGGGGGTTCTTTCTTTAACATCCTTATTACACCTTCCGAACTGAGTATACCTTTTCTACAAAAATTCTCAGCACCACAGATGATCATATTCAAAACATCTATAACTATATGGAATATAGATATTGTAAATTAATTCAATAAAATTCAACAACAAAACAAAATAACCAAGAAGCTGCTTCCTTCAAAAGGCAGAGTATTCTGACGAGGAGAAAACAGCAATACTAACATCACGTCACAGCGTTGCCATCAGGGCTCAAGCTAAGGCAGCCAGCTGACCAGGGCAGAACTTGTGTTAGATGCTGCTCAGTGACAACACCCAGAATGAAGTAGCAAGGATGTGAAGTGTAGGAGACTACTTGCGCTTATCACATTCTGTCTGCTGTAACAGCACTACTCAAAGATTTCTAATCGGGCCAAGATCTTTGTGAAGCAGCAGTTTGTTCATTACTGCCATCATGGCCGCACACCCCTACTGACTGTTGGGCAGGGCTGCAGTGGAGAAGGCCCTCCACACGCAGTCCTGGGCAGGCAAGGGCTGTCGGTGCACAGTGCCACACGCTCCTTGCCATCTGCACACACGTGGGCTGGCTTTGCACTGCCAGGCACATCGTCTCGCCTGGGCACTGCAGGTCCTCGCTTGGTGGTATGCAGAGACAGCGGGGCCAACAGATGAAGTTATCTGTGTTGTGTGCAATACTTGCATGACTTGGGAGCTGACAATCCTTGTGGTTCTCTTTCCTGCTCCAATTTATAGGAAGGAGAGGAGGTCCATACGTGTATGCCTGAGCATGGTTCAAATGTTGGAGGACGGACGCTATTACGATTTAGGGTGATAAGGAAGGGAAGGCGGGCAATAGAAAAGACAGGAAAAAGAATCAAGGAGTCTTTATAGGAAGCAAGAGGGAGAGAGAGTCACCACCATGGATCTGACGTGTTTAGTAGTTCAGTCATTGATCTTCAGTAGTGGTGGGTCATCAGGAGTTGTTGTTCCGCTGACGATGACTGTGACCACGGCAACAGTTTCCAATGATAGTATAAACTTACAAAGAAGTCCAACGTGGTTCAGTCAGCTCTCCTTGGTGTGACAGCTCAAATCCAAAATGGTTGAGTAAGCTCTCCTTGGAATGGCAGCTTCTGGCTCTGGGATCTCATCTGGACCTTGCCAGCAGACAAGAGGGAGCAGGGACGCCCACCTGCTTCTTGTTCTTCACCGGACACGATGGTATCATTCCCCAGTTTTTCCATACCAAGCTGGAGCCAGATCTTCTGCCAGTAAACACTTCTGAGCACCCTCTTCTGGAGGTGAACAGCTCTGGAGGAAGGTGCTTTCAAATGTCCACAAAGTGATGTTGATTGTCACACAGTAGCACCCATCACTTGCCTCCTCCATAAATCAGTTACAGTCTTGTTGGTGAACCTGAAGACAAAAGGTCAGCGCGCTGGGACAAGCAGCCACACACCAGTATCACAGAGTCACAGAATGACCCAGGTTGGAAGGGACCTCATGGATCATGAAGAACAAACCCCCCTGCCTGGCAGGGCCACCAAACATACACCTTTACTAGATCAGGTTGCCCAGGGCCCTGTCCAACCTGGCCCTGAACACCCCCAAGGACGGGGCATCCACAACCTCCCTGGGCAGCCCGTTCCAGGGCCTAACCACTCTGCTAGTAAACAACTTTCCACTTAACATCCAACCTAAATCTTCCCTCTTTCAACTTCAATCAGTTTCCCCTTGTCCTGCTATTACCAGCCCCTCCTCATCCTATGTGGAACACCAGTGCCAGCAGTGCGGCCGCCATTTTAGAACCCTCTCCACGTCACCTTGGTCACCGCTGCCGCGCGCAACGCACTCGCCTCTGACAGCTGTGGCAGTTAGCAGCCATGTCGGCAGCTAAGAGAGCTAGGGTAGAAGTTTTCCCTGTTTCAGGCGGGAGGATGGAGCTGGGGGCCCTAGGAGTGAGAAGGAGGAGGGGGCCCGCCATGACCACCAGGCAGAGGAGCCCCCCTGCAAAGGGGCACATGTGGGTCAGATCTCTGAGGCAGGGGCTGAGGTGGGTCATATCTATGGGGCAGGAGCTGCTGTGGGGCTGATGTGTGTCACATCTACGGAACAGGTGCTGCTGTGGGGCTTATGTGGGTCAGATCTATAGGGAAGGAGCTGCTGTGGGGCAGGTGTGTGTCATATCTATGGGGCAGGAGCTGCTGTGGGGCTGGTGTGGGTCAGATCTATGGGGCAGGAGCTGCTGTGGGGCTTATGTGGGTCAGATCTATGGGGCAGGATCTGCTCTGGGGCACATGTGAGTGAGATCTATGGGGCAGGAGCTGCTGTAGTGCAGATGTGGGTCAGATCTATGGGGCAGGAGCTGCTGTGAGGCAGATCTATGGGACAGGAGGTGCTGTGGTGCACATGTGGGTCAGATCTATAGACCAGGAGCTGCTGTGCGGCTGATGTGGGTAAGGTCTATGGGGCAGGACCTGCTCTGGGGCACATGTTGGTCAGATCTATGGGGCAGGAGCTGCTGTGGGTCAGATGTACTGGGCAGGAGCTGCTGTGGGGCGGATGTGGGTCAGATCTATGGGGCAGGAGCTCCTGTGGGGCACATGTATATCAGATATTTGGGGCAGGAGCAGTTGTGGGGATGATGTGTGTCAGATCTACGGAACAGGTGCTACTGTGGTCTTATGTGGGTCAGATCTATAGGGAAGGAGCTGCTGTGGAGCTGATGTTGGTTAGATCTATGGGGCAGGAGCTGCTGTGGGGCCTATGTGGGTCAGATCTGTGGGACAGGAGCTCCTGTGGGGCACATGTATGTCAGATCTTTGGGGCAGGAGCTGCTGTGGGGGTGATGTGTGTCATATCTATGGGGCAGGAGCTGGTGTGGGGCTGATTTGGGTCACATCTCTGGGGCAGGAGCTGCTGTGGGGTAGTTGTGGGTCAGATCTATGGGACAGGATCTGCTCTGGGGCACATGTGAGTGAGATCTATGGGGCAGGAGCTGCTGTGGGGTAGATGTTGGTCAGATCTATGGGGCAGGAGTAGCTGTGGGGCATATGTGAGTCAGATGTATGGGGCAGGAGCTGCTGTGGGGCACATGTGGGTCAGATGTATGGGGCAGGAGCTGCTGTGTGGCTGATATGGGTCAGATATATGGGGCAGGAGCTGATATGGGGCAGATGTGGGTCAGGTCTTTGGGGCAGGAGCTGCAGTGGGGCAGATGTGAGTCAGATCAATGGGGCAGGAGCTGATGTGGGTCAGATGTATGGGTCAGGAGCTGCTGTGGGGCTGGTGTTGGTCAGATCTGTGGGGCGGGAGCTGCTGTGTTGCTGCTGAGGGTCACATCTATGGGGCAGGAGCTGCTGTGGGGCCTATGTGGGTCAGATCTGTGGGACAGGAGCTGCTGTGGGGCTCATGTGGTTGAGATCTATGGGGCAGGCGTTGCTGTGGTGCTGATATGGGTCAGATATATGGGGCAGGAGCTGCTATGGGGCAGATGTGGGTCAGATCTATGGGGCAGGAGCAGCAGTGGGGCAGATGTGAGTCAGATCAATGGGGCAGGAGCTTCTGTGGGGATGATGAGGGTCAGATCTATGGGGCAGGAGCTGCTGTGTGCCTGATGTGGGTCAGATCTATGGGGCAGGAGCTGCTGTGAGGCACATGTGGGTCAGATGTATGGGGCAGGAGCTGCTGTGTGGCTGATGTGGGTCAGATCTATGGGGCAGGAGCTGCTGTGGGGCACATGTGGGTCAGATCTATGGGGCAGGAGCTGCTTTGGGGCAGATGTGGGTCAGATCTATGGGGTAGGTACTGCTGTGGAGCTGATGTTGGTAAGATCTATGGGTCAGGAGCTGCTGTGGGGTATTTGTGGGTCATATCTGTGGGGCAGG
This sequence comes from Coturnix japonica, assembly GCF_054131305.1. Taxonomy (NCBI): domain Eukaryota; kingdom Metazoa; phylum Chordata; class Aves; order Galliformes; family Phasianidae; genus Coturnix; species Coturnix japonica. The sequence continues at coordinate 2,180,991 of NW_028188945.1, forward strand.
TGCTGCTGTGTTGCTGCTGAGGGTCAGATCTATGGGGCAGAAGATGCTGTGGGGTAGATCTATGGGGCAGGAGCTGTTGTGAGGCTGATGAGGGACTGATCTTTAAGGCAGGAGCTGCAGTGGGGTGCATGTGGGTCAGATCTGTGGGGCAGGAGCCACTGTGGGTCAGATCTACTGGGCTGGAGCTGCTGTGGGGCTGATGTGGGTCAGATCTATGGGGCAGGAGCTCCTGTGGGGCACATGTATATCAGATCTTTGGGGCAGGAGCAGTTGTGGGGATGATGTGTGTCAGATCTACGGAACAGGTGCTGCTCTGGGTCTTATGTGGGTCAGATCTATAGGGAAGGAGCTGCTGTGGAGCTGATGTTGGTCAGATCTACTGGGCAGGAGCTGCTGTGGGGCTGATGTGGGTCAGATCTATGGGGCAGGAGCTCCTGTGGGGCACATGTATGTCAGATCTTTGGGGCAGGAGCTGCTGTGGGGAAGACGTGGGTCAGATCTATGGGGCAGGAGCTGCTGTGGGGGTGATGTGCGTAAGATCTATGTGGCAGGAGATGCTATGGCGCTGATGTTGGTAAGATATATGGGGCAGGAGCTGCAGTGTGGTAGATGTGGGTCTGATCTATGGGGCAGGAGCTGTTGTGGGTCTGATGTGGGTCAGATCTATGGGGCGGGAGCTGCTGTGTGGCTGACGTGGGTCTGATCTATGGGGCAGGAGCTTCTTTGGGGCTGATGTGGGTCAGATCTATGGGGCAGGAGCTGCTGTGGGGATAATGTGGGTCAGATCAATTGGGCGGGAACTGCTATGGGGCAGATGTGGGTCAGATCTATGGGGCAGGAGCTGCTGTGGGGCAGATGTGGGTCTGATCTATGGGGCAGGAGCTGCTGTGGGGCTGGTGTTGGTCAGATCTATGGGGCACGAGCTGCTGTGGGGCTGATTGGGATCAGATCTATGGGTCAGGAGCTGCTGTGTGGCTGATGTGGGTCTGATCTATGGGGCAGGAGCTTCTTTGGGGCTGATGCGGGTCAGATCTATGGGGCGGGAGCTGTTCTGGGGCAGATGTGGGTCAGATCTATGTGGCAGGAGAAGCTGTTGGTCAGATCTATGGGGTTGGTGCTCCTAAGGGGCAGATGTGGGTCGGATCTATGGGGCAGGAGATGCTGTGGGGCTGATGTGGGTCAGATCTATGGGGCAGGAGCTGTTCTGTGGCTCATGAGGGTCAGATCTATTGGGCAGGAGCTGCTGTGGTGCTGATGTGGGTAAGATCTATGAGACAGGAGCTGCTGTGGGGCACATGTTGGTCAGATCTATGGGGCAGGAGCTGTTGTGGGGCACATGGGTATCAGATCTTTTGGGCAGGAGCTGTTGTGGGGCACATGTCGGTAGATCTATGTTGCAGAAGCTGCTGTGGGGCTGATGTGGGTCAGATCTATGGGGTAGGTGCTGCTGTGGAGCTGATGTTGGTCAGATCTATGGGGCAGGAGCTGCTGTGGTGCTGGTGTTGGTCAGATCTGTGGGGCAGGAGCTGCTGTGTTGCTGCTGAGGGTCAGATCTATGGGTCAGGAGCTGCTGTGGGGCCTATGTGGGTCAGATCTGTGGGACAGGAGCTGCTGTGGGGCTCATGTGGTTGAGATCTATGGGGCAGGCGTTGCTGTGGATCTGATATGGGTCAGATATATCGGGCAGCAGCTGCTACGGGGCAGATGTTGGTCAGATCTATGGGGCAGGAGCTGCAGTGGGGCAGATGTGAGTCAGATCAATGGGGCAGGAGCTGCTGTGGGGATGATGAGGGTCAGATCTATGGGGCAGGAGCTGCTGTGGAGTAGATCTATCGGGCAGGAGCTGTTGTGAGGCTGATGATGGTCTGATCTATAAGTCAGAAGCTGCTGTGGGGCGCAAGTGGGTCAGATGTATGGGGCAGGAGCTGCTGTGTGGCTGATGTGGGTCAGATCTATGGGGCAGGAGCTGCTGTGGGGCAGATGTGGGTCAGATCTATGGGCAGGAGCTGCTTTGGGGCAGATGTGGGTCAGATCTATGGGGTAGGTGCTGCTGTGGAGCTGATGTTGTTAAGATCTATGGGGCAGGAGCTGCTTTGGGTATATGTGGGTCATATCTGTGGGGCAGGTGCTGCTGTGTTGCTGCTGAGGGTCAGATCTATGGGGCAGAAGATGCTGTGATGATGATGAGGGTCACATCTATGTAGCAGGAGATGCTGTGGGGTAGATCTATGGGGCAGGAGCTGTTTTGAGGCTGATGAGGGTCTGATCTGTAAGGCAGGAGCTGCAGTGGGGCATATGTGTGTCAGATTTATTGGGCAGGAGCTTCTGTAGGGCGCATGTGGGTCAGATCTATGGGGCAGGAGATGCTGTGGGGCAGATGTGGGTAAGATCTATGGGGCAGGAGCTGCTGTGGGGCTGAAGTGGGTCAGATCTATTGGGGCAGGAGCTGCTGTGGGGCAGATGTGGGTCTGATCTATGGGGCAGGAGCTGCTGTGGGGCTGATGAGGGTCAGATCTATGGGGCAGGAGCTGCTGTGGTGCTGATTGGGATCAGATCTATGGGGCAGGAGCTGTTCTGTGGCTGATGTGGGTCAGATTTTTAGGGCAGAAGGCTCTGTGGGGCAGATGTGGGTCAGATCGATGGGGCAGAAGATGCTGTGGGGTTGATGGGCGTCAGATCTATGGGGCAGGAGCTGCTGTGGGGATGATGAGGGTCAGATCTCTGGGGCAGGAGCTGTTGTGAGGCTGATGATGGTCTGATCTATAAGGCAGGAGCTTTTGTGGGGCGCATTTGGGTCAGATGTATGGGGCAGGAGCTGCTGTGGGGCACATGTGGGTCAGATGTATGGGGTAGGAGCTGCTGTGTGGCTGATGTCGGTCAGATCTATGGGGCAGGAGCTGCTGTGGTGCTGATGTTGTTCTGATCTATGAGACAGGAGCTGGTGTGGGGCAGATGTGGGTCAGATTTTTAGGGCAGAAGGCTCTGTGGGGCAGATGTGGGTCAGATCGATGGGGCAGAAGATGCTGTGGGGCTAATGGGCGTCAGATCTATGGGGCAGAAGATGCTGTGGGGCTAATGTGGGTCAGATCTATTGTGTAGGAGCTGCTGTGGGGCACATGTTGGTCAGATCTATGTGGCAGGAGCTGCTGTGGTGTAGATGTGGGTCTGATCTATGGGGCAGGAGCTTCTTTGGGGCTGATGTGGGTCAGATCTATGGGGCGGGAGCTGCTGTGCGTCTGATGTGGGTCAGATCTATGTGGAGAATGTTTATGCAGAATGGCTTCATGAGAAACGACATGAAGAGATTCCACTAGTTAAATTGTAAAAGAATGAACGTGATTAAAGACAAAGACGGTCTATCCTAGGGCCGATCACGGGCTAAGCAGCTATGGAGAAATCAGGATGTGAAAAGACAGGGTATGTAGCTAAAGACGAAATATGTATCTAGAGGCAAGGACGGCCTGAGGGAAAAGCAAGATGTGTAGCAAGGTGTAGACAGAGCTGCAAAGAAAAAGTATCCATAAGACTAACCACAAAGCTCAGATGAAGTAATGTGTAACCCACCAATCCTGAGCTTTACTTTTGCAATATGCATGAACTTATTACTGATTGTATAAATGAGATGCTGTAACACCTAATAAACGAGGCTTGTTGACCATGATAGCATGAGACTTGTCTCCCGCGGTTACTTCCAACAAAGCTGTGTTACAGAAAGGCAGAATTTCTATACGTCCTTATCAAACTAGTTTTTTCTTCTTTTAGTTTGACTCCTGACTTTAACTTTGAAATCAGACAAAGACCTTACAGTAGCAGACGTATCTGATGAAGAATTCACCATTTGTTTACTGTTACAGCATGAAATGATTTGTAAAATGAGTACAGAGCAGGTAAAGAACATCTACCATGTGAAATCAAGGATCATCCATTCCTGCCCTAAACACACACTTATTCACCGAAAAAATTCTCCCTCTACATATCCAAAAGCTGATTTTAACAGAAATCAGAGCATAGACAGAAACACACAATCAAAATTAAAATGTTTCTTTGTGAGTCATTATGAAGTTAATAAAACATTTAATAAACACAGTGAGTCCGAGCTTCAGAGATGCTTTGTGTTTTTATTTCTTTATCTAGCCGGAAGAATGTACACACACATTTCCTTGGACTGTGGTATTGAGAGATACACTTAAAGCAATCAAGCTGAAGTATAACAGAAGTATATCTAAAGCACCTTTCTTGAAGGACGGCAGGATCACTGAGGATAAGATAATACAGAGCCATAAATGAGAAGGATCAGAAGGACCAACCAACCTGTATAGCATTTCAGAGTGTAGCTGGTTCTTAGAAGAACGAATGACTCTATGGTTCTATGATTCTGTGACTTAAGGTTGGAAAAGACCACTGAAGGTCATCTAGTTCAACCATCAACCCACTCCCAGCATGCCCACTATGTCCCTCAGAGCCACATCTACACGTTTCTTGGACGTCTGCAGGGATGGTGATTCCACCATCACCCTGGGCAAACCTTTCCAATACCTAATGACTATTTTTGAGAAGTTGTTTCTCCGAACATCCAGTAGAACCTCTCCTGGCACAACTCTAAGCCACTCCCTCTTGTCCTGTCACTAGTTACACACAAAAAGAGGTTGAACCTCACCTCACCACAACCCCCCTTCAGGAAGTTGTAGAGGGCTCATGTGGTTGAGATCTATGTGGCAGGCGTTGCTGTGGTGCTGATATGGGTCAGATATATGGGGCAGGAGCTGCTGTGAGGCACATGTGGGTCAGATGTATGGGGCAGGAGCTGCTGTGGGGCAGATTTGGGTCAGATCTATGGGGCAGGAGCTCCTGTGGGTCTGATCTATGGGTCAGGAGCTGCTGTGGGGCTGATGAGGGTCAGATGTATGGGTCAGGAGCTGCTGTGGGGCTGATGAGGGTCAGATCTATGGGGCAGGATCTGCTGTGGGTCATATGAGGGTCAGATCTATGAGTTAGGAGCTGCTGTGGGTCAGATATATGGGGCAGGAGCTGCTAAGGGGCACATGTGGGTCAGATCTATGAGGCAGGGGCTGAGGTGGGTCATATCTATGGGGCAGGAGCTGCTGTGGGAATGATGTGTGTCAGATCTACGGAACAGGTGCTGCTGTGGTGCTTATGTGGGTCAGATCTATGGGGCAGGAGCTGCTGTTGGGGCTATGTGGGTCAGATCTGTGGGACAGGAGCTGCTGTGGGGCTCATGTGTTTGAGATCTATGGGGCAGGCGTTGCTGTGGTGCTGAAGTGGGTCAGATATATGGGGCAGGAACTGCTGTGGTGCTGATGTGGGTCAGATATATGGGGCAGAAGCTGCTGTGGGGCAGATGTGGGTCTGATCTATGGGGCAGGAGCTGCTGTGGGGCTGGTGTGGGTCAGATCAATGGGGCAGGAGCTGCTCTGGGGCACATGTTCGTCAGATCTATGGGGCAGGAGCTGCTGTGGGTCAGATCTATGGGGCAGGAGCTGCTTTGGGGCAGATGTGGGTCAGATCTATGGGGCAGGAGCTGCTGTGGAGCTGGTGTGGGTCAGATCAATGGGGCAGGAGCTGCTCTGGGGCACATGTTCGTCAGATCTATGGGGCAGGAGCTGCTGTGGGTCAGATCTATGGGGCAGGAGCTGCCTTGGGGCAGATATGGGTCAGATCTATGGGGCAGGAGCTGCTGTGGAGCTGGTGTGGGTCAGATCAATGGGGCAGGAGCTGCTCTGGGGCACATGTTGCTCAGATCTATGGGGCAGGTGCTGCTGTGGGTCAGATTTACTGGGCAGGAGCTGCTGTGGGGCTGATGATGGTCAGATGTATGGGGCAGGATCTGCGGTGGGGCTGATGTGGGTCTGATCTATGGGCAGGAGCTGCTGTGTGTCAAATCTATGGGGCAGGATCTGCTGTGAGTCATATGAGGGTCAGATCTATGAGTTAGGAGCTGCTGTGGGTCAGATATATGGGGCAGGAGCTGCTAAGGGTCACATGTGGGTCAGATCTATGAGGCAGGGGCTGAGGTGGGTCATATCTATGGGGCAGGAGCTGCTGTGGGAATGATGTGTGTCAGATCTACGGAACAGGTGCTGCTGTGGGGCTTATGTGGGTCAGATCGATAGGGAAGGAGCTGCTGTGGGGCAGGTGTGTGTCATATCTATGGGGCAGGAGCTGCTGTGGGGCAGGTGTGTGTAAGATCTATGGGGCAGGAGCTGCTGTGGGGCTGATGTGGGTCAGATCTATGGGGCAGGAGCTAGTGAAGAGTGAGCAAAGCCTCAAAATGGTGGTAAGGTAACACTTTGCTATAGAAAGGGAAAGGGGAACTTCACAGAAACCAAGACAAAGGGTAACTGTACATTTAAAAGTGCAGGGAAAGGGGGAATTGCAGACACTTAGTCAAAATAAAGCCAGAGAAGAGGGCAATAAAGATAATAAGAAACTGTCCGGAGACCTCTGACAAGAAGGATTAGATCCCCCCCCCCGGGCAAGATGATGCCGACATGGGAGAACAATAACAACAGATAACACCAAGAAGAAAACAGAAGAATTTCACCCCAAAACATCGGCAAGGGTCGCGGGGAATGGGGTCAGGGGGAATGAGGGAATGGGGTCGTGGGGAACGGGGCCATAGGGAATGTAATGAATATGTAATCAAACTGAGGAGGAGACTATTGATTATGTATTAGCTTAACCTATATCTGTAACACACTTTTCTCTTTACGGTGTGCAAGTTTGGAGGAGCTATCCCCCTTGCACCCGGCGCTGCGCAACGCTGGAATAAACATACCTGCTTTATAACCCATCTCTGGATTATAGAGTTTGATTCCGCAAGTCAATTTGGCACCCCAGATGGGACCCTCTCTGTTCGGCTGCAGGACCAGCTGAGAAGGGGGACGCCTTTGGCGCGCCCCGAGATTTCTCGGAAGGACTCCCCTCCCTCATCTGATCACTGCAGGAGCAGACAAGAACCATCTATCGGCGGACCAGGTATGTGAAATGGGGGACCCGTAAGTCGTGAGGAGACGTCCTACGCAGGGCACAGTGGAGTCGGCGTGCTCCCCCCCAGGGATGTGAGCTCACGGGTTAGGTTAGGTTGCCGGCTGGGTTAGGACTCCCTAGGGAGTGCCTACAAAGGGGCCAGTAAGTCATACGCATGTTAAAAGGGCTATTGCTCACATTCAGGTGATTGCTAATTGGGCAGAGCTTGTCTGCTCTCTGGTACAGGGTGATTTGGGTAATCCTGGGATAACTGGTATCGTACAGCGCTGTTTATATAGGTGACCTAAGTCAACAACTAGCACCGGTGTTCTTAACATCTTTGGTTAAGCTTAACAAATGATATATTGTAATTCTGTTTGAATTGTCGTGTGAGTGTGGTGTGAGTGAGACGCAGCACAGCTGCGGGGCGAGTGCGGAGTCCCGACCCGCGGTTCCGTCCTCCCGCGAGGGAAACGGCCGGGGACGGACGAAGCGAAAGTTGTTTCCAATACTTTTGTCTTTGTTTTAATACGTGTTTATTTTGTATTATTAATTACTGGTTTTTGTAAAGTATGTGGTCATAAGTCATAACAATGCTGTTGTGTCAGAAGTGGTTTTACTTATAAAAGAATACAGTGGTTTATATTAAGTTACGATGGGAAAATCACAGAGCAAAGAGGTCCCTGCGCGCTCACCCCTGGGGTGTATACTGGCACATTGGCGAGATATCGCTGGGGAACCAGGAGGAACCCTGAGCCGAAAAAAAAAAAAATCCTGATTAAATATTGTAATCAGTGGTGGTTGATGTATAAGCTAGAGGACAGGGACAATGAACATATAGAGGGATGTCTGTGTGGAATGAGCATCAAGCCATTTATGTGATACTGTGTTCTGCCTGTGAAGAGCTGTAAGGGAGGTGGGTCAGTCAGTGCTGGCTCTGTGGCGAGAGGTTTATAACTGAACGATATGGATTGCTAAGGGAAAGTTATAAGGTAGTAAGGGTGTTTATGGAAACTGAAGAACTGTGTTGCTTGATTTGTGGGTTTTGAAGGGAATGGGACAAACTGTTTTGCTGGTATAAGAAAGTGTAGTTGTTAATGGCATACGGAAGTATAGTTGAGGGTACGTGGAAGTGTAAATGAGGGTACAAATAGTGGAATAGTGTACAGAGGAAAAAGGGTTAAAGAGAAAGTGAGTTTATCTGTGCTGGCATGAGAACAACCCCCCGCACCGTTCCCCTGCAATCAGAACTCTCAGAGTGGGAGAGGGAGCCAGGGTCAGAGACTGCTGCTGTAAACTGCAAAGGGGGAGGTGGAGAGGACAGGGCATTGGAAGTGAGAATAGCCTTCATGTGCAGAGATGTGGGAAATCTGAAATCTGGGCAGCACTGGATGGATCTGGAGAGGAGGTGAAATGTAATGATTAGAGTTTGGAAAGTGAGAAAGTTTGGGAAGGACACAGGTTGAGGAAGGCAAAGATAAAAACAGGGATGTCAGGTCTGAAGAGAGGAGTACAATAAGAAGAAAACAAACAAACAACAACAACAACAGAAAACAAAACAAACACCTGATTGAGAATCAGAGATATTCAGGAAATTGAGAATAATAACAGCTGTTACTGTTGTGGTGCTAGAGTAGGGCCATAGGACCCAGGGATCCCCCACGAGGAAAGGGGGGGAGGGAGGCTTGAAGAGCCCAGGGAGGGCTCTGCCCCGCTGGAATGAAAGCAGTGTACAAACTGCAGTGGGACACTGGTAGAGAAATCCGGCCAAGCTGAGTGAGAAGGAATTGCCTCTGATTGCAGAACTGAACAATGAGAACTTGGGAAGTTAACCCTAGCAGATACACCGATGAAACTGCAGCTAAGGAAGCAGGATAAAGTAGTTCATTTTCTGATGGATATGGGAGCTTCTTACTACCCATAGATGGTTTTGTAACATTAGTAGGTGCTACTGCCCAACAAGAAAAGGCTTACTTTTGGAATTAATTAAATATAAGCTAAGAAAACAAGTAGGAATACAGAAATTCTTCTACCTGTCAGGTTACCCTGGCAAGAAATTTAATAAAACTGGAGCTAAGGGTCAAACAATATTGGCTGATTAAGAATTGTAAGTCTGACTATTAACACAAACTGGGAAAAACAATGTTATACCCCCAGGAGCCACAGCAATCTCAATTAAGACACACTTAGGGGTGTGGGCATCAGGGCCAAAAATTAAGCCCTAAATACAAGTTAAAAGCAAGAGCTCACCCACTCAGGGTAAAGTGGTGCCCTTTGAGGATATGTGACTGTAGAAGGACAAAAGAAATAATAGATAATTTTTTGAGTTTAAATTACTAATTGAATGGGAATCCAAGTACAAAACTCCAATTTTGCCAATTTGCTAAATTTTCGGATAGAAAGTGCTTTAGTTTGGTAGAAGACATGAGGACAAGTAATGGAATTGTTGAATGGATACACTCAGTGATGGAAAATCCATGCACTTTATCAACCAAGTTAAGGAATGAATAGGTGGAGTTTACCTTCTGGATTTGAGGGATGTCTCTTCTGCCTGGTTTGGCTAAAGGAAGCCTAAGGTTATTTGCCTTTGAATAGGAAAACCCTAATAGAGGGAGAAGAGACTCAGTTAACCTGGACAGTGTTACCCAGGGTTGTGAGAATAGCTTAATGATCTTTGAGAACTGGTCAACTCATGAGCCTGAGACCTGGGATCCTCCATCCTAGGGTGGAACTTTACTGGAGCATGTGGATGCCACAGCAACAAAAGGACTGTGTACAATAGACTGAGAGTTTGCTGAGTTTCTTGGTTTACAGAAAGCACAAATAACTCAGAAATTACAGCTGGACTTTGGACCTTAAGGACTGCCAAGAAAGAAGCCATCTGCTAAATCCCTGAGCTGCAAACTGCCAAGGAACTCCATACGTTCCCAGGAATGACAGGAGGGTGCTGACCATGGATACACAGCTACGGACTGATGGTAAACCTCAAACAGCTTGAAGTGAGTAAGGGATGGTGCCTGAGGGCAGTGGCTGCACTGGTGCTCAATATTCAAGAAGCCTATAAATCTACACTGGGCCAAAGGACACCAGTTTTAATATCTCATACAGTGTTTACTGTATTGGAGGCAAAAGGGGGACATTAGTTCATTGGCTCTCACCCCAAAGATTCCTGAAATACCAGGCCATCCTGGTAGAGCAGGGTGATGTAGAAATAATTGTGACTAATATTGTCAACCCAGTATCTTTCCTTAGCGGAACTCCCGGAGAACCACTATTACATGACTGCTTTGAATCAACTGAAGCTGCACATTCCAGCCGGTCAGTCGAACCTGAAGGACGAACCCTTAGAAAACTCAGAAGACAAATGCAGAAGACTGCTGCAGTTTTATGAGACAAGGAGACTGTAAGGCAGGACATGCAGTAACTGCTACTGACCAGGTAATCGAAGCACAACCACCAGCTGTGGGGACTTCCCCTCAGAAGGCTGAAATAACTGCCTTGACAAGAGCTTTAATCATATGGACAGATGCTAAATATGTGCCACACGCTCATAGTACCATCTGAAAAGAGCAAGGATTGCTCACACACAAGAAAAACAGCCTGATTAAAATCTACCAATGGTTATTATATGTTGTAAAAGACATCAGAAATGTAACACTGTACAGGAAACAGAAAATAAGATGATAGATCAAGTGGCAGAACAGGCAGTTGAAGAGGGCTTCAATTCCAGACGGTAAACTTAAAATCTCTGAAGCCAAGTCAAAACCTGTAAAATATTCTAAAGAGAACAGGAGTCCAATTAATAATTTAGAAAGGAAGAGAGCAAGCTGACAGATGTGTGCATGCCCAAATGGACACATTATTATGCCCTTTAGTATTTTATGGAAATTGGTTATAAGGGAAGATAAGAGAATATATTGGGCAAACCAACACTACAAAGTACAGTCCCAGTACCAGGAACAGGGCAGAAATGGGCCTCATGGGAGAGGGCCTTCCAGGGCAACAACGGCAAATTGAGTTCACAGAACTCCCAAGAAAAGGGGGGTATCGCTGTATGAAAATTTCTGTAACCTTAGAAACAATTGAGGATGCTGCTGCAGATGCTTGATGGACAATCCAAAAGGAGATATCCTGTTTATCCAAAGATGCATTGCAACATGGAGTAGGCAGGGATAACACCGATTGGGGAATAGTTTTCTCTGGATCATGGGATAAACTTACTAGTTGCCAAATTTAGGATGACTAAAACAGCTTTTCTTAGCCTTGCTATTCTTGGTGTGTTTTACTTGTGTTGTTATGTCTTTTGTGTCTGTACCAAGGTACTGGAAGGGAATACGAGGTTTGGAAGAGACATGAGCTGAGACAAAAGGTAGAGAGCGGAGCCTATTTTGAGACCCATTAAGAATCTAGCAGGTAAAAGCCTGCTAGATTAAAGAAAAGGGGGGAATTGAAGAGTGAGCAAAGCCTCAAAATGGTGGTAAGGTAACACTTTGCTATAGAAAGGGAAAGGGGAACTTCACAGAAACCAAGACAAAGGGTAACTGTACATTTAAAAGTGCAGGGAAAGGGGGAATTGCAGACACTTAGTCAAAATAAAGCCAGAGAAGAGGGCAATAAAGATAATAAGAAACTGTCCGGAGACCTCTGACAAGAAGGATTAGATCCCCCCCCCCGGGCAAGATGATGCCGACATGGGAGAACAATAACAACAGATAACACCAAGAAGAAAACAGAAGAAGAATTTCACCCCAAAACATCGGCAAGGGTCGCGGGGAATGGGGTCAGGGGGAATGAGGGAATGGGGTCGTGGGGAACGGGGCCATAGGGAATGTAATGAATATGTAATCAAACTGAGGAGGAGACTATTGATTATGTATTAGCTTAACCTATATCTGTAAAACACTTTTCTCTTTACGGTGTGCAAGTTTGGAGGAGCTATCCCCCTTGCACCCGGCGCTGCGCAACGCTGGAATAAACATACCTGCTTTATAACCCATCTCTGGATTATAGAGTTTGATTCCGCAAGTCACTAGTGTGGGGCTGATTTGGATCAGATCTATGGGGCAGGAGCTGCTGTGGGGTAGTTGTGGGTCAGATCTAAAGGGCAGAAGCTGCTATGGGGCACATGTGAGATCTATGGGGCAGGAGCTGCTCTGGGGTAGATGTTGGTCAGATCTATGGGGCAGGAGTAGCTGTGGGGCATATGTGAGTCAGATGTATGCGGCAGGAGCTACTGTAGTGCAGATGTGGGTCAGATCTATGGGGCAGGAGCTGCTGTGGGGTAGTTGTGGGTCAGATCTATGGGGCAGTATCTGCTCTGGGGCACATGTGAATGGGATCTATGGGGCAGGAGCTGCTGTGGTGCACATGTGGGTCAGATCTATAAACCAGGAGCTGCTGTGCGGCTGATTTGTGTAAGGTCTATGGGGCAGGAGCTGCTCTGGGGCACATGTTGGTCAGATCTATGGGGCAGGAGCTGCTGTGGGTCAGATCTACTTGGCTGGAGCTGCTGTGGGGCAGATCTGGGCCAGATCTATGGGGCAGGAGCTCCTGTGGGGCACATGTATATCAGATCTTTGGGGCAGGAGCAGTTGTGGGGATGATGTGTGTCAGATCTACGGAACAGGTGCTGCTGTGGGTCTTATGTGGGTCAGATCTATGGGGCAGGAGCTGCTGTGGGGCCTATGTGGGTCAGATCTATGGGGCAGGAGCTGCTGTGGAGGTGCTGAGTGTCAGATCTATGGGGCAGGAGCTGCTTTGGGGTAGATGTGGGTCAGATCTATGGGACTGGAGCTGCTGTGGGTCTGATGGGGGCTAGATCTATGGGGCAGGAGCTGCTGTGGGGGTGATGTGTGTCAGATCTATGGGGCAGGAGATGCTATGGCGCTGATGTTGGTATGATATATTAGGCAGGAGCTGCAGTGGGGTAGATGTGGGTCTGATCTATGGGGCAGGAGCTGTTGTGGGTCCGATGTGGGTCATATCTATGGGACGGGAGGTGTTGTGGGTCCGATGTGGGTCAGATCTATGGGTCAGGAGCTGCTGTGTGGCTGATATGGGTCAGATATATGGGGCAGGAGCTGATATGGGGCAGATGTGGGTCAGATCTTTGGGGCAGGAGCTGCTGTGGGGCAGACGTGAGTCAGATCAATGGGGCAGGAGCTGCTGTGGGTCAGATGTATGGGGCAGGAGCTGCTGTGGGGCTGGTGTTGGTCAGATCTGTGGGGCGAGAGCTGCTGTGTTGCTGCTGAGGGTCAGATCTATGGGGCAGGAGCTGCTGTGGGGCCTATGTGGGTCAGATCTGTGGGACAGGAGCTGCTGTGGGGCTCATGTGGTTGAGATCTATGTGGCAGGCGTTGCTGTAGTGCTGATATGGGTCAGATATATGGGGCAGGAGCTGCTATGGGGCAGATGTGGGTAGGATCTATGGGGCAGGAGCTGCAGTGGGGCAGATGTGGGTCAGATCTATGGGGCAGGAGCTGCAGTGGGGCAGATGTGAGTCAGATCAATGGGGCAGGAGCTTCTGTGGAGATGATGAGGGTCAGATCTATGGGGCAGGAGCTGCTGTGTGGCTGATGTGGGTCAGATCTATGGGGCAGGAGCTGCTGTGAGGCACATGTGGGTCAGATGTATGGGGCAGGAGCTGCTGTGTGGCTGATGTGGGTCAGATCTATGGGGCAGGAGCTGCTGTGGGGTACATGTGGGTCAGATCTATGGGGCAGGAGCTACTTTGGGGCAGATGTGGGTCAGATCTATGGGGTAGGTACTGCTGTGGAGCTGATGTTGGTAAGATCTATGGGGCAGGAGCTGCTGTGTGGTATATGTGGGTCATATCTGTGGGGCAGGTGCTGCTGTGTTGCTGCTGAGGGTCAGATCTATGGGGCAGAAGATGCTGTGGGGTAGATCTATGGGGCAGGAGCTGTTGTGAGGCTGATGAGGGACTGATCTTTAAGGCAGGAGCTGCAGTGGGGTGCATGTGGGTCAGATCTATGGGGCAGGAGCCGCTGTGGGTCAGATCTACTGGGCTGGAGCTGCTGTGGGGCTGATGTGGGTCAGATCTATGGGGCAGGAGCTCCTGTGGGGCACATGTATATCAGATCTTTGGGGCAGGAGCAGTTGTGGGGATGATGTGTGTCAGATCTACGGAACAGGTGCTGCTGTGGGTCTTATGTGGGTCAGATCTATAGGGAAGGAGCTGCTGTGGAGCTGATGTTGGTTAGATCTATGGGGCAGGAGCTGATGTGGGGCTGATTGGGATCAGATCTATGGGTCAGGAGCTGCTGTGTGGCTGATGAGGGTCTGATCTATGGGGCAGGAGCTTCTTTGGGGCTGATGTGGGTCAGATCTATGGGGCAGGAGCTGTTCTGGGGCAGATGTGGGTCAGATCTATGGGACTGGAGCTGCTGTGGGGTAGTTGTGGGTCAGATCTATCGGGCAGTATCTGCTCTGGGGCACCTGTGAGTGGGATCTATGGGGCAGGAGCTGCTGTAGTGCAGATGTGGGTCAGATCTATGGGGCAGGAGCTGCTGTGGGGATGATGTGGGTCTGATCTATGGGGCAGGAGATTCTTTGGGGCTGATGTGGGTCAGATCTATGGGGCAGGAGCTGCTGTGGGGATAATGTGGGTCAGATCAATTGGGCAGGAGCTGCTGTGGGGATAATGTGGGTCAGATCTATGTGGCAGGAGCTGCTGTGGGGCAGATGTGGGTCTGATCTATGGGGCAGGAGCTGCTGTAAGGCTGATGAGGGTCAGATCTATGGGGCAGGAGCTGCTGTGGGGCTGATGAGGGTCAGATCTATGGGGCAGGAGCTGCTGTGGGGCTGATTGGGATCAGATCTATGGGTCAGGAGCTGCTGTGTGGCTGATGAGGGTCTGATCTATGGGGCAGGAGCTTCTTTGGGGCTGATGTGGGTCAGATCTATGGGGCAGGAGCTGTTCTGGGGCAGATGTGGGTCAGATCTATGGGACTGGAGCTGCTGTGGGGTAGTTGTGGGTCAGATCTATCGGGCAGTATCTGCTCTGGGGCACATGTGAGTGGGATCTATGGGGAAGGAGCTGCTGTAGTGCAGATGTGGGTCAGATCTATGGGGCAGGAGCTGCTGTGGGGATGATGTGGGTCAGGTCTATGGGGCGGGAGCTGTTCTGGGGCAGATGTGGGTCAGATCTATGTGGCAGCAGAAGCTGTTGGTCAGATCTATGGGGTTGGTGCTCCTAAGGGGCAGATGTGGGTCAGATCTATGGGGCAGGAGATGCTGTGGGGCTGATGTGGGTCAGATCTATGGGGCAGGAGCTGTTCTGTGGCTGATGAGGGTCAGATCTATTGGGCAGGAGCTGCTGTTGTGCAGATGTGGGTAAGATCTATGAGACAGGAGCTGCTGTGGGGCACATGTTGGTCAGATCTATGGGGCAGGAGCTGTTATGGGGCACATGGGTATCAGATCTTTGGGGCAGGAGCTGTTGTGGGGCACATGTCGGTAGATCTATGTGGCAGGAGCTGCTGTGGGGCTGATGTGTGTCACATCTACGGAACAGGTGCTGCTGTGGGGCTTATGTGGGTCAGATCGATAGGGAAGGAGCTGCTGTGGGGCAGGTGTGTGTCATATCTATGGGGCAGGAGCTGCTGTGGGGCATGTGTTTGTCAGATCTATGGGGCAGGAGCTGCTGTGGGGCTGTTGTGGGTCAGATCAATGGGCCAGGAACTGGTGTGGGGCTGATGTGGGTCAGATCTATGGGGCAGGAGCTGGTGTGGGGCTGATTTGGATCAGATCTATGGGGCAGGAGCTGCTGTGGGGTAGTTGTGTGTCAGATCTATGGGGCAGGATCTGCTCTGGGGCACATGTGAGTGAGATCTATGGGGTAGGAGATGCTGTGGGGCATATGTAAGTCAGATGTATGCGGCAGGAGCTACTGTAGTGCAGATGTGGGTCAGATCTATGGGACTGGAGCTGCTGTGGGGTAGTTGTGGGTCAGATCTATCAGGCAGTATCTGCTCTGGGGCACATGTTGGTCAGATCTATGGGGCAGGAGCTGCTGTGGGTCAGATCTACTGGGCAGGAGCAGCTGTGGGGCAGATGTGGGTCAGATCTATGGGGCAGGAGCTCCTGTGTTGCACATGTATATCAGATCTTTGGGGCAGGAGCAGTTGTGGGGATGATGTGTGTCAGATCTACGGAACAGGTGCTGCTGTGGGTTTATGTGGGTCAGATCTATAGGGAAGGAGCTGCTGTGGAGCTGATGTTGGTTAGATCTGTGGGGCAGGAGCTGCTGTGGGGCCTATGTGGGTCAGATCTATGGGGCAGGAGCTGCTGTGGAGGTGCTGTGTCAGATCTATGGGGCAGGAGCTGCTTTGGGGTAGATGTGGGTCAGATCTATGGGACTGGAGCTGCTTTGGGTCTGATGGGGGCTAGATCTATGGGGCAGGAGCTGCTGTGGGGGTGATGTGTGTCAGATCTATGGGGCAGGAGATGCTATGGCGCTGATGTTGGTAAGATATATGGGGCAGGAGCTGCAGTGGGGTAGATGTGGGTCTGATCTATGGGGCAGGAGCTGTTGTGGGTCCGATGTGGGTCAGATCTATGGGGCGGGAGCTGTTGTGGGTCCGATGTGGGTCAGATCTATGGGTCAGGAGCTGCTGTGTGGCTGATATGGGTCAGATATATGGGGCAGGAGCTGATATGGGGCAGATGTGGGTCAGATCTTTGGGGCAGGAGCTGCAGTGGGGCAGCTGTGAGTCAGATCAATGGGGCAGGAGCTGCTGTGGGTCAGATGTATGGGGCAGGAGCTGCTGTGGGGCTAGTGTTGGTCAGATCTGTGGGGCGGGAGCTGCTGTGTTGCTGCTGAGGGTCAGATCTATGGGGCAGGAGCTGCTGTGGGGCCTATGTGGGTCAGATCTGTGGGACAGGAGCTGCTGTGGGGCTCATGTGGTTGAGATCTATGGGGCAGGCGTTGCTGTGGTGCTGATATGGGTCAGATATATGGGGCAGGAGCTGCAATGGGGAAGATGTGGGTCAGATCAATGGGGCAGGAGCTTAGGTGGGGATGATGAGGGTCAGATCTATGGGGCAGGAGCTGCTGTGTGGCTGATGTGGGTCAGATCTATGGGGCAGGAGCTGCTGTGAGGCACATGTGGGTCAGATGTATGGGGCAGGAGCTGCTGTGTGGCTGATGTGGGTCAGATCTATGGGGCAGGAGTTGCTGTGGGGCACATGTGGGTCAGATCTATGGGGCAGGAGCTCCTTTGGGGCAGATGTGGGTCAGATCAATGGGGCAGGAGCTGGTGTGGGGATGATGAGGGTCAGATCTATGGGGCAGGAGCTGCTGTGTGGCTGATGTGGGTCTGATCTATGGGGCAGGAGTAGCTGAGGGGCTGATGTGGGTCAGACCTATGGGGCAGGAGCTGTTCTGGGGCAGATGTGGGTCAGATCTATGGGACTGGAGCTGCTGTGGGGTAGTTGTGGGTCAGATCTATCGGGCAGTATCTGCTCTGGGGCACATGTGAGTGGGATCTATGGGGCAGGAGCTGCTGTAGTGCAGATGTGGGTCAGATCTATGGGGCAGGAGCTGCTGTGGGGTAGTTGTGGGTCAGATCTATCGGGCAGTATCTGCTCTGGGGCACATGTTGGTCAGATCTATGGGGCAGGAGCTGCTGTGGGTCAGATCTACTGGGCAGGAGCTGCTGTGGGGCAGATGTGGGTCAGATCTATGGGGCAGGAGCTCCTGTGGGGCACATGTATATCAGATCTTTGGGGCAGGAGCAGTTGTGGGGATGATGTGTGTCAGATCTACGGAACAGGTGCTGCTGTGGGTTTATGTGGGTCAGATCTATAGGGAAGGAGCTGCTGTGGGGCCTATGTGGGTCAGATCTGTGGGACAGGAGCTGCAGTGTGGCTCATGTGGTTGAGATCTATGGGGCAGGAGCTGCTGTGGGGAAGACGTGGGTCAGATCTATGGGGCAGGAGCTGCTGTGGGGGTGATGTGTGTCAGATCTATGGGGCAGGAGACGCTATGGCGCTGATGTTGGTAAGATATATGGGGCAGGAGCTGCAGTGGGGTAGATGTGGGTCTGATCTATGGGGCAGGAGCTGTTGTGGGTCCGATGTGGGTCAGATCTATGGGGCGGGAGCTGCTGTGTGGCTGACGTGGGTCTGATCTATGGGGCAGGAGCTTCTTTGGGGCTGTTGTGGGTCAGATCTATGGGGCAGGAGCTGCTGTGGGGCAGATGTGGGTCAGATCAATTGGGCAGGAGCTGCTATGGGGCAGATGTGGGTCAGATCTATGGGGCAGGAGCTGCTGTGGGGCAGATGTGGGTCTGATCTATGGGGCAGGAGCTGCTGTGGGGCTGATGAGGGTCAGATCTATGGGGCAGGAGCTGTTGTGGGGCACATGGGTATCAGATCTTTCGGGCAGGACCAGTTGTGGGGCACATGTCGGTAGATCTATGTGGCAGGAGCTGCTGCGGGGCTGATGTGGGTCAGATCTATGGGGTAGGTGCTGCTGTGGAGCTGATGTTGGTCAGATCTATGGGGCAGGAGCTGCTGTGGTTCTGGTGTTGGTCAGATCTGTGGGGCAGGAGCTGCTGTGTTGCTGCTGAGGGTCAGATCTATGGGTCAGGAGCTGCTG
The DNA here is from genome assembly GCF_054131305.1 of Coturnix japonica. Classification (NCBI taxonomy): domain Eukaryota; kingdom Metazoa; phylum Chordata; class Aves; order Galliformes; family Phasianidae; genus Coturnix; species Coturnix japonica. Next base: position 2,199,598 of record NW_028188945.1, read on the forward strand.
TGGGGCCTATGTGGGTCAGATCTGTGGGACAGGAGCTGCTGTGGGGCTCATGTGGTTGAGATCTATGGGGCAGGCGTTGCTGTGGATCTGATATGGGTCAGATATATGGGGCAGGAGCTGCTACGGGGCAGATGTGGGTCAGATTAATGGGGCAGGAGCTGCAGTGGGGCAGATGTGAGTCAGATCAATGGGGCAGGAGCTTCTGTGGGGATGATGAGGGTCAGATCTATGGGGCAGGAGCTGCTGTGGAGTAGATCTATGGGGCAGGAGCTGTTGTGATGCTGATGATGGTCTGATCTATAAGGCAGAAGCTGCTGTGGGACGCAAGTGGGTCAGATGTATGGGGCAGGAGCTGCTGTGTGGCTGATGCGGGTCAGATCTATGGGGCAGGAGCTGCTGTGGGGCAGATGTGGGTCAGATCTATGGGCAGGAGCTGCTTTGGGGCAGATGTGGGTCAGATCTATGGGGTAGGTGCTGCTGTGGAGCTGATGTTGTTAAGATCTATGGGGCAGGAGCTGCTGTGGGGTATATGTGGGTCATATCTGTGGGGCAGGTGCTGCTGTGTTGCTGCTGAGGGTCAGATCTATGGGGCAGAAGATGCTGTGGGGATGATGAGGGTCACATCTATGTAGCAGGAGATGCTGTGGGGTAAATCTATGGGGCAGGAGCTGTTGTGAGGCTGATGAGGGTCTGATCTGTAAGGCAGGAGCTGCAGTGGGGCATATGTGTGTCAGATTTATTGGGCAGGAGCTGCTGTAGGGCGCATGTGGGTCAGATCTATGGGGCAGGAGATGCTGTGGGGAGATGTGGGTAAGATCTATGGGGCAGGAGCTGCTGTGGGGCTGAAGTGGGTTAGATCTATTGGGGCAGGAGCTGTTGTGGGGCATATGTGGGTCTGATCTATGGGGCAGGAGCTGCTGTGGGGCTGATGAGGGTCAGATCTATGGGGCAGGAGCTGCTGTGGTGCTGATTGGGATCAGATCTATGGGGCAGGAGCTGTTCTGTGGCTGATGTGGGTCAGATTTTTAGGACAGAAGGCTCTGTGGGGCAGATGTGGGTCAGATCGATGGGGCAGGAGCTGCTTTGGGGCAGATGTGGGTCAGATCAATGGGGCAGGAGCTTAGGTGGGGATGATGAGGGTCAGATCTATGGGGCAGGAGCTGCTGTGTGGCTGATGTGGGTCTGATCTATGGGGCAGGAGCTTCTTTGGGGCTGATGTGGGTCAGATCTATGGGGCAGGAGCTGTTCTGGGGCAGATGTGGGTCAGATCTATGGGACTGGAGCTGCTGTGGGGTAGTTGTGGGTCAGATCTATCGGGCAGTATCTGCTCTGGGGCACATGTGAGTGGGATCTATGGGGCAGGAGCTGCTGTAGTGCAGATGTGGGTCAGATCTATGGGGCAGGAGCTGCTGTGGGGTAGTTGTGGGTCAGATCTATCGGGCAGTATCTGCTCTGGGGCACATGTTGGTCAGATCTATGGGGCAGGAGCTGCTGTGGGTCAGATCTACTGGGCAGGAGCTGCTGTGGGGCAGATGTGGGTCAGATCTATGGGGCAGGAGCTCCTGTGGGGCACATGTATATCAGATCTTTGGGGCAGGAGCAGTTGTGGGGATGATGTGTGTCAGATCTACGGAACAGGTGCTGCTCTGGGTCTTATGTGGGTCAGATCTATAGGGAAGGAGCTGCTGTGGGGCCTATGTGGGTCAGATCTGTGGGACAGGAGCTGCTGTGTGGCTCATGTGGTTGAGATCTATGGGGCAGGAGCTGCTGTGGGGAAGACGTGGGTCAGATCTATGGGGCAGGAGCTGCTGTGAGGGTGATGTGTGTCAGATCTATGGGGCAGGAGACGCTATGGCGCTGATGTTGGTAAGATATATGGGGCAGGAGCTGCAGTGGGGTAGATGTGGGTCTGATCTATGGGGCAGGAGCTGTTGTGGGTCCGATGTGGGTCAGATCTATGGGGCGGGAGCTGCTGTGTGGCTGACGGGGGTCTGATCTATGGGGCAGGAGCTTCTTTGGGGCTGATGTGGGTCAGATCTATGGGGCAGGAGCTGCTGTGGGGCAGATGTGGGTCAGATCAATTGGGCAGGAGCTGCTATGGGGCAGATGTGGGTCAGATCTATGTGGCAGGAGCTGCTGTGGGGCAGATGTGGGTCTGATCTATGGGGCAGGAGCTGCTGTGGGGCTGATGAGGGTCAGATCTATGGGGCAGGAGCTGCTATGGGGCTGATGTAGGTCAGATCTATGGGGCAGGAGCTGTTCTGGGGCAGATGTGGGTCAGATCTATGTGGCAGGAGAAGCTGTTGGTCAGATCTATGGGGTTGGTGCTCCTAAGGGGCAGATGTGGGTCGGATCTATAGGGCAGGAGATGCTGTGGGGCTGATGTGGGTCAGATCTATGGGGCAGGAGCTGTTCTGTGGCTGATGAGGGTCAGATCTATTGGGCAGGAGCTGCTGTGGTGCTGATGTGGGTAAGATCTATGAGACAGGAGCTGCTGTGGGGCACATGTTGGTCAGATCTATGGGGCAGGAGCAGCTATGGGGCTGATGTGGGTCAGATCTATGGGGCAGGAGCTGTTCTGGGGCAGATGTGGGTCAGATCTATGTGGCAGGAGAAGCTGTTGGTCAGATCTATGGGTTTGGTGCTCCTAAGGGGCAGATGTGGGTCGGATCTATGGGGCAGGAGATGCTGTGGGGCTGCTGTGGGTCAGATCTATGGGGCAGGAGCTGTTCTGTGGCTGATGAGGGTCAGATCTATTGGGCAGGAGCTGCTGTGGTGCTGATGTGGGTAAGATCTATGAGACAGGAGCTGCTGTGGGGCACATGTTGGTCAGATCTATGGGGCAGGAGCTGTTGTGGGGCACATGGGTATCAGATCTTTGGGGCAGGAGCAGTTGTGGGGCACATGTCGGTAGATCTATGTGGCAGGAGCTGCTGCGGGGCTGATGTGGGTCAGATCTATAGGGTAGGTGCTGCTGTGGAGCTGATGTTGGTCAGATCTATGGGGCAGGAGCTGCTGTGGTGCTGGTGTTGGTCAGATCTGTGGGGCAGGAGCTGCTGTGTTGCTGCTGAGGGTCAGATCTATGGGTCAGGAGCTGCTGTGGGGCCTATGTGGGTCAGATCTGTGGGACAGGAGCTGCTGTGGGGCTCATGTGGTTGAGATCTATGGGGCAGGCGTTGCTGTGGATCTGATATGGGTCAGATATATGGGGCGGGAGCTGCTACGGGGCAGATGTGGGTCAGATCTATGGGGCAGGAGCTGCAGTGGGGCAGATGTGAGTCAGATCAATGGGGCAGGAGCTTCTGTGGGGATGATGAGGGTCAGATCTATGGGGCAGGAGCTGCTGTGGAGTAGATCTATGGGGCAGGAGCTGTTGTGATGCTGATGATGGTCTGATCTATAAGGCAGAAGCTGCTGTGGGACGCAAGTGGGTCAGATGTATGGGGCAGGAGCTGCTGTGTGGCTGATGCGGGTCAGATCTATGGGGCAGGAGCTGCTGTGGGGCAGATGTGGGTCAGATCTATGGGCAGGAGCTGCTTTGGGGCAGATGTGGGTCAGATCTATGGGGTAGGTGCTGCTGTGGAGCTGATGTTGTTAAGATCTATGGGGCAGGAGCTGCTGTGGGGTATATGTGGGTCATATCTGTGGGGCAGGTGCTGCTGTGTTGCTGCTGAGGGTCAGATCTATGGGGCAGAAGATGCTGTGGGGATGATGAGGGTCACATCTATGTAGCAGGAGATGCTGTGGGGTAGATCTATGGGGCAGGAGCTGTTGTGAGGCTGATGAGGGTCTGATCTGTAAGGCAGGAGCTGCAGTGGGGCATATGTGTGTCAGATTTATTGGGCAGGAGCTGCTGTAGGGCGCATGTGGGTCAGATCTATGGGGCAGGAGATGCTGTGGGGAGATGTGGGTAAGATCTATGGGGCAGGAGCTGCTGTGGGGCTGAAGTGGGTTAGATCTATTGGGGCAGGAGCTGCTGTGGGGCAGATGTGGGTCTGATCTATGGGGCAGGAGCTGCTGTGGGGCTGATGAGGGTCAGATCTATGGGGCAGGAGCTGCTGTGGTGCTGATTGGGATCAGATCTATGGGGCAGGAGCTGTTCTGTGGCTGATGTGGGTCAGATTTTTAGGACAGAAGGCTCTGTGGGGCAGATGTGGGTCAGATCGATGGGGCAGGAGCTGCTTTGGGGCAGATGTGGGTCAGATCAATGGGGCAGGAGCTTAGTTGGGGATGATGAGGGTCAGATCTATGGGGCAGGAGCTGCTGTGTGGCTGATGTGGGTCTGATCTATGGGGCAGGAGCTTCTTTGGGGCTGATGTGGGTCAGATCTATGGGGCAGGAGCTGTTCTGGGGCAGATGTGGGTCAGATCTATGGGACTGGAGCTGCTGTGGGGTAGTTGTGGGTCAGATCTATCGGGCAGTATCTGCTCTGGGGCACATGTGAGTGGGATCTATGGGGCAGGAGCTGCTGTAGTGCAGATGTGGGTCAGATCTATGGGGCAGGAGCTGCTGTGGGGTAGTTGTGGGTCAGATCTATCGGGCAGTATCTGCTCTGGGGCACATGTTGGTCAGATCTATGGGGCAGGAGCTGCTGTGGGTCAGATCTACTGGGCAGGAGCTGCTGTGGGGCAGATGTGGGTCAGATCTATGGGGCAGGAGCTCCTGTGGGGCACATGTATATCAGATCTTTGGGGCAGGAGCAGTTGTGGGGATGATGTGTGTCAGATCTACGGAACAGGTGCTGCTCTGGGTCTTATGTGGGTCAGATCTATAGGGAAGGAGCTGCTGTGGGGCCTATGTGGGTCAGATCTGTGGGACAGGAGCTGCTGTGTGGCTCATGTGGTTGAGATCTATGGGGCAGGAGCTGCTGTGGGGAAGACGTGGGTCAGATCTATGGGGCAGGAGCTGCTGTGAGGGTGATGTGTGTCAGATCTATGGGGCAGGAGACGCTATGGCGCTGATGTTGGTAAGATATATGGGGCAGGAGCTGCAGTGGGGTAGATGTGGGTCTGATCTATGGGGCAGGAGCTGTTGTGGGTCCGATGTGGGTCAGATCTATGGGGCGGGAGCTGCTGTGTGGCTGACGGGGGTCTGATCTATGGGGCAGGAGCTTCTTTGGGGCTGATGTGGGTCAGATCTATGGGGCAGGAGCTGCTGTGGGGCAGATGTGGGTCAGATCAATTGGGCAGGAGCTGCTATGGGGCAGATGTGGGTCAGATCTATGTGGCAGGAGCTGCTGTGGGGCAGATGTGGGTCTGATCTATGGGGCAGGAGCTGCTGTGGGGCTGATGAGGGTCAGATCTATGGGGCAGGAGCTGCTATGGGGCTGATGTAGGTCAGATCTATGGGGCAGGAGCTGTTCTGGGGCAGATGTGGGTCAGATCTATGTGGCAGGAGAAGCTGTTGGTCAGATCTATGGGGTTGGTGCTCCTAAGGGGCAGATGTGGGTCGGATCTATGGGGCAGGAGATGCTGTGGGGCTGATGTGGGTCAGATCTATGGGGCAGGAGCTGTTCTGTGGCTGATGAGGGTCAGATCTATTGGGCAGGAGCTGCTGTGGTGCTGATGTGGGTAAGATCTATGAGACAGGAGCTGCTGTGGGGCACATGTTGGTCAGATCTATGGGGCAGGAGCTGTTGTGGGGCACATGGGTATCAGATCTTTGGGGCAGGAGCAGTTGTGGGGCACATGTCGGTAGATCTATGTGGCAGGAGCTGCTGCGGGGCTGATGTGGGTCAGATCTATAGGGTAGGTGCTGCTGTGGAGCTGATGTTGGTCAGATCTATGGGGCAGGAGCTGCTGTGGTGCTGGTGTTGGTCAGATCTGTGGGGCAGGAGCTGCTGTGTTGCTGCTGAGGGTCAGATCTATGGGTCAGGAGCTGCTGTGGGGCCTATGTGGGTCAGATCTGTGGGACAGGAGCTGCTGTGGGGCTCATGTGGTTGAGATCTATGGGGCAGGCGTTGCTGTGGATCTGATATGGGTCAGATATATGGGGCAGGAGCTGCTACGGGGCAGATGTGGGTCAGATTAATGGGGCAGGAGCTGCAGTGGGGCAGATGTGAGTCAGATCAATGGGGCAGGAGCTGCTGTGGGGATGATGAGGGTCAGATCTATGGGGCAGGAGCTGCTGTGGAGTTGATCTATGGGGCAGGAGCTGTTGTGAGGCTGATGAGGGTCTGATCTGTAAGGCAGGAGCTGCAGTGGGGCATATGTGTGTCAGATTTATTGGGCAGGAGCTGCTGTAGGGCGCATGAGGGTCAGATCTATGGGGCAGGAGATGCTGTGGGGAGATGTGGGTAAGATCTATGGGGCAGGAGCTGCTGTGGGGCTGAAGTGGGTTAGATCTATTGGGGCAGGAGCTGCTGTGGGGCAGATGTGGGTCTGATCTATGGGGCAGGAGCTGCTGTGGGGCTGATGAGGGTCAGATCTATGGGGCAGGAGCTGCTGTGGTGCTGATTGGGATCAGATCTATGGGGCAGGAGCTGTTCTGTGGCTGATGTGGGTCAGATTTTTAGGGCAGAAGGCTCTGTGGGGCAGATGTGGGTCAGATCGATGGGGCAGAAGATGCTGTGGGGTTGATGGGCGTCAGATCTATGGGGCAGGAGCTGCTGTGGGGATGATGAGGGTCAGATCTCTGGGGCAGGAGCTGTTGTGGGGCTGATGATGGTCTGATCTATAAGGCAGGAGATTTTGTGGGGTGCATTTGGGTCAGATGTATGGGGCAGGAGCTGCTGTGGGGCACATGTGGGTCAGATGTATGGGGTAGGAGCTGCTGTGTGGCTGATGTGGGTCAGATCTATGGGGCAGGAGCTGCTGTGGTGCTGATGTTGTTCTGATCTATGAGACAGGAGCTGGTGTGGGGCAGATGTGGGTCAGATTTTTAGGGCAGAAGGCTCTGTGGGGCAGATGTGGGTCAGATCGATGGGGCAGAAGATGATGTGGGGCTAATGGGCGTCAGATCTATGGGGCAGAAGATGCTGTGGGGCTAATGTGAGTGGGATCTATGGTGTAGGAGCTGCTGTGGGGCACATGTTTGTCAGATCTATGTGGCAGGAGCTGCTGTGGGGCAGATGTGGGTCAGATCTATGGGGCAGGAGCTGCTGTGGGGCAGATGTGGGTCTGATCTATGGGGCAGGAGCTGCTGTGGGGCTGATGAGGGTCAGATCTATGGGTCAGGAGCTGCTGTGTGGCTCATGTGGGTCTGATCTATGGGGCAGGAGCTTCTTTGGGGCTGATGTGAGTCAGATCTATGGGGCGGGAGCTGTTCTGGGGCAGATGTGGGTCAGATCTATGTGGCAGGAGAAGCTGTTGGTCAGATCTATGGGGTTGGTGCTCCTAAGGGGCAGATGTGGGTCAGATCTATGGGGCAGGAGATGCTGTGGGGCTGATGTGGATCAGATCTATGGGGCAGGAGCTGTTCTGTGGCTGATGAGGGTCAGATCTATTGGGCAGGAGCTGCTGTGGTGCAGATGTTTGTAAGATCTATGAGACAGGAGCAGCTGTGGGGCACATGTTGGTCAGATCTATGGGGCAGGAGCTGTTATGGGGCACATGGGTATCAGATCTTTGGGGCAGGAGCTGTTGTGGGGCACATGTCGGTAGATCTATGTGGCAGGAGCTGCTGCGGGGCTGATGTGGGTCAGATCTATAGGGTAGGTGCTGCTGTGGAGCTGATGTTGGTCAGATCTATGGGGCAGGAGCTGCTGTGGTGCTGGTGTTGGTCAGATCTGTGGGGCAGGAGCTGCTGTGTTGCTGCTGAGGGTAAGATCTATGGGGCAGGAGCTGCTGTGGGGCCTATGTGGGTCAGATCTGTGGGACTGGAGCTGCTGTGGGGCTCATGTGGTTGAGATCTATGGGGCAGGCGTTGCTGTGGATCTGATATGGGTCAGATATATGGGGCAGGAGCTGCTACGGGGCAGATGTGGGTCAGATCTATGGGGCAGGAACTTCTTTGGGGTTGATGTGGGTCAGATCTATGGGGCGGGAGCTGCTGTGCGTCTGATGTGGGTCAGATCTATGGGGCAGGAGAATCTGTTGGTCAGATCTATGGGGTTGGTGCTCCTAAGGGGCAGATGTGGGTCAGATCTATGGGGCAGGAGATGCTGTGGGGCTGATGTGGATCAGATCTATGGGGCAGGAGCTGTTATGGGGCACATGGGTATCAGATCTTTGGGGCAGGAGCTGTTGTGGGGCACATGTCGGTAGATCTATGTGGAATGAGCTGCTGCGGGGCTGATGTGGGTCTGATCTATAGGGTAGGTGCTGCTGTGGAGCTGATGTTGGTCAGATCTATGGGGCAGGAGCTGCTGTGGTGCTGGTGTTGGTCAGATCTGTGGGGCAGGAGCTGCTGTGTTGCTGCTGAGGGTCAGATCTATGGGGCAGGAGCTGCTGTGGGGCCTATGTGGGTCAGATCTGTGGGACTGGAGCTTCTGTGGGGCTCATGTGGTTGAGATCTATGGGGCAGGCGTTGCTGTGGATCTGATATGGGTCAGATATATGGGGCAGGAGCTGCTACGGGGCAGATGTGGGTCAGATCTATGGGGCAGGAACTTCTTTGGGGTTGATGTGGGTCAGATCTATGGGGCGGGAGCTGCTGTGTGTCTGATGTGGGTCAGATCTATGTGGAGAATGTTTATGCAGAATGGCTTCATGAGAATTGTCATGAAGAGATTCCACTAGTTAAACTGTAAAAGAATGAACGTGATTAAAGACAAAGACGGTCTATCCTAGGGCCGATCACGGGCTAAGCAGCTATGGAGAAATCAGGATGTGAAAAGACAGGGTATGTAGCTAAAGATGAAATATGTATCTAGAGGCAAGGACGGCCTGAGGGAAAAGCAAGATGTGTAGCAAGGTGTAGACAGAGCTGCAAAGAAAAAGTATCCATAAGACTAACCACAAAGCTCAGATGAAGTAATGTGTAACCCACCAATCCTGAGCTTTACTTTTGCAATATGCATGAACTTATTACTGATTGTATAAATGAGATGCTGTAACACCTAATAAACGAGGCTTGTTGACCATGATAGCATGAGACTTGTCTCCCGCGGTTACTTCCAACAAAGCTGTGTTACAGAAAGGCAGAATTTCTATACGTCCTTATCAAACTAGTTTTTTCTTCTTTTAGTTTGACTCCTGACTTTAACTTTGAAATCAGACAAAGACCTTACAGTAGCAGACGTATCTGATGAAGAATTCACCATTTGTTTACTGTTACAGCATGAAATGATTTGTAAAATGAGTACAGAGCAGGTAAAGAACATCTACCATGTGAAATCAAGGATCATCCATTCCTGCCCTAAACACACACTTATTCACCGAAAAAATTCTCCCTCTACATATCCAAAAGCTGATTTTAACAGAAATCAGAGCATAGACAGAAACACACAATCAAAATTAAAATGTTTCTTTGTGAGTCATTATGAAGTTAATAAAACATTTAATAAACACAGTGAGTCCGAGCTTCAGAGATGCTTTGTGTTTTTATTTCTTTATCTAGCCGGAAGAATGTACACACACATTTCCTTGGACTGTGGTATTGAGAGATACACTTAAAGCAATCAAGCTGAAGTATAACAGAAGTATATCTAAAGCACCTTTCTTGAAGGACGGCAGGATCACTGAGGATAAGATAATACAGAGCCATAAATGAGAAGGATCAGAAGGACCAACCAACCTGTATAGCATTTCAGAGTGTAGCTGGTTCTTAGAAGAACGAATGACTCTATGGTTCTATGATTCTGTGACTTAAGGTTGGAAAAGACCACTGAAGGTCATCTAGTTCAACCATCAACCCACTCCCAGCATGCCCACTATGTCCCTCAGAGCCACATCTACACGTTTCTTGGACGTCTGCAGGGATGGTGATTCCACCATCACCCTGGGCAAACCTTTCCAATACCTAATGACTATTTTTGAGAAGTTGTTTCTCCGAACATCCAGTAGAACCTCTCCTGGCACAACTCTAAGCCACTCCCTCTTGTCCTGTCACTAGTTACACACAAAAAGAGGTTGAACCTCACCTCACCACAACCCCCCTTCAGGAAGTTGTAGAGAGCAATGAGGTCTCCCCCCAAGCCTCCTCTTCGCCGGACTAAATACCCCCAGCTTCCTCAGCTGCTCCTCACAAGACTTATGCTCCAGACCCCACACCAGCCTCATTACCATTCTATGAACATGTGCCAGGGTCTTTCTTGTAGTGAGGGGGCCCAAAAATGAACACAGTGCTCAAGTCACAGCTTCACCAGTGCCAAGTACTGAGAGATTATCACCTCCCTGGTCCTGCTGGCAACACTATTTCTGATACAAGCCAGGCCTTCTAGGCTACCAGGCACACTGCTGGCTCACATTCATCTGGCTGTCAACGAACACCACCAGAATCTAGATTCTAGCCACAAGCCTGCAAAATGGAGTGGCATGATATTGTGATCAAAGTGCAGTAGCTGGCACTTGACTTTGTTGAAGCTTATACAATTGCCTTCAGCTCATTGATCCAGCCAATTCAGATCCCTCTGTAAGGCCTTCCTACTCTCAGGCAAATCAACACTTCCTTCCAGTGAGGAGTCATCTGCAAACTCACTGAGGATACACTCAATCCCCCCATCCAGATCATCAATAAAGATATTAAACAGGACCTACCCCTATACTGACGCCTGGGGAAAAAAAAAAAAAAAAAAAGTCAATTAATGAAGCTGGGAAACAGCACAACAATAGGCACCTCTTTGTATTCTAAGTGAGACAAGAAAGAATATTTTCCACTTTAAATTCACAGTATGTAATTAGCAACAGGATAATAGTTATCCATAAATACCTACAAAATCCTTTTACTGAAGGCTTGTTTTGTTCTGGAGACAAACCATCTGTGCATTCCACTCAGAATCTGTATTTACAAATGCTCTGACTTATGTCATTGATATCAGATCAAAAGAACCACAAGCTAAAAACTGCTAACAAAGATAACAACCAGCTTAAGTCGATCTGCATATACTAAAAGTTTAACTCTCACTGGGTTAGTAGAAAAAAACTACAGTACTGGAATGTAGAGGATTTTACAGACAATTTACACCTGTGTTTTTAACTGCGTATCTGACTCACATATGCCCGACAGCAGCTTCTGCCCCATAGATCTAACCCACAGCATCTCCTTCCCCATTGATATGACCCTCATCAGACCCACAGCTGCTCCAGCCCAATAGATATGACCCACATATACCCCTCAGCAGGTTATGCCCCATAGATCTGACCCACATGTGCCCCACAGCAACTCCTGCCCCAAAGATCTGACCCACAGCAGCTCCTGCCCCATAGATAAGACCCACATCTGCCCCACAGCAACTCCTGCCCCATAGATCAGACCCACATGTGCACCACAGCAGCTCCTGCCCCATCGATCTGACCCACATGTGCCCCATAGCAGCTCCTGCCCCATAGATCTGACCCACAGCAACCCCACAGCAGCTCCTGCCCCGTAGATCTGACCCACAGCAGCTCCTGCCTCAATAGATCATACCCCAATTAGCCCCACAGCAGAACCTGTCCCATAGACCTGACCCACATGTGCCCCACAGCTGCTCCTGCTCCATAGATCTGACCCTCATCAGCCCCACAGCAGCTCCTGCCCAATAGATCAGTCCCACCTCTACCCCACAGCAGATCCTTCCCAATAGATCTGACCCACATCTGCCTCACAGCAGCTCCTGCCCTATAGATCTTACCGCAATCAGCCCCACAGCATTTCCTGCCCCATAGATCTGACCCACATCTACCCCACAGCAACTCTGGCCCCATAGATCTGACCCACATGTGCCCCACAGCAGCTCCTGCCCCATAGATCTGACACACATATACCCCAGAGCTGGTCCTGCACAATAGATCTGACCAACATCTACCCCACAGCAGCTCCTGCCCCATAGATCTTACCAACATCAGCGCCATAGCATCTCCTGCCCCATAGATCTGACACACAGCAGCTCCTGCGCCAAAGATCTGACCCACATCTGCACTACAGCAGCTCCTGCCCCATAGATCTCACTCACATGTGCCCCAGAGCAGATACTGCCCGATAGATCTGACCCACAACTACCCCACAGCAGCTCCTGCCCCATAGATCTGACCCACATCTGCACTACAGCAGCTCCTGCCCCATACATCTGACTCACATATGCCCCACAGCTACTCCTGCCCCATAGATCTGACCAACATCTACCCCACAGCAGCTCCTGCCCCATAGATCTGACCAACATCTACCCCACATGTCACGGAGTTCTCTCTAGAGCTCACTCCGGGACAGGGGCACAAAACCCGGGGCAGCAGGAACAAAAGCCCCCTCCCCCCCTTTTCTCTAGCGGCAGGGTACGGCAGAGTGCGGCGTGGCCCGGCCCGGCCACGTGCGTTTCAGAAGAGGGGAAGGGAAGGGAGATTGCGATTAGGTCTAACAAAAAATAAGGGAGGAAAAAGGTGATCTGAGAACGAATGGCAGTTTAATAACCTAATAACACTAAACAACAACAAGAGAGTTTCAACAAAGAGAATACCAAGTCCCAAATCTCACCGATGGAGCTGTGGAAGGCAGGAAGCTCTGACCACGTTGTCTCCTCGCAGGGAGCCCGTCCAGCAACGCCGTCCCCTTCCTCACTTCCCTTCCGGTGCCCCACCCCACATGCTCATTAAGGCAGTTCACAGAAAAAAAAACTTGTCCCCTTTACTCCCATTATTAGCATGGTGTTCTGATGTGGAATACCAGCACCAACCAAATTGCAAAACCATAACACCACAGCAGCTCCTGCCCCATAGATCTCACTCACATGTGCCCCAGAGCAGATCCTGCCCCATAGATCAGACCCACAACTACCCCACAGCAGCTCCTGCCCCATAGATCTGACCCAAATCAGCCCCACACCAGCTCCTGCCCCATAGATCTGACCCACATCAGCCCCACACCAGCACCTGCCCCATTGATCTGACCCACACCAGCCCCACAGCAGCTCCTGCCCCATAGATATGACACACACCTGCCCCACACCAGCTCCTGCCCCATAGATATGACCCACCTCAGCCCCTGCCTCAGAGATCTTACCCACATGTGCCCCTTAGCAGCTCCTGCCCCATAGATCTGACCCACAGCAGCTCCTAACTCATAGATCTGACCCACATATGACCCACAGCAGATCCTGCCCCATAGATCTGACCCACAGCAGCTCCATAGCAGCACCTACCCCATAGATCTGACCCACATCTGCCCCACAGCAGCTCCTGCCACATAGATCTACCGACATGTGCCCCACAACAGCTCCTGCCCCAAAGATCTGATACCCATGTGCCCCACAACAGCTCCTGCCCAATAGATCTGACCCACATCTGCCCCACAGCAGCTCTTGTCTCATAGATCTTAACCACATCAGCACCACAGCAGCTCCTGCCCCATAGATCTGTCCCACATGAGCCCCACAGCAGCTCCTGCCCCATAGATCTGATCGACGTGTGCCCCACAGCAGCTCCTGCCCCATTGATCTGACTCACTTGTGCCCCACAGCAGCTCCAGTCCCATAGATCTGCCCCACAGCTGCTCCTGCCCCATAGATCTGACCCACAGCAGCCCCACAGTAGCTCCTGTCCTATAGATCTGATGCACATCAGCCCCACAGCAGCTCCTGTCCTATAGATCTGACGCACATCAGCCCCACAGCAGCTCCTGTCCTATAGATCTGACGCACAGCCGCTCCTGCCCTGTAGATCTGACCCACATCTGCCCCACAGCAGCTCCTTCCCCATAGATCTGACCCATATCAGCCCCACATCAGCTCCTGTCCCATAGATCTGTCCCAAAGCAGCTCCTGCCCCATAGATCAGATTCATATCTCCCCATAGCAGCTCCTGCCCCATACATCTGACTCAAATATACCCGACAGCAGCTTCTGCCCCATAGATCTGCCCCACAGCATCTCCTGCTCCATTGATATGAGCCAAATCTACCCCACAGCAATTCCTGGCCCATAGATGTGACCCTCATCAGCCTCACAGCAGCTCCTGCCCCATAGATCTGACCCACATAAGCCCCTCTGCAGCTCCTGCCCCAGAGATCTCACCCAAATCATCTCCACAGCAGCTCCTGCCCCATAGATCTGACATGCATGTGCCCCACAGCAGCTGCTGCTTCATAGATCTGACCCACATCTGCCCCACAGGAGCTCCTGCCCTATAGATCTGATCCACATAAGCCCCACAGCAGCTCCTGTTCAATATGTCTCACCCACATCTGCCCCATAGCAGCTCCTGCCTCATAGATCTGAGCCACATCATCCCCACAGCAGCTCCTGCCCCATAGATATGACCCACAGCAGCCCCACAGCAGCTTATGTCCCATAGATCTGACCCATATGTGCCCCACAGCAACTCCTGCCCCATAGATCTGACCCTCAGCAGCTCCTGCCCCATAGATCAGACCCACATCTGCCCCACAGCAACTCCTGCCTCATAGATCTGACCCACATGTGCCCCACAGCAGCTCCTGCCTTATAGATCTGACCCACATGTGCCCCACAGCAGCTCCTGCCCCTTAGATCTGTCCCACAGCAGCTCCTGCCCCATAGATCTGACCAACATCTACCCCACATGTCACGGAGTTCTCTCTAGAGCTCACTCCGGGACAGGGGCACAAAACCCGGGGCAGCAGGAACAAAAGCCCCCTCCCCCCCTTTTCTCTAGCGGCAGGGTACGGCAGAGTGCGGCGTGGCCCGGCCCGGCCACGTGCGTTTCAGAAGAGGGGAAGGGAAGGGAGATTGCGATTAGGTCTAACAAAAAATAAGGGAGGAAAAAGGTGATCTGAGAACGAATGGCAGTTTAATAACCTAATAACACTAAACAACAACAAGAGAGTTTCAACAAAGAGAATACCAAGTCCCAAATCTCACCGATGGAGCTGTGGAAGGCAGGAAGCTCTGACCACGTTGTCTCCTCGCAGGGAGCCCGTCCAGCAACGCCGTCCCCTTCCTCACTTCCCTTCCGGTGCCCCACCCCACATGCTCATTAAGGCAGTTCACAGAAAAAAAAACTTGTCCCCTTTACTCCCATTATTAGCATGGTGTTCTGATGTGGAATACCAGCACCAACCAAATTGCAAAACCATAACACCACAGCAGCTCCTGCCCCATAGATCTCACTCACATGTGCCCCAGAGCAGATCCTGCCCCATAGATCAGACCCACAACTACCCCACAGCAGCTCCTGCCCCATAGATCTGACCCAAATCAGCCCCACACCAGCTCCTGCCCCATAGATCTGACCCACATCAGCCCCACACCAGCACCTGCCCCATTGATCTGACCCACACCAGCCCCACAGCAGCTCCTGCCCCATAGATATGACACACACCTGCCCCACACCAGCTCCTGCCCCATAGATATGACCCACCTCAGCCCCTGCCTCAGAGATCTTACCCACATGTGCCCCTTAGCAGCTCCTGCCCCATAGATCTGACCCACAGCAGCTCCTAACTCATAGATCTCACCCACATATGACCCACAGCAGATCCTGCCCCATAGATCTGACCCACAGCAGCTCCATAGCAGCACCTACCCCATAGATCTGACCCACATCTGCCCCACAGCAGCTCCTGCCACAAAGATCTACCGACATGTGCCCCACAACAGCTCCTGCCCCAAAGATCTGATACCCATGTGCCCCACAACAGCTCCTGCCCAATAGATCTGACCCACATCTGCCCCACAGCAGCTCTTGTCTCATAGATCTTAACCACATCAGCACCACAGCAGCTCCTGCCCCATAGATCTGTCCCACATGAGCCCCACAGAAGCTCCTGCCCCATAGATCTGATCGACGTGTGCCCCACAGCAGCTCCTGCCCCATTGATCTGACTCACTTGTGCCCCACAGCAGCTCCAGTCCCATAGATCTGCCCCACAGCTGCTCCTGCCCCATAGATCTGACCCACAGCAGCCCCACAGTAGCTCCTGTCCTATAGATCTGATGCACATCAGCCCCACAGCAGCTCCTGTCCTATAGATCTGACGCACATCAGCCCCACAGCAGCTCCTGTCCTATAGATCTGACGCACAGCCGCTCCTGCCCTGTAGATCTGACCCACATCTGCCCCACAGCAGCTCCTTCCCCATAGATCTGACCCATATCAGCCCCACATCAGCTCCTGTCCCATAGATCTGTCCCAAAGCAGCTCCTGCCCCATAGATCAGATTCATATCTCCCCATAGCAGCTCCTGCCCCATACATCTGACTCAAATATACCCGACAGCAGCTTCTGCCCCATAGATCTGCCCCACAGCATCTCCTGCTCCATTGATATGAGCCAAATCTACCCCACAGCAATTCCTGGCCCATAGATGTGACCCTCATCAGCCTCACAGCAGCTCCTGCCCCATAGATCTGACCCACATAAGCCCCTCTGCAGCTCCTGCCCCAGAGATCTCACCCAAATCATCTCCACAGCAGCTCCTGCCCCATAGATCTGACATGCATGTGCCCCACAGCAGCTGCTGCTTCATAGATCTGACCCACATCTGCCCCACAGGAGCTCCTGCCCTATAGATCTGATCCACATAAGCCCCACAGCAGCTCCTGTTCAATATGTCTCACCCACATCTGCCCCATAGCAGCTCCTGCCTCATAGATCTGAGCCACATCATCCCCACAGCAGCTCCTGCCCCATAGATATGACCCACAGCAGCCCCACAGCAGCTTATGTCCCATAGATCTGACCCATATGTGCCCCACAGCAACTCCTGCCCCATAGATCTGACCCTCAGCAGCTCCTGCCCCATAGATCAGACCCACATCTGCCCCACAGCAACTCCTGCCTCATAGATCTGACCCACATGTGCCCCACAGCAGCTCCTGCCCCATAGATCTGACCCACATGTGCCCCACAGCAGCTCCTGCCCCTTAGATCTGTCCCACAGCAGCTCCTGCCTCATAGATCTGACCCTCATCATCCCCACAGCAGCTCCTGCCCCATTGATCTGACTCACATCTGCCCCACTGCACCTCCTGCCCCATAGATCTGACCCACATCTGCCCCATAGCAGCTCCTGCCCCATATATCTGACCCATATCAGATCCACAGCAACGCCTGCCCCATAGATCTCAACCACATGAGCCCCACAGCAGCTCCTGTCCCACAGATCTGACCCACATAGGCCCCACAGCAGCTCCTGCCCCATAGGTCTGACCCACATCATCCACACAGCAGCTCCCGCCCCACAGATCTGACCAACACCAGCCCCACAGCAGCTCCTGCCCCATAGATCCGACCCACATCTGCCCCTTAGGAGCTCCAACCCCATAGATCTGACCGACAGCTGCTCCTGCCACATAGATCTCACCCACATCTGCCCCAGAACAGCTCCCGCCCCATAGATCTGACCCACATCAGCCCCAAAGAAGCTCCTGCCCCATAGATCAGACCCACATCAGCCCCACAGCAGCTCCCGCCCCATAGATCTGACCCACATCGGACCCACCACAGCTCTTGCCCCATAGATCAGACCCACATCTACCCCACAGCAGCTCCTGCCCCATATATCTTACCAACATCAGCGCCATAGCATCTCCTGCCCCATAGATCTGACACACATCACCCCCTCAGCAGCTCCTGCCCCATAGATCTGACCCACGTCTTCCCCACAGCAGCTACTGCCCCATAGATCTAGCCCCCATCCGACCCACAGCAGCTCCAGTCCCATAGATCTGACCCACATCATCCCCACAACAGCTCCTGCCCCATAGATCTGACCCACATCTGCCCCACAGCAGCTCCTGCCTCATAGATCTGACCTACACACTACATCCGGATCTCACTACAGCCTCCCTTCAGGAAGTTAGAGAGAGCAATGAGGTCTCCCCTGAGCCTCCTCTTCTCCAGGCTGAACAATCCCAGCTCCCTCAGCCTCAACTCATACGGCCTGTGCTCCAGACCCCTCACCAGCTTTGTTGCCCTCCTCTGAACGCGTTCCGGGGCCTCCATGTCTTCCTTGCACTGAGGGGCCCAAAACTGAACACAGCACTCGAGCTGCGGCCTCATCAGTGCTGAGAACAGGGGGACAATCACCTCTCTGCTCCTGCTGGCAACACTGTTTCTGATGCAGGCCAGGATGCCCTTGGCCTTCTTAATATACAGCAAAGGAATCTCCTGAAAAGGAAACCAGAATATCTGGCAACATGAAACAAAGTTCTGATTCATAAAAGACTGGCAGCAAGGCCTGAATCTCTTGTGTAATCTGCTCTTGATTTATCTATTTAGAAATAGTGTTGCCAGCAGGACCTGGGAGGTGATAATCTCTCAGTACTTGGCACTGGTGAAGCTGTGACTTGAGCACTGTGTTCATTTTTGGGCCCCCTCACTACAAGAAAGACCCTGGCACATGTTCATAGAATGGTAATGAGGCTGGTGTGGGGTCTGGAGCATAAGTCTTGTGAGGAGCAGCTGAGGAAGCTGGGGGTATTTAGTCCGGCGAAGAGGAGGCTTGGGGGGAGACCTCATTGCTCTCTACAACTTCCTGAAGGGGGGTTGTGGTGAGGTGAGGTTCAACCTCTTTTTGTGTGTAACTAGTGACAGGACAAGAGGCAGTGGCTTAGAGTTGTGCCAGGAGAGGTTCTACTGGATGTTCGGAGAAGCAACTTCTCAAAAATAGTCATTAGGTATTGGAAAGGTTTGCCCAGGGTGATGGTGGAATCACCATCCCTGCAGACGTCCAAGAAACGTGTAGATGTGGCTCTGAGGGACATAGTGGGCATGCTGGGAGTGGGTTGATGGTTGAACTAGATGACCTTCAGTGGTCTTTTCCAACCTTAAGTCACAGAATCATAGAACCATAGAGTCATTCGTTCTTCTAAGAACCAGCTACACTCTGAAATGCTATACAGGTTGGTTGGTCCTTCTGATCCTTCTCATTTATGGCTCTGTATTATCTTATCCTCAGTGATCCTGCCGTCCTTCAAGAAAGGTGCTTTAGATATACTTCTGTTATACTTCAGCTTGATTGCTTTAAGTGTATCTCTCAATACCACAGTCCAAGGAAATGTGTGTGTACATTCTTCCGGCTAGATAAAGAAATAAAAACACAAAGCATCTCTGAAGCTCGGACTCACTGTGTTTATTAAATGTTTTATTAACTTCATAATGACTCACAAAGAAACATTTTAATTTTGATTGTGTGTTTCTGTCTATGCTCTGATTTCTGTTAAAATCAGCTTTTGGATATGTAGAGGGAGAATTTTTTCGGTGAATAAGTGTGTGTTTAGGGCAGGAATGGATGATCCTTGATTTCACATGGTAGATGTTCTTTACCTGCTCTGTACTCATTTTACAAATCATTTCATGCTGTAACAGTAAACAAATGGTGAATTCTTCATCAGATACGTCTGCTACTGTAAAGTCTTTGTCTGATTTAAAAGTTAAAGTCAGGAGTCAAACTAAAAGAAGAAAAAACTAGTTTGATAAGGACGTATAGAAATTCTGCCTTTCTGTAACACAGCTTTGTTGGAAGTAACCGCGGGAGACAAGTCTCATGCTATCATGGTCAACAAGTCTCGTTTATTAGGTGTTACAGCATCTCATTTATACAATCAGTAATAAGTTCATGCATATTGCAAAAGTAAAGCTCAGGATTGGTGGGTTACACATTACTTCATCTGAGCTTTGTGGTTAGTCTTATGGATACTTTTTCTTTGCAGCTCTGTCTACACCTTGCTACACATCTTGCTTTTCCCTCAGGCCGTCCTTGCCTCTAGATACATATTTCGTCTTTAGCTACATACCCTGTCTTTTCACATCCTGATTTCTCCATAGCTGCTTAGCCAGTGATCGGCCCTAGGATAGACCGTCTTTGTCTTTAATCACGTTCATTCTTTTACAATTTAACTAGTGGAATCTCTTCATGTCCTTTCTCATGAAGCCATTCTGCAAAAACATTCTCCACATAGATCTGACCCACATCAGACGCACAGCAGCTCCCGCCCCATAGATCTGACCCAAATCAGCCCCAAAGAAGCTCCTGCCCCATAGATCAGACCCACATCAGCCAAACAGCAGCTCCTATCCCATAGATCGGACCCACATCACCCCCACAGCAGCTCCAGCCCCATAGATCTAGCCCCATCAGAACCACAGCAGCTCCAGTCCCATAGATCTGACCCACATCTACACCACAGCAGCTCCTGCCCCATAGATCTGACCAAAATGTGCCCCAGAGCAGCTCCTGTCCAAGAGATCTGCCCCACAGCAGCTCCTGCCACATAGATCTGACCAACATGAGCCCCACAGCAGCTCCTACACCATAGATCTGACCCACATTAGCCCCACAGCATCTTCTGCCCCATCGATCTGACCCACATCTGCCCCACAGAGCCTTCTGCCCTAAAAATCTGACCCACATCTGCCACACACCAGCTCCTGTCTCATAGATCAGAACAACATCAGCACCACAGCAGCTCCTGCCCCATAGATCTGACCCACATCAGCCACACAGCAGCTCCTACCCCATACATCTGACCCACATGTGCCCCACAGCAGATCCTGCCCCATACATCTGACCTACATCAGCCACACAGCAGCTCCTGCCCCATAGATCTGACCCAAATCTGCCCCATACCAGATCCTGCCCAATCGATCTGACCCACATTATCCCCACAGCAGCTCCTGCCCCATAGATCTGACCCTCATCAGCCCCACAGCAGCTCCTGCCCCATAGATCAGACCCACATCTGCCCCACAGCAGCTCCTGCCCCAATAGATCTGACCCACTTCAGCCCCACAGCATCTCCTGCCCCATAGGTCTGACCCACATCTACACCGCAGCAGCTCCTGCCCAATAGATCTGACCAACATGTGCCCCACAGCAGCTCCTACACCATAGATCTGACCCACATTAGCCCCACAGCATCTTCTGCCCCATAGATCTGACGCCCATTAGCCCCACAGCATCTTCTGCCCCATCGATCTGACCCACATCTGCCCCACAGAGCCTTCTGCCCTAAAAATCTGACCCACATCAGCCACAGAACAGCTCCTGCCCCATAGATCTGATCCCAATCAGCACCACAGCAGCTCCTGCCCCATAGATCTGACCCTCATCAGCCCCACAGCAGCTCCTGCCCCATAGATCAGACCCACATCTGCCCCACAGCAGCTCCTGCCCCAATAGATCTGACCCACTTCAGCCCCACAGCAGCTCCTGCCCCATAGATCTTACCCAAATCTGCCCCACAGCATCTCCTGCCCCATAGATCTGACCCACATCTGCCCCACAGCAGCTCCTGCCCCATAGATCTGATCCCAATCAGCACCACAGCAGCTCCTGCCCCATAGATCTGACCCTCATCAGCCCCACAGCAGCTCCTGCCCCATAGATCAGACCCACATCTGCACCACAGCAGCTCCTGCCCCAATAGATCTGACCCACTTCAGCCCCACAGCAGCTCCTGCCCCATAGATCTTACGCACATCTGCCCCACAGTATCTCCTGCCCCATAGATCTGACCCACATGCGCCCTACAGCAGCTCCTGCCCAATAAATCTGACACACATATGCCCCACTGCAGCTCCTGCCTTACAGATCAGACCCTCATCAGCCTCACAACAGTTCCTGCCCCATAGATCTACCCCACAGCATCTCCTGCTACATAGATGTGACCCTCATCATCCCCACAGCATCTTCTGCCCCATAGATCTGACCCTCAGCAGCAACACAGCAGCACCTGCCTCACAGATATGACCCACATATACCCCACAGCAGCTCCTGCCCCATAGATCTTAACAACATCAGCTCCACAGCAGCACCTACCCCATAGATCTGACCCACATCTGCCCCAAAGCAGCTCCTGCCCATAGATCTGACCCACATCTGCCCCACAGCAGCTCCTGCCCCATAGATCTGACCCGCATCAGCCACACAGCAACTCCTGCCCCATAGATCTGACCCACTTGCGCCCCACAGCAGCTTCTGCCTTATAGATCAGACCATCATCAGCCTCACAACAGCTCCTGCCCCATAGATCTACTCCACAGCAGCTCCTGCCCCATAGATCTGACCCTCATCATCCCCACAGCAGCTCCTGCCCCATTGATCTGACTCACGTCTCCCCACTGCAGCTCCTGCCCCATAGATCTGACCCACATCTGCCCCGTAGCAGCTCCTGCCCCATATATCTGACCCATATCAGATCCACAGCAACGCCTGCCCCATAGATCTCAACCTCATGAGCCCCACAGCAGCTCCTGTCCCACAGATCTGACCCACATAGGCCCCACAGCAGTTCCAGCCCCATAGATCTAGCCCCATCAGACCCACAGCAGCTCCAGTCCCATAGATCTGACCCACATCTACACCACAGCAGCTCCTGCCCCATAGATCTGACCAAAATGTGCCCCAGAGCAGCTCCTGTCCAAGAGATCTGCCCCACAGCAGCTCCTGCCACATAGATCTGACCAACATGTGCCCCACAGCAGCTCCTACAACATAGATCTGACCCACATTAGCCCCACAGCATCTTCTGCCCCATCGATCTGACCCACATCTGCCCCACAGAGCCTTCTGCCCTAAAAATCTGACCCACATCTGCCACACACCAGCTCCTGTCTCATAGATCAGAACAACATCAGCACCACAGCAGCTCCTGCCCCATAGATCTGACCCACATCAGCCACACAGCAGCTCCTACCCCATACATCTGACCCACATGTGCCCCACAGCAGATCCTGCCCCATACATCTGACCCACATCAGCCACACAGCAGCTCCTGCCCCATAGATCTGACCCAAATCTGCCCCATACCAGATCCTGCCCAATCGATCTGACCCACATTATCCCCACAGCAGCTCCTGCCCCATAGATCTGACCCTCATCAGCCCCACAGCAGCTCCTGCCCCATAGATCTTACCCACATCTGCCCCACAGCATCTCCTGCCCCATAGATCTGACCCACATCTGCCCCACAGCAGCTCTTGCCCAATAGATCTGACCAACATGTGCCCCACAGCAGCACCTACACCATAGATCTGACCCACATTAGCCCCACAGCATCTTCTGCCCCATAGATCTGACGCCCATTAGCCCCATAGCATCTTCTGCCCCATCGATCTGACACACATCTGCCCCACAGAGCCTTCTGCCCTAAAAATCTGACCCACATCTGCCCCACACCAGCTCCTGTCTCATAGATCAGAACAACATCAGCACCAAAGCAGCTCCTGCCCCATAGATCTGACCCACATCAGCCGCACAGCAGCTCCTACCCCATACATCTGACCCAAATGTGCCCCACAGCAGCTCCTGCCCCATACATCTGACCCAAATGCGCCCCACAAAAGCTCCTGCCTTATAGATCAGACCATCATCAGCCTCACAACAGCTCCTGCCCCAGACATCTGACCCTCATCATCCCCACAGCAGCTCCTGCCCCATTGATCTGACGCCCATCAACACCACAGCATCTTCTGCCCCATCAATCTGACCCACATCTGCCCCACAGAGCCTTCTGCCCTAAAAATCTGACCCACATCAGCCACAGAACAGCTCCTGCCCCATAGATCTTATCCCAATCAGCACCACAGCAGCTCCTGCCCCGTAGATCAGACCCACATCTGCCCCACAGCAGCTCCTGCCCCAATAGATCTGACACACTTCAGCCCCACAGCAGCTCCTGCCCCAATGGATCTGACCCACTTCAGCCCCACAGCATCTCCTGACCCATAGATCTGACCCACATGCGCCCTACAGCAGCTCCTGCCCAATAAATCTGACACACATATGCCCCACTGCAGCTCCTGCCTTACAGATCAGACCCTCATCAGCCTCACAACAGCTCCTGCCCCATAGATCTACCCCACAGCATCTCCTGCTACAGAGATGTGACCCTGATCATCCCCACAGCATCTTCTGCCCCATAGATCTGACCCTCAGCAGCAACACAGCAGCACCTGCCCCACAGATATGACACAAATATACCCCACAACAGCTCCTGCCCCAGAGATCTACTCCACAGCAGCTCCTGCCCCATAGATCTGACCCTCATCATCCCCACAGCAGCTCCTGCCCCACTGATCTGACTCACATCTGCCCCACTGCAGCTCCTGCCCCATAGATCTGACCCACATCTGCCCCGTAGCAGCTCCTGCCCCATATATCTGACCCATATCAGATCCACAGCAACGCCTGCCCCATAGATCTCAACCACATGAGCCCCACAGCAGCTCCTGTCCCACAGATCTGACCCACATAGGCCCCACAGCAGCTCCTGCCCCACAGATCTAACCAACATCAGCTCCACAGCAGCTCCTTCCCTATAGATCTGACCCACATAAGACCCAGAGCAGCACCTGTTCCGTAGATCTGACACACATCATCCCCACAACTGCTCCTGCCCCAAAGATCTGATATACATGTGCCCCACAGGAGCACCTGCCCCATAGATCTGACCCACATCAGCCCCACAGCAGCTCCAGCCCAGTAGATCTGACCCACAGCGGCTCCTGCCCCATAGATCTTACCAACATCAGCACCACAGCAGTACCTACCCCATAGATCTGACCCACATGTGCCCCACAGCAGCTCCTGCCCCATAGATCTGACCCACATCAGCCACACAGCAGCTCCTGCCCCATACATCTGACCCACATGTGCCTCACAGCAGCTCCTGCCCCATAGATCTGACCCACATCAGCCACACAGCAGCTCCTGCCCCATAGATCTGACCCACATCTGCCCCATACCAGATCCTGCCCAATCGATCTGACCCACATTATCCCCACAGCAGCTCCTGCCCCATTGATCTGACCCACATCTGCCCCATAGCAGCTCCTGCCCCATAGATCTGACCCATATCAGCACCACAGCAACGCCTGCCCCATAGATCTCAACCACATGAGCCCCACAGCAGCTTTTGTCCCACAGATCTGACCCACATAGGCCCCACAGCAGCTCCTGCCCCATAGATCTGAACCTCAGCAGCAACACAGCAGCTCCCGCCCCACAGATCTGACCAACACCAGCCCCACAGCAGCTCCTGCCCCATACATCTGACCCACAGCAGCGCCTGCCCCATACATCTGATCCACATCTACCCCACTGCATATCCTGCCCCATAGATCTGACCCACAGCAGCTCCTGCCCTAAAGATACGACCTACATCAGCCCCACAGCAGCTCCTGCCCCATAGAACTGACCCACATCAGTTCCACAGCAGCTCCTGCCCTATAGATCTGACCCACATGTGCCCCAGAGCAGCTCCTGACCAATAGATCTGACCCACATATGCCCCACAGAAGTTCCTGCCCCATAGATCTGTCCCTCATCAGCCCCACAGAAACTCCTGCCCCATAGATCTGACCCAAATCAGCCCCACAGCAGCTCCTGCCCCATAGATCTGACCAACATCAGCTCCACAGCAGCTCCTTCCCTATAGATCTGACCCACATAAACACACAGCAGCACCTGTTCCGTAGATCTGACACACATCATCCCCACAACTGCTCCTGCCCCAAAGATCTGATATACATGTGCCCCACAGGAGCACCTGCCCCATAGATCTGACCCACATCAGCCCCACAGCAGCTCCAGCCCAGTAGATCTGACCCACAGCGGCTCCTGCCCCATAGATCTGACCCACATGCACCCCACTGCAGCTCCTGCCTTAAAGATCAGTCCCTCATCAGCCTCACAACAGTTCCTGCCCCATAGATCTACCCCACAGCATCTTCTGCCCCATAGATCTGACCCTCAGCAGCAACACAGCAGCACCTGCCCCACAGATATGACCCACATATACCCCACAGCAGCTCCTGCCCCATAGATCTTACCAACATCAGCACCACAGCAGTACCTACCCCATAGATCTGACCCACATGTGCCCCACAGCAGCTCCTGCCCCATAGAACTGACCCACATCAGCCACACAGCAGCTCCTGCCCCATACATCTGACCCACATGTGCCTCACAGCAGCTCCTGCCCCATAGATCTGACCCACATCAGCCACACAGCAGCTCCTGCCCCATACATCTGACCCACATGTGCCTCACAGCAGCTCCTGCCCCATAGATCTGACCCACATCAGCCACACAGCAGCTCCTGCCCCATAGATCTGACCCACATCTGCCCCATACCAGATCCTGCCCAATCGATCTGACCCACATTATCCCCACAGCAGCTCCTGCCCCATTGATCTGACCCACATCTGCCCCATAGCAGCTCCTGCCCCATAGATCTGACCCATATCAGCACCACAGCAACGCCTGCCCCATAGATCTCAACCACATGAGCCCCACAGCAGCTTTTGTCCCACAGATCTGACCCACATAGGCCCCACAGCAGCTCCTGCCCCATAGATCTGAACCTCAGCAGCAACACAGCAGCTCCCGCCCCACAGATCTGACCAGCACCAGCCCCACAGCAGCTCCTGCCCCATACATCTGACCCACAGCAGCGCCTGCCCCATACATCTGATCCACATCTACCCCACTGCATATCCTGCCCCATAGATCTGACCCACAGCAGCTCCTGCCCTAAAGATACGACCTACATCAGCCCCACAGCAGCTCCTGCCCCATAGATCTGACCCACATCTGCCCCACAGCAGCTCCTGCCCCATAGAACTGACCCACATCAGTTCCACAGCAGCTCCTGCCCTATAGATCTGACCCACATGTGCCCCAGAGCAGCTCCTGACCAATAGATCTGACCCACATATGCCCCACAGAAGTTCCTGCCCCATAGATCTGTCCCTCATCAGCCCCACAGCAAATCCTGCCCCATAGATCTGACCCAAATCAGCCCCACAGCAGCTCCTGCCCCATAGATCTGACCCACATATGACCCAGAGCAGCTCCTGCCACACAGATCTGACCCACATCAGCCCCACAGCAGCTTCTGTCCCATAGATCTGACCCACATCAGCCCCACAGCAGCTCCTGCCCTATACATCGTACCCACATGTGCCCCACAGCAACTCCTGCCCCATGGATCTGACCCACAGCATCACCTGCCCCATAGATCTGACCCACATCTGCCCCACAGCAGCTACTGCCCCATAGATCTGACCCACATCTGCACCACAGCAGCTCCTGGCCCATCAAGATGACCCATATCTACCCCACAGCAGCTCCTGCCCCATAGATCTGACCAACATCAGCCCCACATCAGCTACTGCCCCATAGATCTGACCCAAATCATCAGCCACACAGCAGCTCCTGCCCCATATATCTGACCATCATCAGCCACACAGCAGCTCCTGCCCCATAGAACTGACCCACATCTGCCCCACAGCAACTCCTGCCCCATAGATCAGACCCACATCTGCCCCATAGCAGCTCCTGCCCCATAGATCTGACCCAAATCATCCCCACAGCAGCTCCTGCCCCATATATCTGACCAACATGTGATCCAGAGCAGCTCCTGCCCCATAGATCTGACCCACATCTGCCCCACAGCAGCTACTGCCCATAGATCTGACCCACATCTGCCCCACAGCAGCTCCACCCCCATAGATCTGACGCACATGTGACCCACAGCATCTCCTGCCCCATAGAAATGTCCCATATCAGCCCCATAGAAGCTCCTGCCCCATAGATCTGACCCACATCAGCCCCACAGAAGCTCCTGCCCCATAGGTCTGATCCACATGTGCCCCACAGCAGCTCCTGCCTCATAGATCTGACCCACATCAGCCACACAGCAGCTCCTGCCCAATAGATCAGATCCACATCTCCCCCACAGCAGTTCCTGCCCCATAGATCCGACCCACATCTGCCCCTTAGGAGCACCAACCCCATAGATCTGACCAACAGCTTCTCCTGCCACATAGATCTGACCCACATCTGCCCCAGAACAGCTCCCGCCCCATAGATCTGACCCACATCAGCCCCAAAGAAGCTCCTGCCCCATAGATCAGACCCACATCAGCCACACAGCAGCTCCTGACCAATAGATCTGATCCCAATCAGCACCACAGCAGCTCCTGCCCCATAGATCTGACCCTCATCAGCCCCACAGCAGCTCCTGCCCCATAGATCAGACCCACATCTGCCCCACAGCAGCTCCTGCCCCATAGATCTGACCCACATCTGCCCCATACCAGATCCTGCCCAATCGATCTGACCCACATTATCCCCACAGCAGCTCCTGCCCCATTGATCTGACCCACATCTGCCCCATAGCAGCTCCTGCCCCATAGATCTGACCCATATCAGCACCACAGCAACGCCTGCCCCATAGATCTCAACCACATGAGCCCCACAGCAGCTTTTGTCCCACAGATCTGACCCACATAGGCCCCACAGCAGCTCCTGCCCCATAGATCTGAACCTCAGCAGCAACACAGCAGCTCCCGCCCCACAGATCTGACCAGCACCAGCCCCACAGCAGCTCCTGCCCCATACATCTGACCCACAGCAGCGCCTGCCCCATACATCTGATCCACATCTACCCCACTGCATATCCTGCCCCATAGATCTGACCCACAGCAGCTCCTGCCCTAAAGATACGACCTACATCAGCCCCACAGCAGCTCCTGCCCCATAGATCTGACCCACATCTGCCCCACAGCAGCTCCTGCCCCATAGAACTGACCCACATCAGTTCCACAGCAGCTCCTGCCCTATAGATCTGACCCACATGTGCCCCAGAGCAGCTCCTGACCAATAGATCTGACCCACATATGCCCCACAGAAGTTCCTGCCCCATAGATCTGTCCCTCATCAGCCCCACAGCAAATCCTGCCCCATAGATCTGACCCAAATCAGCCCCACAGCAGCTCCTGCCCCATAGATCTGACCCACATATGACCCAGAGCAGCTCCTGCCACACAGATCTGACCCACATCAGCCCCACAGCAGCTTCTGTCCCATAGATCTGACCCACATCAGCCCCACAGCAGCTCCTGCCCTATACATCGTACCCACATGTGCCCCACAGCAACTCCTGCCCCATGGATCTGACCCACAGCATCACCTGCCCCATAGATCTGACCCACATCTGCCCCACAGCAGCTACTGCCCCATAGATCTGACCCACATCTGCACCACAGCAGCTCCTGGCCCATCAAGATGACCCATATCTACCCCACAGCAGCTCCTGCCCCATAGATCTGACCAACATCAGCCCCACATCAGCTACTGCCCCATAGATCTGACCCAAATCATCAGCCACACAGCAGCTCCTGCCCCATATATCTGACCATCATCAGCCACACAGCAGCTCCTGCCCCATAGAACTGACCCACATCTGCCCCACAGCAACTCCTGCCCCATAGATCAGACCCACATCTGCCCCATAGCAGCTCCTGCCCCATAGATCTGACCCAAATCATCCCCACAGCAGCTCCTGCCCCATATATCTGACCAACATGTGATCCAGAGCAGCTCCTGCCCCATAGATCTGACCCACATCTGCCCCACAGCAGCTACTGCCCATAGATCTGACCCACATCTGCCCCACAGCAGCTCCACCCCCATAGATCTGACGCACATGTGACCCACAGCATCTCCTGCCCCATAGAAATGTCCCATATCAGCCCCATAGAAGCTCCTGCCCCATAGATCTGACCCACATCAGCCCCACAGAAGCTCCTGCCCCATAGGTCTGATCCACATGTGCCCCACAGCAGCTCCTGCCTCATAGATCTGACCCACATCAGCCACACAGCAGCTCCTGCCCAATAGATCAGATCCACATCTCCCCCACAGCAGTTCCTGCCCCATAGATCCGACCCACATCTGCCCCTTAGGAGCACCAACCCCATAGATCTGACCAACAGCTTCTCCTGCCACATAGATCTGACCCACATCTGCCCCAGAACAGCTCCCGCCCCATAGATCTGACCCACATCAGCCCCAAAGAAGCTCCTGCCCCATAGATCAGACCCACATCAGCCACACAGCAGCTCCTGACCAATAGATCTGATCCCAATCAGCACCACAGCAGCTCCTGCCCCATAGATCTGACCCTCATCAGCCCCACAGCAGCTCCTGCCCCATAGATCAGACCCACATCTGCCCCACAGCAGCTCCTGCCCCATAGATCTGACCCACATCTGCCCCATAGCAGCTCCTGCCCAATTGATCTGACCCACATTATCCCCACAGCTGCTCCTGCCCCATAGATCTGACCCACATCAGCCCCAAAGAAGCTCCTGCCCCATAGATCAGACCCACGTCAGCCACACAGCAGCTCCCGCCCCATAGATCTGACCCACATCGGACCCACAACAGCTCCTGCCCCATAGATCTGACCCACGTCTTCCCCACAGCAGCTCCTGCCCAATAGATCTGACCATCAGCAGCAACACAGCAGCTCCTGCCCTACAGATCTGACCAACACCAGCACCACAGCAGCTCCTGCCCCATAGATCTGACCAACATCAGCTCCACAGCAGCACCTACCCCATAGATCTGACCCACATCAGCCCCACAGCAGCTCCTGTCTCATAGATCTTACCCACATCAGCACCAGAGCAGCTCCTGCCCAATAGATCTGACCCTCATCAGCCACAGAACAGCTCCTGCCCCATAGATCTGACCCACAGGAGCCCCACAGCATCTCCTGCCCCATAGATCCGACCCACATCTGCCCCTTAGGAGCACCAACCCCATAGATCTGACCAACAGCTTCTCCTGCCACATAGATCTGACCCACATCTGCCCCAGAAAAGCTCCCGCCCCATAGATCTGACCCACATCAGCCCCAAAGAAGCTCCTGCCCCATAGATCAGACCCACATCAGCCACACAGCAGCTCCTGACCAATAGATCTGATCGCAATCAGCACCACAGCAGCTCCTGCCCCATAGATCTGACCCCCATCAGCCCCACAGCAGCTCCTGCCCCATAGATCAGACCCACATCTGCCCCACAGCAGCTCCTGCCCCATAGATCTGACCCACATCTGCCCCATAGCAGCTCCTGCCCAATTGATCTGACTCACATTATCCCCACAGCAGCTCCTGCCCCATAGATCTGACCCACATCAGCCCCAAAGAAGCTCCTGCCCCATAGATCAGACCCACGTCAGTCACACAGCAGCTCCCGCCCCATAGATCTGACCCACATCGGACCCACAACAGCTCCTGCCCCATAGATCTGACCCACGTCTTCCCCACAGCAGCTCCTGCCCCATAGATCTCAACCACATGAGCCACACAGCAGCTCCTGTCCCACAGATCTGACCCACATAGGCCCCACAGCAGCTCCTGCCCCATAGATCTAACCAACATCAGCTCCACAGCAGCTCCTTCCCTATAGATCTGACCCACATAAGACCCAGAGCAGCACCTGTTCCGTAGATCTGACACACATCATCCCCACAACTGCTCCTGCCCCAAAGATCTGATATACATGTGCCCCACAGGAGCACCTGCCTCATAGATCTGACCCACATCAGCCCCACAGCAGCTCCAGCCCAGTAGATCTGACCCACAGCGGCTCCTGCCCCATAGATCTGACCCACATGCACCCCACTGCAGCTCCTGCCTTAAAGATCAGTCCCTCATCAGCCTCACAACAGTTCCTGCCCCATAGATCTACCCCACAGCATCTTCTGCCCCATAGATCTGAACCTCAGCAGCAACACAGCAGCACCTGCCCCACAGATATGACCCACATATACCCCACAGCAGCTCCTGCCCCATAGATCTTACCAACATCAGCACCACAGCAGTACCTACCCCATAGATCTGACCCACATGTGCCCCACAGCAGCTCCTGCCCCATAGAACTGACCCACATCAGCCACACAGCAGCTCCTGCCCCATACATCTGACCCACATGTGCCTCACAGCAGCTCCTGCCCCATAGATCTGACCCACATCAGCCACACAGCAGCTCCTGCCCCATAGATCTGACCCACATCTGCCCCATACCAGATCCTGCCCAATCGATCTGACCCACATTATCCCCACAGCAGCTCCTGCCCCATTGATCTGACCCACATCTGCCCCATAGCAGCTCCTGCCCCATAGATCTGACCCATATCAGCACCACAGCAACGCCTGCCCCATAGATCTCAACCACATGAGCCCCACAGCAGCTTTTGTCCCACAGATCTGACCCACATAGGCCCCACAGCAGCTCCTGCCCCATAGATCTGAACCTCAGCAGCAACACAGCAGCTCCCGCCCCACAGATCTGACCAGCACCAGCCCCACAGCAGCTCCTGCCCCATACATCTGACCCACAGCAGCGCCTGCCCCATACATCTGATCCACATCTACCCCACTGCATATCCTGCCCCATAGATCTGACCCACAGCAGCTCCTGCCCTAAAGATACGACCTACATCAGCCCCACAGCAGCTCCTGCCCCATAGATCTGACCCACATCTGCCCCACAGCAGCTCCTGCCCCATAGAACTGACCCACATCAGTTCCACAGCAGCTCCTGCCCTATAGATCTGACCCACATGTGCCCCAGAGCAGCTCCTGACCAATAGATCTGACCCACATATGCCCCACAGAAGTTCCTGCCCCATAGATCTGTCCCTCATCAGCCCCACAGCAACTCCTGCCCCATAGATCTGACCCAAATCAGCCCCACAGCAGCTCCTGCCCCATAGATCTGACCCACATATGACCCAGAGCAGCTCCTGCCACACAGATCTGACCCACATCAGCCCCACAGCAGCTCCTGTCCCGTAGATCTGACCCACATCAGCCCCACAGCAGCTCCTGCCCTATACATCGTACCCACATGTGCCACACAGCAACTCCTGCCCCATGGATCTGACCCACAGCATCACCTGCCCCATAGATCTGACCCACATCTGCCCCACAGCAGCTACTGCCCCATAGATCTGACCCACATCTGCACCACAGCAGCTCCTGGCCCATCAAGATGACCCATATCTACCCCACAGCAGCTCCTGCCCCATAGATCTGACCAACATCAGCCCCACATCAGCTACTGCCCCATAGATCTGACCCAAATCATCAGCCACACAGCAGCTCCTGCCCCATATATCTGACCATCATCAGCCACACAGCAGCTCCTGCCCCATAGAACTGACCCACATCAGCCCCACAGCAACTCCTGCCCCATAGATCAGACCCACATCTGCCCCATAGCAGCTCCTGCCCCATAGATCTGACCCAAATCATCCCCACAGCAGCTCCTGCCCCATATATCTGACCAACATGTGATCCAGAGCAGCTCCTGCCCCATAGATCTGACCCACATCTGCCCCACAGCAGCTACTGCCCATAGATCTGACCCACATCTGCCCCACAGCAGCTCCACCCCCATAGATCTGACGCACATGTGACCCACAGCATCTCCTGCCCCATAGAAATGTCCCATATCAGCCCCATAGAAGCTCCTGCCCCATAGATCTGACCCACATCAGCCCCACAGCAGCTCCTGTCTCATAGATCTTACCCACATCAGCACCAGAGCAGCTCCTGCCCAATAGATCTGACCCTCATCAGCCACAGAACAGCTCCTGCCCCATAGATCTGACCCACAGCAGCCCCACAGCATCTCCTGCCCCATAGATCCGACCCACATCTGCCCCTTAGGAGCACCAACCCCATAGATCTGACCAACAGCTTCTCCTGCCACATAGATCTGACCCACATCTGCCCCAGAACAGCTCCCGCCCCATAGATCTGACCCACATCAGCCCCAAAGAAGCTCCTGCCCCATAGATCAGACCCACATCAGCCACACAGCAGCTCCTGACCAATAGATCTGATCCCAATCAGCACCACAGCAGCTCCTGCCCCATAGATCTGACCCTCATCAGCCCCACAGCAGCTCCTGCCCCATAGATCAGACCCACATCTGCCCCACAGCAGCTCCTGCCCCATAGATCTGACCCACATCTGCCCCATAGCAGCTCCTGCCCAATTGATCTGACCCACATTATCCCCACAGCAGCTCCTGCCCCATAGATCTGACCCACATCAGCCCCAAAGAAGCTCCTGCCCCATAGATCAGACCCACGTCAGCCACACAGCAGCTCCCGCCCCATAGATCTGACCCACATCGGACCCACAGCAGCTCCTGCCCCATAGATCTCAAACACATGAGCCACACAGCAGCTCCTGTCCCACAGATCTGACCCACATCAGCCCCACAGCAGCTCCTGCCCCATAGATCTAACCAACATCAGCTCCACAGCAGCTCCTTCCCTATAGATCTGACCCACATAAGACCCAGAGCAGCACCTGTTCCGTAGATCTGACACACATCATCCCCACAACTGCTCCTGCCCCAAAGATCTGATATACATGTGCCCCACAGGAGCACCTGCCCCATAGATCTGACCCACATCAGCCCCACAGCAGCTCCAGCCCAGTAGATCTGACCCACAGCGGCTCCTGCCCCATAGATCTGACCCACATGCACCCCACTGCAGCTCCTGCCTTAAAGATCAGTCCCTCATCAGCCTCACAACAGTTCCTGCCCCATAGATCTACCCCACAGCATCTTCTGCCCCATAGATCTGACCCTCAGCAGCAACACAGCAGCACCTGCCCCACAGATATGACCCACATATACCCCACAGCAGCTCCTGCCCCATAGATCTTACCAACATCAGCACCACAGCAGTACCTACCCCATAGATCTGACCCACATGTGCCCCACAGCAGCTCCTGCCCCATAGATCTGACCCACATCAGCCACACAGCAGCTCCTGCCCCATACATCTGACCCACATGTGCCTCACAGCAGCTCCTGCCCCATAGATCTGACCCACATCAGCCACACAGCAGCTCCTGCCCCATAGATCTGACCCACATCTGCCCCATACCAGAACCTGCCCAATCGATCTGACCCACATTATCCCCACAGCAGCTCCTGCCCCATTGATCTGACCCACATCTGCCCCATAGCAGCTCCTGCCCCATAGATCTGACCCATATCAGCACCACAGCAACGCCTGCCCCATAGATCTCAACCACATGAGCCCCACAGCAGCTTTTGTCCCACAGACCTGACCCACATAGGCCCCACAGCAGCTCCTGCCCCATAGATCAGAACCTCAGCAGCAACACAGCAGCTCCCGCCCCACAGATCTGACCAACACCAGCCCCACAGCAGCTCCTGCCCCATACATCTGACCCACAGCAGCGCCTGCCCCATACATCTGATCCACATCTACCCCACTGCATATCCTGCCCCATAGATCTGACCCACAGCAGCTCCTGCCCTAAAGATACGACCTACATCAGCCCCACAGCAGCTCCTGCCCCATAGATCTGACCCACATCTACCCCACAGCAGCTCCTGCCCCATAGAACTGACCCACATCAGTTCCACAGCAGCTCCTGCCCTATAGATCTGACCCACATGTGCCCCAGAGCAGCTCCTGACCAATAGATCTGACCCACATATGCCCCACAGAAGTTCCTGCCCCATAGATCTGTCCCTCATCAGCCCCACAGCAACTCCTGCCCCATAGATCTGACCCAAATCAGCCCCACAGCAGCTCCTGCCCCATAGATCTGACCAACATCAGCTCCACAGCAGCTCCTTCCCTATAGATCTGACCCACATAATCACACAGCAGCACCTGTTCCGTAGATCTGACACACATCATCCCCACAACTGCTCCTGCCCCAAAGATCTGATATACATGTGCCCCACAGGAGCACCTGCCCCATAGATCTGACCCACATCAGCCCCACAGCAGCTCCAGCCCAGTAGATCTGACCCACAGCGGCTCCTGCCCCATAGATCTGACCCACATGCACCCCACTGCAGCTCCTGCCTTAAAGATCAGTCCCTCATCAGCCTCACAACAGTTCCTGCCCCATAGATCTACCCCACAGCATCTTCTGCCCCATAGATCTGACCCTCAGCAGCAACACAGCAGCACCTGCCCCACAGATATGACCCACATATACCCCACAGCAGCTCCTGCCCCATAGATCTTACCAACATCAGCACCACAGCAGTACCTACCCCATAGATCTGACCCACATGTGCCCCACAGCAGCTCCTGCCCCATAGAACTGACCCACATCAGCCACACAGCAGCTCCTGCCCCATACATCTGACCCACATGTGCCTCACAGCAGCTCCTGCCCCATAGATCTGACCCACATCAGCCACACAGCAGCTCCTGCCCCATAGATCTGACCCACATCTGCCCCATACCAGATCCTGCCCAATCGATCTAACCCACATTATCCCCACAGCAGCTCCTGCCCCATTGATCTGACCCACATCTGCCCCATAGCAGCTCCTGCCCCATAGATCTGACCCATATCAGCACCACAGCAACGCCTGCCCCATAGATCTCAACCACATGAGCCCCACAGCAGCTTTTGTCCCACAGATCTGACCCACATAGGCCCCACAGCAGCTCCTGCCCCATAGATCTGAACCTCAGCAGCAACACAGCAGCTCCCGCCCCACAGATCTGACCAACACCAGCCCCACAGCAGCTCCTGCCCCATACATCTGACCCACAGCAGCGCCTGCCCCATACATCTGATCCACATCTACCCCACTGCATATCCTGCCCCATAGATCTGACCCACAGCAGCTCCTGCCCTAAAGATACGACCTACATCAGCCCCACAGCAGCTCCTGCCCCATAGATCTGACCCACATCTGCCCCACAGCAGCTCCTGCCCCATAGAACTGACCCACATCAGTTCCACAGCAGCACCTGCCCTATAGATCTGACCCACATGTGCCCCAGAGCAGCTCCTGACCAATAAATCTGACCGACATATGCCCCACAGAAGTTCCTGCCCCATAGATCTGTCCCTCATCAGCCCCACAGCAACTCCTGCCCAATAGATCTGACCCAAATCAGCCCCACAGCAGCTCCTGCCCCAAAGATCTGATATACATGTGCCCCACAGGAGCACCTGCCCCATAGATCTGACCCACATCAGCCCCACAGCAGCTCCAGCCCAGTAGATCTGACCCACAGCGGCTCCTGCCCCATAGATCTGACCCACATGCACCCCACTGCAGCTCCTGCCTTAAAGATCAGTCCCTCATCAGCCTCACAACAGTTCCTGCCCCATAGATCTACCCCACAGCATCTTCTGCCCCATAGATCTGACCCTCAGCAGCAACACAGCAGCACCTGCCCCACAGATATGACCCACATATACCCCACAGCAGCTCCTGCCCCATAGATCTTACCAACATCAGCACCACAGCAGTACCTACCCCATAGATCTGACCCACATGTGCCCCACAGCAGCTCCTGCCCCATAGAACTGACCCACATCAGCCACACAGCAGCTCCTGCCCCATACATCTGACCCACATGTGCCTCACAGCAGCTCCTGCCCCATAGATCTGACCCACATCAGCCACACAGCAGCTCCTGCCCCATAGATCTGACCCACATCTGCCCCATACCAGATCCTGCCCAATCGATCTAACCCACATTATCCCCACAGCAGCTCCTGCCCCATTGATCTGACCCACATCTGCCCCATAGCAGCTCCTGCCCCATAGATCTGACCCATATCAGCACCACAGCAACGCCTGCCCCATAGATCTCAACCACATGAGCCCCACAGCAGCTTTTGTCCCACAGATCTGACCCACATAGGCCCCACAGCAGCTCCTGCCCCATAGATCTGAACCTCAGCAGCAACACAGCAGCTCCCGCCCCACAGATCTGACCAACACCAGCCCCACAGCAGCTCCTGCCCCATACATCTGACCCACAGCAGCGCCTGCCCCATACATCTGATCCACATCTACCCCACTGCATATCCTGCCCCATAGATCTGACCCACAGCAGCTCCTGCCCTAAAGATACGACCTACATCAGCCCCACAGCAGCTCCTGCCCCATAGATCTGACCCACATCTGCCCCACAGCAGCTCCTGCCCCATAGAACTGACCCACATCAGTTCCACAGCAGCACCTGCCCTATAGATCTGACCCACATGTGCCCCAGAGCAGCTCCTGACCAATAAATCTGACCGACATATGCCCCACAGAAGTTCCTGCCCCATAGATCTGTCCCTCATCAGCCCCACAGCAACTCCTGCCCAATAGATCTGACCCAAATCAGCCCCACAGCAGCTCCTGCCCCAAAGATCTGATATACATGTGCCCCACAGGAGCACCTGCCCCATAGATCTGACCCACATCAGCCCCACAGCAGCTCCAGCCCAGTAGATCTGACCCACAGCGGCTCCTGCCCCATAGATCTGACCCACATGCACCCCACTGCAGCTCCTGCCTTAAAGATCAGTCCCTCATCAGCCTCACAACAGTTCCTGCCCCATAGATCTACCCCACAGCATCTTCTGCCCCATAGATCTGACCCTCAGCAGCAACACAGCAGCACCTGCCCCACAGATATGACCCACATATACCCCACAGCAGCTCCTGCCCCATAGATCTTACCAACATCAGCACCACAGCAGTACCTACCCCATAGATCTGACCCACATGTGCCCCACAGCAGCTCCTGCCCCATAGAACTGACCCACATCAGCCACACAGCAGCTCCTGCCCCATACATCTGACCCACATGTGCCTCACAGCAGCTCCTGCCCCATAGATCTGACCCACATCAGCCACACAGCAGCTCCTGCCCCATAGATCTGACCCACATCTGCCCCATACCAGATCCTGCCCAATCGATCTGACCCACATTATCCCCACAGCAGCTCCTGCCCCATTGATCTGACCCACATCTGCCCCATAGCAGCTCCTGCCCCATAGATCTGACCCATATCAGCACCACAGCAACGCCTGCCCCATAGATCTCAACCACATGAGCCCCACAGCAGCTTTTGTCCCACAGATCTGACCCACATAGGCCCCACAGCAGCTCCTGCCCCATAGATCTGAACCTCAGCAGCAACACAGCAGCTCCCACTCCACAGATCTGACCAACACCAGCCCCACAGCAGCTCCTGCCCCATACATCTGACCCACAGCAGCGCCTGCCCCATACATCTGATCCACATCTACCCCACTGCATATCCTGCCCCATAGATCTGACCCACAGCAGCTCCTGCCCTAAAGATACGACCTACATCAGCCCCACAGCAGCTCCTGCCCCATAGATCTGACCCACATCTGCCCCACAGCAGGTCCTGCCCCATAGAACTGACCCACATCAGTTCCACAGCAGCTCCTGCCCTATAGATCTGACCCACATGTGCCCCAGAACAGCTCCTGACCAATAGATCTGACCCACATATGCCCCACAGAAGTTCCTGCCCCATAGATCTGTCCCTCATCAGCCCCACAGCAACTCCTGCCCCATAGATCTGACCCAAATCAGCCCCACAGCAGCTCCTGCCCCATAGATCTGACCCACATATGACCCAGAGCAGCTCCTGCCACACAGATCTGACCCACATCAGCCCCACAGCAGCTCCTGTCCCATAGATCTGACCCACATCAGCCCCACAGCAGCTCCTGCCCTATACATCGTACCCACATGTGCCCCACAGCAACTCCTGCCCCATGGATCTGACCCACAGCATCACCTGCCCCATAGATCTGACCCACATCTGCCCCACAGCAGCTACTGCCCCATAGATCTGACCCACATCTGCACCACAGCAGCTCCTGGCCCATCAAGATGACCCATATCTACCCCACAGCAGCTCCTGCCCCATAGATCTGACCAACATCAGCCCCACAGCAGCTACTGCCCCATAGATCTGACCCAAATCATCAGCCACACAGCAGCTCCTGCCCCATATATCTGACCATCATCAGCCACACAGCAGCTCCTGCCCCATAGAACTGACCCATATCAGCCCCACAGCAACTCCTGCCCCATAGATCAGACCCACATCTGCCCCATAGCAGCTCCTGCCCCATAGATCTGACCCAAATCATCCCCACAGCAGCTCCTGCCCCATATATCTGACCAACATGTGATCCAGAGCAGCTCCTGCCCCATAGATCTGACCCACATCTGCCCCACAGCAGCTACTGCCCATAGATCTGACCCACATCTGCCCCACAGCAGCTCCACCCCCATAGATCTGACGCACATGTGACCCACAGCATCTCCTGCCCCATAGAAATGTCCCATATCAGCCCCATAGAAGCTCCTGCCCCATAGATCTGACCCACATCAGCCCCACAGAAGCTCCTGCCCCATAGGTCTGATCCACATGTGCCCCACAGCAGCTCCTGCCTCATAGATCTGACCCACATCAGCCCCACAGAAGCTCCTGCCCCATAGGTCTGATCCACATGTGCCCCACAGCAGCTCCTGCCTCATAGATCTGACCCACAGCAGCCCCACAGCAGCTCCTGCCCAATAGATCAGATCCACATCTCCCCCATAGCAGTTCCTGCCCCATAGATCTGACCCATATCTACCCGACAGCAGATCCTGCCCCATAGATCTGGCCCACATCAGCCCCATAGAAGCTCCTGCCCCTTAGATCTGATCCACATGTGCCCCACAGCAGATCCTGCCCCATAGATCTGACCCACAGCATCACCTGCCCCATAGATCTGACCCACAGCATCTCCAGCCCCATAGATCTGACCCACATCTGCCCCACAGCAGCTACTGCCCCATAGATCTGACCCACATCTGCACCACAGCAGCTCCTGGCCCATCAAGATGACCCATATCTGCCCCACAGCAGCTCCTGCCCCATAGATCTGATCCACAGCATCACCTGCCCCATAGATCTGACCCACAGCATCTCCTGCCCCATAGATCTTACCAACATCAGCCCCACAGCATCTACTGCCCCATAGATCTGACCACCATCTTCACCACAGCAGCCTTCTGCCCCATAGATCTGACCCACATATGCCCCACAGCAGCTCCTGCCCCATTGACCAGACACACATGTGCCCCATAGCAGCACCTGCACCATAGATCTGACCCACCTCTACCCCACAGCAGATCCTGCCCCATTGATCTGACCCACATCTGCCCCGTAGCAGCTCCTGCCCCATATATCTGACCCATATCAGATCCACAGCAACGCCTGCCCCATAGATCTCAACCACATGAGCCCCACAGCAGCTCCTGTCCCACAGATCTGACCCACATAGGCCCCACAGCAGCTCCTGCCCCATAGATCTGACCCTCAGCAGCAACACAGCAGCTCCTGCCCTACAGATCTGACCAACACCAGCACCACAGCAGCTCCTGCCCCATAGATCTGACCAACATCAGCTCCACAGCAGCACCTACCCCATAGATCTGACCCACATCAGCCCCACAGCAGCTCCTGCCACGTAGATCTACCGTCATGTGCCCCACAACAGCTCCTGCCCCAAAGATCTGATAGCCATGTGCCCCACAAAAGCTCCTGCCCCATAGATCTGACCAACATGTGCCCCACAGCAGCTCCTGTCTCATAGATCTTACCCACATCAGCACCAGAGCAGCTCCTGCCCAATAGATCTGACCCTCATCAGCCACAGAACAGCTCCTGCCCCATAGATCTGACCCACAGCAGCCCCACAGCATCTCCTGCCCCATAGATCCGACCCACATCTGCCCCTTAGGAGCACCAACCCCATAGATCTGACCAACAGCTTCTCCTGCCACATAGATCTGACCCACATCTGCCCCAGAACAGCTCCCGCCCCATAGATCTGACCCACATCAGCCCCAAAGAAGCTCCTGCCCCATAGATCAGACCCACATCAGCCACACAGCAGCTCCTGACCAATAGATCTGATCCCAATCAGCACCACAGCAGCTCCTGCCCCATAGATCTGACCCTCATCAGCCCCACAGCAGCTCCTGCCCCATAGATCAGACCCACATCTGCCCCACAGCAGCTCCTGCCCCATAGATCTGACCCACATCTGCCCCATAGCAGCTCCTGCCCAATTGATCTGACCCACATTATCCCCACAGCAGCTCCTGCCCCATAGATCTGACCCACATCAGCCCCAAAGAAGCTCCTGCCCCATAGATCAGACCCACGTCAGCCACACAGCAGCTCCCGCCCCATAGATCTGACCCACATCGGACCCACAACAGCTCCTGCCCCATAGATCTGACCCACGTCTTCCCCACAGCAGCTCCTGCCCCATAGATCTCAACCACATGAGCCACACAGCAGCTCCTGTCCCACAGATCTGACCCACATAGGCCCCACAGCAGCTCCTGCCCCATAGATCTAACCAACATCAGCTCCACAGCAGCTCCTTCCCTATAGATCTGACCCACATAAGACCCAGAGCAGCACCTGTTCCGTAGATCTGACACACATCATCCCCACAACTGCTCCTGCCCCAAAGATCTGATATACATGTGCCCCACAGGAGCACCTGCCCCATAGATCTGACCCACATCAGCCCCACAGCAGCTCCAGCCCAGTAGATCTGACCCACAGCGGCTCCTGCCCCATAGATCTGACCCACATGCACCCCACTGCAGCTCCTGCCTTAAAGATCAGTCCCTCATCAGCCTCACAACAGTTCCTGCCCCATAGATCTACCCCACAGCATCTTCTGCCCCATAGATCTGACCCTCAGCAGCAACACAGCAGCACCTGCCCCACAGATATGACCCACATATACCCCACAGCAGCTCCTGCCCCATAGATCTTACCAACATCAGCACCACAGCAGTACCTACCCCATAGATCTGACCCACATGTGCCCCACAGCAGCTCCTGCCCCATAGATCTGACCCACATCAGCCACACAGCAGCTCCTGCCCCATACATCTGACCCACATGTGCCTCACAGCAGCTCCTGCCCCATAGATCTGACCCACATCAGCCACACAGCAGCTCCTGCCCCATAGATCTGACCCACATCTGCCCCATACCAGATCCTGCCCAATCGATCTGACCCACATTATCCCCACAGCAGCTCCTGCCCCATTGATCTGACCCACATCTGCCCCATAGCAGCTCCTGCCCCATAGATCTGACCCATATCAGCACCACAGCAACGCCTGCCCCATAGATCTCAACCACATGAGCCCCACAGCAGCTTTTGTCCCACAGATCTGACCCACATAGGCCCCACAGCAGCTCCTGCCCCATAGATCTGAACCTCAGCAGCAACACAGCAGCTCCCGCCCCACAGATCTGACCAACACCAGCCCCACAGCAGCTCCTGCCCCATACATCTGACCCACAGCAGCGCCTGCCCCATACATCTGATCCACATCTACCCCACTGCATATCCTGCCCCATAGATCTGACCCACAGCAGGTCCTGCCCTAAAGATACGACCTACATCAGCCCCACAGCAGCTCCTGCCCCATAGATCTGACCCACATCTGCCGCACAGCAGCTCCTGCCCCATAGAACTGACCCACATCATTTCCACAGCAGCTCCTGACCAATAGATCTGACCCACATGTGCCCCAGAGCAGCTCCTGACCAATAGATCTGACCCACATATGCCCCACAGAAGTTCCTGCCCCATAGATCTGTCCCTCATCAGCCCCACACCAACTCCTGCCCCATAGATCTGACCAAAATCAGCCCCACAGCAGCTCCTGCCCCATAGATCTGACCCACATATGACCCAGAGCAGCTCCTG
Organism: Coturnix japonica; assembly: GCF_054131305.1. Lineage (NCBI taxonomy): Eukaryota > Metazoa > Chordata > Aves > Galliformes > Phasianidae > Coturnix > Coturnix japonica. The sequence goes on from NW_028188945.1 coordinate 2,243,043, forward strand.
CCACACAGATCTGACCCACATCAGCCCCACAGCAGCTCCTGTCCCATAGATCTGACCCACATCAGCCCCACAGCAGCTCCTGCCCTATACATCGTACCCACATGTGCCCCACAGCAACTCCTGCCCCATGGATCTGAACCACAGCATCACCTGCCCCATAGATCTGACCCACATCTGCCCCACAGCAGCTACTGCCCCATAGATCTGACCCACATCTGCACCACAGCAGCTCCTGGCCCATCAAGATGACCCATATCTACCCCACAGCAGCTCCTGCCCCATAGATCTGACCCAAATCATCAGCCACACAGCAGCTCCTGCCCCATATATCTGACCATCATCAGCCACAAAGCAGCTCCTGCCCCATAGAACTGACCCACATCAGCCCCACAGCAACTCCTGCCCCATAGATCAGACCCACATCTGCCCCATAGCAGCTCCTGCCCCATAGATCTGACCCAAATCATCCCCACAGCAGCTCCTGCCCCATATATCTGACCAACATGTGATCCAGAGCAGCTCCTGCCCCATAGATCTGACCCACATCTGCCCCACAGCAGCTACTGCCCATAGATCTGACCCACATCTGCCCCACAGCAACTCCACCCCCATAGATCTGACCCACATCTGCCCCACAGCAGCTCCACCCCCATAGATCTGACGCACATGTGACCCACAGCATCTCCTGCCCCATAGAAATGTCCCATATCAGCCCCATAGAAGCTCCTGCCCCATAGGTCTGATCCACATGTGCCCCACAGCAGCTCCTGCCTCATAGATCTGACCCACAGCAGCCCCACAGCAGCTCCTGCCCAATAGATCAGATCCACATCTCCCCCATAGCAGTTCCTGCCCCATAGATCTGACCCATATCTACCCGACAGCAGATCCTGCCCCATAGATCTGGCCCACATCAGCCCCATAGAAGCTCCTGCCCCTTAGATCTGATCAACATGTGCCCCACAGCAGATCCTGCCCCATAGATCTGACCCACAGCATCACCTGCCCCATAGATCTGACCCACAGCATCTCCAGCCCCATAGATCTGACCCACATCTGCCCCACAGCAGCTACTGCCCCATAGATCTGACCCACATCTGCACCACAGCAGCTCCTGGCCCATCAAGATGACCCATATCTGCCCCACAGCAGCTCCTGCCCCATAGATCTGAACCACAGCATCACCTGCCCCATAGATCTGACCCACAGCATCTCCTGCCCCATAGATCTTACCAACATCAGCCCCACAGCATCTACTGCCCCATAGATCTGACCACCATCTTCACCACAGCAGCCTTCTGCCCCATAGATCTGACCCACATATGCCCCACAGCAGCTCCTGCCCCATTGACCTGACACACATGTGCCCCATAGCAGCACCTGCACCATAGATCTGACCCACCTCTAACCCACAGCAGATCCTGCCCCATAGATCTGGCCCACATCAGCCCCATAGAAGCTCCTGCCCCATAGATCTGATCCACATGTGCCCCACAGCAGCTCCTGCCCCATAGATCTGACCCACATCAGCCACACAGCAGCTCCTGCCCCATACATCTGACCCACATGTGCCTCACAGCAGCTCCTGCCCCATAGATCTGACCCACATCAGCCACACAGCAGCTCCTGCCCCATAGATCTGACCCACATCTGCCCCATACCAGATCCTGCCCCATAGATCTGACCCACATCTGCACCACAGCAGCTCCTGGCCCATCAAGATGACCCATATCTACCCCACAGCAGCTCCTGCCCCATAGATCTGACCAACATCAGCCCCACAGCAGCTACTGCCCCATAGATCTGACCCAAATCATCAGCCACACAGCAGCTCCTGCCCCATATATCTGACCATCATCAGCCACACAGCAGCTCCTGCCCCATAGAACTGACCCATATCAGCCCCACAGCAACTCCTGCCCCATAGATCAGACCCACATCTGCCCCATAGCAGCTCCTGCCCCATAGATCTGACCCAAATCATCCCCACAGCAGCTCCTGCCCCATATATCTGACCAACATGTGATCCAGAGCAGCTCCTGCCCCATAGATCTGACCCACATCTGCCCCACAGCAGCTACTGCCCATAGATCTGACCCACATCTGCCCCACAGCAGCTCCACCCCCATAGATCTGACGCACATGTGACCCACAGCATCTCCTGCCCCATAGAAATGTCCCATATCAGCCCCATAGAAGCTCCTGCCCCATAGATCTGACCCACATCAGCCCCACAGAAGCTCCTGCCCCATAGGTCTGATCCACATGTGCCCCACAGCAGCTCCTGCCTCATAGATCTGACCCACATCAGCCCCACAGAAGCTCCTGCCCCATAGGTCTGATCCACATGTGCCCCACAGCAGCTCCTGCCTCATAGATCTGACCCACAGCAGCCCCACAGCAGCTCCTGCCCAATAGACCAGATCCACATCTCCCCCACAGCAGTTCCTGCCCCATAGATCTGACCCATATCTACCCGACAGCAGATCCTGCCCCATAGATCTGGCCCACATCAGCCCCATAGAAGCTCCTGCCCCTTAGATCTGATCCACATGTGCCCCACAACAGATCCTGCCCCATAGATCTGACCCACAGCATCACCTGCCCCATAGATCTGACCCACAGCATCTCCAGCCCCATAGATCTGACCCACATCTGCCCCACAGCAGCTACTGCCCCATAGATCTGACCCACATCTGCACCACAGCAGCTACTGCCCCATAGATCTGACCCACATCTGCACCACAGCAGCTCCTGGCCCATCAAGATGACCCATATCTGCCCCACAGCAGCTCCTGCCCCATAGATCTGATCCACAGCATCACCTGCCCCATAGATCTGACCCACAGCATCTCCTGCCCCATAGATCTTACCAACATCAGCCCCACAGCATCTACTGCCCCATAGATCTGACCACCATCTTCACCACAGCAGCCTTCTGCCCCATAGATCTGACCCACATATGCCCCACAGCAGCTCCTGCCCCATTGACCAGACACACATGTGCCCCATAGCAGCACCTGCACCATAGATCTGACCCACCTCTACCCCACAGCAGATCCTGCCCCATTGATCTGACCCACATCTGCCCCGTAGCAGCTCCTGCCCCATATATCTGACCCATATCAGATCCACAGCAACGCCTGCCCCATAGATCTCAACCACATGAGCCCCACAGCAGCTCCTGTCCCACAGATCTGACCCACATAGGCCCCACAGCAGCTCCTGCCCCATAGATCTGACCCTCAGCAGCAACACAGCAGCTCCTGCCCTACAGATCTGACCAACACCAGCACCACAGCAGCTCCTGCCCCATAGATCTGACCAACATAAGCTCCACAGCAGCACCTACCCCATAGATCTGACCCACATCAGCCCCACAGCAGCTCCTGCCACGTAGATCTACCGTCATGTGCCCCACAACAGCTCCTGCCCCAAAGATCTGATAGCCATGTGCCCCACAAAAGCTCCTGCCCCATAGATCTGACCAACATGTGCCCCACAGCAGCTCCTGTCTCATAGATCTTACCCACATCAGCACCAGAGCAGCTCCTGCCCAATAGATCTGACCCTCATCAGCCACAGAACAGCTCCTGCCCCATAGATCTGACCCACAGCAGCCCCACAGCATCTCCTGCCCCATAGATCCGACCCACATCTGCCCCTTAGGAGCACCAACCCCATAGATCTGACCAACAGCTTCTCCTGCCACATAGATCTGACCCACATCTGCCCCAGAACAGCTCCCGCCCCATAGATCTGACCCACATCAGCCCCAAAGAAGCTCCTGCCCCATAGATCAGACCCACATCAGCCACACAGCAGCTCCTGACCAATAGATCTGATCCCAATCAGCACCACAGCAGCTCCTGCCCCATAGATCTGACCCTCATCAGCCCCACAGCAGCTCCTGCCCCATAGATCAGACCCACATCTGCCCCACAGCAGCTCCTGCCCCATAGATCTGACCCACATCTGCCCCATAGCAGCTCCTGCCCAATTGATCTGACCCACATTATCCCCACAGCAGCTCCTGCCCCATAGATCTGACCCACATCTGCCCCATAGCAGCTCGTGCCCAATTGATCTGACCCACATTATCCCCACAGCAGCTCCTGCCCCATAGATCTGACCCACATCAGCCCCAAAGAAGCTCCTGCCCCATAGATCAGACCCACGTCAGCCACACAGCAGCTCCCGCCCCATAGATCTGACCCACATCGGACCCACAACAGCTCCTGCCCCATAGATCTGACCCACGTCTTCCCCACAGCAGCTCCTGCCCCATAGATCTCAACCACATGAGCCACACAGCAGCTCCTGTCCCACAGATCTGACCCACATAGGCCCCACAGCAGCTCCTGCCCCATAGATCTAACCAACATCAGCTCCACAGCAGCTCCTTCCCTATAGATCTGACCCACATAAGACCCAGAGCAGCACCTGTTCCGTAGATCTGACACACATCATCCCCACAACTGCTCCTGCCCCAAAGATCTGATATACATGTGCCCCACAGGAGCACCTGCCCCATAGATCTGACCCACATCAGCCCCACAGCAGCTCCAGCCCAGTAGATCTGACCCACAGCGGCTCCTGCCCCATAGATCTGACCCACATGCACCCCACTGCAGCTCCTGCCTTAAAGATCAGTCCCTCATCAGCCTCACAACAGTTCCTGCCCCATAGATCTACCCCACAGCATCTTCTGCCCCATAGATCTGACCCTCAGCAGCAACACAGCAGCACCTGCCCCACAGATATGACCCACATATACCCCACAGCAGCTCCTGCCCCATAGATCTTACCAACATCAGCACCACAGCAGTACCTACCCCATAGATCTGACCCACATGTGCCCCACAGCAGCTCCTGCCCCATAGATCTGACCCACATCAGCCACACAGCAGCTCCTGCCCCATACATCTGACCCACATGTGCCTCACAGCAGCTCCTGCCCCATAGATCTGACCCACATCAGCCACACAGCAGCTCCTGCCCCATAGATCTGACCCACATCTGCCCCATACCAGATCCTGCCCAATCGATCTGACCCACATTATCCCCACAGCAGCTCCTGCCCCATTGATCTGACCCACATCTGCCCCATAGCAGCTCCTGCCCCATAGATCTGACCCATATCAGCACCACAGCAACGCCTGCCCCATAGATCTCAACCACATGAGCCCCACAGCAGCTTTTGTCCCACAGATCTGACCCACATAGGCCCCACAGCAGCTCCTGCCCCATAGATCTGAACCTCAGCAGCAACACAGCAGCTCCCGCCCCACAGATCTGACCAACACCAGCCCCACAGCAGCTCCTGCCCCATACATCTGACCCACAGCAGCGCCTGCCCCATACATCTGATCCACATCTACCCCACTGCATATCCTGCCCCATAGATCTGACCCACAGCAGCTCCTGCCCTAAAGATACGACCTACATCAGCCCCACAGCAGCTCCTGCCCCATAGATCTGACCCACATCTGCCGCACAGCAGCTCCTGCCCCATAGAACTGACCCACATCATTTCCACAGCAGCTCCTGACCAATAGATCTGACCCACATGTGCCCCAGAGCAGCTCCTGACCAATAGATCTGACCCACATATGCCCCACAGAAGTTCCTGCCCCATAGATCTGTCCCTCATCAGCCCCACACCAACTCCTGCCCCATAGATCTGACCAAAATCAGCCCCACAGCAGCTCCTGCCCCATAGATCTGACCCACATATGACCCAGAGCAGCTCCTGCCACACAGATCTGACCCACATCAGCCCCACAGCAGCTCCTGTCCCATAGATCTGACCCACATCAGCCCCACAGCAGCTCCTGCCCTATACATCGTACCCACATGTGCCCCACAGCAACTCCTGCCCCATGGATCTGACCCACAGCATCACCTGCCCCATAGATCTGACCCACATCTGCCCCACAGCAGCTACTGCCCCATAGATCTGACCCACATCTGCACCACAGCAGCTCCTGGCCCATCAAGATGACCCATATCTACCCCACAGCAGCTCCTGCCCCATAGATCTGACCCAAATCATCAGCCACACAGCAGCTCCTGCCCCATATATCTGACCATCATCAGCCACAAAGCAGCTCCTGCCCCATAGAACTGACCCACATCAGCCCCACAGCAACTCCTGCCCCATAGATCAGACCCACATCTGCCCCATAGCAGCTCCTGCCCCATAGATCTGACCCAAATCATCCCCACAGCAGCTCCTGCCCCATATATCTGACCAACATGTGATCCAGAGCAGCTCCTGCCCCATAGATCTGACCCACATCTGCCCCACAGCAGCTACTGCCCATAGATCTGACCCACATCTGCCCCACAGCAGCTCCACCCCCATAGATCTGACCCACATCTGCCCCACAGCAGCTCCACCCCCATAGATCTGACGCACATGTGACCCACAGCATCTCCTGCCCCATAGAAATGTCCCATATCAGCCCCATAGAAGCTCCTGCCCCATAGGTCTGATCCACATGTGCCCCACAGCAGCTCCTGCCTCATAGATCTGACCCACAGCAGCCCCACAGCAGCTCCTGCCCAATAGATCAGATCCACATCTCCCCCACAGCAGTTCCTGCCCCATAGATCTGCCCCATATCTACCCGACAGCAGATCCTGCCCCATAGATCTGGCCCACATCAGCCCCATAGAAGCTCCTGCCCCTTAGATCTGATCAACATGTGCCCCACAGCAGATCCTGCCCCATAGATCTGACCCACAGCATCACCTGCCCCATAGATCTGACCCACAGCATCTCCAGCCCCATAGATCTGACCCACATCTGCCCCACAGCAGCTACTGCCCCATAGATCTGACCCACATCTGCACCACAGCAGCTCCTGGCCCATCAAGATGACCCATATCTGCCCCACAGCAGCTCCTGCCCCATAGATCTGAACCACAGCATCACCTGCCCCATAGATCTGACCCACAGCATCTCCTGCCCCATAGATCTTACCAACATCAGCCCCACAGCATCTACTGCCCCATAGATCTGACCACCATCTTCACCACAGCAGCCTTCTGCCCCATAGATCTGACCCACATATGCCCCACAGCAGCTCCTGCCCCATTGACCTGACACACATGTGCCCCATAGCAGCACCTGCACCATAGATCTGACCCACCTCTACCCCACAGCAGATCCTGCCCCATAGATCTGGCCCACATCAGCCCCATAGAAGCTCCTGCCCCATAGATCTGATCCACATGTGCCCCACAGCAGATCCTGCTCCATAGATCTGACCCACAGCATCACCTGCCCCATAGATCTGACCCACAGCATCTCCAGCCCCATAGATCTGACCCACATCTGCCCCACAGCAGCTCCTGGCCCATCAAGATGACCCATATCTGCCCCACAGCAGCTCCTGCCCCATAGATCTTACATACATCAGCCCCACAGCAGCTACTGCCCCATAGATCTGACCCAAATCATCAGCCACACAGCAGCTCCTGCCCCATAGATCTGACCATCATCAGCCACACAGCAGCTCCTGGCCAATAGAACTGACCCATATCAGCCCCACAGCAACTCTTGCCCCATAGATCAGACCCACATCTGCCCCATAGCAGCTCCTGCCCCATAGATCTGACCCAAATCATCCAAACAGCAGCTCCTGCCCCATATATCTGACCCACATGTGATCCAGAGCAGCTACTGCCCCATAGATCAGACCCACATCTGCCCCACAGCAGCTACTGCCCATAGATCTGACCCACATCTGCCCCACTTCAGCTCCTGCCCTATTGATCTGACCCACATCTGCCCCACAGCAGCTCCTGCCCCATAGATCTGACGCACATGTGACCCACAGCATCTCCTGCCCCATAGAAATGTCCCACATCAGTCCCATAGAAGCTCCTGCCCCATAGATCTGACCCACATCAGCCCCACAGAAGCTCCTGCCCCATAGGTCTGATCCACATGTGCCCCACAGCAGCTCCTGCCTCATAGATCTGACCCACATCAGCCCCACAGCAGCTCCTGCCCAATAGATCAGATCCACATCTCCCCCACAGCAGTTCCTGCCCCATAGATCTGACCCATATTTACCCGACAGCAGATCCTGCCCCATAGATCTGGCCCACATCAGCCCTATAGAAGCTCCTGCCCCATAGATCTGATCCACATGTGCCCCACAGCAGCTCCTGCCTCATATATCTGACCCCCAGCAGGCAAACATCAGCTCCTGCCCCATAGATCTAGCCCACATTGTCCCACCGCATCTCCTACCATATAGTTCTGACCCACATCATCTCCACAGCAGCTCCTGCCATATAGATCTGACCCACAGCAGCTCCTGCCCCATAGATCTGACCCAAATCAGCCCCACAGCAGCTCCTGCCCCATAGATCTGATCCACATCCGCCCCACTACATCTCCTGCCCCATAGATATGAACCATACCTGCCCCACAGCAGCTCCTGCCCCATAGATCTGACCCACATATACCGCAGAGCAGCTCCTGCCCCATCGATCTGACCCACATGTGCACCACAGCAGCTCCTGTCCCACAGATCTGATGCCAATCAGCCCCACAGCAGATCCTGCCCCATAGATCTGACCTACATCTGCCCCACAGCAGCTCCAGGCCCATAGATCTTACCCACATGATCCCCACAACAGCTACTGCCCCATAGATCTGATACACATGTGCCCCATAGCAGCTTCTACCCCATAGATCTGACCCACATCAGCCCCGCAGCAGCTCCTGCCCCATATATCTGACCCACATCAGCTGCTGCCCCATAGATCTTACCCCAATTAGCCCCACAGCAGCACCTGCCTTATAGACCTGACCCACATGTTCCCCACAGCAGCTCCTGCCCAATAGATAAGAACCCCCTCTGCCCCACATAGGTCCTGCCCCATTGATCTGACCCACCTCTACCCCACAGCAGCTCCTGCCCTATAGATCTTACCGCAATCATTCCCAGATCAGATCCTGCCCCATATATCTCACCCACATCTGCCCCATAGCAGCTCCTGCCCCATATATCTTAGCCACATCATCCCCAAAGCTGCTTCTGTACCATAGATCTGACCCACATCTACCCCACAGCAGCTCCTGACCCATAGATCCGACCCACATGTGCCCCACAGCAACTCCTGCCCCATAGATCTGACCCACAGCAGCTTCTGCCCCATAGATCAGACCCACATCTGCCCACAGCAGCTCGTGCCTCATTGATGTGACCCACCTCTACCCCACAGCAGATCCTTCCCAATAGATCTGACCCACATCTGCCTCACAGCAGCTCCTGCCCTATAGATCTTACCGCAATCATCCCCACTGCAGCTCCTGCCCCATAGATCTGACCCACATCTGCCCCATAGCAGCTCCTGCCCCATAGATCTGAGCCACATCATCCACACAGCAATTCCTGCCCCATAGATCTGACCCACATATAACCCACAGCAGCGCATGCCACATAGATCTGACCCATATCAGCCACACAGCAGCTCCTGCCCCAAAGATCTGACCCACATGTGAACCAAAGAAGCTCCTGTCCATAGATCTGACGCCAAGCAGCACCACAGCAGCTCCTGCCCCATAGATCTGACCCACATCAGCTCCACAGCAGTTCCTGACCCATAGATCTGACCTACATCTGCCCCACAGCAGCTCCTGCCCCATAGATCTGATACACATGTGCCCCATAGCAGCTCCTGCCCCATAGATCTGACCCACATCTTCCCCACAGCAGCACCTGCCCCACAGACCTGAACCACATGTGCCCCAGAGCAGCTCCTGCTCCGTAGATCTGACCCACATCAGCCCCACAGCAGCTCCTGCCCAATAGATCAAACCCACCTCTGCCCCACAGCAGCTTCTGCCCCATTGATCTGACCCATCTCTACCCCACAGCAGATCCTTCCCAATAAATCTGACCCACATCTGCCTCACAGCAGCTCCTGCCCTATTCATCTTAGCGCAATCATCCCCGTAGCAGCTCCTGCCCCATATATCTCATCCATATATGCCCCATAGCAGCTCCTGCCCCATAGATCTGAGCCACAACATCCCCACAGCAGCACCTGCCCCATAGATCTGACCCACATCTACCCCACAGCAACTCCTGCCCCGTATATCTGACCCACATGTGCCCCACAGCAGCTCCTGCCCATAGATCTGACCACAATCAGCCCTACAGCAGCTGCTGCCCCATAGATCGGACCCGCATCAGCTGCACAGCAGCTCCTGCCACATAGATCTGACCCACATTGTCTCACATCATCTCCTACCACATAGTTCTGACCCACATCATCTCCACAGTTGCTCCTGCCCCATAGATCTGACCCACAGCAGCTACTGCCACATAGATCTGACTCTCATCTGCACCAAAGCTGCTCCTGCTCCGTAGATCTGACCCATATCAGCCCCACATGAGCTTCTGCCCCATAGATCTGAACCACATCAGCCACACAGCAGCTCCTGCCCCATAGATCTGATGCACATCTGCCCCATAGCAGCTCCTGCCCCATAGATCTGAGCCACATCATCCACACAGCAATTCCTGCCCCATAGATCTGACCCACATATACCCCACAGCAGCGCATGCCACATAGATCTGACCCATATCAGCCACACAGCAGCTCCTGCCCCAAAGATCTGACCCACATGTGAACCAAAGAAGCTCCTGTCCATAGATCTGACGCCAAGCAGCACCACAGCAGCTCCTGCCCCATAGATCTGACCCACATCAGCTCCACAGCAGTTCCTGACCCATAGATCTGACCTACATCTGCCCCACAGCAGCTCCTGCCCCATAGATCTGATACACATGTGCCCCATAGCAGCTCCTGCCCCATAGATCTGACCCACATCTTCCCCACAGCAGCACCTGCCGCACAGACCTGAACCACATGTGCCCCAGAGCAGCTCCTGCTTCGTAGATCTGACCCACATCAGCCCCACAGCAGCTCCTGCCCAATAGATCAGACCCACCTCTGCCCCACAGCAGCTTCTGCCCCATTGATCTGACCCACCTCTACCCCACAGCAGATCCTTCCCAATAAATCTGACCCACATCTGCCTCACAGCAGCTCCTGCCCTATTCATCTTAGCGCAATCATCCCCATAGCAGCTCCTGCCCCATATATCTCATCCATATATGCCCCATAGCAGCTCCTGCCCCATAGATCTGAGCCACAACATCCCCACAGCAGCACCTGCCCCATAGATCTGACCCACATCTACCCCACAGCAACTCCTGCCCCGTATATCTGACCCACATGTGCCCCACAGCAGCTCCTGCCACATAGATCTGACCCACATTGTCTCACATCATCTCCTACCACATAGTTCTGACCCACATCATCTCCACAGTTGCTCCTGCCCCATAGATCTGACCCACAGCAGCTACTGCCACATAGATCTGACTCTCATCTGCACCAAAGCTGCTCCTGCTCCATAGATCTGACCCATATCAGCCCCACATGAGCTTCTGCCCCATAGATCTGAACCACATCAGCCACACAGCAGCTCCTGCCCCATAGATCTGATGCACATCTGCCCTACAGCAGCTCCTGCCCCATAGATCTGACCCACATATGCCGCAGAGCAGCTCCTGCCCCATAGATCTGACGCCAATCAGCCCCACAGCAGCTCCTGCCCCATAGATCTGACCTACATCTGTCCCACTGCAGCTCCTGCCCCATAGATCTGACCCACATGTGCACCACAACAGCTCCTGCCCCATAAATCTGACACACATGTGCCCCACAGCAGCTCCTGCCCCATAGATCTGACCAACATCAGCCCCAAAGCAGCTCCTCCTCCGTAGATCTGACCCACAAGAGCTCCTGCCCCATAGATCTTACTCCAATTAGCCCCACAGATGCAACTGCCCCATAGATCTGACCCACATTGTCCCACATCATCTCCTACCACATAGTTCTGACCCTCATCATCTCCACAGCTGCTCCTGCTCCATAGATCTGACCCATATCATCCCCACAGCATCTCCTGCCCCATAGATCTGATGCACATCTGCCCCACAGTAGCTCCTGCCCCATAGATCTGACAGGTCTCCCTGGCCATTACACACATGCAAAACACGTATGGCGTGTAGTATTCAATAAAAGTTCATGTTTGTCTCTGATAGATGGACGTGATGATCTTAGTGGCGATTTAACACGCCATGGACTTTGAGTGTCCTCTGTTTTCACGCACGTCAAGTTCTTTTGTGATTAGTAATTTCTGTCTTTTGTCGCATCCATTTCATTTGTCAAAAGAGTTATTAATCCCATCGGTTCTTCCAGTGGTTATCTTTGATGTCTATGGCGCTCCTTGTGTCATTAGCCCCGTTCTCTCATGAAATTCTTTCATTCCTACGAGCCAACTTCTAATGTTTTGCATGCCATCTGACACTCCAGTTCTTCAGGCATTGTTGCCTGTAGGTAATATGAGAAGTAGTGGTTGATGGTTGTTGAATTGTTTCATTTTTGAATGAATTCTGATGGCAAACAAGCAGCGTTCCCTTTGATGAGACTGTACACCAGGCTGTGACAGCTTGTGTTGTGATGTGAGGTGGAATTAGATGGAAGAACATTAGCAGGGGGAAGATTGAGTGAGGGACTGAGTGAGTGAGTGTTGGAGCTCAGTATGCTTCATAGGGAGCATGGGAATGACGGTGGAGTTCTTTATTCCGTAGTGAGGCTGGAGAACTTTCTGTTCACCAGATGTGCAGTAAACCAAGGGTACGTACTACCGTGTTTAAGAACCAGCTGTGTTGTCTTAGGAACGTGGTGTGGATAGGCACGGAAAGATTTTTGTCTGGTTTTGTCTTCTGTAGAGACATTTCAAATGCCTGCAAAGAAGGAAGTGTATAGGTCCCTACTTAAGAGCGGTTGTACAGGGATGGGCTGCGGATCTGGAGTGGTAGAAGTGAATGGTCCACTCGTAATGGGAAGAAGTGTGTTGTTATCCCCTGTGCTGGGCAGCCCAGCTGCGGTCCCAGCGCTCCAGCTGTGACCTCCTCAGGGCTGAGCAGAGGGCGGGATAACCGCCCTTCACCCACGGGTGGCACCTGGCCTCACGCAGCCCAGGACAGCGTTCGGCAAGGCAGCCCGGGTGGGTTCCTTGCAGGTTCAGCCTGGTGTCCAGCAGGACTGGTGGTTCTGCTCCAGCTGGCTGACCCCAGCTGTAGCACGGCCTGTGGATGTTGGTCCCCAGGAGCAGAGATTTGCCATTGCCCTCTCTGAAGCCCGTGGGGGTCGTGTCTGGAATGCAACAGTGGCAGCAGTTGCACGGCAGTAGGAAAAAGGGGAGAGAGCGTCAAGGATGGGGAAGCGTCAACAGCTGTGCTGTTATCAATACCAACACTCAATACCAACACTTTGTTTTTCAGTTTTTTTCAATGTTAATTTATTGTTTGCAGTCTTTATGTTTTCTATTTGAGGTTGAATTGGACGGTGATGACAAGGGTCCGTTGGGGCCAGTGTGTGTCCCAGGTGCTGCCTGGCCCCAGCCTCCTCAGCTGCCCCATGGGCTCTTCTATTGCTGCCGGCGGGGTGGCCTCTTCTTTGATGGTGCTGAGGCCTGTGAGTCGCCGGCCTTCCTCTTCGGGGCTCGCCGGGTCCCCTCAGGTGGGCTGGTGCCGGAGGGCCCTGCCACAGGCTCTCCTGGCTCCTCCTGAGGCGCTGCCTGCTCTGTGGTGACAGTTGCAGGGTTGCCGTGTGGGCGGCTGGGATGCCCACGAACCTCTTGTGTTGCCCTGCCCAGCATTTCGTCCCTGTTGGAGGTGGCAGGGCTGCTAGAGGGTGCTGAGCCAGGGACAGGTGGCTCCTCTGGTGTGGCAGCTCTGGGCTCTGCTGCTGTGGCCTCCTGTGCCCCAGGAGCAGGGGGGATGTTGAGGCCCAGGAAGCGGCCTGCCACCCGGCTGCACCTCCGCACCGCAAAGGCGATGAAGTGCCTCACAAAGGTCACCGTGTGGCCGTGCAGGTCAGGATCCAGCATTTCTATCAGGATCCCCTCTGCCAAGCCTACGAGGAGCAGGGCCCAGATGACACTGTCAACCAGGATATTTGCCTGTGGCCCCTCGGTGCCCAGGATGCAGTGCAGGTTCTGGCGCAGCCAGGACCGCAGGGGCCGCAGCAGGGCCGGCTGCTCCCTGAAGAGGGAAGCCCAGGTGGCAGGGGAGAGGCCGCCCAGAGGATGCGTGGGCACTGCAGGCCATGGCCGGTCTGCGTGGTGGAGTGCGGGTCTCCATGTAGCAACGGATGCCTGTGCAGCTGGTCTGACCTCCACCTCCTTGTAGTTGTCGTCCGCTTGCACGGAGTGAATGATGGTCTTCACATCCCGTTTGCACAGCGGACACTGGGGCCTGGTGCTTGTCCACCGCTGGATGCAGCAGAAGCAGAACTGGTGGCAGCAAGGCATGGCGTATGCTGCGCTGTCCCAGTTCTCCAGGCACACGGGGCAGCGGGTCTCAAACTCTGCCTCCATCCTTCCACTAGTTGCGGTGGGCCAGTGGGAGCGGGAGATGGTAACGTGCTCCCCAGCACTAACGCTGCAGCAGCAGCAGCAGGTGACACGCTGGAAGAGGACAAGAGACATTAGTCAGACTCCGGCCTGGGAAGGGTCCCTCAAGTTGTGCCCCCCCGCTGCCAGTCTCTGTGCCGCCTACCTGTGCTGCTGCACACGCTTTTTTCTCTAGGATGTCCCGTCTGCCTGCTCCCGGCAGGCTCGGGGAAAGAACAAATGGCTCTGAGAAGGCCGCTGGGAGCTGTGCTAACAGCACCCAGAGCACTTTCCAGCACCAAAGCTCGCCCTGTCCACACTCCAGTCCTCACACACACGCTCGGTCGGAGGCCAGGCACGAACTGCTGGGCTGAGCTGCTGCGCCCGCGTCAAAGCCAGCGCGGCCTATGGGGTCACAATCCGTTGTTGCCTGGTTATGTCTCCAACCATGGCTTGGCCAAACTGCTGGGCGTCACCTTTGCTTGACCTTCGCTTGGGTACATCACTGCCCGTCTCACAGCGATGCCGCAGTCCACTGCTGGCTCATCACAGTGAGCCGTCCTCACCCGCAGCACGTGCTCCAGCCCCAGCTCAAGTTTCTGGGCTTTTCCCAGTGCCGCTGCCCTCTCCCTTCCCCACATCTCATGTGCTTGGCATGGGTGTTTCCTACCAGAGTGGGGCCTCAGCCATGTGATCCCATGATCCCCCTCAGGTCTCCCTGGCCATTACACACATGCAAAACACGTATGGCGTGTAGTATTCAATAAAAGTTCATGTTTGTCTCTGATAGATGGACGTGATGATCTTAGTGGTGATTTAACACGTCATGGACTTTGAGTGTCCTGTTTTCACGCACGTAATGTTCTTGTGTGATCAGTACTTTCTGTCTTTTGTCGCATCCATTTCATTTGTCAAAAGAATTATTAATCCCTCTGAGCAATCTAAGTGTTGCATGGATATGCTATTTGAATTTTTTGGGTGCAATCATTATATTCCTTGTAGAAGGACCATGTATTGAAAAATTTAACTTGAAAGCCGTTTTTGCAATTACTGTTAATATACACTGTACCAAGTTCTGATTAGATTTAAATGGAACCATTAGTATATGTGGATATTATTTATGAATACTTTAGATATCACATCAATTGACGCTGTGAAGTAGAGCTCATGTATTTGTTGCCCAAGGCATGCATTTGCTGGGTAGTGTTAATATCCATCTTGTACTCCTGAAGAGCTCACTGTTTACAAATGGCACCTGTTCTACTGCTCTTCTGATGGTCTAGAAATGGAATTCAGCTAACTGTAAAGACTGCAAGTACTGCAGTGTTGCAAGGATCGAGTTGCAATGCTTTAATGTAGTAGGTGCCTTCTCTCTGACAGCCTTAAAGTATTTTCTTGTATGTATGTGTCATCTTCTTTCCTGAGAGTTTAAGCTCTAGGGTACAATGTTTTGGAGGTCTTGATGCTCTTTGATACAGATTTGAGAGGGTTTTTGACATTTATTGTTTCTGAAATGGTTTGATCTTGTCTTAGAGAGTCGAATGCCACAAATAGTTAAATACTATCTCCTGTTGCTGAATCATTACAACATTTATGGCATCCTGCTGGTTTTTTATTTGTTTTTTAATTTCCTGATTGATCTATACATTATTGCTGCATATGAGCTCACAGATGAGTTAACAGGTGATGAGAACTCTAATGCCGGGCAGGGCATGACTGCTCTTCATCTTGTGTAACAAAACAGGGGCTGCTACTGTGACCTGATTTTTAAAGGATATGTTGAGTGAATAAAAAGATGCCTGAAGTTGAACCCAATAATTGTGAGGAAATAGAATGTATTTTTTTTGTTAATCATCTCTTCCTCTTTTTATGAAGGGTATTGGTTTGCCAGATATTTTCAGATTCATTTCAGATAAATGATTTTGTGCTTCTGTCATTTGGTAGGTTGATCGCACAGTTTGTTTTGGGGCAGTGCCTTTGCTGAGGGATGCTGAGAGAAAGCACCTCTGGTACTATGTGTTCGTGCCACCTGGTGGCTTTGCTGGGCAGCCTGGGCTTCAGATACACAGTTCAAAACACAGGTGTAAAGTGTCTGTAAAATCCTCTACATTCCAGTACTGTAGTTTTTTTCTACTAACCCAGTGAGAGTTAAACTTTTAGTATATGCAGATCGACTTAAGCTGGTTCTTATCTTTGTTAGCAGTTTTTAGCTTGTGGTTCTTTTGATCTGATATCAATGACATAAGTCAGAGCATTTGTAAATACAGATTCTGAGTGGAATGCACAGATGGTTTGTCTCCAGAACAAAACAAGCCTTCAGTAAAAGGATTTTGTAGGTATTTATAGATAACTATTATCCTGTTGCTAATTACATACTGTGAATTTAAAGTGGAAAATATTCTTTCTTGTCTCACTTAGAATACAAAGAGGTGCCTAATGTTGTGCTGTTTCCCAGCTTCATTAATTGACTTTTTTTTTTTTTTTTTTTCCCCAGGCGTCAGTATAGGGGTAGGTCCTGTTTAATATCTTTATTGATGATCTGGATGGGGGGACTGAGTGTATCCTCAGTGAGTTTGCAGATGACTCCTCACTGGAAGGAAGTGTTGATTTGCCTGAGAGTAGGAAGGCCTTACAGAGGGATCTGAATTGGCTGGATCAATGAGCTGAAGGCAATTGTATAAGCTTCAACAAAGTAAAGTGCCAGCTACTGCACTTTGATCACAATATCATGCCACTCCATTTTGCAGGCTTGTGGCTAGAATCTAGATTCTGGTGGTGTTCGTTGACAGCCAGATGAATGTGAGCCAGCAGTGTGCCTGGTAGCCTAGAAGGCCTGGCTTGTATCAGAAATAGTGTTGCCAGCAGGACCAGGGAGGTGATAATCTCTCAGTACTTGGCACTGGTGAAGCTGTGACTTGAGCACTGTGTTCATTTTTGGGCCCCCTCACTACAAGAAAGACCCTGGCACATGTTCATAGAATGGTAATGAGGCTGGTGTGGGGTCTGGAGCATAAGTCTTGTGAGGAGCAGCTGAGGAAGCTGGGGGTATTTAGTCCGGCGAAGAGGAGGCTTGGGGGGAGACCTCATTGCTCTCTACAACTTCCTGAAGGGGGGTTGTGGTGAGGTGAGGTTCAACCTCTTTTTGTGTGTAACTAGTGACAGGACAAGAGGCAGTGGCTTAGAGTTGTGCCAGGAGAGGTTCTACTGGATGTTCGGAGAAGCAACTTCTCAAAAATAGTCATTAGGTATTGGAAAGGTTTGCCCAGGGTGATGGTGGAATCACCATCCCTGCAGACGTCCAAGAAACGTGTAGATGTGGCTCTGAGGGACATAGTGGGCATGCTGGGAGTGGGTTGATGGTTGAACTAGATGACCTTCAGTGGTCTTTTCCAACCTTAAGTCACAGAATCATAGAACCATAGAGTCATTCGTTCTTCTAAGAACCAGCTACACTCTGAAATGCTATACAGGTTGGTTGGTCCTTCTGATCCTTCTCATTTATGGCTCTGTATTATCTTATCCTCAGTGATCCTGCCGTCCTTCAAGAAAGGTGCTTTAGATATACTTCTGTTATACTTCAGCTTGATTGCTTTAAGTGTATCTCTCAATACCACAGTCCAAGGAAATGTGTGTGTACATTCTTCCGGCTAGATAAAGAAATAAAAACACAAAGCATCTCTGAAGCTCGGACTCACTGTGTTTATTAAATGTTTTATTAACTTCATAATGACTCACAAAGAAACATTTTAATTTTGATTGTGTGTTTCTGTCTATGCTCTGATTTCTGTTAAAATCAGCTTTTGGATATGTAGAGGGAGAATTTTTTCGGTGAATAAGTGTGTGTTTAGGGCAGGAATGGATGATCCTTGATTTCACATGGTAGATGTTCTTTACCTGCTCTGTACTCATTTTACAAATCATTTCATGCTGTAACAGTAAACAAATGGTGAATTCTTCATCAGATACGTCTGCTACTGTAAGGTCTTTGTCTGATTTAAAAGTTAAAGTCAGGAGTCAAACTAAAAGAAGAAAAAACTAGTTTGATAAGGACGTATAGAAATTCTGCCTTTCTGTAACACAGCTTTGTTGGAAGTAACCGCGGGAGACAAGTCTCATGCTATCATGGTCAACAAGTCTCGTTTATTAGGTGTTACAGCATCTCATTTATACAATCAGTAATAAGTTCATGCATATTGCAAAAGTAAAGCTCAGGATTGGTGGGTTACACATTACTTCATCTGAGCTTTGTGGTTAGTCTTATGGATACTTTTTCTTTGCAGCTCTGTCTACACCTTGCTACACATCTTGCTTTTCCCTCAGGCCGTCCTTGCCTCTAGATACATATTTCGTCTTTAGCTACATACCCTGTCTTTTCACATCCTGATTTCTCCATAGCTGCTTAGCCCGTGATCGGCCCTAGGATAGACCGTCTTTGTCTTTAATCACGTTCATTCTTTTACAATTTAACTAGTGGAATCTCTTCATGTCCTTTCTCATGAAGCCATTCTGCAAAAACATTCTCCACATAGATCTGACCCACATCAGACGCACAGCAGCTCCCGCCCCATAGATCTGACCCAAATCAGCCCCAAAGAAGCTCCTGCCCCATAGATCAGACCCACATCAGCCAAACAGCAGCTCCTATCCCATAGATCGGACCCACATCACCCCCACAGCAGCTCCAGCCCCATAGATCTAGCCCCATCAGAACCACAGCAGCTCCAGTCCCATAGATCTGACCCACATCTACACCACAGCAGCTCCTGCCCCATAGATCTGACCAAAATGTGCCCCAGAGCAGCTCCTGTCCAAGAGATCTGCCCCACAGCAGCTCCTGCCACATAGATCTGACCAACATGAGCCCCACAGCAGCTCCTACACCATAGATCTGACCCACATTAGCCCCACAGCATCTTCTGCCCCATCGATCTGACCCACATCTGCCCCACAGAGCCTTCTGCCCTAAAAATCTGACCCACATCTGCCACACACCAGCTCCTGTCTCATAGATCAGAACAACATCAGCACCACAGCAGCTCCTGCCCCATAGATCTGACCCACATCAGCCACACAGCAGCTCCTACCCCATACATCTGACCCACATGTGCCCCACAGCAGATCCTGCCCCATACATCTGACCCACATCAGCCACACAGCAGCTCCTGCCCCATAGATCTGACCCAAATCTGCCCCATACCAGATCCTGCCCAATCGATCTGACCCACATTATCCCCACAGCAGCTCCTGCCCCATAGATCTGACCCTCATCAGCCCCACAGCAGCTCCTGCCCCATAGATCAGACCCACATCTGCCCCACAGCAGCTCCTGCCCCAATAGATCTGACCCACTTCAGCCCCACAGCAGCTCCTGCCCCATAGATCTTACCCACATGTGCCCCACAGCATCTCCTGCCCCATAGGTCTGACCCACATCTACACCGCAGCAGCTCCTGCCCAATAGATCTGACCAACATGTGCCCCACAGCAGCTCCTACACCATAGATCTGACCCACATTAGCCCCACAGCATCTTCTGCCCCATAGATCAGACGCCCATTAGCCCCACAGCATCTTCTGCCCCATCGATCTGACCCACATCTGCCCCACAGAGCCTTCTGCCCTAAAAATCTGACCCACATCAGCCACAGAACAGCTCCTGCCCCATAGATCTGATCCCAATCAGCACCACAGCAGCTCCTGCCCCATAGATCTGACCCTCATCAGCCCCACAGCAGCTCCTGCCCCATAGATCAGACCCACATCTGCCCCACAGCAGCTCCTGCCCCAATAGATCTGACCCACTTCAGCCCCACAGCAGCTCCTGCCCCATAGATCTTACCCAAATCTGCCCCACAGCATCTCCTGCCCCATAGATCTGACCCACATCTGCCCCACAGCAGCTCCTGCCCAATAGATCTGACCAACATGTGCCCCACAGCAGCTCCTACACCATAGATCTGACCCACATTAGCCCCACAGCATCTTCTGCCCCATAGATCTGACGCCCATTAGCCCCACAGCATCTTCTGCCCCATCGATCTGACCCACATCTGCCCCACAGAGCCTTCTGCCCTAAAAATCTGACCCACATCTGCCCCACACCAGCTCCTGTCTCATAGATCAGAACAACATCAGCACCACAGCAGCTCCTGCCCCATAGATCTGACCCACATCAGCCACACAGCAGCTCCTACCCCATACATCTGACCCACATGTGCCCCACAGCAGCTCCTGCCCCATACATCTGACCCAAATGCGCCCCACAAAAGCTCCTGCTTTAAAGATCAGACCATCATCAGCCTCACAACAGCTCCTGCCCCAGAGATCTGACCCTCATCATCCCCACAGCAGTTCCTGCCCCATATATCTGACGCCCATCAACCCCACAGCATCTTCTGCCCCATCGATCTGACCCACATCTGCCCCACAGAGCCTTCTGCCCTAAAAATCTGACCCACATCAGCCACAGAACAGCTCCTGCCCCATAGATCTGATCCCAATCAGCACCACAGCAGCTCCTGCCCCATAGATCTGACCCTCATCAGCCCCACAGCAGCTCCTGCCCCATAGATCAGACCCACATCTGCACCACAGCAGCTCCTGCCCCAATAGATCTGACCCACTTCAGCCCCACAGCAGCTCCTGCCCCATAGATCTTACGCACATCTGCCCCACAGTATCTCCTGCCCCATAGATCTGACCCACATGCGCCCTACAGCAGCTCCTGCCCAATAAATCTGACACACATATGCCCCACTGCAGCTCCTGCCTTACAGATCAGACCCTCATCAGCCTCACAACAGTTCCTGCCCCATAGATTTACCCCACAGCATCTCCTGCTACATAGATGTGACCCTCATCATCCCCACAGCATCTTCTGCCCCATAGATCTGACCCTCAGCAGCAACACAGCAGCACCTGCCTCACAGATATGACCCACATATACCCCACAGCAGCTCCTGCCCCATAGATCTTAACAACATCAGCTCCACAGCAGCACCTACCCCATAGATCTGACCCACATCTGCCCCAAAGCAGCTCCTGCCCATAGATCTGACCCACATCTGCCCCACAGCAGCTCCTGCCCCATAGATCTGACCCGCATCAGCCACACAGCAACTCCTGCCCCATAGATCTGACCCACTTGCGCCCCACAGCAGCTTCTGCCTTATAGATCAGACCATCATCAGCCTCACAACAGCTCCTGCCCCATAGATCTACTCCACAGCAGCTCCTGCCCCATAGATCTGACCCTCATCATCCCCACAGCAGCTCCTGCCCCATTGATCTGACTCACGTCTCCCCACTGCAGCTCCTGCCCCATAGATCTGACCCACATCTGCCCCGTAGCAGCTCCTGCCCCATATATCTGACCCATATCAGATCCACAGCAACGCCTGCCCCATAGATCTCAACCTCATGAGCCCCACAGCAGCTCCTGTCCCACAGATCTGACCCACATAGGCCCCACAGCAGCTCCTGCCCCATAGATCTGACCCTCAGCAGCAACACAGCAGCTCCTGCCCCACAGATCTGACCAACACCAGCCCCACAGCAGCTCCTGCCCCATAGATCTGACCAACATCAGCTTCACAGCAGCACCTACCCCATAGATCTGACCCACATCAGCCCCACAGCAGCTCCTGCCACATAGATCTACCGACATGTGCCCCACAACAGCTCCTGCCCCAACGATCTGATACCCATGTGCCCCACAACAGCTCCTGCCCCATAGATCTGACCAACATGTGCCCCACAGCAGCTCCTGTCTCATATATCTTACCCACAGCAGCCCCACAGCATCTCCAGCCCCATAGATCCGACCCACATCTGCGCCTTAGGAGCACCAACTCCATAGATCTGACCAACAGCTTCTCCTGCCACATAGATCAGACCCACATCTGCCCCAGAACAGCTCCCGCCCCATAGATCTGACCCACATCAGCCCCAAAGAAGCTCCTGCCCCATAGATCAGACCCACATCAGCCACACAGCAGCTCCTGACCAATATATCTGATCCCAATCAGCCCCACAGCAGCTCCTGCCCCATAGATCTGACCCTCATCAGCCCCACAGCAGCTCCTGCCCCATAGATCAGACCCACATCTGCCCCACAGCAACTCCTGCCCAATAGATCTGACCCACATCTGCCCCATAGCAGCTCCTGCCCAATTGATCTGACCCACATTATCCCCACAGCAGCTCCTGCCCCATAGATCTGACCCACATCAGCCCCAAAGAAGCTCCTGCCCCATAGATCAGACCCACGTCAGCCACACAGCAGCTCCCGCCCCATAGATCTGACCCACATCGGACCCACAACAGCTCCTGCCCCATAGATCAGACCCACATCTACACCACTGCAGCTTCTGCCCCATATATCTTACCAACATCAGCGCCATAGCGTCTCCTGCCCCATAGATCTGACACACATCACCCCCACAGCAGCTCCTGCCCCATAGATCTGACCCACGTCTTCCCCACAGCAGCTCCTGCCCCATAGATCTCAACCACATGAGCCACACAGCAGCTCCTGTCCCACAGATCTGACCCACATAGGCCCCACAGCAGCTCCTGCCCCATAGATCTAACCAACATCAGCTCCACAGCAGCTCCTTCCCTATAGATCTGACCCACATAATTCCCAGAGCAGCACCTGTTCCGTAGATCTGACACACATCATCCCCACAACTGCTCCTGCCCCAAAGATCTGATATACATGTGCCCCACAGGAGCTCCTGCCCCATAGATCTGACCCACATCAGCCCCACAGCAGCTCCAGCCCAGTAGATCTGACCCACAGCGGCTCCTGCCCCATAGATCTGACCCACATGTACCCCACTGCAGCTCCTGCCTTAAAGATCAGGCCCTCATCAGCCTCACAACAGCTCCTGCCCCATAGATCTACCCCACAGCATCTTCTGCCCCATAGATCTGACCCTCAGCAGCAACACAGCAGCACCTGCCCCACAGATATGACCCACATATACCCCACAGCTGCTCCTGCCCCATAGATCTTACCAACATCAGCTCCACAGCAGTACCTACCCCATTGATCTGACCCACATCTGCCCCAAAGCAGCTCCTGCCCCATAGATCTGACCCACATGTGCCCCACAGCAGCTCCTGCCCCATAGATCTGACCCACATCAGCCACACAGCAGCTCCTGCCCCATACATCTGACCCACATGTGCCTCACAGCAGCTCCTGCCCCATAGATCTGACCCACATCACCCACACAGCAGCTCCTGCCCCATAGGTCTGACCCACATCTGCCCCACAGATGCTCCTGCCCCATTGATCTGACCCACATCTGCCCCATAGCAGCTCCTGCCCCATAGATCTGACCCATATCAGCACCATAGCAACGCCTGCCCCATAGATCTCAACCACATGAGCCCCACAGCAGCTCCTGTCCCACAGATCTGACCCACATAGGCCCCACAGCAGCTCCTGCCCCATAGATCTGACCCTCAGCAGCAACACAGCAGCTCCCGCCCCACAGATCTGACCAACAACAGCCCCACAGCAGCTCCTGCCCCATACATCTGACCCACAGCAGCTCCTGCCCAATGGATCTGACTCACATCTGCCCCACTGCAGCTCCTGCCCCAAAGATCTGACCCACATCTGCCCCATATCATCTCCTGCCCCATATATCTGACCCATATCAACCACACAGCAGCTCCTGACCCATAGATCTGACCCACATCGGACCCACAACAGCTCCCGCCCCATAGATCTGACCCACATCGGACCCACAACAGCTCCTGCCCCATAGATCAGACCCACATCTACCCCACTGCAGCTCCTGCCCCATAGATCTAGCCCCCATCAGACCCACAGCAGCTCCAGTCCCATAGATCTGACCCACATCTACCCCAAAGCAGCTCCTGCCCCATAGATCTGACACAGCACCTCCACAGCAGCTCCTGCCCCATAGATCTAACCAACATCAGCTCCACAGCAGCTCCTTCCCTATAGATCTGACCCACATAAGACCCAGAGCAGCACCTGTTCCGTAGATCTGACACACATCATCCCCACAACTGCTCCTGCCCCAAAGATCTGATATACATGTGCCCCACAGGAGCTCCTGCCCCATAGATCTGACCCACATCAGCCCCACAGCAGCTCCAGCCCAGTAGATCTGACCCACAGCGGCTCCTGCCCCATAGATCTGACCCACATGCACCCCACTGCAGCTCCTGCCTTAAAGATCAGTCCCTCATCAGCCTCACAACAGCTCCTGCCCCATAGATCTACCCCACAGCATCTTCTGCCCCATAGATCTGACCCTCAGCAGCAACACAGCAGCAACTGCCCCACAGATATGACCCACATATACCCCACAGCAGTTCCTGCCCCATAGATCTTACCAACATCAGCTCCACAGCAGTACCTACCCCATAGATCTGACCCACATCTGCCCCAAAGCAGCTCCTGCCCCATAGATCTGACCCACATGTGCCCCACAGCAGCTCCTGCCCCATAGATCTGACCCACATCAGCCACACAGCAGCTCCTGCCACATACATCTGACCCTCATCATCCCCACAGATGCTCCTGCCCCATTGATCTGACCCACATCTGCCCCATAGCAGCTCCTGCCCCATATATCTGACCCATATCAGCACCATAGCAACGCCTGCCCCATAGATCTCAACCACATGAGCCCCACAGCAGCTCCTGTCCCACAGATCTGACCCACATAGGCCCCACAGCAGCTCCTGCCCCATAGATCTGACCCTCAGCAGCAACACAGCAGCTCCCGCCCCACAGATCTGACCAACACTAGCCCCACAGCAGCTCCTGCCCCATACATCTGACCCACAGCAGCTCCTGCCCAATGGATCTGACTCACATCTGCCCCACTGCAGCTCCTGCCCCAAAGATCTGACCCACATCTGCCCCATATCATCTCCTGCCCCATATATCTGACCCATATCAACCACACAGCAGCTCCTGACCCATAGATCTGACCCACATCGGACCCACAACAGCTCCCGCCCCATAGATCTGACCCACATCGGACCCACAACAGCTCCTGCCCCATAGATCAGACCCACATCTATCCCACTGCAGCTCCTGCCCCATATATCTTACCAACATCAGCGCCATAGCATCTCCTGCCCCATAGATCTGACACACATCACCCCCACAGCAGCTCCTGCCCCATAGATCTAGCCCCCATCAGACACACAGCAGCTCCAGTCCCATAGATCTGACCCACATCTACCCCAAAGCAGCTCCTGCCCCTTAGATCTGACACAGCACCTCCACAGCAGCTCCTGCCCCATAGATCTGACCCACATAGGCCCCACAGCAGCTCCTGCCCCACAGATCTAACCAACATCAACTCCACAGCAACTCCTTCCCTATAGATCTGACCCACATAAACCCACAGCAGCACCTGTTCCGTAGATCTGACACACATCATCCCCACAACTGCTCCTGCCCCAAAGATCTGATATACATGTGCCCCACAGCAGCTCCTGCCCCATAGATCTAGCCCCCATCAGACCCACAGCAGCTCCAGTCCCATAGATCTGACCCACATCTACCCCACAGAAGCTCCTGCCCCATAGATCTGACACACAGCACCCCCACAGCAGCTCCTGCTCCATAGATCTGACCCACGTCTTCCCCACAGAAGCTCCTGCCCCATAGATCTCAACCACATGAGCCACACAGCAGCTCCTGTCCCACAGATCTAACCCACATAGGCCCCACAGCAGCTCCTGCCCCATAGATCTAACCAACATCAGCTCCACAGCAGCTCCTTCCCTATAGATCTGACCCACATAAGACCACAGCAGCACCTGTTCCGTAGATCTGACACACATCATCGCCACAACTGCTCCTGCCCCAACGATCTGATATACATGTGTCCCACAGGAGCTCCTGCCCCATAGATCTGACCCACATCAGCCCCACAGCAGCTCCTGCCCAGTACATCTGACCCACAGCAGCTCCTGCCCCATAGATCTGACCAACATGTGCCCCAGAGCAGGTCCTGCCCCATAGACTTTACCCACATCAGCCGCACAGCAGCTCCTGGTCTATAGATCTGACCCACATCTGCACCACAGCACCTCCTGTCCCATAGATCTGCCCCACAGCAGCTCCTGCCCCATAGATCTGACCCACATCTGCACTACAGCAGCTCCTGCCCCATAGATCTCACTCACATGTGCCCCAGAGCAGATCCTGCCCCATAGATCTGACCCACAACTACCCCACAGCAGCTCCTGCCCCATAGATCTGACCCACACCAGCCCCACAGCAGCTCCTGCCCCATAGATATGACACACACCTGCCCCACAGCAGCTCCTTCCCTATAGATCTGACCCACATAAGCCCCACAGCAGCACCTGTTCCGTAGATGTGACACACATCAGCCCCACAGCAGCTCCTGCCCCATAGATATGACCCACCTCAGCCCCTGCCTCATAGATCTGACCCACATGTGCCCCTTTGCAAGGGGGCTCCTCTGCCTGGTGGTCATGGCGGGCCCCCTCCTCCTTCTCACTCCTAGGGCCCCCAGCTCCATCCTCCCGCCTGAAACAGGGTGTCATGTTTTAATAATTTTGTATTTTTTTGCTATCAGTATTCCACATCATAACATCATATATAGCATGAATAATTTTACTGAATCTGCAACTTACAGAAGAAGACTACATCTCCCAGGGAACAACACGATAGGTCACGGGACCTGGACTCTATATTAACTCTGTCGCAGAACAGACTGACGTCTTTCGAGTTCTGGCGTTCAGGGGAGTGTGTGGGAGCCTTCAGCCGTTCTCCTAGATTCTCAGTAGGCCTCTCGGTTACGGGACTCATTCTCTCTCCTATTTTGCTTGATTCGTTAGCTCAATTTTCAATTATATTGTATTATATTGTGTTATCCTGTATTTCGATATAGTATTTAGTAAATAAGTGTGCCTCCTTAGATCGTTGCCGCTGTTTTCTTTTCCTAATTAACTTTTTCCTTTCGGCCTACGGCCCCCTGTCACAGACGCAGGTGGATTTTTCGTTCAAACCGTGACAGATTTTGGTGGAGAATGCGAGCAAATTGAGTTGTTGTTTTTCTGTGTTTTCTTCTGTTGCTCTTTTAGCTTTTAACAGAGCTACGAGTTTTTTTTTTTCCCTGTTAAGGAGCTATCTCGTGTTTGCGATTCTGCACCTGCGAGCTTGACCTTGAAAGTCCAGGCGGACTGCCAATACTCCGGTAGATTTTATAAACACTGCTGAGCTTTGTTTTCTTTTACTTTTTTTCTCTCTATTGGAGGAAAAAAAAATGTTTTCTCTACTAAATTTGTTTTACCAGGGACTGTGTGCCATTGGTTCCTTTTTTGAGACGCTCCGAACATACTGGGTCATGTTTAAGCTAGCCACTTTTTCTTATGGAGCTATACAATTGTATAATGGATTGAAAGCATGGTTAGCAATGCTCACTTCGTATCTGTATACAGCTCCAGAGGGAGCAACTAATGCAACTAATTATACAGAAATGGTGATTTTTAAGCGTGCTCCTCTTTCTTTCTATGAATCCTTTATGCAGTTCTTGAATGATCAGTGGGCCACACTCTTAATCTCCCTGATCTTACTGTTGATTATTGTAATAATCTCACTCAGTATCTGGATTTATAACATCCGGAGGAAGTCTTCCCTAGAACCAGAGAATACTGAGTGGCAGGGAGTGTGGAGAGGCTTTGAAGAGATTCTCAAAGGACAGACATCTTCAGTGTTATGGAGCTTCACTCCTGAACACTTGAAGAATCCTGAGAGTTTGATTGCATATTTGAGGCAGGAATGTTGTGGCTCAGGCAGATCTCAGGAGGCACAAATGATTTTGGGCCTAGCTAATGCTTATCGGGCCTTAGTCAATACCATTCCTGAGAGGGAAGTTTTTGAAGCTGAGAGAGAGAGTCTCAGGGCCGAGAAGGAGAGTCTTAGAGCTGAGGCAGAAAAACTTTGGACTGAGAAGGTAGAGAGAGAAAAAGCTTTTGAAGCTGAGAGAAAAGATCTCCTGTACCAACGAGACTCAGTCTGGTACGAGAAAGAGAATCTTAGAGCTGACGCAGAAAAACTTTGGGATGAGAAAAGCTCCCTGCAATCCCAACTCAACACTCTCCAGTCCGAGCACAGCGCCCTCCGGTCCGAGCACGACACTCTCCAGTCCGAGCACGGCGCCCTCCAGTCCGAGCACGACACTCTCCAGACTGAGCGCGATGCCCTCCGGTCCGAGCACGACACTCTCCAGTCCGAGCACAGCGCCCTCCGGTCCGAGCACGACACTCTCCAGTCTGAGCACAGCGCCCTCCGGTCCGAGTATAACACTCTCCAGATTGAGCGCGATGCCCTCCGGACCGAGCACAATGCCCTCCAGACCGAGCACAACACTCTCCAGTCCAAGTATGACGCCGTCCAGTCTGAGTGCGGCACCCTCCAGGCCAAGCATGATGCCTTCCAATCCAACTGCGACACCCTCCAGTCCGAGCACAACACTCTTCAGTCTGTGCATAATGCCCTCCGGTCCGAGCATAACGCTCTTCAGACTGAGCACAATGCCCTCCGGACCGAGCACAACACTCTTCAGTCCGAGCATAATGCCCTCCAGTCCGAGCATAACGCTCTTCAGACCGAGCACAATGCCCTCCAGACCAAGCTCAACACTCTCCAGACTGAGCACACTGCCCTCCAGGCCGAGCATAACGTCCTCCGGCTCGGGTACAACACTCTCCAGTCCAACTACAACAGCCTCCAGACTGAGCTTGGTGCTTTCCAGTTTGAGCGGAACGCTCTCCGAGACCAGCTATGTGCCCTCCAGGGTGAGTTGAATGTATTTAACCAACTACCAGGGGCACATGTAGTCCAATTTGGCCAGCCATTGGGGGCACATGTAGTCCAATCTGACCAGCCACCGGGGGCACAGGTAGTCCAATTGGACCAACCATCTGGGACACCAGATACAATGTTGGTTGCCCCTGTAAGAGGGCGAAAGACAAAACAAGTTTCAACTCAGTTAGAGAAAATGCAGAAGGAGTTAGAAGAGCGGAGGGAGTTAGGAGAGCAGGACTATGGAGACTCAGGGGAGCAGGGGGAGTCAGAAGACCAGAAGAAGTTGGAGGAGCAGAGGATGTTAGAGGGGTATAAGAAGATGATAGAGGAGCAGAAGATGATAGAGGAGCAGAAGATGATAGAGGAGCAGAAGAAGTTAGAGGAGCAGAGAAAGTTAGGAGAGAGGAAAAAGAAGGAGGGTTACCTGGAGGAAATAACACAAGCATCAGGGTCAGAGTCAGAAGAGGAGCCAAAAGCTACTTTTTCTTTACGAGAATTTCTCAAGTCCAAACTTGTAGATGGGGCAGCCTCATCAACACAGTTGCCACCATCAACACCTGGGACTCTTGATAGAGCAAAAGGTGAGCAAAGTATTACGACCATTATTGATCGATCTTTTAAACTGAGTGAAATTCGAGATCTAAGAAAGGATTACACACGTCAGCCAAAAGAAAATATGGTCACTTGGTTACTTCGCTGCTGGGACAATGGTGCCAACAGTGCATGGCTCGATGGCAGTGAAGCTCGCCAACTGGGTAGCATTTCCAGGGACCCACGTGTGGACAGAGGTATTGGCACATGCCAAAATCGGTCTTACACCCTCTGGAAGCGGATGTTGATAGCGGTAAGAGATAGATTCCCCTTTAAACGGGACTTGGAGCCTGAGAGAAAGAAATGGACTGATATTGAGAAAGGTATCCAATTTTTGAGAGAAAATGCTCTGGTGGAAATGCTATACAGCCGCGAGTTCAATCGTAATGATCCAGACCAATTACATGATCCTGAAGCAGTCCGCGTTCCACGACAAATGTGGCGTGACTTTACAAAAGCAGCTCCAGAAAAGCATGCCAGTGCACTTGCATTAGTATATGGCAAAGGGGACAGGAAACCCTTTGTGAATGAACTAATTGGCAGACTTCAGGAACTTGAATTATTTATAAGCGCCACAGAAGTTAATCTGTATACTTCAGCCATTGTCAAAATTGTGGAAAGGTTAAACGAAGTGGAGGGAACACAAAATGATATTATTGACAAATTGGCTAATGTGCCTGATGTAGATGAATCCACGGTGGTACAAGATGATGGAAACCAGGATTTCCACAATCGCCTATTGAGGAAGCTAAACAACATGAGTTCCTCTCGACCTGTATCATCGAAAATCTCAACCATTAAAAAGAGACGTCCTCGTATTCAAGCAAATGACGATGATAAGTCACCTCGAATCAACAATGAGACTACACGTCTTGCCTTGTTGCTTTTCCTCTGTAGTCATGGGGAGGACATGAAGAAGTGGTGTAATTCATCCACTTCTGCACTTCAGGCACGAGTGAAAGAATTACAAGGTGAAACAACTACCAAGGTGAACTCTTCCAAGAAGGGGAGAGTTCCAGTTGCTGCAAGTCAACGAGGTAAACAATAGAGGGGCCCTGCCCCCAGCCAGGGGGGGGAAAGGGACAACAGAGTATACTGGACTGTGTGGATTAAGTGGCCTGGCACATCTCAACCACAGAAATATAAAGCCTTGGTGGACACTGGTGCACAATGCACCCTAATGCCCTCAAGTCACCAAGGGACACAACCAATATATATCCATGGAGTGACTGGGGGTTCCCAAGAATTGACTATGTTGGAGGCCGAAATAAGCCTCACTGGTAAAAACTGGCGAAGGCACCCTATTGTGACTGGTCCAGAGGCTCCATGTATACTGGGAATCGATTACCTTAGGATGGGATATTTCAAGGATCCCAAGGGGTATCGATGGGCCTTTGGGATAGCTGCTGTAAACACAAATGGTGTTAAGCAGCTGTCAACTTTACCTGGTCTGTCAGATGATCCTTCTGCTGTGGGGTTGCTCCAGGTAAAAGACCAAGAGGTACCAATTGCCACCAGAGTGGTTCACAGACGGCAGTACCGCACCAATAGGGACTCATTGCTCCCCATTCAAAAGCTAATTCGCCAATTAGAAAATCAGGGAGTGATTAGCAAAACGCACTCGCCTTTTAACAGCCCCATATGGCCAGTGCGTAAAACCAGTGGGGAATGGAGGCTGACGGTAGATTACCGTGGCCTGAATGAAGTCACACCTCCATTAAGTGCTGCTGTACCAGACATGCTAGAACTCCAGTATGAATTGGAGTCAAAAGAAGCTAGGTGGTATGCCACCATTGATATTGCTAATGCCTTCTTTTCCATCCCATTGGCTGCAAAATGTAGGCCACAGTTTGCTTTTACCTGGAGAGGTATTCAGTATACCTGGAACCGTTTACCCCAGGGGTGGAAGCACAGCCCAACAATTTGCCATGGATTGATCCAAGCTGTTTTGGAACAGGGTAATGCTCCTGAGCACTTGCAGTATATTGATGACATTGTGGTGTGGGGCCATACAGTAGCAGAGGTTTTCAAGAAAGGGAAACAGATAATCCAAATTCTTTTGAAAGCTGGTTTTGCCATTAAGCGCAGCAAGGTGAAGGGGCCTGCCCAGGAAATCCAGTTCTTAGGCATAAAATGGCAAGATGGACGTCGTCACATCCCAGCAGATGTGATTGACAAAATCACTGCTATGTCTCCGCCCACAAATAAAACAGAGACCGAATCTTTTCTGGGAGTAGTGGGCTTTTGGAGAATGCATGTCCCAAACTACAGCCACATAGTGAGCCCTCTCTATCAGGTAACACGGAAGAAGAATAATTTCTCATGGGGTCCTGAGCAGCAGCAGGCTTTTGAGCAGATAAAACAAGAAATAGCCCGTGCCGTGGCCTTGGGGCCAGTACGGACGGGACAGGATGTGAAGAACATCCTCTACACTGCTGCTGGAGAGAAAGGTCCCACCTGGAGTTTGTGGCAAAGAGCCTCAGGAGAGACCCGAGGCCGACCCCTAGGATTTTGGAGTCGAGCATATAAAGGGTCTGAGGAGCGCTACACTCCGACTGAGAAGGAGATCTTAGCCGTGTATGAGGGGGTTCGGGCTGCTTCTGAAGTAGTTGGGACAGAG
The DNA here is from genome assembly GCF_054131305.1 of Coturnix japonica. Taxonomy (NCBI): domain Eukaryota; kingdom Metazoa; phylum Chordata; class Aves; order Galliformes; family Phasianidae; genus Coturnix; species Coturnix japonica. The sequence continues at coordinate 2,275,595 of NW_028188945.1, forward strand.
GTTCAGCTTCTTCTAGCACCTCGCTTGCCAGTAATAAACTGGATGTTTAAAGGACAGGTTCCCTCCACCCATCATACTACTGATGCCACTTGGAGTAAGTGGATTTCATTAATTACTCAACGAGCTCGAATGGGAAAACTCAGCCGTCCTGGAATTCTAGAAGTGATCATGGACTGGCCTGAGAGTAAAAAAATTGAAACACCACCTACAGAAGAGGTATCACGTGCTAAAGAGGCACCACCATACAATGAGCTATCAGAAAACGAAAAGAAATTTGCCCTATTCACAGACGGATCATGTCGTATTGTAGGGAAGCATCGCAGATGGAAAGCTGCTGTATGGAGCCCCACACGACAAGTTGCAGAGGCCACTGAAGGTAAAGGAGAATCAAGTCAATTTGCAGAGGTAAAGGCTGTTCAGCTGGCTTTAGATGTGGCTGAACGGGAGAGGTGGCCAATGCTTCATCTTTATACTGATTCATGGATGGTGGCAAATGCCTTATGGGGGTGGTTGCAACAGTGGGAAGATGATAATTGGCAACGAAAGGGTAAACCTGTTTGGGCTGCTGAACTGTGGAAAGACATTGCTGCCCGAATAAGGAACATTGTTGTAAAGGTGCGCCATGTAGATGCTCATGTGCCTAAAAGTAAGGCTACTGAAGAACATAAAAATAACCATCAGGTTGATCGAGCTGCCAAAATTGAGGTGGCTCAAATAGACTTGGACTGGCAGAACAAGGGTGAATTATTCCTAGCTCGGTGGGCCCATGAGACTTCAGGTCATCAAGGAAGGGATGCAACATATAAGTGGGCCAGAGACCGAGGGGTGGACTTAACTATGGACGCTATTGCTCAGGTTATTCATGATTGTGAAACATGCGCCATAATTAAACAAGCCAAGAGGATGAAACCTCTTTGGGGGGAAGGGCGATGGCAAAAGTATAAATATGGAGAGGCATGGCAGGTTGATTATATCACCTTGCCACGATCTCGCAATGGTAAGCGTTATGTACTCACCATGGTGGAGGCAACCACTGGGTGGCTCAAAACATACGCAGTACCCCATGCTACCGCCCGAAACACCATATTAGGGTTGGAAAAGCAAATCCTGTGGCGGCATGGCACTCCAGAAAGAATTGAATCAGATAATGGGACCCATTTTAAAAATTCCCTTGTAACCACTTGGGCCAAAAATCATGGCATTGAGTGGATTTACCATATTCCCTATCATGCACCAGCTTCTGGTAAGATTGAACGATTCAATGGGTTGTTGAAAACTATGTTGAAAGCAATGGGTGGTGGAACGTATAAAAACTGGGAGAACCATTTAGCAGAAGCCACCTGGTTGGTCAACACTCGAGGATCTAGTAATCGTAATGGTCCTAACCAATCCAGCTCCCTACGTACCGTGGAGGGAGATAAGGTTCCTGTAGTACACATAAAGAGTGTGTTGGGAAAAACAGTTTGGGTCCTTCCAGCATCTGGAAAGGGCAAACCTCTCCGGGGTACTGTCTTTGCCCAGGGACCTGGGTGCACATGGTGGGTGATGGACAAAATTGGAATGTTCAATGTGTACCACAAAGGAATTTGATGTTGGGGGAGTGCAGCCAATGATTTTCCTGTAAATATATAGGTAGAGTCTCAGAAAATATTTCAATTAGGTACAGAATAGTTCAATTAGGTATAGGACTTAAGATAGAGTGGATTAATGTTAAGGAAACACTTTTTCTCTATATACCTTAATTAGGCGTTCTGTAAGCAAGTTTTCCATCTGGACTCTATATCCTGCACTGGCCATGCATGTGTAGAGCACACATGGAAAGAAGTATAAGTCAAAAGGAAATCTGCTGTGGTGGCTGGGAAAGGATGAGTGCACCTTGATGTGGGGGACGCCCTACCAGCGCTGCCTTTCCCCTCTACCGCTGACATGTTTTCCTTTTTCTGGCAGTTTTGCCATTTTCTCAAAATTAATAAATAGTAGGTTAGGTTATAGAGTTTTGTTCTCAACTTAGGGATTTGTATGGAATAAATATAAATTGTTGAGAAAAATAAGGTTGCTGATTATTCACAATTATACATATGAGTGTGTATGTATGTATAAACATAATGTAATGATGTAGAATAAGGGGTGGAATGTCATGGTTTAATAATTTTGTATTTTTTTGCTATCAGTATTCCACATCATAACATCATATAAAGCATGAATAATTTTACTGAATCTGCAACTTACAGAAGAAGACTACATCTCCCAGGGAACAACACGATAGGTCACGGGACCTGGACTCTATATTAACTCTGTCGCAGAACAGACTGACGTCTTTCGAGTTCTGGCGTTCAGGGGAGTGTGTGGGAGCCTTCAGCCGTTCGCCTAGATTCACAGTAGGCCTCTCGGTTACGGGACTCATTCTCTCTCCTATTTTGCTTGATTCGTTAGCTCAATTTTCAATTATATTGTATTATATTGTGTTATCCTATATTTCGATATAGTATTTAGTAAATAAGTGTGCCTCCTTAGATCGTTGCCGCTGTTTTCTTTTCCTAATTAACTTTTTCCTTTCGGCCTAGGGCCCCTCCGGGGCCTACGGCCCCCTGTCACGGACGCAGGTGGATTTTTAGTTCAAACCGTGACACAGGGAAAACTTCTACCCTAGCCCTCTTAGCTGCCGACATGGCTGCTAACTGCCACAGCTGTCAGAGGCGAGTGCGTTGCGCGCGGCAGCGGTGACCAAGGTGACGTGGAGAGGGTTCTAAAATGGCGGCCGCACTGCTGGCACTGGTGTTCCACATAGGATGAGGAGGGGGCTGGTAATAGCAGGACAAGGGGAAACTGATTGAAGTTGAAAGAGGGAAGATTTAGGTTGGATGTTAGGGGGAAAGTTGTTTACTAGCAGAGTGGTTAGGCCCTGGAACGGGCTGCCCAGGGAGGTTGTGGATGCCCCGTCCTTGGGGGTGTTCAGGGCCAGGTTGGACAGGGCCCTGGGCAACCTGATCTAGTAAAGGTGTATGTTTGGTGGCCCTGCCAGGCAGGGGGGTTTGTTCTTCATGATCCATGAGGTCCCTTCCAACCTGGGTCATTCTGTGACTCTGTGATACTGGTGTGTGGCTGTTTGTCCCAGCGCGCTGACCTTTTGTCTTCAGGTTCACCAACAAGACTGTAACTGATTTATGGAGGAGGCAAGTGATGGGTGCTACTGAGTGACAATCAACATCACTTTGTGGACATTTGAAAGCACCTTCCTCCAGAGCTGTTCACCTCCAGAAGAGGGTGCTCAGAAGTGTTTACTGGCAGAAGATCTGGCTCCAGCTTGGTATGGAAAAACTGGGGAATGATACCATCGTGTCCGGTGAAGAACAAGAAGCAGGTGGGCGTCCCTGCTCCCTCTTGTCTGCTGGCAAGGTCCAGATGAGATCCCAGAGCCAGAAGCTGCCATTCCAAGGAGAGCTTACTCAACCATTTTGGATTTGAGCTGTCACACCAAGGAGAGCTGACTGAACCACGTTGGACTTCTTTGTAAGTTTATACTATCATTGGAAACTGTTGCCGTGGTCACAGTCATCGTCAGCGGAACAACAACTCCTGATGACCCACCACTACTGAAGATCAATGACTGAACTACTAAACACGTCAGATCCATGGTGGTGACTCTCTCTCCCTCTTGCTTTTTATAAAGACTCCTTGATTCTTTTTCCTGTCTTTTCTATTGCCCGCCTTCCCTTCCTAATCACCCTAAATCGTAATAGCGTCCGTCCTCCAACATTTGAACCATGCTCAGGCATACACGTATGGACCTCCTCTCCTTCCTATAAATTGGAGCAGGACAGAGAACCACAAGGATTGTCAGCTCCCAAGTCATGCAAGTATTGCACACAACACAGATAACTTCATCTGTTGGCCCCGCTGTCTCTGCATACCACCAAGCGAGGACCTGCAGTGCCCAGGCGAGACGATGTGCCTGGCAGTGCAAAGCCAGCCCACGTGTGTGCAGATGGCAAGGAGCGTGTGGCACTGTGCACCGACAGACCTTGCCTGCCCAGGACTGCGTGTGGAGGGTGTTCTCCACTGCAGCCCTGCCCAACAGTCAGTAGGGGTGTGCGGCCATGATGGCAGTAATGAACAAACTGCTGCTTCACAAAGATCTTGGCCCGATTAGAAATCTTTGAGTAGTGCTGTTACAGCAGACAGAATATGATAAGCGCAAGTAGTCTCCTACACTTCACATCCTTGCTACTTCATTCTGGGTGTTGTCACTGAGCAGCATCTAACACAAGTTCTGCCCTGGTCAGCTGGCTGCCTTAGCTTGAGCCCTGATGGCAACGCTGTGACGTGATGTTAGTATTGCTGTTTTCTCCTCGTCAGAATACTCTGCCTTTTGAAGGAAGCAGCTTCTTGGTTATTTTGTTTTGTTGTTGAATTTTATTGAATTAATTTACAGTATCTATATTCCATATAGTTATAGATGTTTTGAATATGATCATCTGTGGTGCTGAGAATTTTTGTAGAAAAGGTATACTCAGTTCGGAAGGTGTAATAAGGATGTTAAAGAAAGAAGCCCCTGTTGTGTTGACCAGTGATGATGCTCCCACCCCCTGACCAATGGTGGAGAGGAGCATGAAGAGAGAGGTGGTGCTGGGGGGATCTTGGGGCTGCTGGGCCTGTCATACTTTTTCCAGGCAGAGGTTTTACAGGTGTTGCCCCCATGCCGACCCTGTGGGGGTGGGCACTCCCACATCCTGAAGGATGGAGGAGAGGAGCGGGAGGGCAGAGTTGGTGCTGTGGGGGGCTGGGAGCTGTGGGGCCTGGTATGCTTTCCCCTGGCTGTAGTTTTCTGGGTGTCGGATGATGCCCTCAAACTGCCACCCTGCGGGGGCTGCTCCAACCTCCTGAAGGATGGTGAAGGAAAATTGGTGACAGTTCCTGGGGGGGACAGGGGGCTGCTGGGCCAGTTGGCTTCCCCCAGGCAATGGTCGTCCGTCTGTTGGATGATGTCCCCAGGTCTATACTCTGCTGGGGTCGCTTCCATCCCCTGATGGATGGTGGAGGGGAGGGTGAGGGCAGAGATGGTGCTGGAGGCTGACAGGCCTCTCAAGCTTCCCTGAGGCAGTGGCTGCCTGCGGGTGACACTTTGAGGGAGCCACTGCCAACCCCTGAAGAATGGTGGTGGGGGACAGGAGGGTGGTGTTGATGCCAGGGTGCTGCTGTTTGGGTGCCAGCCGATGACTGCAAGCTTCCAAACCAGGTGGGTCCCTCCTGTCCCCTGAAAGAGGTGTTGATGCCCAAGGTGGATAGGGGCCACTGGGCATGATGTACTTCCCAGGGGCCACGGAGCCTGGGCTGGTGGGCTACGGGGGCTGCACTGGGGGCAGCTGAGCCCGACAGCCGTCAGGCCTGGCAGGGGCCGCTCTGGTGGTGCTCTGCGGCTGGTGGGCAGATTGTCACTGCACAGGCACCGGTTGTTTGTGCCACGTCTTTTCTGTCCGGCGCACTGAGGCGAGCAAGCTGTTTGTCCAAGCGTGAGGTGTTGCTGCGGGCAATATGCTGGACTGCAGCATCTTCAGCAAGGCGCCTGCAGGGAGAGAAACGTGCTGAGGGCACAGGAGAACCCCCTGCTCTCCTTCCTCACAGTGCATGATAGAGTCACTCTCAGCTCCGGGCCTGTCTCAGGCCCAGCAGTAAGAACATGCAGCAGGAATGGCGAGGCCAGTTAAATGTCTGACAGTGTCAATCTCAGACAGTGTTAGGCAACAACTAACTGGCTTCTCTATGCTGCTTTAAGTAGAAATGCCTCCTTGCTCACAGGATCCCTATAGTAAAGAGAGGGGGCAGGATGGGGTTGGGGGTGAACAAGAACTCACTGGTTTATCTGCCTCCGTTGTCGGACAAGACGATAGCACGAAAACATTGCCATCAGCATGGTAACGAAGATAGCCACACCAAATCCCAGGCAGTACTTCTTGATAAAATTATTGTCTGCGGCATTTGCGTGTTCCTCACCATCCGCACCTGGAAAAACAATGTGGATCTGTTTCACCAGCTGCTGCTTTGAGTGACGTGGACAAGAACAACCACAGGAAGGATCCCGCTCCGGGCTGCTGTTGTGCCTGGTGGCTCAGGGGAAGCACAGCAAGCTCTGGAATGCAGGGTCTGTGCACAGGAGGTACTATGGAGGGTCCTGTTTCCTCTCCTTATCTGCTGAATGTGGTTCTGGTGGCCTAGTTCCCAAAAGGACAAAGTTCCTAAGTCCCTGGGAACTGGCTGCAGTGGGAGGGGAGCAACCTCTAACCACGGCCACGGAGCTCTATGAGCGGCCCTTACCTGGAGTGACAGTTGTTGTGTGCATGGCCTCTATTACTCTCAGGGGGACAGTCAGTGTGCGAACTCTGCCGTTCCAAAATGCAAGCCAGCGCATAGGTGCTCCACCTGTCTCTTTAGAAAGGAGGTAAGGGAGTGGGACTGTAAGTAACTGCTTCTCATCAGGAAGATGGTGCAGTTTCTCCACATGTATTTCTAGAAATTCAGTTTCACAAGCCTTTCAGGGAACAGACGGAAATACACCTACCACGTGCTTTGTCCTTCATGATTTTCATTAGCAGAGGGGGCAGTGTCTGCAGATATTTTCCTGTTTCCAGGGCCTCTTTCTGTTTCTCAGGACCTAAACAGAAAGCATTAAGATAACTTTCAGACAAACAAGATATTAAACTGAACGGTCTTTTCAGTGAAGTCAGTAACGACAACAGCCACCCCTGGGATGCCTGTGGGGTTCCAGCACAACTAAGGATTTAGCACAGCCTTCCCTGGAGGCACTTCTGCAACCAAAGAATGAGAACTTTTCACCACACACTGCAGCTTACCTAAACGCATAACGGCATCACTGAATGGGACAAGGGCATTGTGCGAGGGCAGGGCACACACACACAGGTGTGCATTCTCACTCACACCTGCAGACGCGCCTGGCTGACATTAGGACTGTGATCTGGCATCTCTCAAAGGAAGTAAAATCTCATGACATGGTATGCTGTAATTTCTCTCTTCCTTAGGGACCTGCAGTGACTGGAAGGGGCTCAGGTGATGACATGGCACTCAGACCTGGGTCAAAAGTTGCAAAGCTGCAGAGAAGCCAGGTGGGCAGTTGGCTGGCACTCAGCAGCTTTCCAGATACTCTCTCCAGGCCATGTAAAACAATCTTCAGAGAAGGCATAGAAGAACATTTGGCCCCTCAAGGTTTTTTTAGTGGGGAGATCTCTGATGTATGGAGACAAAGTCAACGGGATGCTGGGAGCATGCAGCACCCAAGAAACAGTGACTACCCAAGCTTCTCATGGAGAAGAAATCACCAGGCAGTGAAAAGATGAGCCCCTCTTGAACTTCCACAACCAAATATGAGCAAAGATCATGAGATGAAGACTGGTGACTTACGTCTGGCATCCACCCCAGGCTCAGGGACGCGACTTTGCTTTCGAAATGCACCAAAGGGGCCTGCAGGCACAAGAGTGATCAGACACAGGTGAGGAGAGCTTCCGCTGTGCACTGGGGTCTGCCTTGTTTTTTTTCCTGCAGTGACCTGTGAGGACTGGCTGCAGGTCAGGGAATGACATGGCCCAAACAGCAAAGGAATAGGAGCAAAGACTGGCAAGGGCCGCCTTCCCACTGAAATGTGACAATTCTCCAAGTAAAGAAATACTAATGACTGATCTGTGTACTACCTTCAAAGCACAAAGAGACTTGAAAGACCTTTAGAGAGCCTTACGTACCCAAATAAGCTATTATAGCACTAATTTTTCGATTTCCAAGGAAACAGACACTCACAACTTACCTCGGAGTTTCCCCTGAGGCACAAAAGCAGTCTCCTTCCAGTCATCTGAGGAAGGAGTACCAATGTCATCATCTAGAAGAAAGAACAGAAGAGGGATGTTCCCATTGCATGCTGTGATCTTCCTCTCCCTTAGTGACAGGGAAGGGGCCAGGGAAGGGGACAGGTAACAGGATGGGAGACTCAGGCCTTGATCGCCAAAGCTATAGAGGGGCCAGGGTGACCTGGAGCCTAGCACTCGGCAGCTTTACAAATGCTCCCTCCTGGCCACATGCAGCACCCCTCCGGGACCGCGTGGAAGAGCATACAAAGAAAAGGTGCCTGAAACACACTGGGCTACAGCTGGGGGTCTCTGTTGGGAACCAGGATTTTTCTATGGGGAGCATCAGGCAGCTGGAGCAGAAATGCTCATGCTTTTCCCAGCACACACCTTCCACGTTCTCCCCTGGGACACCCCCAGGATGAAGAGCATGCTCCACCCAGCCAGCGGCAGAGCCGTGGGAGCACAGGGCTTCCTCATGCCCTTGCCCAGCTCCTGTGGTGCTGCCTGTCCCCCTTTTCCAATACCCCCCCGCCCCCATCGAAGGCAGCCTTAGGGCTATAAGGCACAGAGCCACTGGAACCAGAACCTGGGCTTCTCACTCTCATTTCCGCTTATTTTTTACCCCATCTCTGCCCACCCACCTGCTCCCGCTGCTCGCCCTGGAGCAGCACAAGTCTCCTGACAACACATGGCTATCAGTAGGAGGACGGCAAGGCAGGTGGGGGCCGTGGCCCCCAGTACTCGTGCCATGCTGCTACCACCACTGCTACAGCCACAACGAGTGCTGCTATTGGGGCACAGAACACCTAGAGCATGCAGCTGGGCATTGTGATCTTGTGGCACAAGGCAGCAATGTGGCAGGGCATAGTGACCTCACATCCCCAGGCTGCTGGCTGGGCCTCCCCACGGGCTGCTCCTCCTGTGACGCAGGGCTGCATAGAGTGGGTGCTTGTGGCACCCCTTAGTGGGTGAGTGCCAGACTGCTGGGGAAGAATTACTGGGAGCGTGTCCCACTGGGTAGATCTGTTCCACCGCAAGGACCAGGCTCCCCCTGGGCTTGTTATGGATGCTGAGGATTCCCAGTCATCTAGAGCAGCAGGAGACCATGGCAGATATTTTCACATTTACATTGTGGAAATATATTATTGTGGAATGGTTTGGGTGGGAAGGGACATTAAAGACCCAGAGACTCTGTCAAAGGATAAAGAAAATCTCTCCAGTGTTGTTTTTACTGCTTTGTGCAAATCAAAAGATTGCATTTTGTCTTTTAATGGCCAAAAAAGCCATTTCTTCAGGGACACTGTATTTGTTGTCACAGACTCTAACAAAAATGCAAACTGAGCTTTATCTGTAGCATCAATACTTTAGTATTTCGTATCTTGTATTTGACAGTTCCCTCCCAGCCAGTTGCCCGTGCCTTTCTCTCAGCCCATGAGAGCACCACTTACTGCCTCTGGGAACTTGGAAACTGGCAGCATGATGGCCAGCACACACACAAGGTGCTCGTGACGCAGCTCCAGACGGCTCTCCTGAGGCCCAGCTTCATTTCACGGCCACTCACGCTCTGCTGCTGGACATTCTGCAACGGAAAAGCCACCGGATGCAAATCCCATCCCTCACAGATGGTATCAGACCCCTGCTCTCATGGCAGTCACCACCGCCCGGCATTGGACAGCGCTTCCACTGCCCTTGCTCCTGCCACAAGACACCAACGTCTGCTTCTAGTTCGGCTCCACCATGGGATCCTGTTTGCAACAGAAAAACACACGGAGGCTGCCAGCCACTGCAACACGCGCTGTGAAACCCCTGGCACTGCTGAGTCCCATGAGCAGAGGAGAGAAGCGTCTGCCTGCCATGGACGGGCTGCGGCGGGATTGAATCCTGCCTTCCAATCGGGACACCCCCAGGGAGAGCCTCCCTGGGGACCCAAAGACTTACGGCAGCGCCAACACAGCAGGCAGAAACGCGACGTGCTCCTGACTGCCCGCACTGTTCAAAGCTCCCTGACTTGCGGAATCAAACTCTATAATCCAGAGATGGGTTATAAAGCAGGTATGTTTTATTCCAGCGCTGGGTGCAAGGGGGATAGCTCCTCCAAACTTGCACACCAACTTGTAAAACCGTGATACAGATATAGGTACACCTCATGCATAGTCAATGATTTCCCGTAATTCTAACATGCATCCCTTAATTCTAATACACATTCTTTATCATGCAGACCCCCTCTTGTTATCGCCCATCTTGTCAGGGAGATGCAAATATCAAAAGAGGAGTTGCAACACCTAATCCCCTTCTCACCAGGTGTCTCAGGGAGTTCTCACTCCTTAATCTTCATCCTTCCTGCTCTTCCAGACCCACTGTCTCCATTCCTTGTTATTCTAACTAAATCATTTTCTGTAAACTACCTTTAACTATCCCCCTTTTAGCCCCCCTTTATTCTGAATTCCAGCAGAGCATCTGTTTTCTGCTTCCCTGTTCATCCCTCCCTCTCCCTCTCCCTCCCTCCGCCCTATGACAGCAGCCCTTCAAAGCAACCAACACAACCACGCCAAACCGCAGCCCGGACTCGTCCCGCTCACTGCAATCCAGACCCACTCCATCCGTACAAACCTTCATCCACGCCGTTTCTTAACCGGGCCTCGGCGCCACCCGGATCTTACAGCCAGCAAGCGGCCGGCAAACGAACGGACGTCTTCCTCTTGGTGCCGCACAGCCCAGCACGGCCGGAGCCGCACCACACGATCCGGGCCGGGGCCGGCTCAGGCTCTGCCTCCAGGCTTTTGGGGCCGGCCGGGTGACTCCGCAGCACAGCGAGACCGTGGAGCCGCCCGGGAGCCGCCTCTGGGTGCCGGCAGCGCCGCGAGCTCCTCCCCCAACAGCCCCTCCGTGCCCCCGCACCCAGGCCCGACCCCGATCGCAGCACAGAGCCCGCTCCTCCCGGCCCCGCTCATGGCCGCCATGGCCCGGAAGTGCTCTCCGCCGCCTGCAGGAAGCACTTCCTGTCACTGTCACGTGGCTCAGGCCGGGCTGGGGCCTGTTGGGGGGGGGGGCAGCTGCCAGATCTTCTGCCAGTAAACACTTCTGAGCACCCTCTTCTGGAGGTGAACAGCTCTGGAGGAAGGTGCTTTCAAATGTCCACAAAGTGATGTTGATTGTCACTCAGTAGCACCCATCACTTGCCTCCTCCATAAATCAGTTACAGTCTTGTTGGTGAACCTGAAGACAAAAGGTCAGCGCGCTGGGACAAGCAGCCACACACCAGTATCACAGAGTCACAGAATGACCCAGGTTGGAAGGGACCTCATGGATCATGAAGAACAAACCCCCCTGCCTGGCAGGGCCACCAAACATACACCTTTACTAGATCAGGTTGCCCAGGGCCCTGTCCAACCTGGCCCTGAACACCCCCAAGGACGGGGCATCCACAACCTCCCTGGGCAGCCCGTTCTAGGGCCTAACCACTCTGCTAGTAAACAACTTTCCCCCTTACATCCAACCTAAATCTTCCCTCTTTCAACTTAAATCAGTTTCCCCTTGTCCTGCTATTACCAGCCCCCTCCTCATCCTATGTGGAACACCAGTGCCAGCAGTGCGGCCGCCATTTTAGAACCCTCTCCACGTCACCTTGGTCACCGCTGCCGCGCGCAACGCACTCGCCTCTGACAGCTGTGGCAGTTAGCAGCCATGTCGGCAGCTAAGAGGGCTAGGGTAGAAGTTTTCCCTGTTTCAGGCGGGAGGATGGAGCTGGGGGCCCAATGAGTGAGAAGGAGGAGGGGGCCCGCCATGACCACCAGGCAGAGGATGGGTAAGAGAGCCATATTCCATCATGCCTGGACCAGCCCCGTGACCACCACCCATGTGGAGCCTATGGAGGTGGATCCACCTCCAGGTGAGCGAATGGAGGTGGATCCACCTGCAGAGGAGCCCATGGAGGTGGATCCACCTGCAGAGGAGCCCATGGAGGTGGATCCACCTGCAGAGGAGCCCATGGAGGTGGATCCACCTGCAGAGGAGCCCATGGAGGTGGATCCGCCCGCGGCATAGCTGGCCTGGCACCACACCACCGTGCCAGGCCCCGCGCTGGCATGGTCACAGCTCCACCGTGGCTGGTCCAGGCGCTGAGCTCCTTACCCGCTGCACGGCCCCCGCCCCCTGCATTAGCTGGGTGGCATTTTTGTAACATCTGTTCCTCCTTTGGGCCTATTCTGCAGCCACATTCTGTGGGCCCCCAGTCCCATCTTTACCCTGTTTGTTCCAGTCCCTGTTTCTATAGTTGGTTTTTGGGTTTAGTTTAGTTTTAGAGTTAGGTGTAGGTTGTTGTTAGTGTTTTTGAGTTAGGCATAGGTTATTGTTTGTGTTTTTGAGTTAGGCATTGCTTATTGTTCATTTTTTAGTGTTAGGAGTAGGTTAGGAGTAGGTTTAGTGTTAGTAGTTGGTGTTTTCCTGTTAGGAGTTTGTTCCTCTTCATTCTTTAGTGTTAGGAGTAGATTGTTGTTCCCATAGTAGAGTTAGGCATAGGTTACTGTTGGTACTGTAGGGTTAGGCGTGGGTTCCTACCAGCAGCTGGCAGCAAACAGCGCTCGCTCGGTAAGCACACGTCTGCTTTCTCCCCCGGAGCCGTGAGTGCGACTGCCATGAGAGCGGAGGTCTGATGCCATCTGCGAGGGATGGGATTTGCATCCGGTGGCTTTTCCGTTGCAGAATGTCCAGCAGCAGAGCGTGAGTGGCCGTGAAATGAAGCTGGGCCTCAGGAGAGCCGTCTGGAGCTGCGTCACGAGCTTCCTGCATGGCCAACGCAAGGTAGGTGTGCCTTACTGTAAGCGTGCGCTGAAGCAGTGTTGGTTAAGCACGGCTCACTCCTCTGTCTGCAACAGATGGGCTTTCTCCGTGCTTTATTGCTGTGGCCGGCGTTGAACAGCACAGCAGCAGCGAGGCCTCGAACATGTCCACAACCAGGTACGTGAATGTGAGTAAATTTAGCTGTGTGAATGATGTTATTGTTCATATTAGTAAGGCAGTATTCACATGTGTGTGATGGAGCTCAGGGATAGGTTTATTCTTGCCTGGTAAATTTTCCCTTCTTTGACACCCACCCGTCCTCTTGCTTCTCTTCCCCTCACCTGTAAGTGCAGCAATACTGAAGGCTGAGGGCTCTTCTCCGAGGCGGGCGCTAAAGGGCAATTGAAATGCAAGTTTGTTGTCCCTCTTTGTTCTTGGGTCGGTAGCCCAAGGTGACCAAGCTTCAGAGCACTTCTCTAAGTCAGCCTGGAAATGTTTCTAGCAGGAAGTAACTCCATCACAGTGCCTGAGAGTAATGATGCCTCTTTTTCCCCCCTCACAGCAGGCAGCCTCCATAAGAGAGCAGTAGAGCAGCAGGCTGTCTGTGCTATGGCTGCTGAACTGCATTTCTGGCCACCTGAGATCCCTGAGCCCATGCTAATGAAGAACATGCTGCGCCACAGACTCTTCTACGGAGCCGTTTTGCAGCTTCTCTGTGCTGGCCATCATGCTGCCAGTTTCCAAGTTCCCAAAGGCAGTAAGTGGTGCTCTCATGGGATAGGAGAAAGGCACGGGCAACTGGGTGGGAGGGAACCATCTGTAACTGTTGCCAGCAGCCTGGAGGTGCCAGCTCAGTCTTATCCTGTGGCTACTGCTGCTCCCTATGAGCTGCCAGGCAGAGGGTCCTCCCGCCCGTGCAGGGACCGCCTTGCAGGAAAGGGCTTTAGGCTCTGGTTTGTGTGGGATTTGGGGAACGAGACAGGGGTGGAGTTTCTTGTGTGCCCGACTGTCAGGAAGGCGGTTCCCAGTTCTGGCAGCCCAACGTGCCCAGCAGGGTGACTTGAGCTCCCAAAGCGAGCCGCCAACCAGTTGTTAGCTGAGAAGGTTCCCTGAGTGTTTCCGAATTGATTCTTGTAGGACTCGGAGAGTCTGGGGACTGAGACTTGGGAGAGAGTGAAGAAAGCTGAGGCAAGGCAAGCGCTGCTCAGCTGAGGAAGAAAGCCGAGAAGGAAAGCAGAAAGCAACGATGATGGCCTGAGCAAGAAGCTACAAAGGACAGCAGAACCACCTGCAGCGCTTCCTCGGAGGTGGCACCAAAACCTGCTGACTGAACAGTCCAGTTTACCGGCACAGCCGTGCTTTCCCTGTCATGGACAGTAGAGATGATGGAAGTGAACTGGACAGGAAGGACTTGTGCTGCGTTAGAAGCAAAGAGGGCTTCACCTGTGCAGGACTTGGTGTACGGCAAGAGCTGGAGACGCTGCGTTCCTTCAGGGTGTGTCTCTTGAGGTCCAGGCCTGGTGTAGGGTTAGGTTGAAATAGGGCTGGCTGGGACTGGAGAGGGAGGAGGTGACGTAGCCCTCGGGTTTGGCTTCTCCTTGCGTCTGACTGGAGGCTGAGTGACTGATTGCTAAGCGGAAATCCTGGGCACTGGGGCTTCATTTTGGGGTGTGGGCGGGGTAATAAATAGAAGCCGAGTCCTTTTGTACGCAATAAAATTGAAGCGAACTTTCTAAACCTGGTGCTGCCTCTTTCAGTAGCTGGTCAGAACGTCCCTCGCTCGGGCTGGCAATCACAGGGCGATGAAGCGGTCGGCTTCACGTCTCTCCCTTGACATGGTGCAGGTTTTCCCCCGTTTCCTTGTTGGTCTTCCCCACCTGTGGCCTTTCAGCCAACCCGTAAGTGCTGGTGACAGGCTGTGAGCATCTCCTTGCTCTCTGAGGACTGACAGAAAGAAACCAGAGGAGGGGAAGCAGCCCGGCAGGAAGAAGGGTGTCCCGTGCTCAGCCCCTTGAATTGGCCTCTCTTCCCTGAGGGTTCTTTCAGCTTCTGATGCACCGTGTGCTGCTGTTTGCCCTGGGAAGCCCAGCTGCACGCTGGCAGCCGTGGCCTGTGCATCAGCCTCCCCTTGAGGCCCAAGGAGTTGTTTGTTTTTATGTATTCAGTATTGGTGTGGCATTTTGTTGTTTTGTTCAGCTTTGAGATCAAGGGGTAATTTAACACCGTTGGAAGTAATTGGGGTTCAGGAGTAGCACATGCAGAATTTTGATCACGCAGCAAGTTGTGATTTCTACTGTGTTGAAGAACTGGCACACACATATACGCCTGCAGCCGGAGCTTGATTGACTCTCGTCAATACGGCCTTCCAAAGCCCGGCCCTGGGGAGCTGTCCAAAAATTTTCCAACCTTTTGTATTACCTAAGTTTATTTTAAACAGCCAAGGAGGAGTAATCTCTTAAAGGCTTTTTTAAAGGCATTGGACTAGGTTTTGATTATCACGTCTCAGGAAGCTTCTGCATTCCACCTAGTGCTAATGGGATAAATCAAGAGCAGATTACACAAGAGATTCAGGCCTTGCTGCCAGTCTTTTATGAATCAGAACTTTGTTTCATGTTGCCAGATATTCTGGTTTCCTTTTCAGGAGATTCCTTTGCTGTATATTAAGAAGGCCAAGGGCATCCTGGCCTGCATCAGAAACAGTGTTGCCAGCAGGAGCAGAGAGGTGATTGTCCCCCTGTTCTCAGCACTGATGAGGCCGCAGCTCGAGTGCTGTGTTCAGTTTAGGGCCCCTCAGTGCAAGGAAGACATGGAGGCCCCGGAACGCGTTCAGAGGAGGGCAACAAAGCTGGTGAGGGGTCTGGAGCACAGGCCGTATGAGTTGAGGCTGAGGGAGCTGGGATTGTTCAGCCTGGAGAAGAGGAGGCTCAGGGGAGACCTCATTGCTCTCTCTAACTTCCTGAAGGGAGGCTGTAGTGAGATCCGGATGTAGTGTGTAGGTCAGATCTATGAGGCAGGAGCTGCTGTGGGGCAGATGTGGGTCAGATCTATGGGGCAGGAACTGTTGTGGGGATGATGTGGGTCAGATCTATGGGACTGGAGCTGCTGTGGGTCTGATGGGGGCTAGATCTATGGGGCAGTAGCTGCTGTGGGGCAGGTGTGTGTCATATCTATGGGGCAGGAGCTGCTGTGGGGGTGATGTGTGTCAGATCTATGGGGCAGGAGATGCTATGGCGCTGATGTTGGTAAGATATATGGGGCAGGAGCTGCTGTGGGGTAGATGTGGGTCTGATCTATGGGGCAAGAGCTGTGGTGGGTCCGATGTGGGTCAGATCTATGGGGCGGGAGCTGCTGTGTGGCTGATGCGGGTCTGATCTATGGGGCAGGAGCTTCTTTGGGGCTGATGTGGGTCAGATCTATGGGGTGGGAGCTGTTCTGGGGCAGATGTGGGTGAGATCTATGTGGCAGGAGCAGCTGTCGGTCAGATCTATGGGGTTGGAGCTCCAAAGGGGCAGATGTGGGTCGGATCTATGGGGCAGGAGATGCTGTGGGGCTGGTGTTGGTCAGATCTGTGGGGTGGGAGCTGCTGTGTGGCATATGTGGGTCAGACCTATTGGGCAGGAGCTGCTGTGGGGCCTATGTGGGTCAGATCTGTGGGACAGGAGCTGCTGTGGGGCTCATGTGGTTGAGATCTATGGGGCAGGCGTTGCTGTGGATCTGATATGGGTCAGATCTATGGGGCAGGAGCTGCTATGGGGCAGATGTGGGTCAGATCTATGGGGCAGGAGCTGCAGTGGGGCAGATGTGAGTCAGATCAATGGGGCAGGAGCTGCTGTGGGGATGATGAGGGTCAGATTTATGAGGCAGGAGCTGCTGTGGGACAGATCTAAGGGGCAGGAGCTGCTGTGGGGCACATGTGGGTCAGATCTATAAGGCAGGAGCTGCTATGGGGCACATGTGGGTCAGATCTATGAGGCAGGAGTTGCTGTGGGGCAGATGTGGGTCTGATCTATGGGGCAGGAGCTGCTGAGGGTCAGATCTATGGGGCAGGAGTTGCTGTGGGGCACATATGGGTCAGATCTATGGGACATAAGCTGCTGTGGGGCTGCTGTGGGTCATATCTATGGGGCAAGAGCTGCTGTGGGGATGATTTGGCTCAGATCTATGAGGCAGGAGCTGCTATGGGGCAGATGTGGGTGAGACATATTGAACAGGAGCTGCTGTGGGGCTTATGTGGATCAGATCTATAGGGCAGAAGCTCCTGTGGGGCAGATGTGGGTCAGATCTATGAAGCAGCAGCTGCTGTGCGGCACATGCATGTCAGATCTATGGGGCAGGAGCTGCTGTGGAGATGATTTGGGTGAGATCTCTGGGGCAGGAGCTGCAGAGGGGCTTATGTGAGTCAGATCTATAGGACAGGAGCTGCTGTGGGGCTGATGTGCGTCAGATCTATAAAACAGGAGCTGCTGTGGGGCTGATGTACGTCAGATCTATAGGACAGGAGCAGCTGTGGGGCTGCTGTGGGTCAGATCTATGGGGCAAGAGCGGCTGTGGAGCAGATCTATGGGACTGGAGCTGCTGTGGGGCACAAGTGAGTCAGATCAATGGGGCAGGAGCTGCTGTGGGGCTCATGTGGGACAGATCTATGGGGCAGGAGCTGCTGTGGTGCTGATGTGTTTAAGATCTATGAGACAAGAGCTGCTGTGGGGCAGATGTGGGTCAGATCTATTGGGCAGGAGCTGTTGTGGGGCACATGGGTATCAGATCTTTGGGGCAGGAGCTGTTGTGGGGCACATGTCGGTAGATCTATGTGGCAGGAGCTGCTGTGGTGCAGATGTGGGTCAGATCTATGGGGTAGGTGCTGCTATGGAGCTGCTGTGGGTCAGATCTATGGGGCAGGATCTGCTGTGGGTCATATGTGGGTTAGATCTATGAGTCAGGAGCTGCTGTGGGTCAGATCTATGGGGCAGGAGCTGCTAAGGGGCACATGTGGGTAAGATCTCTGAGGCAGGGGCTGAGGTGGGTCATATCTATGGGGCAGGAGCTGCTGTGGGGCTGATGTGGGTCAGATCTACGGAACAGGTGCTGCTGTGGGGCTTATGTGGGTCAGATCTATAGGGAAGGAGCTGGTGTGGGGCAGGTGTGTGTCATATCTATGGGGCAGGAGCTGCTGTGGGGCTGGTGTGGGTCAGATCAATGGGGCAGGTGCTGGTGTGGGGCTGATGTGTGTCAGATCTATGGGGCAGGAGCTGGTGTGGGGTAGTTGTGGGTCTGATCTATGGGGCAGGATCTGCTCTGGGGCACATGTGAGTGAGATCTATGGGGCAGGAGCTGCTGTGGGGTAGATGTTGGTCAGATCTATGGGGCAGGAGTAGCTGTGGGGCATATGTGAGTCAGATGTATGGGGCAGGAGCTGCTGTAGTGCAGATGTGGGTCAGATCTTTAGGGCAGGAGCTGCTGTGGGGTAGTTGTGGGTCAGATCTATCGGGCAGTATCTGCTCTGGGGCACATGTGAGTGAGATCTATGGGGCAGGAGCTGCTGTAATGCAGATGTGGGTCAGATCTATGGGGCAGGAGCTGCTGTGTGTCAGATCTATGGGGGAGGAGATTCTATGGCGCTGATGTTGGTAAGATCTATGGGGCAGGAGCTGCTGTGGGGTAGATGTTGGTCAGATCTATTGTGCAGGACCAGCTCTGGGGTATATGTGGGTCAGATCTATGGGGCCAGAGTTGCTGTGGGGTAGATGTGGGTCAGATCTATGGGGCAGGAAATGCTGTGGGGCTGATTGCGGTAAGATCTATAGGGCAGGAGCTGCTGTGCGGCAGATGTCGGTCAGATCTATGGGGCAGGAGCTGCTGTGGGGTAGAGGTGGGACTGATCTATTGGGCAGGAGCTGCTGTGGGGCTGATGAGGGTCAGATCTATGGAGCAGGAGCAGCTGTGCGGCACATGTGGGTCAGGTCTATGGGACAGGTTCTGCTGTGGGGCTAATTGGGGTATGATCTATTGAGGCAGGAGCTGCTGTGGGTCAGATCTACGGGGCAGGAGCTGCTGTGGGGTTGCTGTGGGTCAGATCTATGGGGCAGGAGCTGCTATGGGGCACATGTGTATCAGATCTATGGGGCAGGATCTGTTGTGGGGTACATGTGGGTCAGATCGATGGGGCAGGAGCTGCTGTGGTGCACATGTGGGTCAGATCTATGGGGCAGGAGTTGCTGTGGGGCAGATGTGGGTCTGATCTATGGGGCAGGAGCTGCTGTGGGTCAGATCTATGGGGCAGGAGTTGCTGTGGGGCACATGTGGGTCAGATCTATGGGGCATAACCTGCTGAGGGGTATATGTGGGTCATATCTATTGGGCTGGAGTAGCTGTGGGTCTGATGAGGGTCATATCAATGGGGAAGGAGATGCTGTGGGTTAGATCTATGGGGCAGAAGCTGCTGTCGGGCATATGTGAGTCAGATCTATGGGGCAGGAGCTGCTGTTGGTCAGATGTGGTTCAGATCTATGGGGCAGGAGCTGCTGTGGGGCTGATGTTGGTCAGATCTATGGGGCAGGAGCTGCTGTGAGGCTGATGAGGGTCACATCTATGGGCCAGGTATTGCTATACATCTGACTCTCATATGCCCGAAAGGAGCTTCTGCCCCATAGATCTAACCCACAGCAACAGCTACCCCATTGATATGACCCACATCTGCCCCACAGCAGGTCCTTCCCAATAGATATGAACCACATGTGCCCCACAGCAGCTCCTGCCCCATAGATCTGACCCACAGCTTCTCCTGCCCCATATATCTGACACACAGCAGCTCCTGCCCCATAGATAAGACTAACATCTGCCCCACAGCAGCTCCTGCCCCATAGATCTGACCCACATCAGCCCGACAGAAGCTCCTGCCACATAGATCTTACGCACGTCTACCACACAGCAGCTCCTGCCCTACAGATCTGACCCACATCAGCCCCACAGCAGCTCCTGCCACATAGATCTGACCCTCATCTGCAACACAACAGCTTCTGCCCCATAGATCTG
The DNA here is from genome assembly GCF_054131305.1 of Coturnix japonica. Classification (NCBI taxonomy): domain Eukaryota; kingdom Metazoa; phylum Chordata; class Aves; order Galliformes; family Phasianidae; genus Coturnix; species Coturnix japonica. The sequence goes on from NW_028188945.1 coordinate 2,295,253, forward strand.
ACCCACATCAGCTCCTGACACATAGATCTGACCCAGATCAGCTCCAGCCTTAGAGGTCTGACCCTCATCAGTCCCACAAGAGCTCCTGCCCCATAGATCTGACCTACATCTGCCCCACAGCAGCTCCTGCCCCATTGATCTGACCCACATCTACCCCACAGCAGCTGCTGCCCCATAGATCTTACCCAGATGTGCCCCAGAGCAGAGCCTGTCCCATAGATCTGCCCCACAGCAGCTCCTGCCCCATAGATCTGACCCAAATCAGCCCCACACCAGCTCCTGCCCCATAGATCTGACCAACATCAGCCCCACACCAGCTCCTGCCCCATTGATCTGAACCATATCAGCCACACAGCAGCTCCTGCCCCATAGATCTGACCCACATGAGCCCCACAGCTACACCTACCCATAAATCTGAACCACATGTGTCCCACAGCAGCTCCTGCCCCATAGATCTGACCCACAGCAGCTCGTGCCCCATAGATCTGACCCACCTCTGCCTCACAGCAGCTCCTGCCCCATAGTTCTGACCGCCAGCAGCTCCTGCTCAATTGATCTAAACCCCATCAGTCCCACAGCTGCTCCTTCCCCATAGATCTGACCCACATGTGCCACAGAGAAGCTCCTGACAAATACATCTGACCCACATCAGTCCCACAGCAGCTCCTGCCCCATAGATCTTACACCAATGAGACCAACAGCACCACCTGCCCCATAGATCTGACCCACATCAGCCCCAAAGCAGCACCTTTCCCAAAAAACTGACCCAAATCAGCCCCAGAGCAGCTTCTGCCCCATAGATCTGACCCACAACATCTCCTGCCCCATAGATCAGACCCACATCTGCCCCACAGCAGCTCCTGCCCCATATATCTGACCCACATCTACCCCACAGCAGCTCCTGCCCCATATATCTGACCCACATCTACCCCACAGCAGATCCTTCTCAATAGATCTGACCCACTACTGCCCCACTACATCTCCTGCCCCATATATCTGACCCACAGCAGCTCCTACCGAAATGATCTAACCCCCATAAGCCCCCAAGCGGCTCCTGCCCCATAGATCTGACCCACATCTACCCCACAGCAGCTCCTGCCCATAGATGTGACCCACATCAGCCCCAGAAACTCTCCTGTCCCATAGATCTGTCCCACAGCAACTCCTTCCCCATACATCTGACACACAGCAGCACCTGCCCCATAGATCTGACCCACATCAGCCACACAACAGCTCCTGTCCCATAGATCTGCCCCACAGCAGCTCCTGTCCCATAGATCTGACTCATATTTGCCTGACAGCAGCATCTGCCCCATAGATCTGACCCACATAATCTCCACAGTAGCTCCTGCCCCATTGTTCGGACCCACATCTGCCCAACATCAGATACTGCCCCATATATCTGACCCACGTCAGCCCCACAGCAGCTCCTGCCCCATAGATCTGACCCACATCATCCCCACAGCAGCTCCTGCCACATAGATCTGAATCACATCTGCCCCACAGCAGCTCCTGCCCCATAGATCTTACCCACATCAGCCCCACAGCAGCTTCTGCCCCATAGATCTGAACCACACCATCTCCTGCCCCAAATATCTGACCCACATCATCTCCACAGCATCTCCTGCCCCATAGATTTGAACCACAGCATCTCCTGCCCCAAATATCTGACCCACATCTGCCCCACAGCAGCTCCTGCCCCATAGATCTGACCTACATCAGCCCCCAGCAGCTCCTGGCCCATAGATCTTACCCACATCATCTCCATAGCATCTCGTGCCCCATAGTTCTGACCCACATCTGACCCACAGCAGCTCCTGCCCCATAGATCTGACCCTCATCAGTCACACAGCAGCTCCTGCCCCATAGATCTGACCCACATCATCCCCACAGCAGATCCTTCCCCATTGATCAGACCCACATCTTCCCCACAGCAGCACCTCCCACATAGACCCGACCCACATGTGCCTCACAGCAGCTCCTGCTCCATAGATGTGACCCACATCAGCCCCACAGCAGCACCTTCCCTATAGATCTGACCCACATCATATCCACAGTAGCTCCTGCCCAATAGATCAGTCCCACCTCTGCCCCACCTCAGCTCCTGCCCCAAAGATGTGACCCACATCTGACCCACAGCAGCTCCTGCCCGATACATCTGGCTCACATATGCCCGACAGCAGCTTCTGCCCCATAGACCTACACCCACAGCATCTCCTGCCCCATTGATAAGACCAACATCAGCCCCACAGCAGCTCCTGCCCCATAGATCTGACACACATATGCCCCACAACAGCTCCTGCCCCATAGATCCGACCCCCCTCAGCCCCACAGCAGCTCCTTCCCCATAATTCTGACCCTCATCTTCCCCACAGCTACTCCTGCCCCATAGATCAGACCCACATCTTTCCCAAAGCAGCTCCTGCCTCATAGATCTGACCCACATGTGCCCCACAGCAGCTCCAACCCCATAGATCTGAACAACATGAGACCCACTGCAGTTCCTGCCCCATAGATCTGAACAACATGAGACCCACTGCAGCTCCTGCCCAATAGATCTGCACCATGGCAGCTCCTGCCCCATAGATCTGACCAATATCAGACACACAGCAGCGCCTGCCCCATAGATCTGATCCACATCTACCCCACTGCATATCCTGCCCCATAGATCTGACCCACAGCAGCTCCTGCCCTAAAGATACGACCCACATCAGCCCCACAGCAGCTCCTGCCGCATAGATGAGACCCCCATCAGCCCGAAACCATCTTCTCCCACATAGATGTGATGAAAATGTGCCCCACAGCAGATCCTGCCCCATTGTTCTGACCCACATCTGCCCCACAGCAGATCCTGCCCCATAGATCTGACCCACATCTGCCCCACAGCATCTCCTGCCCCATAGAACTGACCCACATCAGTTCCACAGCAGCTCCTGCCCTATTGATCTGACCCACATGTGCCCCAGAGCAGCTCCTGACCAATAGATCTGACCCACATATGCCCCACAGAAGTTCCTGCCCCATAGATCTGTCCCTCATCAGCCCCACAGCAACTCCTGCCCCATAGATCTGACCCAAATCAGCCCCACAGCAGCTCCTGCCCCATAGATCAGACCCACATATGCCCCAGAGCAGCTCCTGCCACATAGATCTGACCCACATCAGCCCCACAGCAGCTCCTGTCCCATAGATCTGACCCACATCAGCCCCACAGCAGCTCCTGCCCTATACATCGTACCCACATGTGCCCCACAGCAACTCCTGCCACATAGATCTAACCCACAGCATCACCTGCCCCATAGATCTGACCCACATCTGCCCCACAGCAGCTACTGCCCCATAGATCTGACCCACATCTGCACCACAGCAGCTCCTGGCCCATCAAGATGACCCATATCTACCCCACAGCAGCTCCTGCCCAATATATCAGATCCACATCTCCCCCACAGCAGTTCCTGTCCTATAGATCTGACCCTTATCTACCCGACAGCAGATCCTGCCCCATAGATCTGGCCCACATCAGCCCCATAGAAGCTCCTGCCCCTTAGATCTGATCCACATGTGCCCCACAGCAGATCCTGACCCATAGATCTGACCCACAGCATCACCTGCCCCATAGATCTGACCCACAGCATCTCCAGCCCCATAGATCTGACCCACATCTGCCCCACAGCAGCTACTGCCCCATAGATCTGACCCACATCTGCACCACAGCAGCTCCTGGCCCATCAAGATGACCCATATCTGCCCCACAGCAGCTCCTGCCCAATATATCAGATCCACATCTCCCCCACAGCAGTTCCTGTCCCATAGATCTGACCCTTATCTACCCGACAGCAGATCCTGCCCCATAGATCTGGCCCACATCAGCCCCATAGAAGCTCCTGCTCCTTAGATCTGATCCACATGTGCCCCACAGCAGATCCTGCCCAATAGATCTGAACCACAGCATCACCTGCCCCATAGATCTGACCCACAGCATCTCCAGCCCCATAGATCTGACCCACATCTGCCCCACAGCAGCTACTGCCCCATAGATCTGACCCACATCTGCACCACAGCAGCTCCTGGCCCATCAAGATGACCCATATCTGCCCCACAGCAGCTCCTGCCCCATAGATCTGAACCACAGCATCACCTGCCCCATAGATCTGACCCACAGCATCTCCTGCCCCATAGATCTTACCAACATCAGCCCCACAGCAGCTACTGCCCCATAGATCTGACCCATATAAGTCCCACAGCAGATATTGCCACATAGATCTGACCCACAGCAACTCCTGTCCCAAAGATATGACCCACATCTACCCCACAGAAGCTCCTGCCCCATAGATCTGACCCAAATCATCCCCACAGCAGCTCCTGCCCAATAGAACTGACCCATATCAGCCCCACAGCAACTCTTGCCCCATAGACCAGACCCACATCTGACCCATAGCAGCTCCTGCCCCATAGATCTGACCAAAATCATCCCCACAGCAGCTCCTGCCCCATATATCTGACCCACATGTGATCCAGAGCAGCTCCTGCCCCATAGATCAGACCCACATCTGCCCCACAGCAGCTACTGCCCATAGATCTGACCCACATCTGCCCCACTTCAGCTCCTGCCCAATTGATCTGACCCACATCTGCCCCACAGCAGCTCCTGCCCCATAGATCTGAGGCACATGTGACCCACAGCATCTCCTGCCCCATAGAAATGTCCCACATCAGCCCCATAGAAGCTCCTGCCCCATAGATCTGACCCACATCAGCCCCACAGAAGCTCCTGCCCCATAGGTCTGATCCACATGTGCCCCACAGCAGCTCCTGCCTCATAGATCTGACCCACATCAGCCCCACAGCAGCTCCTGCCCAATAGATCAGATCCACATCTCCCCCACAGCAGTTCCTGCCCCATAGATCTGACCCGTATCTACGCGACAGCAGATCCTGCCCCATAGATCTAACCCACGTGTGCCCCACACAGCTCCTGCCACATAGATCTAACCCACAGCATCACCTGCCCCATAGATCTGACCCACATCTGCCCCACAGCAGCTACTGCAACATAGATCTGACCCACATCTGCACCACAGCAGCTCCTGGCCCATAAAGATGACCCATATCTGCCCCACAGCAGCTCCTGCCCCATAGATCTGAACCACAGCATCACCTGCCCCATAGATCTGACCCACAGCATCTCCTGCCCCATAGATCTTACCAACATCAGCCCCACAGCAGCTACTGCCCCATAGATCTGACCCATATAAGTCCCACAGCAGCTATTGCCACATAGATCTGACCCACAGCAACTCCTGTCCCAAAGATATGACCCACATCTACCCCACAGAAGCTCCTGCCCCATAGATCTGACCCAAATCATCCCCACAGCAGCTCCTGCCCCATATATCTGACCCACATGTGATCCAGAGCAGCTCCTGCCCCATTGATCAGACCCACATCAGCCCCACGCAGCTACTGCCCATAGATCTGACCCACATCTGCCCCACTTCAGCTCCTGCCCTATTGATCTGACCCACATCTGCCCCACAGCAGCTCCTGCCCCATAGATCTGACGCACATGTGACCCACAGCATCTCCTGCCCCATAGAAATATCCCACATCATCCCCATAGAAGCTCCTGCCCCATAGATCTGACCCACATCAGCCCCACAGAAGCTCCTGCCCCATAGGTCTGATCCACATGTGCCCCACAGCAGCTCCTGCCTCATAGATCTGACCCACATCAGCCCCACAGCAGCTCCTGCCCAATAGATCAGATCCACATCTCCCCCACAGCAGTTCCTGCCCCATAGATCTGACCCATATCTACCCGACAGCAGATCCTGCCCCATAGATCTGGCCCACATCAGTCCCATAGAAGCTCCTGCCCCATAGATCTGATCCACATGTTCCCCACAGCAGCTCCTGCCTCATATATCTGTACCCCAGCAGGCAAACATCAGCTCCTGCCCCATAGATCTAGCCCACATTGTCCCACCGCATCTCCTACCATATAGTTCTGATCCACATCATCTCCACAGTAGCTCCTGCCCCATAGATCTGCCCCACAGCAGCTCCTGCCACATAGATCTGACCCACATATGCCCCAGAGCAGCTCCTGCCCCATAGATCTAACCCACATGTGCCCCACACAGCTCCTGCCACATAGATCTGACCCACATATGCCCCAGAGCAGCTCCTGCCCCATAGATCTAACCCACGTGTGCCCTACACAGCTCCTGCCACATAGATCTGACCCACATATGCCCCAGAGCAGCTCTTGCCCCATAGATCTAACCCACATGTGCCCTACACAGCTCCTGCCACATAGATCTGACCCACATATGCCCCAGAGCAGCTCCTGCCCCATAGATCTAACCCACACAGCTCCTGCCACATAGATCTGACGCACATGTGACCCACAGCATCTCCTGCCCCATACATCTGAACCACATCTTCATCAGAGCATCTCCTGCCCCATAGATCTGACCCCCTTGTGCCCCACAACAGCTCCTACCCCATATATCTGATACACTTGTGCCCCATAGCAGCTCCTGCCTCATATATCTGAACCTTAGCAGGCAAACATCAGCTCCTGCCCCATATACCTGAGCCAAATCTGCCCCACAGCAGCTCCTGCCCCATAGATCTGACCCATATCAGTCCCACAGCAGCTATTGCCACATAGATCTGACCCACAGAAACTCCTGTCCCAAAGATATGACCCACATATACCCCAAAGAGGCTCCTGCCCCATAGATCTGACCCACATATGCCCCAGAGCAGCTCCTGCCCAATAGAAGTTACCCCCATCAGCCCCACGGCATCTTCTGCCCCATAAATCAGACCCACATCTTTCCCAAAGCAGCTCCTGCCTCATAGATCTCACCCACATGTGCCCCACAGCAGCTCCAACCCCATAGATCTGTCCCACATCTGCCCCACAGCAGCTCCTGCCCCATAGATCTGTCCCACATCTGCCCCACAGCAGCTCCTACCCCATAGAACTGACCCACATCATTTCCACAGCAGCTCCTGCCCTATAGATCTGACCCACATGTGCCCCAGAGCAGCTCCTGACCAATAGATCTGACCCACATATGCCCCACAGAAGTTCCTGCCCCATAGATCTGTCCCTCATAAGCCCCACAGCAACTCCTGCCCCATAGATCTGACCCAAATCAGCCCCACAGCAGCTCCTGCCCCATAGATCTGACCCACATATGCCCCGCAGCATCTCCTGTCCAATAGATCTGACCCACATCAGCCCCACAGCAGCTCCTGCCCTATAGATCTGACCCACAGCATCACCTGCCCCAAAGATCTGACCCACATCTACCCCACAGCAGCTACTGCCCCATGGATCTGACCCACATCTGCACCACAGCAGCTCCTGGCCCATCAAGATGACCCATATCTACCCCACAGCAGCTCCTGCCCCATAGATCTGACCAACATCAGCCCCACAGAAGCTACTGCCCCATAGATCTGACCCAAATCATCAGCCACACAGCAGCTCCTGCCCAATAGAACTGACCCACATCAGCCCCACAGCAACTCCTGCCCCATAGATCAGACCCACATCTGCCCCATAGCAGCTCCTGCCCCATAGATCTGACCCAAATCATCCCCACAGCAGCTCCTGCCCCATATATCTGACCAACATGTGATCCAGAGCAGCTCCTGCCCCATAGATCAGACCCACATCTGCCCCACAGCAGCTACTGCCCATAGATCTTACCCACATCTGCCCCACAGCCGCTCCTGCACCATAGATCTGACGCACATGTGACCCACAGCATCTCCTACCCCATAGAAATGTCCCACATCACCCCCATAGAAGCTCCTGCCCCATAGATCTGACCCACATCAGCCCCACAGAAGCTCCTGCCCCATAGGTCTGATCCACATGTGCCCCACAGCAGCTCCTGCCTCATAGATCTGACCCACATCAGCCCCACAGCAGCTCCTGCCCAATAGATCAGATCCACATCTCCCCCACAGCAGTTCCTGCCCTATAGATCTGACCCATATCTACCCGACAGCAGATCCTGCCCCATAGATCTGGCCCACATCAGCCCCATAGAAGCTCCTGCCCCATAGATCTGATCCACATGTGCCCCACAGCAGATCCTGCCCCATAGATCTGACCCACAGCATTACCTGCCCCATAGATCTGACCCACAGCATCTCCAGCCCCATAGATCTGACCCACATCTGCCCCACAGCAGCTTCTGCCCCATAGATCTGATCCACATCTGCAACACAGCAGCTCCTGGCCCATCAAGATGACCCATATCTGCCCCACAGCAGCTCCTGCCCCATAGATCTTACCAACATCCGCCCCACAGCAGCTACTGCCCCATAGATCTGACCCAAACCATCAGCCCCACAGCAACTCCTGCCCAATAGAACTGACCCATATCAGCCCCACAGCAGCTCCTGCCCCATAGATCTGACCCACATACGCCCCACAGCAGATACTGCCCCATAGATCTGACCCACATCAGCCCCACAGCAGCTCCTGCCCTATACATCGTACCCACATGTGCCCCACAGCAACTCCTGCCCCATAGATCTGACCCACAGCATCACCTGCCCCATAGATCTGACCCACATGTGCCCCAGAGCAGCTCCTGACCAATAGATCTGACCCGCATATGCCCCACAGAAGTTCCTGCCCCATAGATCTGTCCCTCATCAGCCCCACAGCAACTCCTGCCCCATAGATCTGACCCAAATCAGCCCCACAGCAGCTCCTGCCCCATAGATCTGACCCACAAACGCCCCACAGCAGATACTGCCCCATAGATCTAACCCACATCAGCCCCACAGAAGCTCCTGCCCTATACATCGTACCCACGTGTGCCCCACAGAAACTCCTGCCCCATAGATCTGACCCACAGCATCACCTGCCCCATAGATCTGACCCACATCTGCCCCACAGCAGCTACTGCCCCATAGATCTGACCCACATCTGCACCACAGCAGCTCCTGCCCCATAGATCTGACCCACATCTGCCCCACAGCAGTTCCTACCCCATAGAACTGACCCACATCATTTCCACAGCAGCTCCTGCCCTATAGATCTGACCCACATGTGCCCCAGAGCAGCTCCTGACCAATAGATCTGACCCACATATGCCCCACAGCAGCTCCTGCCCCATAGATCTGTCCCACATCTGCCCCACAGCAGCTCCTACCCCATAGAACTGACCCACATCATTTCCACAGCAGCTCCTGCCCTATAGATCTGACCCACATGTGCCCCAGAGCAGCTCCTGACCAATAGATCTGACCCACATATGCCCCACAGAAGTTCCTGCCCCATAGATCTGTCCCTCATAAGCCCCACAGCAACTCCTGCCCCATAGATCTGACCCAAATCAGCCCCACAGCAGCTCCTGCCCCATAGATCTGACCCACATATGCCCCGCAGCATCTCCTGTCCAATAGATCTGACCCACATCAGCCCCACAGCAGCTCCTGCCCTATAGATCTGACCCACAGCATCACCTGCCCCAAAGATCTGACCCACATCTACCCCACAGCAGCTACTGCCCCATGGATCTGACCCACATCTGCACCACAGCAGCTCCTGGCCCATCAAGATGACCCATATCTACCCCACAGCAGCTCCTGCCCCATAGATCTGACCAACATCAGCCCCACAGAAGCTACTGCCCCATAGATCTGACCCAAATCATCAGCCACACAGCAGCTCCTGCCCAATAGAACTGACCCACATCAGCCCCACAGCAACTCCTGCCCCATAGATCAGACCCACATCTGCCCCATAGCAGCTCCTGCCCCATAGATCTGACCCAAATCATCCCCACAGCAGCTCCTGCCCCATATATCTGACCAACATGTGATCCAGAGCAGCTCCTGCCCCATAGATCAGACCCACATCTGCCCCACAGCAGCTACTGCCCATAGATCTTACCCACATCTGCCCCACAGCCGCTCCTGCACCATAGATCTGACGCACATGTGACCCACAGCATCTCCTACCCCATAGAAATGTCCCACATCACCCCCATAGAAGCTCCTGCCCCATAGATCTGACCCACATCAGCCCCACAGAAGCTCCTGCCCCATAGGTCTGATCCACATGTGCCCCACAGCAGCTCCTGCCTCATAGATCTGACCCACATCAGCCCCACAGCAGCTCCTGCCCAATAGATCAGATCCACATCTCCCCCACAGCAGTTCCTGCCCTATAGATCTGACCCATATCTACCCGACAGCAGATCCTGCCCCATAGATCTGGCCCACATCAGCCCCATAGAAGCTCCTGCCCCATAGATCTGATCCACATGTGCCCCACAGCAGATCCTGCCCCATAGATCTGACCCACAGCATTACCTGCCCCATAGATCTGACCCACAGCATCTCCAGCCCCATAGATCTGACCCACATCTGCCCCACAGCAGCTTCTGCCCCATAGATCTGATCCACATCTGCAACACAGCAGCTCCTGGCCCATCAAGATGACCCATATCTGCCCCACAGCAGCTCCTGCCCCATAGATCTTACCAACATCCGCCCCACAGCAGCTACTGCCCCATAGATCTGACCCAAATCATCAGCCCCACAGCAACTCCTGCCCAATAGATCTGACCCATATCAGCCCCACAGCAGCTCCTGCCCCATAGATCTGACCCACATACGCCCCACAGCAGATACTGCCCCATAGATCTGACCCACATCAGCCCCACAGCAGCTCCTGCCCTATACATCGTACCCACATGTGCCCCACAGCAACTCCTGCCCCATAGATCTGACCCACAGCATCACCTGCCCCATAGATCTGACCCACATCTGCCCCACAGCAGCTACTGCCCCATAGATCTGACCCACATCTGCACCACAGCAGCTCCTGGCCCATCAAGATGACCCATATCTACCCCACAGCAGCTCCTGCCCCATAGATCTGACCAACATCAGCCCCACAGCAGCTACTGCCCCATAGATCTGACCCAAATCATCAGCCACACAGCAGCTCCTGCCCCATAGATCTGACCCTCATCAGCCACACAGCAGCTCCTGCCCCATAGAACTGACCCACATCAGCCCCACAGCAACTCCTGCCCCATAGATCAGACCCACATCTGCCCCATAGCAGCTCCTGCCCCATAGATCTGACCCAAATCATCCCCACAGCAGCTCCTGCCCCATAGATCTGCCCCACATCTGCCCCTCAGCAGCTCCTGCCCCATAGATCTGACCCACATCTGCCCCACAGCAGCTCCTGCCCCATAGAACTGACCCACATCATTTCCACAGCAGCTCCTGCCCTATAGATCTGACCCACATGTGCCCCAGAGCAGCTCCTGACCAATAGATCTGACCCACATATGCCCCACAGAAGTTCCTGCCCCATAGATCTGTCCCTCATCAGCCCCACAGCAACTCCTGCCCCATAGATCTGACCCAAATCAGCCCCACAGCAGCTCCTGCCCCATAGATCTGACCCACATATGCCCCGCAGCATCTCCTGTCCAATAGATCTGACCCACATCAGCCCCACAGCAGCTCCTGCCCTATACATCGTACCCACATGTGCCCCACAGCAACTCCTGCCCCATAGATCTGAACCACAGCATCACCTGCCCCAAAGATCTAACCCACATCTACCCCACAGCAGCTACTGCCCCATGGATCTGACCCACATCTGCACCACAGCAGCTCCTGGCCCATCAAGATGACCCATATCTACCCCACAGCAGCTCCTGCCCCATAGATCTGACCAACATCAGCCCCACAGAAGCTACTGCCCCATAGATCTGACCCAAATCATCAGCCAAACAGCAGCTCCTGCCCCATAGATCTGACCCTCATCAGCCACACAGCAGCTCCTGCCCCATAGAACTGACCCACATCAGCCCCACAGCAACTCCTGCCCCATAGATCAGACCCACATCTGCCCCATAGCAGCTCCTGCCCCATAGATCTGACCCAAATCATCCCCACAGCAGCTCCTGCCCCATATATCTGACCAACATGTGATCCAGAGCAGCTCCTGCCCCATAGATCAGACCCACATCTGCCCCACAGCAGCTACTGCCCATAGATCTTACCCACATCTGCCCCACAGCTGCTCCTGCCCCATAGATCTGACCCAAATCATCCCCACAGCAGCTCCTGCCCCATATATCTTCCCACATGTGATCCAGAGCAGCTCCTGCCCCATAGATCAGACCCACATCTGCCCCACAGCAGCTACTGCCCATAGATCTGACCCACATCTGCCCCACTTCAGCTCCTGCCCTATTGATCTTACCCACATGTGCCCCACAACAGCTACTGCCCCATAGATCTGATACACATGTACCCCATAGCAGCTTCTACCCTATAGATCTGACCCACATCAGCCTCGCAGCAGCTCCTGCCCCATATATCTGACCCACATCAGCTCCTGCCCCATAGATCTTACCCCGATTAGCCCCACAGCAGCACCTGCCTTATAGACCTGACCCACATGTTCCCCACAGCAGCTGCTGCCCAATAGATAAGAACCCCCTCTGCCCCACATAGGTCCTGCCCCATTGATCTGACCCACCTCTACCCCACAGCACCTCCTGCCCTATAGATCTTACCGCAATCATTCCCAGATCAGATCCTGCCCCATATATCTCACCCACATCTGCCCCATAGCAGCTCCTGCCCCATATATCTTAGCCACATCATCCCCAAAGCTGCTTCTGTACCATAGATCTGACCCACATCTACCCCACAGCAGCTCCTGACCCATAGATCCGACCCACATGTGCCCCACAGCAACTCCTGCCCCATAGATCTGACCCACAGCAGCTTCTGCCCCATAGATCAGACCCACATCTGCCCACAGCAGCTCGTGCCTCATTGATGTGACCCACCTCTACCCCACAGCAGATCCTTCCCAATAGATCTGACCCACATCTGCCTCACAGCAGCTCCTGCCCTATAGATCTTACCGCAATCATCCCCACTGCAGCTCCTGCCCCATAGATCTGACCCACATCTGCCCCATAGCAGCTCCTGCCCCATAGATCTGAGCCACATCATCCACACAGCAATTCCTGCCCCATAGATCTGACCCACATATACCACACAGCAGCGCATGCCACATAGATCTGACCCATATCAGCCACACAGCAGCTCCTGCCCCATAGATCTGACCCACATGTGCACCAAAGAAGCTCCTGTCCATAGATCTGACGCCAAGCAGCACCACAGCAGCTCCTGCCCCATAGATCTGACCCACATCAGCTCCACAGCAGTTCCTGACCCATAGATCTGTCCTACATCTGCCCCACAGCAGCTCCTGCCCCATAGATCTGATACACATGTGCCCCATAGCAGCTCCTGCCCCATAGATCTGACCCACATCTTCCCCACAGCAGCACCTGCCCCACAGACCTGAACCACATGTGCCCCAGAGCAGCTCCTGCTCCGTAGATCTGACCCACATCAGCCCCACAGCAGCTCCTGCCCTATACATCGTACCCACATGTGCCCCACAGCAACTCCTGCCCCATAGATCTGACCCACAGCATCACCTGCCCCATAGATCTGACCCACATCTGCCCCACAGCAGCTACTGCCCCATAGATCTGACCCACATCTGCACAACAGCAGCTCCTGGCCCATCAAGATGACCCATATCTACCCCACAGCAGCTCCTGCCCCATAGATCTGACCAACATCAGCCCCACAGCAGCAACTGCCCCATAGATCTGACCCAAATCATCAGCCACACAGCAGCTCCTGCCCCATAGATCTGACCCTCATCAGCCACACAGCAGCTCCTGCCCCATAGATCTGACCCAAATCATCAGCCACACAGCAGCTCCTGCCCCATAGATCTGACCCTCATCAGCCACACAGCAGCTCCTGCCCCATAGATCAGACCCACATCTGCCCCATAGCAGCTCCTGCCCCATAGATCTGACCCAAATCATCCCCACAGCAGCTCCTGCCCCATAGATCTGCCCCACATCTGCCCCACAGCAGCTCCTGCCCCATAGATCTGACCCACATCTGCCCCACAGCAGCTCCTGCCCCATAGAACTGACCCACATCATTTCCACAGCAGCTCCTGCCCCATAGATCTGACCCACAGCATCACCTGCCCCATAGATCTGACCCACATCTGCCCCACAGCAGCTACTGCCCCATAGATCTGACCCACATCTGCACCACAGCAGCTCCTGCCCCATAGATCTGACCCACATCTGCCCCACAGCAGTTCCTACCCCATAGAACTGACCCACATCATTTCCACAGCAGCTCCTGCCCTATAGATCTGACCCACATGTGCCCCAGAGCAGCTCCTGACCAATAGATCTGACCCACATATGCCCCACAGCAGCTCCTGCCCCATAGATCTGTCCCACATCTGCCCCACAGCAGCTCCTACCCCATAGAACTGACCCACATCATTTCCACAGCAGCTCCTGCCCTATAGATCTGACCCACTTGTGCCCCAGAGCAGCTCCTGACCAATAGATCTGACCCACATATGCCCCACAGAAGTTCCTGCCCCATAGATCTGTCCCTCATCAGCCCCACAGCAACTCCTGCCCCATAGATCTGACCCAAATCAGCCCCACAGCAGCTCCTGCCCCATAGATCTGACCCACATATGCCCCGCAGCATCTCCTGTCCAATAGATCTGACCCACATCAGCCCCACAGCAGCTCCTGCCCTATACATCGTACCCACATGTGCCCCACAGCAACTCCTGCCCCATAGATCTGACCCACAGCATCACCTGCCCCAAAGATCTGACCCACATCTACCCCACAGCAGCTACTGCCCCATGGATCTGACCCACATCTGCACCACAGCAGCTCCTGGCCCATCAAGATGACCCATATCTACCCCACAGCAGCTCCTGCCCCATAGATCTGACCAACATCAGCCCCACAGAAGCTACTGCCCCATAGATCTGACCCAAATCATCAGCCACACAGCAGCTCCTGCCCCATAGAACTGACCCACATCAGCCCCACAGCAACTCCTGCCCCATAGATCAGACCCACATCTGCCCCATAGCAGCTCCTGCCCCATAGATCTGACCCAAATCATCCCCACAGCAGCTCCTGCCCCATATATCTGACCAACATGTGATCCAGAGCAGCTCCTGCCCCATAGATCAGACCCACATCTGCCCCACAGCAGCTACTGCCCATAGATCTTACCCACATCTGCCCCACAGCCGCTCCTGCACCATAGATCTGATGCACATGTGACCCACAGCATCTCCTACCCCATAGAAATGTCCCACATCACCCCCATAGAAGCTCCTGCCCCATAGATCTGACCCACATCAGCCCCACAGAAGCTCCTGCCCCATAGGTCTGATCCACATGTGCCCCACAGCAGCTCCTGCCTCATAGATCTGACCCACATCAGCCCCACAGCAGCTCCTGCCCAATAGATCAGATCCACATCTCCCCCACAGCAGTTCCTGCCCTATAGATCTGACCCATATCTACCCGACAGCAGATCCTGCCCCATAGATCTGGCCCACATCAGCCCCATAGAAGCTCCTGCCCCATAGATCTGATCCACATGTGCCCCACAGCTGATCCTGCCCCATAGATCTGACCCACAGCATTACCTGCCCCATAGATCTGACCCACAGCATCTCCAGCCCCATAGATCTGACCCACATCTGCCCCACAGCAGCTTCTGCCCCATAGATCTGATCCACATCTGCAACACAGCAGCTCCTGGCCCATCAAGATGACCCATATCTGCCCCACAGCAGCTCCTGCCCCATAGATCTTACCAACATCCGCCCCACAGCAGCTACTGCCCCATAGATCTGACCCAAATCATCAGCCCCACAGCAACTCCTGCCCAATAGAACTGACCCATATCAGCCACACAGCAGCTCCTGCCCCATAGATCTGACCCACATACGCCCCACAGCAGATACTGCCCCATAGATCTGACCCACATCAGACCCACAGCAGCTCCTGCCCTATACATCGTACCCACATGTGCCCCACAGCAACTCCTGCCCCATAGATCTGACCCACAGCATCACCTGCCCCATAGATCTGACCCACATCTGCCCCACAGCAGCTACTGCCCCATAGATCTGACCCACATCTGCACCACAGCAGCTCCTGGCCCATCAAGATGACCCATATCTACCCCACAGCAGCTCCTGCCCCATAGATCTGACCAACATCAGCCCCACAGCAGCTACTGCCCCATAGATCTGACCCAAATCATCAGCCACACAGCAGCTCCTGCCCCATAGATCTGACCCTCATCAGCCACACAGCAGCTCCTGCCCCATAGAACTGACCCACATCAGCCCCACAGCAACTCCTGCCCCATAGATCAGACCCACATCTGCCCCATAGCAGCTCCTGCCCCATAGATCTGACCCAAATCATCCCCACAGCAGCTCCTGCCCCATAGATCTGCCCCACATCTGCCCCACAGCAGCTCCTGCCCCATAGATCTGACCCACATCTGCCCCACAGCAGCTCCTGCCCCATAGAACTGACCCACATCATTTCCACAGCAGCTCCTGCCCTATAGATCTGACCCACATGTGCCCCAGAGCAGCTCCTGACCAATAGATCTGACCCACATATGCCCCACAGAAGTTCCTGCCCCATAGATCTGTCCCTCATAAGCCCCACAGCAACTCCTGCCCCATAGATCTGACCCAAATCAGCCCCACAGCAGCTCCTGCCCCATAGATCTGACCCACATATGCCCCGCAGCATCTCCTGTCCAATAGATCTGACCCACATCAGCCCCACAGCAGCTCCTGCCCTATACATCGTACCCACATGTGCCCCACAGCAACTCCTGCCCCATAGATCTGACCCACAGCATCACCTGCCCCAAAGATCTGACCCACATCTACCCCACAGCAGCTACTGCCCCATGGATCTGACCCACATCTGCACCACAGCAGCTCCTGGCCCATCAAGATGACCCATATCTACCCCACAGCAGCTCCTGCCCCATAGATCTGACCAACATCAGCCCCACAGAAGCTACTGCCCCATAGATCTGACCCAAATCATCAGCCACACAGCAGCTCCTGCCCCATAGAACTGACCCACATCAGCCCCACAGCAACTCCTGCCCCATAGATCAGACCCACATCTGCCCCATAGCAGCTCCTGCCCCATAGATCTGACCCAAATCATCCCCACAGCAGCTCCTGCCCCATATATCTGACCAACATGTGATCCAGAGCAGCTCCTGCCCCATAGATCAGACCCACATCTGCCCCACAGCAGCTACTGCCCATAGATCTTACCCACATCTGCCCCACAGCCGCTCCTGCACCATAGATCTGATGCACATGTGACCCACAGCATCTCCTACCCCATAGAAATGTCCCACATCACCCCCATAGAAGCTCCTGCCCCATAGATCTGACCCACATCAGCCCCACAGAAGCTCCTGCCCCATAGGTCTGATCCACATGTGCCCCACAGCAGCTCCTGCCTCATAGATCTGACCCACATCAGCCCCACAGCAGCTCCTGCCCAATAGATCAGATCCACATCTCCCCCACAGCAGTTCCTGCCCTATAGATCTGACCCACCTCTACCCCACAGCAGATCCTGCCCCATAGATCTGGCCCACATCAGCCCCATAGAAGCTCCTGCCCCATAGATCTGATCCACATGTGCCCCACAGCTGATCCTGCCCCATAGATCTGACCCACAGCATTACCTGCCCCATAGATCTGACCCACAGCATCTCCAGCCCCATAGATCTGACCCACATCTGCCCCACAGCAGCTTCTGCCCCATAGATCTGATCCACATCTGCAACACAGCAGCTCCTGGCCCATCAAGATGACCCATATCTGCCCCACAGCAGCTCCTGCCCCATAGATCTTACCAACATCCGCCCCACAGCAGCTACTGCCCCATAGATCTGACCCAAATCATCAGCCCCACAGCAACTCCTGCCCAATAGAACTGACCCATATCAGCCCCACAGCAGCTCCTGCCCCATAGATCTGACCCACATACGCCCCACAGCAGATACTGCCCCATAGATCTGACCCACATCAGCCCCACAGCAGCTCCTGCCCTATACATCGTACCCACATGTGCCCCAAAGCAACTCCTGCCCCATAGATCTGACCCACAGCATCACCTGCCCCATAGATCTGACCCACATCTGCCCCACAGCAGCTACTGCCCCATAGATCTGACCCACATCTGCACCACAGCAGCTCCTGGCCCATCAAGATGACCCATATCTACCCCACAGCAGCTCCTGCCCCATAGATCTGACCAACATCAGCCCCACAGCAGCTACTGCCCCATAGATCTGACCCAAATCATCAGCCACACAGCAGCTCCTGCCCCATAGATCTGACCCTCATCAGCCACACAGCAGCTCCTGCCCCATAGAACGGACCCACATCAGCCCCACAGCAACTCCTGCCCCATAGATCAGACCCACATCTGCCCCATAGCAGCTCCTGCCCCATAGATCTGACCCAAATCATCCCCACAGCAGCTCCTGCCCCATAGATCTGCCCCACATCTGCCCCACAGCAGCTCCTGCCCCATAGATCTGACCCACATCTGCCCCACAGCAGCTCCTGCCCCATAGAACTGACCCACATCATTTCCACAGCAGCTCCTGCCCTATAGATCTGACCCACATGTGCCCCAGAGCAGCTCCTGACCAATAGATCTGACCCACATATGCCCCACAGAAGTTCCTGCCCCATAGATCTGTCCCTCATCAGCCCCACAGCAACTCCTGCCCCATAGATCTGACCCACATATGCCCCGCAGCATCTCCTGTCCAATAGATCTGACCCACATCAGGCCCACAGCAGCTCCTGCCCTATACATCGTACCCACATGTGCCCCACAGCAACTCCTGCCCCATAGATCTGACCCACAGCATCACCTGCCCCAAAGATCTGACCCACATCTACCCCACAGCAGCTACTGCCCCATGGATCTGACACACATCTGCACCACAGCAGCTCCTGGCCCATCAAGATGACCCATATCTACCCCACAGCAGCTCCTGCCCCATAGATCTGACCAACATCAGCCCCACAGAAGCTACTGCCCCATAGATCTGACCCAAATCATCAGCCAAACAGCAGCTCCTGCCCCATAGATCTGACCCTCATCAGCCACACAGCAGCTCCTGCCCCATAGAACTGACCCACATCAGCCCCACAGCAACTCCTGCCCCATAGATCAGACCCACATCTGCCCCATAGCAGCTCCTGCCCCATAGATCTGACCCAAATCATCCCCACAGCAGCTCCTGCCCCATATATCTGACCAACATGTGATCCAGAGCAGCTCCTGCCCCATAGATCAGACCCACATCTGCCCCACAGCAGCTACTGCCCATAGATCTTACCCACATCTGCCCCACAGCCGCTCCTGCACCATAGATCTGATGCACATGTGACCCACAGCATCTCCTACCCCATAGAAATGTCCCACATCACCCCCATAGAAGCTCCTGCCCCATAGATCTGACCCACATCAGCCCCACAGAAGCTCCTGCCCCATAGGTCTGATCCACATGTGCCCCACAGCAGCTCCTGCCTCATAGATCTGACCCACATCAGCCCCACAGCAGCTCCTGCCCAATAGATCAGATCCACATCTCCCCCACAGCAGTTCCTGCCCTATAGATCTGACCCATATCTACCCGACAGCAGATCCTGCCCCATAGATCTGGCCCACATCAGCCCCATAGAAGCTCCTGCCCCATAGATCTGATCCACATGTGCCCCACAGCTGATCCTGCCCCATAGATCTGACCCACAGCATTACCTGCCCCATAGATCTGACCCACAGCATCTCCAGCCCCATAGATCTGACCCACATCTGCCCCACAGCAGCTTCTGCCCCATAGATCTGATCCACATCTGCAACACAGCAGCTCCTGGCCCATCAAGATGACCCATATCTGCCCCACAGCAGCTCCTGCCCCATAGATCTTACCAACATCCGCCCCACAGCAGCTACTGCCCCATAGATCTGACCCAAATCATCAGCCCCACAGCAACTCCTGCCCAATAGAACTGACCCATATCAGCCCCACAGCAGCTCCTGCCCCATAGATCTGACCCACATACGCCCCACAGCAGATACTGCCCCATAGATCTGACCCACATCAGCCCCACAGCAGCTCCTGCCCTATACATCGTACCCACATGTGCCCCAAAGCAACTCCTGCCCCATAGATCTGACCCACAGCATCACCTGCCCCATAGATCTGACCCACATCTGCCCCACAGCAGCTACTGCCCCATAGATCTGACCCACATCTGCACCACAGCAGCTCCTGGCCCATCAAGATGACCCATATCTACCCCACAGCAGCTCCTGCCCCATAGATCTGACCAACATCAGCCCCACAGCAGCTACTGCCCCATAGATCTGACCCAAATCATCAGCCACACAGCAGCTCCTGCCCCATAGATCTGACCCTCATCAGCCACACAGCAGCTCCTGCCCCATAGAACGGACCCACATCAGCCCCACAGCAACTCCTGCCCCATAGATCAGACCCACATCTGCCCCATAGCAGCTCCTGCCCCATAGATCTGACCCAAATCATCCCCACAGCAGCTCCTGCCCCATAGATCTGCCCCACATCTGCCCCACAGCAGCTCCTGCCCCATAGATCTGACCCACATCTGCCCCACAGCAGCTCCTGCCCCATAGAACTGACCCACATCATTTCCACAGCAGCTCCTGCCCTATAGATCTGACCCACATGTGCCCCAGAGCAGCTCCTGACCAATAGATCTGACCCACATATGCCCCACAGAAGTTCCTGCCCCATAGATCTGTCCCTCATCAGCCCCACAGCAACTCCTGCCCCATAGATCTGACCCACATATGCCCCGCAGCATCTCCTGTCCAATAGATCTGACCCACATCAGGCCCACAGCAGCTCCTGCCCTATACATCGTACCCACATGTGCCCCACAGCAACTCCTGCCCCATAGATCTGACCCACAGCATCACCTGCCCCAAAGATCTGACCCACATCTACCCCACAGCAGCTACTGCCCCATGGATCTGACACACATCTGCACCACAGCAGCTCCTGGCCCATCAAGATGACCCATATCTACCCCACAGCAGCTCCTGCCCCATAGATCTGACCAACATCAGCCCCACAGAAGCTACTGCCCCATAGATCTGACCCAAATCATCAGCCAAACAGCAGCTCCTGCCCCATAGATCTGACCCAAATCATCAGCCACACAGCAGCTCCTGCCCCATAGAACTGACCCACATCAGCCCCACAGCAACTCCTGCCCCATAGATCAGACCCACATCTGCCCCATAGCAGCTCCTGCCCCATAGATCTGACCCAAATCATCCCCACAGCAGCTCCTGCCCCATATATCTGACCAACATGTGATCCAGAGCAGCTCCTGCCCCATAGATCAGACCCACATCTGCCCCACAGCAGCTACTGCCCATAGATCTTACCCACATCTGCCCCACAGCCGCTCCTGCACCATAGATCTGACGCACATGTGACCCACAGCATCTCCTGCCCCATAGAAATGTCCCACATCACCCCCATAGAAGCTCCTGCCCCATAGATCTGACCCACATCAGCCCCACAGAAGCTCCTGCCCCATAGGTCTGATCCACATGTGCCCCACAGCAGCTCCTGCCTCATAGATCTGACCCACATCAGCCCCACAGCAGCTCCTGCCCAATAGATCAGATCCACATCTCCCCCACAGCAGTTCCTGCCCTATAGATCTGACCCATATCTACCCGACAGCAGATCCTGCCCCATAGATCTGGCCCACATCAGCCCCATAGAAGCTCCTGCCCCATAGATCTGATCCACATGTGCCCCACAGCTGATCCTGCCCCATAGATCTGACCCACAGCATTACCTGCCCCATAGATCTGACCCACAGCATCTCCAGCCCCATAGATCTGACCCACATCTGCCCCACAGCAGCTTCTGCCCCATAGATCTGACCCACATCTGCAACACAGCAGCTCCTGGCCCATCAAGATGACCCATATCTGCCCCACAGCAGCTCCTGCCCCATAGATCTTACCAACATCCGCCCCACAGCAGCTACTGCCCCATAGATCTGACCAAATCATCAGCCACACAGAAGCTCCTGCCCAATAGAACTGACCCATATCAGCCCCACAGCAACTCTTGCCCCATAGATCAGACCCACATCTGCCCCACAGCAGCTCCTGCCCCATAGATCTGACCCAAATCATCCCCACAGCAGCTCCTGCCCCATATATCTTCCCACATGTGATCCAGAGCAGCTCCTGCCCCATAGATCAGACCCACATCTGCCCCACAGCAGCTACTGCCCATAGATCTGACCCACATCTGCCCCACTTCAGCTCCTGCCCTATTGATCTTACCCACATGTGCCCCACAACAGCTACTGCCCCATAGATCTGATACACATGTGCCCCATAGCAGCTTCTACCCTATAGATCTGACCCACATCAGCCTCGCAGCAGCTCCTGCCCCATATATCTGACCCACATCAGCTCCTGCCCCATAGATCTTACCCCGATTAGCCCCACAGCAGCACCTGCCTTATAGACCTGACCCACATGTTCCCCACAGCAGCTCCTGCCCAATAGATAAGAACCCCCTCTGCCCCACATAGGTCCTGCCCCATTGATCTGACCCACCTCTACCCCACAGCACCTCCTGCCCTATAGATCTTACCGCAATCATTCCCAGATCAGATCCTGCCCCATATACCTCACCCACATCTGCCCCATAGCAGCTCCTGCCCCATATATCTTAGCCACATCATCCCCAAAGCTGCTTCTGTACCATAGATCTGACCCACATCTACCCCACAGCAGCTCCTGCCCTATACATCGTACCCACATGTGCCCCACAGCAACTCCTGCCCCATAGATCTGACCCACAGCATCACCTGCCCCAAAGATCTGACCCACATCTACCCCACAGCAGCTACTGCCCCATGGATCTGACACACATCTGCACCACAGCAGCTCCTGGCCCATCAAGATGACCCATATCTACCCCACAGCAGCTCCTGCCCCATAGATCTGACCAACATCAGCCCCACAGAAGCTACTGCCCCATAGATCTGACCCAAATCATCAGCCAAACAGCAGCTCCTGCCCCATAGATCTGACCCAAATCATCAGCCACACAGCAGCTCCTGCCCCATAGAACTGACCCACATCAGCCCCACAGCAACTCCTGCCCCATAGATCAGACCCACATCTGCCCCATAGCAGCTCCTGCCCCATAGATCTGACCCAAATCATCCCCACAGCAGCTCCTGCCCCATATATCTGACCAACATGTGATCCAGAGCAGCTCCTGCCCCATAGATCAGACCCACATCTGCCCCACAGCAGCTACTGCCCATAGATCTTACCCACATCTGCCCCACAGCCGCTCCTGCACCATAGATCTGACGCACATGTGACCCACAGCATCTCCTACCCCATAGAAATGTCCCACATCACCCCCATAGAAGCTCCTGCCCCATAGATCTGACCCACATCAGCCCCACAGAAGCTCCTGCCCCATAGGTCTGATCCACATGTGCCCCACAGCAGCTCCTGCCTCATAGATCTGACCCACATCAGCCCCACAGCAGCTCCTGCCCAATAGATCAGATCCACATCTCCCCCACAGCAGTTCCTGCCCTATAGATCTGACCCATATCTACCCGACAGCAGATCCTGCC
The DNA here is from genome assembly GCF_054131305.1 of Coturnix japonica. Lineage (NCBI taxonomy): Eukaryota > Metazoa > Chordata > Aves > Galliformes > Phasianidae > Coturnix > Coturnix japonica. The sequence continues at coordinate 2,318,963 of NW_028188945.1, forward strand.
CCATAGATCTGGCCCACATCAGCCCCATAGAAGCTCCTGCCCCATAGATCTGATCCACATGTGCCCCACAGCTGATCCTGCCCCATAGATCTGACCCACAGCATTACCTGCCCCATAGATCTGACCCACAGCATCTCCAGCCCCATAGATCTGACCCACATCTGCCCCACAGCAGCTTCTGCCCCATAGATCTGACCCACATCTGCAACACAGCAGCTCCTGGCCCATCAAGATGACCCATATCTGCCCCACAGCAGCTCCTGCCCCATAGATCTTACCAACATCCGCCCCACAGCAGCTACTGCCCCATAGATCTGACCAAATCATCAGCCACACAGAAGCTCCTGCCCAATAGAACTGACCCATATCAGCCCCACAGCAACTCTTGCCCCATAGATCAGACCCACATCTGCCCCACAGCAGCTCCTGCCCCATAGATCTGACCCAAATCATCCCCACAGCAGCTCCTGCCCCATATATCTTCCCACATGTGATCCAGAGCAGCTCCTGCCCCATAGATCAGACCCACATCTGCCCCACAGCAGCTACTGCCCATAGATCTGACCCACATCTGCCCCACTTCAGCTCCTGCCCTATTGATCTTACCCACATGTGCCCCACAACAGCTACTGCCCCATAGATCTGATACACATGTGCCCCATAGCAGCTTCTACCCTATAGATCTGACCCACATCAGCCTCGCAGCAGCTCCTGCCCCATATATCTGACCCACATCAGCTCCTGCCCCATAGATCTTACCCCGATTAGCCCCACAGCAGCACCTGCCTTATAGACCTGACCCACATGTTCCCCACAGCAGCTCCTGCCCAATAGATAAGAACCCCCTCTGCCCCACATAGGTCCTGCCCCATTGATCTGACCCACCTCTACCCCACAGCACCTCCTGCCCTATAGATCTTACCGCAATCATTCCCAGATCAGATCCTGCCCCATATATCTCACCCACATCTGCCCCATAGCAGCTCCTGCCCCATATATCTTAGCCACATCATCCCCAAAGCTGCTTCTGTACCATAGATCTGACCCACATCTACCCCACAGCAGCTCCTGACCCATAGATCCGACCCACATGTGCCCCACAGCAACTCCTGCCCCATAGATCTGACCCACAGCAGCTTCTGCCCCATAGATCAGACCCACATCTGCCCACAGCAGCTCGTGCCTCATTGATGTGACCCACCTCTACCCCACAGCAGATCCTTCCCAATAGATCTGAACCACATCTGCCTCACAGCAGCTCCTGCCCTATAGATCTTACCGCAATCATCCCCACTGCAGCTCCTGCCCCATAGATCTGACCCACATCTGCCCCATAGCAGCTCCTGCCCCATAGATCTGAGCCACATCATCCACACAGCAATTCCTGCCCCATAGATCTGACCCACATATACCCCACAGCAGCGCATGCCACATAGATCTGACCCATATCAGCCACACAGCAGCTCCTGCCCCATAGATCTGACCCACATGTGCACCAAAGAAGCTCCTGTCCATAGATCTGACGCCAAGCAGCACCACAGCAGCTCCTGCCCCATAGATCTGAGCCACATCAGCTCCACAGCAGTTCCTGACCCATAGATCTGTCCTACATCTGCCCCACAGCAGCTCCTGCCCCATAGATCTGATACACATGTGCCCCATAGCAGCTCCTGCCCCATAGATCTGACCCACATCTTCCCCACAGCAGCACCTGCCCCACAGACCTGAACCACATGTGCCCCAGAGCAGCTCCTGCTCCGTAGATCTGACCCACATCAGCCCCACAGCAGCTCCTGCCCTATACATCGTACCCACATGTGCCCCACAGCAACTCCTGCCCCATAGATCTGACCCACAGCATCACCTGCCCCATAGATCTGACCCACATCTGCCCCACAGCAGCTACTGCCCCATAGATCTGACCCACATCTGCACCACAGCAGCTCCTGGCCCATCAAGATGACCCATATCTACCCCACAGCAGCTCCTGCCCCATAGATCTGACCAACATCAGCCCCACAGCAGCTACTGCCCCATAGATCTGACCCAAATCATCAGCCACACAGCAGCTCCTGCCCCATAGATCTGACCCTCATCAGCCACACAGCAGCTCCTGCCCCATAGAACTGACCCACATCAGCCCCACAGCAACTCCTGCCCCATAGATCAGACCCACATCTGCCCCATAGCAGCTCCTGCCCCATAGATCTGACCCAAATCATCCCCACAGCAGCTCCTGCCCCATAGATCTGCCCCACATCTGCCCCACAGCAGCTCCTGCCCCATAGATCTGACCCACATCTGCCCCACAGCAGCTCCTGCCCCATAGAACTGACCCACATCATTACCACAGCAGCTCCTGCCCTATAGATCTGACCCACATGTGCCCCAGAGCAGCTCCTGACCAATAGATCTGACCCACATATGCCCCACAGAAGTTCCTGCCCCATAGATCTGTCCCTCATCAGCCCCACAGCAACTCCTGCCCCATAGATCTGACCCAAATCAGCCCCAAAGCAGCTCCTGCCCCATAGATCTGACCCACATATGCCCCGCAGCATCTCCTGTCCAATAGATCTGACCCACATCAGCCCCACAGCAGCTCCTGCCCTATACATCGTACCCACATGTGCCCCACAGCAACTCCTGCCCCATAGATCTGACCCACAGCATCACCTGCCCCAAAGATCTGACCCACATCTACCCCACAGCAGCTACTGCCCCATGGATCTGACCCACATCTGCACCACAGCAGCTCCTGGCCCATCAAGATGACCCATATCTACCCCACAGCAGCTCCTGCCCCATAGATCTGACCAACATCAGCCCCACAGAAGATACTGCCCCATAGATCTGACCCAAATCATCAGCCAAACAGCAGCTCCTGCCCCATAGATCTGACCCTCATCAGCCACACAGCAGCTCCTGCCCCATAGATCAGACCCACGTCTGCCCCACAGCAGCTACTGCCCATAGATCTGACCCACATCTGCCCCACAGCAGCTCCAGACCCATAGATCTGACGCACATGTGACCCACAGCATCTCCTGCCCCATAGAAATGTCCCATATCAGCCTTATAGAAGCTCCTGCCCCATAGATCTGACCCACATCAGCCCCACAGAAGCTCCTGCCCCATAGGTCTGATCCACATGTGCCCCACAGCAGCTCCTGCCCAATAGATCAGATCCACATCTCCCCCACAGCAGTTCCTGCCCTATAGATCTGACCCATATCTACCCGACAGCAGATCCTGCCCCATAGATCTGGCCCACATCAGTCCCATAGAAGCTCCTGCCCCATAGATCTGATCCACATGTGCCCCACAGCAGATCCTGCCCCATAGATCTGACCCACAGCATTACCTGCCCCATAGATCTGACCCACAGCATCTCCAGCCCCATAGATCTCACCCACATCTGCCCCACAGCAGCTTCTGCCCCATAGATCTGACCCACATCTGCAACACAGCAGCTCCTGGCCCATCAAGATGACCCATATCTGCCCCACAGCAGCTCCTGCCCCATAGATCTTACCAACATCCGCCCCACAGCAGCTACTGCCCCATAGATCTGACCCAAATCATCAGCCACACAGAAGCTCCTGCCCAATAGAACTGACCCATATCAGCCCCACAGCAACTCTTGCCCCATAGATCAGACCCACATCTGCCCCAAAGCAGCTCCTGCCCCATAGATCTGACCCAAATCATCCCCACAGCAGCTCCTGCCCCATATATCTTCCCACATGTGATCCAGAGCAGCTCCTGCCCCATAGATCAGACCCACATCTGCCCCACAGCAACTCCTGCCCCATAGATCAGACCCACATCTGCCCCATAGCAGCTCCTGCCCCATAGATCTGACCCAAATCATCCCCACAGCAGCTCCTGCCCCATATATCTGATACACATCAGCTCCTGCCCCATAGATCTTACCCCGATTAGCCCCACAGCAGCACCTGCCTTATAGACCTGACCCACATGTTCCCCACAGCAGCTCCTGCCCAATAGATAAGAACCCCCTCTGCCCCACATAGGTCCTGCCCCATTGATCTGACCCACCTCTACCCCACAGCACCTCCTGCCCTATAGATCTTACCGCAATCATTCCCAGATCAGATCCTGCCCCATATATCTCACCCACATCTGCCCCATAGCAGCTCCTGCCCCATATATCTTAGCCACATCATCCCCAAAGCTGCTTCTGTACCATAGATCTGACCCACATCTACCCCACAGCAGCTCCTGACCCATAGATCCGACCCACATGTGCCCCACAGCAACTCCTGCCCCATAGATCTGACCCACAGCAGCTTCTGCCCCATAGATCAGACCCACATCTGCCCACAGCAGCTCGTGCCTCATTGATGTGACCCACCTCTACCCCACAGCAGATCCTTCCCAATAGATCTGAACCACATCTGCCTCACAGCAGCTCCTGCCCTATAGATCTTACCGCAATCATCCCCACTGCAGCTCCTGCCCCATAGATCTGACCCACATCTGCCCCATAGCAGCTCCTGCCCCATAGATCTGAGCCACATCATCCACACAGCAATTCCTGCCCCATAGATCTGACCCACATATACCACACAGCAGCGCATGCCACATAGATCTGACCCATATCAGCCACACAGCAGCTCCTGCCCCATAGACCTGACCCACATGTGCACCAAAGAAGCTCCTGTCCATAGATCTGACGCCAAGCAGCACCACAGCAGCTCCTGCCCCATAGATCTGACCCACATCAGCTCCACAGCAGTTCCTGACCCATAGATCTGTCCTACATCTGCCCCACAGCAGCTCCTGCCCCATAGATCTGATACACATGTGCCCCATAGCAGCTCCTGCCCCATAGATCTGACCCACATCTTCCCCACAGCAGCACCTGCCCCACAGACCTGAACCACATGTGCCCCAGAGCAGCTCCTGCTCCGTAGATCTGACCCACATCAGCCCCACAGCAGCTCCTGCCCTATACATCGTACCCACATGTGCCCCACAGCAACTCCTGCCCCACAGACCTGAACCACATGTGCCCCACAGCATCACCTGCCCCATAGATCTGACCCACATCTGCCCCACAGCAGCTACTGACCCATAGATCTGACCCACATCTGCACCACAGCAGCTCCTGGCCCATCAAGATGACCCATATCTACCCCACAGCAGCTCCTGCCCCATAGATCTGACCAACATCAGCCCCACAGCAGCTACTGCCCCATAGATCTGACCCAAATCATCAGCCACACAGCAGCTCCTGCCCCATAGATCTGACCCTCATCAGCCACACAGCAGCTCCTGCCCCATAGAACTGACCCACATCAGCCCCACAGCAACTCCTGCCCCATAGATCAGACCCACATCTGCCCCATAGCAGCTCCTGCCCCATAGATCTGACCCAAATCATCCCCACAGCAGCTCCTGCCCCATAGATCTGCCCCACATCTGCCCCACAGCAGCTCCTGCCCCATAGATCTGACCCACATCTGCCCCACAGCAGCTCCTGCCCCATAGAACTGACCCACATCATTTCCACAGCAGCTCCTGCCCTATAGATCTGACCCACATGTGCCCCAGAGCAGCTCCTGACCAATAGATCTGACCCACATATGCCCCACAGAAGTTCCTGCCCCATAGATCTGTCCCTCATCAGCCCCACAGCAACTCCTGCCCCATAGATCTGACCCAAATCAGCCCCACAGCAGCTCCTGCCCCATAGATCTGACCCACATATGCCCCGCAGCATCTCCTGTCCAATAGATCTGACCCACATCAGCCCCACAGCAGCTCCTGCCCTATACATCGTACCCACATGTGCCCCACAGCAACTCCTGCCCCATAGATCTGACCCACAGCATCACCTGCCCCAAAGATCTGACCCACATCTACCCCACAGCAGCTACTGCCCCATGGATCTGACCCACATCTGCACCACAGCAGCTCCTGGCCCATCAAGATGACCCATATCTACCCCACAGCAGCTCCTGCCCCATAGATCTGACCAACATCAGCCCCACAGAAGCTACTGCCCCATAGATCTGACCCAAATCATCAGCCAAACAGCAGCTCCTGCCCCATAGATCTGACCCTCATCAGCCACACAGCAGCTCCTGCCCCATAGAACTGACCCACATCAGCCCCACAGCAACTTCTGCCCCATAGATCAGACCCACATCTGCCCCATAGCAGCTCCTGCCCCATAGATCTGACCCAAATCATCCCCACAGCAGCTCCTGCCCCATATATCTGACCAACATGTGATCCAGAGCAGCTCCTGCCCCATAGATCAGACCCACATCTGCCCCACAGCAGCTACTGCCCATAGATCTTACCCACATCTGCCCCACAGCCGCTCCTGCACCATAGATCTGACGCACATGTGACCCACAGCATCTCCTACCCCATAGAAATGTCCCACATCACCCCCATAGAAGCTCCTGCCCCATAGATCTGACCCACATCAGCCCCACAGAAGCTCCTGCCCCATAGGTCTGATCCACATGTGCCCCACAGCAGCTCCTGCCTCATAGATCTGACCCACATCAGCCCCACAGCAGCTCCTGCCCAATAGATCAGATCCACATCTCCCCCACAGCAGTTCCTGCCCTATAGATCTGACCCATATCTACCCGACAGCAGATCCTGCCCCATAGATCTGGCCCACATCAGCCCCATAGAAGCTCCTGCCCCATAGATCTGATCCACATGTGCCCCACAGCAGATCCTGCCCCATAGATCTGACCCACAGCATTACCTGCCCCATAGATCTGACCCACAGCATCTCCAGCCCCATAGATCTGACCCACATCTGCCCCACAGCAGCTTCTGCCCCATAGATCTGACCCACATCTGCAACACAGCAGCTCCTGGCCCATCAAGATGACCCATATCTGCCCCACAGCAGCTCCTGCCCCATAGATCTTACCAACATCCGCCCCACAGCAGCTACTGCCCCATAGATCTGACCCAAATCATCAGCCACACAGAAGCTCCTGCCCAATAGAACTGACCCATATCAGCCCCACAGCAACTCTTGCCCCATAGATCAGACCCACATCTGCCCCAAAGCAGCTCCTGCCCCATAGATCTGACCCAAATCATCCCCACAGCAGCTCCTGCCCCATATATCTTCCCACATGTGATCCAGAGCAGCTCCTGCCCCATAGATCAGACCCACATCTGCCCCACAGCAACTCCTGCCCCATAGATCAGACCCACATCTGCCCCATAGCAGCTCCTGCCCCATAGATCTGACCCAAATCATCCCCACAGCAGCTCCTGCCCCATATATCTGACCAACATGTGATCCAGAGCAGCTCCTGCCCCATAGATCAGACCCACATCTGCCCCACAGCAGCTACTGCCCATAGATCTTACCCACATCTGCCCCACAGCCGCTCCTGCACCATAGATCTGACGCACATGTGACCCACAGCATCTCCTACCCCATAGAAATGTCCCACATCACCCCCATAGAAGCTCCTGCCCCATAGATCTGACCCACATCAGCCCCACAGAAGCTCCTGCCCCATAGGTCTGATCCACATGTGCCCCACAGCAGCTCCTGCCTCATAGATCTGACCCACATCAGCCCCACAGCAGCTCCTGCCCAATAGATCAGATCCACATCTCCCCCACAGCAGTTCCTGCCCTATAGATCTGACCCATATCTACCCGACAGCAGATCCTGCCCCATAGATCTGGCCCACATCAGCCCCATAGAAGCTCCTGCCCCATAGATCTGATCCACATGTGCCCCACAGCAGATCCTGCCCCATAGATCTGACCCACAGCATTACCTGCCCCATAGATCTGACCCACAGCATCTCCAGCCCCATAGATCTGACCCACATCTGCCCCACAGCAGCTTCTGCCCCATAGATCTGACCCACATCTGCAACACAGCAGCTCCTGGCCCATCAAGATGACCCATATCTGCCCCACAGCAGCTCCTGCCCCATAGATCTTACCAACATCCGCCCCACAGCAGCTACTGCCCCATAGATCTGACCCAAATCATCAGCCACACAGAAGCTCCTGCCCAATAGAACTGACCCATATCAGCCCCACAGCAACTCTTGCCCCATAGATCAGACCCACATCTGCCCCAAAGCAGCTCCTGCCCCATAGATCTGACCCAAATCATCCCCACAGCAGCTCCTGCCCCATATATCTTCCCACATGTGATCCAGAGCAGCTCCTGCCCCATAGATCAGACCCACATCTGCCCCACAGCAGCTACTGCCCATAGATCTGACCCACATCTGCCCCACTTCAGCTCCTGCCCTATTGATCTTACCCACATGTGCCCCACAACAGCTACTGCCCCATAGATCTGATACACATGTGCCCCATAGCAGCTTCTACCCTATAGATCTGACCCACATCAGCCTCGCAGCAGCTCCTGCCCCATATATCTGACCCACATCAGCTCCTGCCCCATAGATCTTACCCCGATTAGCCCCACAGCAGCACCTGCCTTATAGACCTGACCCACATGTTCCCCACAGCAGCTCCTGCCCAATAGATAAGAACCCCCTCTGCCCCACATAGGTCCTGCCCCATTGATCTGACCCACCTCTACCCCACAGCACCTCCTGCCCTATAGATCTTACCGCAATCATTCCCAGATCAGATCCTGCCCCATATATCTCACCCACATCTGCCCCATAGCAGCTCCTGCCCCATATATCTTAGCCACATCATCCCCAAAGCTGCTTCTGTACCATAGATCTGACCCACATCTACCCCACAGCAGCTCCTGACCCATAGATCCGACCCACATGTGCCCCACAGCAACTCCTGCCCCATAGATCTGACCCACAGCAGCTTCTGCCCCATAGATCAGACCCACATCTGCCCACAGCAGCTCGTGCCTCATTGATGTGACCCACCTCTACCCCACAGCAGATCCTTCCCAATAGATCTGAACCACATCTGCCTCACAGCAGCTCCTGCCCTATAGATCTTACCGCAATCATCCCCACTGCAGCTCCTGCCCCATAGATCTGACCCACATCTGCCCCATAGCAGCTCCTGCCCCATATATCTGAGCCACATCATCCACACAGCAATTCCTGCCCCATAGATCTGACCCACATATACCACACAGCAGCGCATGCCACATAGATCTGACCCATATCAGCCACACAGCAGCTCCTGCCCCATAGATCTGACCCACATGTGCACCAAAGAAGCTCCTGTCCATAGATCTGACGCCAAGCAGCACCACAGCAGCTCCTGCCCCATAGATCTGACCCACATCAGCTCCACAGCAGTTCCTGACCCATAGATCTGTCCTACATCTGCCCCACAGCAGCTCCTGCCCCATAGATCTGATACACATGTGCCCCATAGCAGCTCCTGCCCCATAGATCTGACCCACATCTTCCCCACAGCAGCACCTGCCCCACAGACCTGAACCACATGTGCCCCAGAGCAGCTCCTGCTCCGTAGATCTGACCCACATCAGCCCCACAGCAGCTCCTGCCCCATAGATCAGACCCACCTCTGCCCCACAGCAGCTTCTGCCCCATTGATCTGACCCATCTCTACCCCACAGCAGATCCTTCCCAATAAATCTGACCCACATCTGCCTCACAGCAGCTCCTGCCCTATTCATCTTAGCGCAATCATCCCCGTAGCAGCTCCTGCCCCATATATCTCATCCATATATGCCCCATAGCAGCTCCTGCCCCATAGATCTGAGCCACAACATCCCCACAGCAGCACCTGCCCCATAGATCTGACCCACATCTACCCCACAGCAACTCCTGCCCCGTATATCTGACCCACATGTGCCCCACAGCAGCTCCTGCCCCATAGATCTGACACACATATGCCCCAGAGCACCTCCTGCCCAATAGATCTGACCACAATTAGCCCTACAGCACCTGCTGCCCCATAGATCGGAGCCGCATCAGCTCCACAGCAGCTCCTGCCACATAGATCTGACCCACATTGTCTCACATCATCTCCTACCTCATAGTTCTGACCCACATCATGTCCACAGTTGCTCCTGCCCCATAGATCCGACCCACAGCAGCTACTGCCCCATAGATCTGACTCTCATCTGCACCAAAGCTGCTCCTGCTTTGTAGATCTGACCCATATCAGCCCCACATGAGCTTCTGCCCCATAGATCTGAACCACATCAGCCACACAGCAGCTCCTGCCCCATAGATCTGATGCACATCTGCCCCACAGCAGCTCCTGCCCCATAGATCTGACCCACATATGCCGCAGAGCAGCTCCTGCCCCATAGATCTGACGCCAATCAGCCCCACAGCAGCTCCTGCCCCATAGATCTGACCTACATCTGTCCCACTGCAGCTCCTGCCCCATAGATCTGACCCACATGTGCACCACAACAGCTCCTGGGGTTAGGGATAACCGCCCTTCACCCACGGGTGGCACCTGGCCTCACGCAGCCCAGGACAGCGTTCGGCAAGGCAGCCCGGGTGGGTTCCTTGCAGGTTCAGCCTGGTGTCCAGCAGGACTGGTGGTTCTGCTCCAGCTGGCTGACCCCAGCTGTAGCACGGCCTGTGGATGTTGGTCCCCAGGAGCAGAGATTTGCCATTGCCCTCTCTGAAGCCCGTGGGGTTCGTGTCTGGAATGCAACAGTGGCAGCAGTTGCACGGCAGTAGGAAAAAGGGGAGAGAGCGTCAAGGATGGGGAAGCGTCAACAGCTGTGCTGTTATCAATACCAACACTCAATACCAACACTTTGTTTTTCAGTTTTTTTCAATGTTAATTTATTGTTTGCAGTCTTTCTGTTTTCTATTTGAGGTTGAATTGGACAGTGATGACAAGGGTCCGTTGGGGCCAGTGTGTGTCCCGGGTGCTGCCTGGCCCCAGCCTCCTCAGCTGCCCCATGGGCTCTTCTATTGCTGCCGGCGGGGTGGCCTCTTCTTTGATGGTGCTGAGGCCTGTGAGTCGCCGGCCTTCCTCTTCGGGGCTCGCCGGGTCCCCTCAGGTGGGCTGGTGCCGGAGGGCCCTGCCACAGGCTCTCCTGGCTCCTCCTGAGGCACTGCCTGCTCTGTGGTGACAGTTGCAGGGTTGCCGTGTGGGCGGCTGGGATGCCCACGAACCTCTTGTGTTGCCTTGCCCAGCATTTCGTCCCTGTTGGAGCTGGCAGGGCTGCTGGAGGGTGCTGAGCCAGGGACAGGTGGCTCCTCTAGTGTGGCAGCTCTGGGCTCTGCTGCTGTGGCCTCCTGTGCCCCAGGAGCAGGGGGGATGTTGAGGCCCAGGAAGCGGCCTGCCACCCAGCTGCACCTCCGCACCGCAAAGGCGATGAAGTGCCTCACAAAAGTCACCGTGTGGCCGTGCAGGTCAGGATCCAGCATTTCTATTAGGATCCCCTCTGCCAAGCCTATGAGGAGCAGGGCCCAGATGACACTGTCAACCAGGATATTTGCCTGTGGCCCCTCGGTGCCCAGGATGCGGTGCAGGTTCTGGCGCAGCCAGGACCGCAGGGGCCGCAGCAGGGCCGGCTGCTCCCTGAAGAGGGAAGCCCAGGTGGCAGGGGAGAGGCCGCCCAGAGGATGCGTGGGCACTGCAGGCCATGGCCGGGCTGCGTGGTGGAGTGCGGGTCTCCGTGTAGCAACGGATGCCTGTGCAGCTGGTCTGACCTCCACCTCCTTGTAGTTGTCGTCCGCTTGCACGGAGTGAATGATGGTCTTCACATCCCGTTTGCACAGCGGACACTGGGGCCTGGTGCTTGTCCACCGCTGGATGCAGCGGAAGCAGAACTGGTGGCAGCAAGGCATGGCGTATGCTGCGCTGTCCCAGTTCTCCAGGCACACGGGGCAGCGGGTCTCAAACTTGCCTCCATCCTTCCACCAGTTGCGGTGGGCCAGTGGGAGCGGGAGATGGTAACGTGCTCCCCAGCACTAACGCTGCAGCAGCAGCAGCAGGTGACACGCTGGAAGAGGACAAGAGACATTAGTCAGACTCCGGCCTGGGAAGGGTCCCTCAAGTTGTGCCCCCCCGCTGCCAGTCTCTGTGCCACCTACCTGTGCTGCTGCACACGCATTTTTCTCTAGGATGTCTGTCTGCCTGCTCCCAGCAGGCTCGGGGAAAGAACAAATGGCTCTGAGAAGGCCGCTGGGAGCTGTGCTAACAGCACCCAGAGCACTTTCCAGCACCAAAGCTCGCCCTGTCCACACTCCAGCCCTCACACACACGCTCGGTCGGAGGCCAGGCACGAACTGCTGGGCTGAGCTGCTGCGCCCGCGTCAAAGCCGGCGCGGCCTATGGGGTCACAGTCCGTTGCCTGGTGATGTCTCCAACCATGGCTTGGCCAAGCTGCTGGGCGTCACCTTCGCTTGACCTTCGCTTGGGTACATCACTGCCCGTCTCACAGCGATGCTGCAGTCCACTGCTGGCTCATCACAGTGAGCCGTCCTCACCCACAGCACGTGCTCCAGCCCCAGCTCAAGTTTCTGGGCTTTTCCCAGTGCCGCTGCCCTCTCCCTTCCCCACATCTCATGTGCTTGGCATGGGTGTTTCCTACCAGAGTGGGGCCTCAGCCATGTGATCCCATGATCCCCCTCAGGTCTCCTTTGGCCATTACACACATGCAAAACACGTATGGCGTGTAGTATTCAATAATAGTTCATGTTTGTCTCTGATAGATGGACGTGATGATCTTAGTGGCGATTTAACACGTCATGGACTTTGAGTGTCCTCTGTTTTCACGCACGTCAAGTTCTTTTGTGATTAGTACTTTCTGTCTTTTGTCGCATCCATTTCATTTGTCAAAAGAATTATTAATCCCTCTGAGCAATCTAAGTGTTGCATGGATATGCTATTTGAATTTTTTGGGTGCAATCATTATATTCCTTGTAGAAGGACCATGTATTGAAAAATTTAACTTGAAAGCCGTTTTTGCAATTACTGTTAATATACACTGTACCAAGTTCTGATTAGATTTAAATGGAACCAATAGTATATGTGGATATTATTTATGAATACTTTAGATATCACATCAATTGACGCTGTGAAGTAGAGCTCATGTATTTGTTGCCCAAGGCATGCATTTGCTGGGTAGTGTTAATATCCATCTTGTACTCCTGAAGAGCTCACTGTTTACAAATGGCACCTGTTCTACTGCTCTTCTGATGGTCTAGAAATGGAATTCAGCTAACTGTAAAGACTGCAAGTACTGCAGTGTTGCAAGGATCGAGTTGCAATGCTTTAATGTAGTAGGTGCCTTCTCTCTGACAGCCTTAAAGTATTTTCTTGTATGTATGTGTCATCTTCTTTCCTGAGAGTTTAAGCTCTAGGGTACAATGTTTTGGAGGTCTTGATGCTCTTTGATACAGATTTGAGAGGGTTTTTGACATTTATTGTTTCTGAAATGGTTTGATCTTGTCTTAGAGAGTCGAATGCCACAAATAGTTAAATACTATCTCCTGTTGCTGAATCATTACAACATTTATGGCATCCTGCTGGTTTTTTATTTGTTTTTTAATTTCCTGATTGATCTATACATTATTGCTGCATATGAGCTCACAGATGAGTTAACAGGTGATGAGAACTCTAATGCCGGGCAGGGCATGACTGCTCTTCATCTTGTGTAACAAAACAGGGGCTGCTACTGTGACCTGATATTTAAAGGATATGTTGAGTGAATAAAAAGATGCCTGAAGTTGAACCCAATAATTGTGAGGAAATAGAATGTATTTTTTTTGTTAATCATCTCTTCCTCTTTTTATGAAGGGTATTGGTTTGCCAGATATTTTCAGATTCATTTCAGATAAATGATTTTGTGCTTCTGTCATTTGGTAGGTTGATCGCACAGTTTGTTTTGGGGCAGTGCCTTTGCTGAGGGATGCTGAGAGAAAGCACCTCTGGTACTATGTGTTCGTGCCACCTGGTGGCTTTGCTGGGCAGCCTGGGCTTCAGATACACAGTTCAAAACACAGGTGTAAAGTGTCTGTAAAATCCTCTACATTAGTACTGTAGTTTTTTTCTACTAACCCAGTGAGAGTTAAACTTTTAGTATATGCAGATCGACTTAAGCTGGTTCTTATCTTTGTTAGCAGTTTTTAGCTTGTGGTTCTTTTGATCTGATATCAGTGACATAAGTCAGAGCATTTGTAAATACAGATTCTGAGTGGAATGCACAGATGGTTTGTCTCCAGAACAAAACAAGCCTTCAGTAAAAGGATTTTGTAGGTATTTATAGATAACTATTATCCTGTTGCTAATTACATACTGTGAATTTAAAGTGGAAAATATTCTTTCTTGTCTCACTTAGAATACAAAGAGGTGCCTAATGTTGTGCTGTTTCCCAGCTTCATTAATTGACTTTTTTTTTTTTTTTTTTTTTCCCCAGGCGTCAGTATAGGGGTAGGTCCTGTTTAATATCTTTATTGATGATCTGGATGGGGGGATTGAGTGTATCCTCAGTGAGTTTGCAGATGACTCCTCACTGGAAGGAAGTGTTGATTTGCCTGAGAGTAGGAAGGCCTTACAGAGGGATCTGAATTGGCTGGATCAATGAGCTGAAGGCAATTGTATAAGCTTCAACAAAGTCAAGTGCCAGCTACTGCACTTTGATCACAATATCATGCCACTCCATTTTGCAGGCTTGTGGCTAGAATCTAGATTCTGGTGGTGTTCGTTGACAGCCAGATGAATGTGAGCCAGCAGTGTGCCTGGTAGCCTAGAAGGCCTGGCTTGTATCAGAAATAGTGTTGCCAGCAGGACCAGGGAGGTGATAATCTCTCAGTACTTGGCACTGGTGAAGCTGTGACTTGAGCACTGTGTTCATTTTTGGGCCCCCTCACTACAAGAAAGACCCTGGCACATGTTCATAGAATGGTAATGAGGCTGGTGTGGGGTCTGGAGCATAAGTCTTGTGAGGAGCAGCTGAGGAAGCTGGGGGTATTTAGTCCGGCGAAGAGGAGGCTTGGGGGGAGACCTCATTGCTCTCTACAACTTCCTGAAGGGGGGTTGTGGTGAGGTGAGGTTCAACCTCTTTTTGTGTGTAACTAGTGACAGGACAAGAGGGAGTGGCTTAGAGTTGTGCCAGGAGAGGTTCTACTGGATGTTCGGAGAAACAACTTCTCAAAAATAGTCATTAGGTATTGGAAAGGTTTGCCCAGGGTGATGGTGGAATCACCATCCCTGCAGACGTCCAAGAAACGTGTAGATGTGGCTCTGAGGGACATAGTGGGCATGCTGGGAGTGGGTTGATGGTTGAACTAGATGACCTTCAGTGGTCTTTTCCAACCTTAAGTCACAGAATCATAGAACCATAGAGTCATTCGTTCTTCTAAGAACCAGCTACACTCTGAAATGCTATACAGGTTGGTTGGTCCTTCTGATCCTTCTCATTTATGGCTCTGTATTATCTTATCCTCAGTGATCCTGCCGTCCTTCAAGAAAGGTGCTTTAGATATACTTCTGTTATACTTCAGCTTGATTGCTTTAAGTGTATCTCTCAATACCACAGTCCAAGGAAATGTGTGTGTACATTCTTTCGGCTAGATAAATAAATAAAAACACAAAGCATCTCTGAAGCTCGGACTCACTGTGTTTATTAAATGTTTTATTAACTTCATAATGACTCACAAAGAAACATTTTAATTTTGATTGTGTGTTTCTGTCTATGCTCTGATTTCTGTTAAAATCAGCTTTTGGATATGTAGAGGGAGAATTTTTTCGGTGAATCAGTGTGTGTTTAGGGCAGGAATGGATGATCCTTGATTTCACATGGTAGATGTTCTTTACCTGCTCTGTACTCATTTTACAAATCATTTCATGCTGTAACAGTAAACAAATGGTGAATTCTTCATCAGATACGTCTGCTACTGTAAGGTCTTTGTCTGATTTCAAAGTTAAAGTCAGGAGTCAAACTAAAAGAAGAAAAAACTAGTTTGATAAGGACGTATAGAAATTCTGCCTTTCTGTAAC
Source organism: Coturnix japonica (assembly GCF_054131305.1). Taxonomy (NCBI): domain Eukaryota; kingdom Metazoa; phylum Chordata; class Aves; order Galliformes; family Phasianidae; genus Coturnix; species Coturnix japonica. The sequence continues at coordinate 2,334,890 of NW_028188945.1, forward strand.
ACAGCTTTGTTGGAAGTAACCGCGGGAGACAAGTCTCATGCTATCATGGTCAACAAGTCTCGTTTATTAGGTGTTACAGCATCTCATTTATACAATCAGTAATAAGTTCATGCATATTGCAAAAGTAAAGCTCAGGATTGGTGGGTTACACATTACTTCATCTGAGCTTTGTGGTTAGTCTTATGGATACTTTTTCTTTGCAGCTCTGTCTACACCTTGCTACACATCTTGCTTTTCCCTCAGGCCGTCCTTGCCTCTAGATACATATTTCGTCTTTAGCTACATACCCTGTCTTTTCACATCCTGATTTCTCCATAGCTGCTTAGCCCGTGATCGGCCCTAGGATAGACCGTCTTTGTCTTTAATCACGTTCATTCTTTTACAACTTAACTAGTGGAATCTCTTCATGTCCTTTCTCATGAAGCCATTCTGCATAAACATTCTCCACATAGATCTGACCCACATCAGACGCACAGCAGCTCCCGCCCCATAGATCTGACCCACATCAGCCCCAAAGAAGCTCCTGCCCCATAGATCAGACCCACATCAGCCAAACAGCAGCTCCTGTCCCATAGATCGGACCCACATCACCCCCACAGCAGCTCCAGCCCCATAGATCTGACCCACATCTACACCACAGCAGCTCCTGCCCCATAGATCTGACCAAAATGTGCCCCAGAGCAGCTCCTGTCCAAGAGATCTGCCCCACAGCAGCTACTGCCACATAGATCTGACCAACATGTGCCCCACAGCAGCTCCTACACCATAGATCTGACCCACATTAGCCCCACAGCATCTTCTGCCCCATCGATCTGACCCACATCTGCCCCACAGAGCCTTCTGCCCTAAAAATCTGACCCACATCTGCCCCACACCAGCTCCTGTCTCATAGATCAGAACAACATCAGCACCACAGCAGCTCCTGCCCCATAGATCTGACCCACATCAGCCACACAGCAGCTCCTACCCCATACATCTGACCCACATGTGCCCCACAGCAGCTCCTGCCCCATACATCTGACCCAAATGCGCCCCACAAAAGCTCCTGCCTTATAGATCAGACCATCATCAGCCTCACAAAAGCTCCTGCCCATAGATCTGACCCTCATCATCCCCACAGCAGCTCATGCCCCATAGATCTGATGCCCATCAACCTCACAGAATCTTCTGCCCCATCGATCTGACCCACATCTGCCCCACAGAGCCTTCTGCCCTAAAAATCTGACCCACATCAGCCACAGAACAGCTCCTGCCCCATAGATCTGATCCCAATCAGCCTCACAACAGCTCCTGCCCCAGAGATCTGACACTCATCATCCCCACAGCATCTTCTGCCCCATAGATCTGATGCCCATCAACCCCACAGCATCTTCTGCCCCATCGATCTGACCCACATCTGCCCCACAGAGCCTTCTGCCCTAAAAATCTGACCCACATCAGCCACAGAACAGCTCCTGCCCCATAGATCTGATCCCAATCAGCACCACAGAAGCTCCTGCCCCATAGATCTGACCCTCATCAGCCCCACAGCAGCTCCTGCCCCATAGATCAGACCCACATCTGACCCACAGCAGCTCCTGCCCCAATAGATCTGACCCACTTCAGCCCCACAGCAGCTCCTGCCCCATAGATCTTACCCACATCTGCCCCACAGCATATCCTGCCCCATAGATCTGACCCACATGCGCCCTACAGCAGCTCCTGCCCAATAAATCTGACACACATATGCCCCACTGCAGCTCCTGCCTTACAGATCAGACCCTCATCAGCCTCACAACAGCTCCTCACCCATAGATCTACCCCACAGCATCTCCTGCTACATATATGTGACCCTCATCATCCCCACAGCATCTTCTGCCCCATAGATCTGACCCTCAGCAGCAACACAGCAGCACCTGCCCCACAGATATGACCCACATATACCCCACAGCAGCTCCTGCCCCATAGATCTTAACAACATCAGCTCCACAGCAGCACCTACCCCATAGATCTGACCCACATCTGCCCCAAAGCAGCTCCTGCCCATAGATCTGACCCACATCTGCCCCACAGCAGCTCCTGCCCCATAGATCTGACCCACATGTGCCTCACAGCAGCTCCTGCCCCATACATCTGACCCACTTGCGCCCCACAGCAGCTTCTGCCTTATAGATCAGACCATCATCAGCCTCACAACAGCTCCTGCCCCATAGATCTACTCCACAGCAGCTCCTTCCTCATAGATCTGACCCTCATCATCCCCACAGCAGCTCCTGCCCCATTGATCTGACTCACATCTGCCCCACAGCAGCTCCTGCCCCATAGATCTGACCCACATCTGCCCCGTAGCAGCTCCTGCCCCATATATCTGACCCATATCAGATCCACAGCAACGCCTGCCCCATAGATCTCAACCACATGAGCCCCACAGCAGCTCCTGTCCCACAGATCTGACCCACATAGGCCCCACAGCAGCTCCTGCCCCATAGATCTGTCCCTCAGCAGCAACACAGAAGCTCCTGCCCCACAGATCTGACCAACACCAGCACCACAGCAGCTCCTGCCCAATAGATCTGACCAACATCAGCTCCACAGCAGCACCTACCCCATAGATCTGACCCACATCAGCCCCACAGCAGCTCCTGCCACATAGATCTACCGACATGTGCCCCACAACAGCTCCTGCCCCAAAGATCTGATACCCATGTGCCCCACAACAGCTCCTGGCCCATAGATCTGACCAACATGTGCTCCACAGCAGCTCCTGTCTCATAGATCTTACCCACATCAGCCCCACAGCAGCTCCTGCCCCATAGATTAGACCCACATCTGCCCCACAGCAGCTCCTGCCTCATAGATCTGACCCACATCTGCCCCATAGCAGCTCCTGCCCAATTGATCTGACCCACATTATCCCCACAGCAGCTCCTGCCCCGTAGATCTGACCCACATCAGCCCCAAAGAAGCTCCTGCCCCATAGATCAGACCCACGTCAGCCACACAGCAGCTCCCGCCCCATAGATCTGACCCACATCGGACCCACAACAGCTCCTGCCCCATATATCAGACCCACATCTACCCCACTGCAGCTCCTGCCCCATATATCTTACCAACATCAGCGCCATAGCATCTCCTGCCCCATAGATCTGACACACATCACCCCCACAGCAGCTCCTGCCCCATAGATCTGACCCACGTCTTCCCCACAGCAGCTCCTGCCCCATAGATCTGACCCACATCTGCCCCGTAGCAGCTCCTGCCCCATATATCTGACCCATATCAGATCCACAGCAACGCCTGCCCCATAGATCTCAACCACATGAGCCCCACAGCAGCTCCTGTCCCACAGATCTGACCCACATAGGCCCCACAGCAGCTCCTGCCCCATAGATCTGACCCTCAGCAGCAACACAGCAGCTCCTCCCCACAGATCTGACCAACACCAGCACCACAGCAGCTCCTGCCCAATAGATCTGACCCACATCAGCCCCACAGCAGCTCCTGCCACATAGATCTACCGACATGTGCCCCACAACAGCTCCTGCCCCAAAGATCTGATACCCATGTGCCCCACAACAGCTCCTGCCCCATAGATCTGACCAACATGTGCTCCACAGCAGCTCCTGTCTCATAGATCTTACCCACATCAGCCCCACAGCAGCTCCTGCCCCATAGATCAGACCCACATCTGCCCCACAGCAGCTCCTGCCCCATAGATCTGACCCACATCTGCCCCATAGCAGCTCCTGCCCAATTGATCTGACCCACATTATCCCCACAGCAGCTCCTGCCCCGTAGATCTGACCCACATCAGCCCCAAAGAAGCTCCTGCCCCATAGATCAGACCCACGTCAGCCACACAGCAGCTCCCGCCACATAGATCTGACCCACATTGGACCCACAACAGCTCCTGCCCCATATATCAGACCCACGTCTACCCCACTGCAGCTCCTGCCCCATATATCTTACCAACATCAGCGCCATACCATCTCCTGCCCCATAGATCTGACACACATCACCCCCACAGCAGCTCCTGCCCCATAGATCTGACCCACGTCTTCCCCACAGCAGCTCCTGCCCCATAGATCGCAACCACATGAGCCACACAGCAGCTCCAGTCCCACAGGTCTGACCCACATAGGCCCCACAGCAGCTCCTGCCCCATAGATCTAACCAACATCAGCTCCACAGCAGCTCCTTCCCTATAGATCTGACCCACATAATACCCAGAGCAGCACCTGTTCCGTAGATCTGACACACATTATCCCCACAACTGCTCCTGCCCCAAAGATCTGATATACATGTGCCCCACAGGAGCTCCTTCCCCATAGATCTGACCCACATCAGTCCCACAGCATCTCCAGCCCAGTAGATCTGACCCACAGCGGCTCCTGCCCCATAGATCTGACCCACATGCACCCCACTGCAGCTCCTGCCTTAAAGATCAGTCCCTCATCAGCCTCAAAACAGCTCCTGCCCCATAGATCTACCCTACAGCATCTTCTGCCGCATAGATCTGACCCTCAGCAGCAACACAGCAGCACCTTCCCCACAGATATGACCCACATATACCCCACAGCAGCTCCTGCCCCATAGATCTTACCAACATCAGCTCCACAGCAGTACCTACCCCATAGATCTGACCCACATGTGCCCCACAGCAGCTCCTGCCCCATAGATCTGACCCACATCAGCCACACAGCAGCTCCTGCCCCATACATCTGACCCACATGTGCCTCACAGCAGCTCCTGCCCCATAGATCTGACCCACATCACCCACACAGCAGCTCCTGCCCCATAGATCTGACCCACATCTGCCCCATACCAGATCCTGCCCAATCGATCTGACCCACATTATCCCCACAGCAGCTCCTGCCCCATTGATCTGACCCACATCTGCCCCATAGCAGCTCCTGCCTTATATATCTGACCCATATCAGCACCACAGCAACGCCTGCCCCATAGATCTCAACCACATGAGCCCCACAGCAGCTCCTGTCCCACAGATCTGACCCACATCTACCCCACAGCAGCTCCTGCCCCATAGATCTGACCCTCAGCAGCAACACAGCAGCTCCCGCCCCACAGATCTGACCAACACCAGCCCCACAGCAGCTCCTGCCCCATACATCTGACCCACAGCAGCGCCTGCCCCATAGATCTGATCCACATCTACCCCACTGCATATCCTGCCCCATAGATCTGACCCACAGCAGCTCCTGCCCTAAAGATACGACCCACATCAGCCCCACAGCAGCTCCTGCCGCATAGATGAGACCGCCATCAGCCCGAAACCATCTTCTCCCACATAGATGTGATGAAAATCTGCCCCACAGCAGCTCCTGCCCCATTGTTCTGACCCACATCTGCCCCACAGCAGCTCCTGCACCATAGATCTGACCCACATCTGCCCCACAGCAGCTCCTGCCCCATAGATCTGACCCACATCTGCCCCACAGCAGCTCCTGCCCCATAGAACTGACCCACATCATTTCCACAGCAGCTCCTGCCCTATAGATCTGACCCACATGTGCCCCAGAGCAGCTCCTGACCAATAGATCTGACCCACATATGCCCCACAGAAGTTCCTGCCCCATAGATCTGACATACATCAGCCCCACAGCAGCTCCTGTCCCATAGATCTGACCCACATCAGCCCCACAGCAGCTCCTGCCCTATACATCGTACCCACATGTGCCCCACAGCAACTCCTGCCCCATAGATCTGACCCACAGCATCACCTGCCCCATAGATCTGACCCACATCTGCACCACAGCAGCTCCTAGCCCATCAAGATGACCCATATCTACCCCACAGCAGCTCCTGCCACATACATCTGACCAACATCAGCCCCACAGCAGCTACTGCCCCATAGATCTGTCCCAAATCATCAGCCACCCAGCAGCTCCTGCCCCATAGATCTGACCCTCATCAGCCACACAGCAGCTCCTGCCCCATAGAACTGACCCACATCAGCCCCACAGAAGCTCCTGCCCCATAGGTCTGATCCACATGTGCCCCACAGCAGCTCCTGCCTCATAGATCTGACCCACATCAGCCCCACAGCAGCTCCTGCCCAATAGATCAGATCCACATCTCCCCCACAGCAGTTCCTGCCCCATAGATCTGACCCATATCTACCCGACAGCAGATCGTGTCCCATAGATCTGGCCCACATCAGCCCTATAGAAGTTCCTGCCCCATAGATCTGATCCACATGTGCCCCACAGCAGCTCCTGCCTCATATATCTGTACCCCAGCAGGCAAACATCAGCTCCTGCCCCATAGATCTAGCCCACATTGTCCCACCGCATCTCCTACCATATAGTTCTGACCCACATCATCTCCACAGTAGCTCCTGCCCCATAGATCTGCCCCACAGCAGCTCCTGCCACATAGATCTGACCCACATATGCCCCAGAGCAGCTCCTGCCCCATAGATCTAACCCACATGTGCCCCACACAGCTCCTGCCACATAGATCTGACGCACATGTGACCCACAGCATCTCCTGCCCCATACATCTGAACCACATCTTCATCAGAGCATCTCCTGCCCCATAGATCTGACCCCCTTGTGCCCCACAACAGCTCCTACCCCATATATCTGATACACATGTGCCCCATAGCAGATCCTGCCTCATATATCTGAACCTCAGCAGGCAAACATCAGCTCCTGCCCCATATACCTGAGCCAAATCTGCCCCACAGCAGCTCCTGCCCCATAGATCTGACCCACATCAGCCCCACAGCAGCTCCTGCCCTATACATCGTACCCACATGTGCCCCACAGCAACTCCTGCCCCATAGATCTGACCCACAGCATCACCTGCCCCATAGATCTGACCCACATCTGCACCACAGCAGCTCCTAGCCCATCAAGATGACCCATATCTACCCCACAGCAGCTCCTGCAACATACATCTGACCAACATCAGCCCCACAGCAGCTACTGCCCCATAGATCTGACCCAAATCATCAGCCACACAGCAGCTCCTGCCCCATAGATCTGACCCTCATCAGCCACACAGCAGCTCCTGCCCCATAGATCTGACCCACATCTGCCCCACAGCAGCTCCTGCCCCATAGAACTGACCCACATCAGCCCCACAGCAGCTCCTGCCCCATATATCTGACCAACATATGATCCAGAGCAGCTCCTGCCCCATAGATCAGACCCACATCTGCCCCACAGCAGCTACTGCCCATAGATCTGACCCACATATGCCGCAGAACAGCTCCTGCCACATAGATCTGACCCACATCAGCCCCACAGCAGCTCCTGTCCCATAGATCCGACCCACATCAGCCCCACAGCAGCTCCTGCCCTATACATCGTACCCACATGTGCTCCACAGCAACTCCTGGCCCATCAAGATGACCCATATCTACCCCACAGCAGCTCCTGCCACATACATCTGACCAACATCAGCCCCACAGCAGCTACTGCCCCATAGATCTGACCCAAATCATCAGCCACACAGCAGCTACTGCCCCAAGGATCTGACCCACATCATCTCCACAGTAGCTCCTGCCCCATAGATCTGCCCCACAGCAGCTCCTGCCACATAGATCTGACCCACATATGCCCCAGAGCAGCTTCTGCCCCATAGATCTAACCCACATGTGCGCCACACAGCTCCTGCCTCATAGATCTGACGCACATGTGACCCACAGCATCTCCTTCCCCATACATCTGAAGCACATCTTCATCAGAGCATCTCCTGCCCCATAGATCTGACCCCCTTGTGCCCCACAACAGCTCCTACTCCATATATCTGATACACATATGCCCCATAGCAGCTCCTGCCTCATATATCTGAACCTCAGCAGGCAAACATCAGCTCCTGCCCCATATACCTGAGCCAAATCTGCCCCACAGCAGCTCCTGCCCCATAGATCTGACACATATCAGTCCCACAGCAGCTATTGCCACATAGATCTGACCCACAGCAACTCCTGTCCCAAAGATATGACCCACATCTACCCCACAGAAGCTCCTGCCCCATAGATCTGACCCACATATGCCCCAGAGCAGCTCCTGCCCAATAGAAGTCACCCCCATCAGCCCCACAGCATCTTCTGCCCCATAGATCTGACCACCATCTTCACCACAGCAGCCTTCTGCCCCATAGATCTGACCCACATGTTCCCCACAGCAGCTCCTGCCCCATTGACCTGACACACATGAGCCCCATAGCAGCACCTGCACCATAGATCTGACCCACCTCTACCCCACAGCAGATCCTGCCCCATAGATCTGGCCCACATCAGCCCCATAGAAGCTCCTGCCCCATAGATCTGATCCACATGTGCCCCACAGCAGATCCTGCCCCATAGATATGACCCACAGCATCACCTGCCCCATAGATCTGACCCACAGCATCTCCAGCCCCATAGATCTGACCCACATCTGCCCCACAGCAGCTACTGCCCCATAGATCTGACCCACATCTGCACCACAGCAGCTCCTGGCCCATCAAGATGACCCATATCAGCCCCACAGCAGCTCCTGCCCCATAGATCTTACCAACATCAGCCCCACAGCAGCTACTGCCCCATAGATCTGACCCAAATCATCAGCCACACAGCAGCTCCTGCCCCATAGATCTGACCATCATCAGCCACACAGCAGCTCCTGCCCAATAGAACTGACCCATATCAGCCCCACAGCAACTCTTACCCCATAGATCAGACCCACATCTGCCCCATAGCAGCTCCTGCCCCATAGATCTGACCCAAATCATCCCCACAGCAGCTCCTGCCCCATATATCTGACCCACTTGTGATCCAGAGCAGCTCCTGCCCCATAGATCAGACCCACATCTGCCCCACAGCAGCTACTGCCCATAGATCTGACCCACATCTGCCCCACTTCAGCTCCTGCCCTATTGATCTGACCCACATCTGCCCCACAGCAGCTCCTGCCCCATAGATCTGACGCACATGTGACCCACAGCATCTCCTGCCCCATAGAAATGTCCCACATCAGCCCCATAGAAGCTCCTGCCCCATAGATCTGACCCACATCAGCCCCACAGAAGCTCCTGCCCCATAGGTCTGATCCACATGTGCCCCACAGCAGCTCCTGCCTCATAGATCTGACCCACATCAGCCCCACAGCAGCTCCTGCCCAATAGATCAGATCCACATCTCCCCCACAGCAGTTCCTGCCCCATAGATCTGACCCATATCTACCCGACAGCAGATCCTGCCCCATATATCTGGCCCACATCAGCCCTATAGAAGCTCCTGCCCCATAGATCTGATCCACATGTGCCCCACAGCAGCTCCTGCCTCATATATCTGTACCCCAGCAGGCAAACATCAGCTCCTGCCCCATAGATCTAGCCCACATTGTCCCACCGCATCTCCTACCATATAGTTCTGATCCACATCTGCACCACAGCAGCTCCTGCCCCATAGATCTGCCCCACAGCAGCTCCTGCCACATAGATCTGACCCACATATGCCCCAGAGCAGCTCCTGCCCCATAGATCTAACCCACATGTGCCCCACACAGCTCCTGCCACATAGATCTGACGCACATGTGACCCACAGCATCTCCTGCCCCATACATCTGAACCACATCTTCATCAGAGCATCTCCTGCCCCATAGATCTGACCCCCTTGTGCCCCACAACAGCTCCTACCCCATATATCTGATACACATGTGCCCCATAGCAGCTCCTGCCTCATATATCTGAACCTCAGCAGGCAAACATCAGCTCCTGCCCCATATACCTGAGCCAAATCTGCCCCACAGCAGCGCCTGCCCCATAGATCTGACCCACATCTACCCCACAGCAGCTTCTGCCCCATAGATCTGACCCACCTCTACCCCACAGCAGATCCTTCCCAATAGATCTGACCCACATCTGCCTCACAGCAGCTCCTGCCCTATAGAACTTACCGCAATCAGCCCCACAGCAGCTCCTGCCCCATATACCTGACCCACATCAGCCCCATAGAAGCTCCTGCCCCATAGATCTGACCCACATCTTCCCCACAGCAGCACCTGCCCCACAGACCTGAACCACATGTGCCCCAGAGCAGCTCCTGCTCCGTAGATCTGACCCACATCAGCCCCACAGCAGCTCCTGCCCAATAGATCAGACCCACCTCTGCCCCACAGCAGCTTCTGCCCCATTGATCTGACCCACCTCTACCCCACAGCAGATCCTTTCCAATAAATCTGACCCACATCTGCCTCACAGCAGCTCCTGCCCTATTGATCATAGCGCAATCATCCCCGTAGCAGCTCCTGCCCCATATATCTCACCCATATATGCCCCATAGCAGCTCCTGCCCCATAGATCTGAGCCACAACATCCCCACAGCAGCACCTGCCCCATAGATCTGACCCACATCTACCCCACAGCAACTCCTGCCCCGTATATCTGATCCACATGTGCCCCACAGCAGCTCCTGCCCCATAGATCTGACACACATATGCCCCAGAGCACCTCCTGCCCAATAGATCTGACCACAATCAGCCCTACAGCACCTGCTGCCCCATAGATCGGAGCCGCATCAGCTCCACAGCAGCTCCTGCCACATAGATCTGACCCACATTGTCTCACATCATCTCCTACCACATAGTTCTGACCCACATCATCTCCACAGTTGCTCCTGCCCCATAGATCTGACCCACAGCAGCTACTGCCCCATAGATCTGACTCTCATCTGCACCAAAGCTGCTCCTGCTCCGTAGATCTGACCCATATCAGCCCCACATGAGCTTCTGCCCCATACATCTGAACCACATCAGCCACACAGCAGCTCCTGCCCCATAGATCTGATGCACATCTGCCCCACAGCAGCTCCTGCCCCATAGATCTGACCCACATATGCCGCAGAGCAGCTCCTGCCCCATAGATCTGACGCCAATCAGCCCCACAGCAGCTCCTGCCCCATAGATCTGACCTACATCTGTCCCACTGCAGCTCCTGCCCCATAGATCTGACCCACATGTGCACCACAACAGCTCCTGCCCCATATATCTGACACACATGTGCCCCACAGCAGCTCCTGCCCCATAGATCTGACCAACATCAGCCCCAAAGCAGCTCCTCCTCCGTAGATCTGACCCACAAGAGCTCCTGCCCCATAGATCTTACCCCAATTAGCCCCACAGATGCAACTGCCCCATAGATCTGACCCACATTGTCCCACATCATCTCCTACCACATAGTTCTGACCCTCATCATCTCCACAGCTGCTCCTGCTCCATAGATCTGACCCATATCATCCCCACAGCATCTCCTGCCCCATAGATCTGATGCACATCTGCCCCACAGTAGCTCCTGCCCCATAGATCTGACAGGTCTCCCTGGCCATTACACACATGCAAAACACGTATGGCGTGTAGTATTCAATAAAAGTTCATGTTTGTCTCTGATAGATGGACGTGATGATCTTAGTGGCGATTTAACACGCCATGGACTTTGAGTGTCCTCTGTTTTCACGCACGTCAAGTTCTTTTGTGATTAGTAATTTCTGTCTTTTGTCGCATCCATTTCATTTGTCAAAAGAGTTATTAATCCCATCGGTTCTTCCAGTGGTTATCTTTGATGTCTATGGCGCTCCTTGTGTCATTAGCCCCGTTCTCTCATGAAATTCTTTCATTCCTACGAGCCAACTTCTAATGTTTTGCATGCCATCTGACACTCCAGTTCTTCAGGCATTGTTGCCTGTAGGTAATATGAGAAGTAGTGGTTGATGGTTGTTGAATTGTTTCATTTTTGAATGAATTCTGATGGCAAACAAGCAGCGTTCCCTTTGATGAGACTGTACACCAGGCTGTGACAGCTTGTGTTGTGATGTGAGGTGGAATTAGATGGAAGAACATTAGCAGGGGGAAGATTGAGTGAGGGACTGAGTGAGTGAGTGTTGGAGCTCAGTATGCTTCATAGGGAGCATGGGAATGACGGTGGAGTTCTTTATTCCGTAGTGAGGCTGGAGAACTTTCTGTTCACCAGATGTGCAGTAAACCAAGGGTACGTACTACCGTGTTTAAGAACCAGCTGTGTTGTCTTAGGAACGTGGTGTGGATAGGCACGGAAAGATTTTTGTCTGGTTTTGTCTTCTGTAGAGACATTTCAAATGCCTGCAAAGAAGGAAGTGTATAGGTCCCTACTTAAGAGCGGTTCTACAGGGATGGGCTGCGGATCTGGAGTGGTAGAAGCGAATGGTCCACTCGTAATGGGAAGAAGTGTGTTGTTATCCCCTGTGCTGGGTAGCCCAGCTGCGGTCCCAGCGCTCCAGCTGTGACCTCCTCAGGGCTGAGCAGAGGGCGGGATAACCGCCCTTCACCCACGGGTGGCACCTGGCCTCACGCAGCCCAGGACAGCGTTCGGCAAGGCAGCCCGGGTGGGTTCCTTGCAGGTTCAGCCTGGTGTCCAGCAGGACTGGTGGTTCTGCTCCAGCTGGCTGACCCCAGCTGTAGCACGGCCTGTGGATGTTGGTCCCCAGGAGCAGAGATTTGCCATTGCCCTCTCTGAAGCCTGTGGGGTTCGTGTCTGGAATGTAACAGTGGCAGCAGTTGCACGGCAGTAGGAAAAAGGGGAGAGAGCGTCAAGGATGGGGAAGCGTCAACAGCTGTGCTGTTATCAATACCAACACTCAATACCAACACTTTGTTTTTCAGTTTTTTTCAATGTTAATTTATTGTTTGCAGTCTTTCTGTTTTCTATTTGAGGTTGAATTGGACGGTGATGACAAGGGTCCGTTGGGGCCAGTGTGTGTCCCGGGTGCTGCCTGGCCCCAGCCTCCTCAGCTGCCCCATGGGCTCTTCTATTGCTGCCGGCGGGGTGGCCTCTTCTTTGATGGTGCTGAGGCCTGTGAGTCGCCGGCCTTCCTCTTCGGGGCTCGCCGGGTCCCCTCAGGTGGGCTGGTGCCGGAGGGCCCTGCCACAGGCTCTCCTGGCTCCTCCTGAGGCGCTGCCTGCTCTGTGGCGACAGTTGCAGGGTTGCCGTGTGGGCGGCTGGGATGCCCACGAACCTCTTGTGTTGCCCTGCCCAGCATTTCGTCCCTGTTGGAGCTGGCAGGGCTGCTGGAGGGTGCTGAGCCAGGGACAGGTGGCTCCTCTGGTGTGGCAGCTCTGGGCTCTGCTGCTGTGGCCTCCTGTGCCCCAGGAGCAGGGGGGATGTTGAGGCCCAGGAAGCGGCCTGCCACCCAGCTGCACCTCCGCACCGCAAAGGCGATGAAGTGCCTCACAAAGGTCACCGTGTGGCCGTGCAGGTCAGGATCCAGCATTTCTATCAGGATCCCCTCTGCCAAGCCTATGAGGAGCAGGGCCCAGATGACACTGTCAACCAGGATATTTGCCTGTGGCCCCTCGGTGCCCAGGATGCGGTGCAGGTTCTGGCGCAGCCAGAACCGCAGGGGCCGCAGCAGGGCCGGCTGCTCCCTGAAGAGGGAAGCCCAGGTGGCAGGGGAGAGGCCGCCCAGAGGATGCGTGGGCACTGCAGGCCATGGCCGGGCTGCGTGGTGGAGTGCGGGTCTCCGTGTAGCAACGGATGCCTGTGCAGCTGGTCTGACCTCCACCTCCTTGTAGTTGTCGTCCGCTTGCACGGAGTGAATGATGGTCTTCACATCCCGTTTGCACAGCGGACACTGGGGCCTGGTGCTTGTCCACCGCTGGATGCAGCGGAAGCAGAACTGGTGGCAGCAAGGCATGGCGTATGCTGCGCTGTCCCAGTTCTCCAGGCACACGGGGCAGCGGGTCTCAAACTCTGCCTCCATCCTTCCACCAGTTGCGGTGGGCCAGTGGGAGCGGGAGATGGTAACGTGCTCCCCAGCACTAACGCTGCAGCAGCAGCAGCAGGTGACACGCTGGAAGAGGACAAGAGACATTAGTCAGACTCCGGCCTGGGAAGGGTCCCTCAAGTTGTGCCCCCCCGCTGCCAGTCTCTGTGCCGCCTACCTGTGCTGCTGCACACGCTTTTTTCTCTAGGATGTCCCGTCTGCCTGCTCCCGGCAGGCTCGGGGAAAGAACAAATGGCTCTGAGAAGGCCGCTGGGAGCTGTGCTAACAGCACCCAGAGCACTTTCCAGCACCAAAGCTCGCCCTGTCCACACTTCAGTCCTCGCACAAACGCTCGGTCGGAGGCCAGGCACGAACTGCTGGGCTGAGCTGCTGCGCCCGCGTCAAAGCCGGCGCGGCCTATGGGGTCACAATCCGTTGTTGCCTGGTGATGTCTCCAACCATGGCTTGGCCAAGCTGCTGGGCGTCACCTTCGCTTGACCTTCGCTTGGGTACATCACTGCCCGTCTCACAGCGATGCCGCAGTCCACTGCTGGCTCATCACAGTGAGCCGTCCTCACCCGCAGCACGTGCTCCAGCCCCAGCTCAAGTTTCTGGGCTTTTCCCAGTGCCGCTACCCTCTCCCTTCCCCACATCTCATGTGCTTGGCATGGGTGTTTCCTACCAGAGTGGGGCCTCAGCCATGTGATCCCACGATCCCCCTCAGGTCTCCCTGGCCATTACACACATGCAAAACACGTATGGCGTGTAGTATTCAATAAAAGTTCATGTTTGTCTCTGATAGATGGACGTGATGATCTTAGTGGGATTTAACACGTCATGGACTTTGAGTGTCCTCTGTTTTCACGCACGTCAAGTTCTTTTGTGATTAGTACTTTCTGTCTTTTGTCGCATCCATTTCATTTGTCAAAAGAATTATTAATCCCTCTGAGCAATCTAAGTGTTGCATGGATATGCTATTTGAATTTTTTGGGTGCAATCATTATATTCCTTGTAGAAGGACCATGTATTGAAAAATTTAACTTGAAAGCCGTTTTTGCAATTACTGTTAATATACACTGTACCAAGTTCTGATTAGATTTAAATGGAACCAATAGTATATGTGGATATTATTTATGAATACTTTAGATATCACATCAATTGACGCTGTGAAGTAGAGCTCATGTATTTGTTGCCCAAGGCATGCATTTGCTGGGTAGTGTTAATATCCATCTTGTACTCCTGAAGAGCTCACTGTTTACAAATGGCACCTGTTCTACTGCTCTTCTGATGGTCTAGAAATGGAATTCAGCTAACTGTAAAGACTGCAAGTACTGCAGTGTTGCAAGGATCGAGTTGCAATGCTTTAATGTAGTAGGTGCCTTCTCTCTGACAGCCTTAAAGTATTTTCTTGTATGTATGTGTCATCTTCTTTCCTGAGAGTTTAAGCTCTAGGGTACAATGTTTTGGAGGTCTTGATGCTCTTTGATACAGATTTGAGAGGGTTTTTGACATTTATTGTTTCTGAAATGGTTTGATCTTGTCTTAGAGAGTCGAATGCCACAAATAGTTAAATACTATCTCCTGTTGCTGAATCATTACAACATTTATGGCATCCTGCTGGTTTTTTATTTGTTTTTTTAATTTCCTGATTGATCTATACATTATTGCTGCATCTGAGCTCACAGATGAGTTAACAGGTGATGAGAACTCTAATGCCGGGCAGGGCATGACTGCTCTTCATCTTGTGTAACAAAACAGGGGCTGCTACTGTGACCAGATTTTTAAAGGATGATCCTTGATTTCACATGGTAGATGTTCTTTACCTGCTCTGTACTCATTTTACAAATCATTTCATGCTGTAACAGTAAACAAATGGTGAATTCTTCATCAGATACGTCTGCTACTGTAAGGTCTTTGTCTGATTTCAAAGTTAAAGTCAGGAGTCAAACTAAAAGAAGAAAAAACTAGTTTGATAAGGACGTATAGAAATTCTGCCTTTCTGTAACACAGCTTTGTTGGAAGTAACCGCGGGAGACAAGTCTCATGCTATCATGGTCAACAAGTCTCGTTTAGTAGGTGTTACAGCATCTCATTTATACAATCAGTAATAAGTTCATGCATATTGCAAAAGTAAAGCTCAGGATTGGTGGGTTACACATTACTTCATCTGACCTTTGTGGTTAGTCTTATGGATACTTTTTCTTTGCAGCTCTGTCTACACCTTGCTACACATCTTGCTTTTCCCTCAGGCCGTCCTTGCCTCTAGATACATATTTCGTCTTTAGCTACATACCCTGTCTTTTCACATCCTGATTTCTCCATAGCTGCTTAGCCCGTGATCGGCCCTAGGATAGACCGTCTTTGTCTTTAATCACGTTCATTCTTTTACAATTTAACTAGTGGAATCTCTTCATGTCCTTTCTCATGAAGCCATTCCGCATAAACATTCTCCACATAGATCTGACCCACATCAGACGCACAGCAGCTCCCGCCCCATAGATCTGACCCACATCAGCCCCAAAGAAGCTCCTGCCCCATAGATCAGACCCACATCAGCCAAACAGCAGCTCCTGTCCCATAGATCGGACCCACATCACCCCCACAGCAGCTCCAGCCCCATAGATCTAGCCCCATCAGACCCACAGCAGCTCCAGTCCCATAGATCTGACCCACATCTACACCACAGCAGCTCCTGCCCCATAGATCTGACCAAAATGTGCCCCAGAGCAGCTCCTGTCCAAGAGATCTGCCCCACAGCAGCTCCTGCCACATAGATCTGACCAACATGTGCCCCACAGCAGCTCCTACACCATAGATCTGACCCACATTAGCCCCACAGCATCATCTGCCCCATAGATCTGACGCCCATTAGCCCCACAGCATCTTCTGCCCCATCGATCTGACCCACATCTGCCCCACAGAGCCTTCTGCCCTAAAAATCTGACCCACATCTGCCCCACACCAGCTCCTGTCTCATAGATCAGAACAACATCAGCACCACAGCAGCTCCTGCCCCATAGATCTGACCCACATCTGCACCACAGCAGCTCCTGGCCCATCAAGATGACCCATATCTACCCCACAGCAGCTCCTGCCCCATAGATCTGACCCACATCAGCCACACAGCAGCTCCTACCCCATACATCTGACCCACATGTGCCCCACAGCAGCTCCTGCCCCATACATCTGACCCAAATGCGCCCCACAAAAGCTCCTGCCTTATAGATCAGACCATCATCAGCCTCACAACAGCTCCTGCCCCAGAGATCTGACCCTCATCATCCCCACAGCAGCTCCTGCCCCATAGATCTGATGCCCATCAACCTCACAGCATCTTCTGCCCCATCGATCTGACCCACATCTGCCCCACAGAGCCTTCTGCCCTAAAAATCTGACCCACATCTGCCACAGAACAGCTCCTGCCCCATAGATCTGATCCCAATCAGCCTCACAACAGCTCCTGCCCCAGAGATCTGATCCCAATCAGCCTCACAACAGCTCCTGCCCCAGAGATCTGACCCTCATCATCCCCATAGCAGCTCCTGCCCCATAGATCTGATGCCCATCAACCCCACAGCATCTTCTGCCCCATCGATCTGACCCACATCTGCCCCACAGAGCCTTCTGCCCTAAAAATCTGACCCACATCAGCCACAGAACAGCTCCTGCCCCATAGATCTGATCCCAATCAGCACCACAGCAGCTCCTGCCCCATAGATCTGACCCTCATCAGCCCCACAGCAGCTCCTGCCCCATAGATCAGACCCACATCTGCCCCACAGCAGCTCCTGCCCCAATAGATCTGACCCACTTCAGCCCCACAGCATCTTCTGCCCCATAGATCTGACGCCCATCAACCCCACAGCATCTTCTGCCCCATCGATCTGACCCACATCTGCCCCACAGAGCCTTCTGCCCTAAAAATCTGACCCACATCAGCCACAGAACAGCTCCTGCCCCATAGATCTGATCCCAATCAGCACCACAGCAGCTCCTGCCCCATAGATCTGACCCTCATCAGCCCCACAGCAGCTCCTGCCCCATAGATCAGACCCACATCTGCCCCACAGCAGCTCCTGCCCCAATAGATCTGACCCACTTCAGCCCCACAGCAGCTCCTGCCCCATAGATCTTACCCACATCTCCCCACAGCATCTCCTGCCCCATAGATCTGACCCACATGCGCCCTACAGCAGCTCCTGCCCAAAAAATCTGACACACATATGCCCCACTGCAGATCCTGCCTTACAGATCAGACCCTCATCAGCCTCACAACAGCTCCTGCCCCATAGATCTACCCCACAGCATCTCCTGCTACATATATGTGACCCTCATCATCCCCACAGCATCTTCTGCCCCATAGATCTGACCCTCAGCAGCAACACAGCAGCACCTGCCCCATAGATCAGACCCACATCTGCCCCACAGCAGCTCCAGCCCCATAGATCTAGCCCCATCTGACCCACAGCAGCTCCAGTCCCAAAGATCTGACCCACATCTACACCACAGCAGCTCCTGCCCCATAGATCTGACCAAAATGTGCCCCAGAGCAGCTCCTGTCCAAGAGATCTGCCCCAGAGCAGCTCCTGCCCTATAGATCTGACCCACATGTGCCCCACAGCAGCTCCTACACCATAGATCTGACCCACATTAGCCCCACAGCATCTTCTGCCCCATAGATCTGACGCCCATTAGCCCCACAGCATCTTCTGCCCCATCGATCTGACCCACATCTGCCCCACAGAGCCTTCTGCCCTAAAAATCTGACCCACATCTGCCCCACACCAGCTCCTGTCTCATAGATCAGAACAACATCAGCACCACAGCAGCTCCTGCCCCATAGATCTGACCCACATCAGCCACACAGCAGCTCCTACCCCATACATCTGACCCACATGTGCCCCACAGCAGCTCCTGCCCCATACATCTGACCCAAATGCGCCCCACAAAAGCTCCTGCCTTATAGATCAGACCATCATCAGCCTCACAACAGCTCCTGCCCCAGAGATCTGACCCTCATCATCCCCACAGCAGCTCCTGCCCCATAGATCTGACCCACATCAACCCCACAGCATCTTCTGCCCCATCGATCTGACCCACATCTGCCCCACAGAGCCTTCTGCCCTAAAAATCTGACCCACATCAGCCACAGAACAGCTCCTGCCCCATAGATCTGATCCCAATCAGCACCACAGCAGCTCCTGCCCCATAGATCTGACCCTCATCAGCCCCACAGCAGCTCCTGCCCCATAGATCAGACCCACATCTGCCCCACAGCAGCTCCTGCCCCAATAGATCTGACCCACTTCAGCCCCACAGCAGCTCCTGCCCCATAGATCTTACCCACATCTGCCCCACAGCATCTCCTGCCCCATAGATCTGACCCACATGCGCCCTACAGCAGCTCCTGCCCAATAAATCTGACACACATATGCCCCACTGCAGCTCCTGCCTTACAGATCAGACCCTCATCAGCCTCACAACAGCTCCTGCCCCATAGATCTACCCCACAGCATCTCCTGCTACATAGATGTGACCCTCATCATCCCCACAGCATCTTCTGCCACATAGATCTGACCCTCAGCAGCAACACAGCAGCACCTGCCCCACAGATATGACCCACATATACCCCACAGCAGCTCCTGCCCCATAGATCTTAACAACATCAGCTCCACAGCAGCACCTACCCCATAGATCTGACCCAAATCTGCCCCAAAGCAGCTCCTGCCCATAGATCTGACCCACATCTGACCCACAGCAGCTCCTGCCCCATAGATCTGACCCGCATCAGCCACACAGCAGCTCCTGCCCCATACATCTGACCCACTTGCACACCACAGCAGCTTCTGCCTTATAGATCAGACCATCATCAGCCTCACAACAGCTCCTGCCCCATAGATCTACTCCACAGCAGCTCCTGCCCCATAGATCTTACCCTCATCATCCCCACAGCAGCTCCTGCCCCATTTATCTGACTCACATCTGCCCCACTGCAGCTCCTGCCCCATAGATCTGACCCACATCTGCCCCGTAGCAGCTCCTGCCCCATATATCTGACCCATATCAGATCCACAGCAACGCCTGCCCCATAGATCTCAACCACATGAGCCCCACAGCAGCTCCTGTCCCACAGATCTGACCCACATAGGCCGCACAGCAGCTCCTGCCCCATAGATCTGACCCTCAGCAGCAACACAGCAGCTCCTGCCCCACAGATCTGACCAACACCAGCACCACAGCAGCTCCTGCCCCATAGATCTGACCAACATCAGCTCCACAGCAGCACCTACCCCATAGATCTGACCCACATCAGCCCCACAGCAGCTCCTGCCACATAGATCTACCGACATGTGCCCCACAACAGCTCCTGCCCCAAAGATCTGATACCCATGTGCCCCACAACAGCTCCTGCCCCATAGATCTGACCCACATGTACCCCACAGCAGCTCCTGTCTCGTAGATCTTACCCACATCAGCACCACAGCAGCTCCTGCCCAATAGATCTGACCCTCATCAGCCACAGAACAGCTCCTGCCCCATAGATCTGACCCACATCAGCCCCACAGCATCTCCTGCCCCATAGATCCGACCCACATCTGCCCCTTAGGAGCACCATCCCCATAGCTCTGACCAACAGCTTCTCCTGCCACATAGATCTGACCCACATCTGCCCCAGAACAGCTCCCGCCCCATAGATCTGACCCACATCAGCCCCAAAGAAGCTCCTGCCCCATAGATCAGACCCACATCAGCCACACAGCAGCTCCTGACCCATAGATCTGATCCCAATCAGCCCCACAGCAGCTCCTGCCCCATAGATCAGATTCACATCTGCCCCATAGCAGCTCCTGCCCCATAGATCTGACCCACATCTGCCCCATAGCAGCTCCTGCCCAATTGATCTGACCCACATTATCCCCACAGCAGCTCCTGCCCCATAGATCTGACCCACATCAGCCCCAAAGAAGCTCCTGCCCCATTGATCAGACCCACGTCAGCCACACAGCAGCTCCCACCCCATAGATCTGACCCACATCTACACCACTGCAGCTCCTGCCCCATATATCTTACCAACATCAGCGCCATAGCATCTCCTGCCCCATAGATCTGACACACATCACCCCCACAGCAGCTCCTGCCCCATAGATCTGACCCACGTCTTCCCCACAGCAGCTCCTGCCCCATAGATCTCAACCACATGAGCCACACAGCAGCTCCTGTCCCACAGATCTGACCCACATAGGCCCCACAGCAGCTCCTGCCCTACAGATCTAACCAACATCAGCTCCACAGCAGCTCCTTCCCTATAGATCTGACCCACATAAGACCCAGAGCAGCACCTGTTCCGTAGATCTGACACACATCATCCCCACAACTGCTCCTGCCCCAAAGATCTGATATACATGTGCCCCACAGGAGCTCCTGCCCCATAGATCTGACCCACATCAGCCCCACAGCAGCTCCAGCCCAGTAGATCTGACCCACAGCGGCTCCTGCCCCATAGATCTGACCCACATGCACCCCACTGCAGCTCCTGCCTTAAAGATCAGTCCCTCATCAGCCTCACAACAGCTCCTGCCCCATAGATCTACCCCAAAGCATCTTCTGCCCCATAGATCTGACCCTCAGCAGCAACACAGCAGCACCTGGCCCACAGATAAGACCCACATATACCCCACAGCAGCTCCTGCCCCATAGATCTTACCAACATCAGCCCCACAGCAGTACCTACCCCATAGATCTGACCCACATCTTCCCCATACCAGATCCTGCCCAATCGATCTGACCCACATTATCCCCACAGCAGCTCCTGCCCCATTGATCTGACCCACATCTGCCCCATAGCAGCTCCTGCCACATATATCTGACCCATATCAGCACCACAGCAACGCCTGCCCCAATGATCTCAACCACATGAGCCCCACAGCAGCTCCTGTCCCACAGATCTGACCCACATAGGCCCCACAGCAGCTCCTGCCCCATAGATCTGACTCTCAGCAGCAACACAGCAGCTCCCGCCCAACAGATCTGACCAACACCAGCCCAACAGCAGCTCCTGCCCCATACATCTGACCCACAGCAGCTCCTGCCCCATTGATCTGACTCACATCTGCCCCACTGCAGCTCCTGCCCCAAAGATCTGACCTACATCTGCCCCATATCAGCTCCTGCCCCATATATCTGACCTATATCAGCCAGACAGCAGCTCCTGACCCATAGATCTGACCCACATCGGACCCACAACAGCTCCCGCCCCATAGATCTGACCCACATCGGACCCACAACAGCTCCCGCCCCATAGATCAGACCCACATCTACCCCACTGCAGCTCCTGCCCCATATATCTTACCAACATCAGCGCCATAGCATCTCCTGCCCCATAGATCTGACCCTCATCTGCCGCACAGCAGGTCCTGCCCCATATATCTGACTCACATCTGCCCCACAGCAGCTCCTGCCCCATAAATCTGACCCACATCTACCCCAAAGCAGATCCTGCCCCATTGATCTGACACACAGCACCTCCACAGCAGCTCCTGACCCATAGATCTGACCCACATAGGCCCCACAGCAGCTCCTGCCCCATAGATCTGACCCACATGTGCCTCACAGCAGCTCCTGCCCCATACATCTGACCCACATCACCCACACAGCAGCTCCTGCCCCATAGATCTGACCCACATCTTCCCCATACCAGATCCTGCCCCATAGATCTGACCCACATTATCCCCACAGCAGCTCCTGCCCCATTGATCTGACCCACATCTGCCCCATAGCAGCTCCTGCCCCATATATCTGACCCATATCAGCACCACAGCAACGCCTGCCCCAAAGATCTCAACCACATGAGCCCCACAGCAGCTCCTGTCCCACAGATCTGACCCACATAGGCCCCACAGCAGCTCCTGCCCCACAGATCTGACCCTCAGCAGCAACACAGCAGCTCCCGCCCCACAGATCCGACCAACACCAGCCCCACAGCAGCTCCTGCCCCATACATCTGACCCACAGCAGCTCCTGCCCCATTGATCTGACTCACATCTGCCCCACTGCAGCTCCTGCCCC
This sequence comes from Coturnix japonica, assembly GCF_054131305.1. Classification (NCBI taxonomy): domain Eukaryota; kingdom Metazoa; phylum Chordata; class Aves; order Galliformes; family Phasianidae; genus Coturnix; species Coturnix japonica. The sequence continues at coordinate 2,357,682 of NW_028188945.1, forward strand.
ACAGATCTGACCTACATCTACCCCAAAGCAGCTCCTGCCCCATAGATCTGACACACAGCACCTCCACAGCAGCTCCTGACCCATAGATCTGACCCACATAGGCCCCACAGCAGCTCCTGCCCCATAGATCTAACCAACATCAGCTCCACAGCAGCTCCTTCCCTATAGATCTGACCCACATAAACCCACAGCAGCACCTGTTCCGTAGATCTGACAAACATCATCCCCACAACTGCTCCTGCCCCAAAGATCTGATATACATGTGCCCCACAAAAGCTCCTGCCCCATAGATCTGACCCACATCTGCCCCACAGCAGCTCCTGCCCCATAGATCTGACCAACATGTGCCCCAGAGCAGATACTGCCCGATAGATCTGACCCACAACTACCCCACAGCAGCTCCTGCCCAATAGATCTGACCCACATCTGCACTACAGTAGCTCCTGCCGCATACATCTGACCCACATTATCCCCACAGCAGCTCCTGCCCCATACATCTGACCCACATATACCCCACAGCAGCTCCTGCCCCATAGATCTGACCCACATCTGCCCCAAAGCAGCTCCGGCCCCATAGATCTGACCCACATTAGCCACACAGCAGCTCCTGCCCCATACATCTGACCCACATGTGCCCCACAGCAGCTCCTGCCCCATACATCTGGTTCACATATGCCCCACAGCTACTCCTGCCCCATAGATCTGACCAACATCTACCCCACAGCAGCTCCTGCCCCATAGATCTCACTCACATGTGCCCCAGAGCAGATCCTGCCCCATAGATCTGACCCACAACTACCCCACAGCAGCTCCTGCCCCAGAGATGTGACCCAAATCAGCCCCACACCAGCTCCTGCCCCATAGATCTGACACACATCACCCCCACAGCAGCTCCTGCCTCATAGATCTAGCCCCCATCAGACCCACAGCAGCTCCAGTCCCATAGATCTGACCCACATCTACCCCACAGAAGATCCTGCCCCATAGATCTGACACACAGCACCCCCACAGCAGCTCCTGCTCCATAGATCTGACCCACGTCTTCCCCACAGAAGGTCCTGCCCCATAGATCTCAAGCACATGAGCCACACAGCAGCTCCTGTCCCACAGATCTGACCCACATAGGCCCCACAGCAGCTCCTGGCCCATAGATCTAACCAACATCAGCTCCACAGCAGCTCCTTCCCTATAGATCTGACCCACATAAGACCACAGCAGCACCTGTTCCGTAGATCTGACACACATCATCCCCACAACTGCTCTTGCCCCAACGATCTGATATACATGTGCCCCACAGGAGCTCCTGCCCCATAGATCTGACCCACATCAGCCCCACAGCAGCTCCTGCCCAGTACATCTGACCCACAGCAGCTCCTGCCCCATAGATCTGACCAACATGTGCCCCAGAGCAGGTCCTGCCCCATAGACCTTACCCACATCAGCCGCACAGCAGCTCCTGGTCTATAGATCTGACCCACATGTGCACCACAGCACCTCCTGTCCCATAGATCTGCCCCACAGCAGCTCCTGCCCCATAGATCTTACCCACATCTGCACTACAGCAGCTCCTGCCCCATAGATCTCACTCACATGTGCCCCAGAGCAGATCCTGCCCCATAGATCTGACCCACAACTACCCCACAGCAGCTCCTGCCCCATAGATCTGACCCACAACTACCCCACAGCAGCTCCTGCCCCATAGATCTGACCCACACCAGCCCCACAGCAGCTCCTGCCCCATAGGTTTGACACACACCTGCCCCACAGCAGCTCCTTCCCTATAGATCTGACCTACATAAGCCCCACAGCAGCACCTGTTCCGTAGATGTGACACACATCAGCCCCACAGCAGCTCCTGCCCCATAGATATGACCCACCTCAGCCCCTGCCTCATAGATCTGACCCTCATGTGCCCCTTTGCAGGGGGGCTCCTCTGCCTGGTGGTCATGGCGGGCCCCCTCCTCCTTCTCACTCCTAGGGCCCCCAGCTCCATCCTCCCGCCTGAAACAGGGAAAACTTCTACCCTAGCCCTCTTAGCTGCCGACATGGCTGCTAACTGCCACAGCTGTCAGAGGCGAGTGCGTTGCGCGCGGCAGCGGTGACCAAGGTGACGTGGAGAGGGTTCTAAAATGGCGGCCGCACTGCTGGCACTGGTGTTCCACATAGGATGAGGAGGGGGCTGGTAATAGCAGGACAAGGGGAAACTGATTGAAGTTGAAAGAGGGAAGATTTAGGTTGGATGTTAGGGGGAAAGTTGTTTACTAGCAGAGTGGTTAGGCCCTGGAACGGGCTGCCCAGGGAGGTTGTGGATGCCCCGTCCTTGGGGGTGTTCAGGGCCAGGTTGGACAGGGCCCTGGGCAACCTGATCTAGTAAAGGTGTATGTTTGGTGGCCCTGCCAGGCAGGGGGGTTTGTTCTTCATGATCCATGAGGTCCCTTCCAACCTGGGTCATTCTGTGACTCTGTGATACTGGTGTGTGGCTGCTTGTCCCAGCGCGCTGACCTTTTGTCTTCAGGTTCACCAACAAGACTGTAACTGATTTATGGAGGAGGCAAGTGATGGGTGCTACTGAGTGACAATCAACATCACTTTGTGGACATTTGAAAGCACCTTCCTCCAGAGCTGTTCACCTCCAGAAGAGGGTGCTCAGAAGTGTTTACTGGCAGAAGATCTGGCAGCTGCCCCCCCCCCCAACAGGCCCCAGCCCGGCCTGAGCCACGTGACAGAGACAGGAAGTGCTTCCTGCAGGCGGCGGAGAGCACTTCCGGGCCATGGCGGCCATGAGCGGGGCCGGGAGGAGCGGGCTCTGTGCTGCGAACGGGGTCGGGCCTCGGTGCGGGGGCACGGAGGGGCTGTCGGGGGAGGAGCTCGCGGCGCTGCCGGCACCCAGAGGCGGCTCCCGGGCGGCTCCACGGTCTCGCTGTGCTGCGGAGTCACCCGGCCGGCCCCAAAAGCCTGGAGGCAGAGCCTGAGCCGGCCCCGGCCCGGATCGTGTGGTGCGGCTCCGGCCGTGCTGGGCTGTGCGGCACCAAGAGGAAGACGTCCGTTCGTTTGCCGGCCGCTCGCTGGCTGTAAGATCCGGGTGGCGCCGAGGCCCGGTTAAGAAACGGCGTGGATGAAGGTTTGTACGGATGGAGTGGGTCTGGATTGCAGTGAGCGGGACGAGTCCGGGCTGCGGTTTGGCGTGGTTGTGTTGGTTGCTTTGAAGGGCTGCCGTCATAGGGCGGAGGGAGGGAGAGGGAGAGGGAGGGATGAACAGGGAAGCAGAAAACAGATGCTCTGCTGGAATTCAGAATAAAGGGGGGCTAAAAGGGGGATAGTTAAAGGTAGTTTACAGAAAATGATTTAGTTAGAATAACAAGGAATGGAGACAGTGGGTCTGGAAGAGCAGGAAGGATGAAGATTAAGGAGTGAGAACTCCCTGAGACACCTGGTGAGAAGGGGATTAGGTGTTGCAACTCCTCTTTTGATATTTGCATCTCCCTGACAAGATGGGCGATAACAAGAGGGGGTCTGCATGATAAAGAATGTGTATTAGAATTAAGGGATGCATGTTAGAATTACGGGAAATCATTGACTATGCATGAGGTGTACCTATATCTGTATCACGGTTTTACAAGTTGGTGTGCAAGTTTGGAGGAGCTATCCCCCTTGCACCCAGCGCTGGAATAAAACATACCTGCTTTATAACCCATCTCTGGATTATAGAGTTTGATTCCGCAAGTCAGGGAGCTTTGAACAGTGCGGGCAGTCAGGAGCACGTCGCGTTTCTGCCTGCTGTGTTGGCGCTGCCGTAAGTCTTTGGGTCCCCAGGGAGGCTCTCCCTGGGGGTGTCCCGATTGGAAGGCAGGATTCAATCCCGCCGCAGCCCGTCCATGGCAGGCAGACGCTTCTCTCCTCTGCTCATGGGACTCAGCAGTGCCAGGGGTTTCACAGCGCGTGTTGCAGTGGCTGGCAGCCTCCGTGTGTTTTTCTGTTGCAAACAGGATCCCATGGTGGAGCCGAACTAGAAGCAGACGTTGGTGTCTTGTGGCAGGAGCAAGGGCAGTGGAAGCGCTGTCCAATGCCGGGCGGTGGTGACTGCCATGAGAGCAGGGGTCTGATACCATCTGTGAGGGATGGGATTTGCATCCGGTGGCTTTTCCGTTGCAGAATGTCCAGCAGCAGAGCGTGAGTGGCCGTGAAATGAAGCTGGGCCTCAGGAGAGCCGTCTGGAGCTGCGTCACGAGCACCTTGTGTGTGTGCTGGCCATCATGCTGCCAGTTTCCAAGTTCCCAGAGGCAGTAAGTGGTGCTCTCATGGGCTGAGAGAAAGGCACGGGCAACTGGCTGGGAGGGAACTGTCAAATACAAGATACGAAATACTAAAGTATTGATGCTACAGATAAAGCTCAGTTTGCATTTTTGTTAGAGTCTGTGACAACAAATACAGTGTCCCTGAAGAAATGGCTTTTTTGGCCATTAAAAGACAAAATGCAATCTTTTGATTTGCACAAAGCAGTAAAAACAACACTGGAGCGATTTTCTTTATCCTTTGACAGAGTCTCTGGGTCTTTAATGTCCCTTCCCACCCAAACCATTCCACAATAATATATTTCCACAATGTAAATGTGAAAATATCTGCCATGGTCTCCTGCTGCTCTAGATGACTGGGAATCCTCAGCATCCATAACAAGCCCAGGGGGAGCCTGGTCCTTGCGGTGGAACAGATCTACCCAGTGGGACACGCTCCCAGTAATTCTTCCCCAGCAGTCTGGCACTCACCCACTAAGGGGTGCCACAAGCACCCACTCTATGCAGCCCTGCGTCACAGGAGGAGCAGCCCGTGGGGAGGCCCAGCCAGCAGCCTGGGGATGTGAGGTCACTATGCCCTGCCACATTGCTGCCTTGTGCCACAAGATCACAATGCCCAGCTGCATGCTCTAGGTGTTCTGTGCCCCAATAGCAGCACTCGTTGTGGCTGTAGCAGTGGTGGTAGCAGCATGGCACGAGTACTGGGGGCCACGGCCCCCACCTGCCTTGCTGTCCTCCTACTGATAGCCATGTGTTGTCAGGAGACTTGTGCTGCTCCAGGGCGAGCAGCGGGAGCAGGTGGGTGGGCAGAGATGGGGTAAAAAATAAGCGGAAATGAGAGTGAGAAGCCCAGGTTCTGGTTCCAGTGGCTCTGTGCCTTATAGCCCTAAGGCTGCCTTCGATGGGGGCGGGGGGGTATTGGAAAAGGGGGACAGGCAGCACCACAGGAGCTGGGCAAGGGCATGAGGAAGCCCTGTGCTCCCACGGCTCTGCCGCTGGCTGGGTGGAGCATGCTCTTCATCCTGGGGGTGTCCCAGGGGAGAACGTGGAAGGTGTGTGCTGGGAAAAGCATGAGCATTTCTGCTCCAGCTGCCTGATGCTCCCCATAGAAAAATCCTGGTTCCCAACAGAGACCCCCAGCTGTAGCCCAGTGTGTTTCAGGCACCTTTTCTTTGTATGCTCTTCCACGCGGTCCCGGAGGGGTGCTGCATGTGGCCAGGAGGGAGCATTTGTAAAGCTGCCGAGTGCTAGGCTCCAGGTCACCCTGGCCCCTCTATAGCTTTGGCGATCAAGGCCTGAGTCTCCCATCCTGTTACCTGTCCCCTTCCCTGGCCCCTTCCCTGTCACTAAGGGAGAGGAAGATCACAGCATGCAATGGGAACATCCCTCTTCTGTTCTTTCTTCTAGATGATGACATTGGTACTCCTTCCTCAGATGACTGGAAGGAGACTGCTTTTGTGCCTCAGGGGAAACTCCGAGGTAAGTTGTGAGTGTCTGTTTCCTTGGAAGTCGAAAAATTAGTGCTATAATAGCTTATTTGGGTACGTAAGGCTCTCCAAAGGTCTTTCAAGTCTCTTTGTGCTTTGAAGGTCGTACACAGATCAGTCATTAGTATTTCTTTACTTGGAGAATTGTCACATTTCAGTGGGAAGGCGGCCCTTGCCAGTCTTTGCTCCTATTCCTTTGCTGTTTGGGCCATGTCATTCCCTGACCTGCAGCCAGTCCTCACAGGTCACTGCAGGAAAAAAAACAAGGCAGACCCCAGTGCACAGCGGAAGCTCTCCTCACCTGTGTCTGATCACTCTTGTGCCTGCAGGCCCCTTTGGTGCATTTCGAAAGCAAAGTCGCGTCCCTGAGCCTGGGGTGGATGCCAGACGTAAGTCACCAGTCTTCATCTCATGATCTTTGCTCATATTTGGTTGTGGAAGTTCAGGAGGGGTTCATCTTTTCACTGCCTGGTGATTTCTTCTCCATGAGAAGCTTGGGTAGTCACTGTTTCTTGGGTGCTGCATGCTCCCAGCATCCCGTTGACTTTGTCTCCATACATCAGAGATCTCCCCACTAAAAAAACCTTGAGGGGCCAAATGTTCTTCTATGCCTTCTCTGAAGATTGTTTTACATGGCCTGGAGAGAGTATCTGGAAAGCTGCTGAGTGCCAGCCAACTGCCCACCTGGCTTCTCTGCAGCTTTGCAACTTTTGACCCAGGTCTGAGTGCCATGTCATCACCTGAGCCCCTGCCAGTCACTGCAGGTCCCTAAGGAAGAGAGAAATTACAGCATACCATGTCATGAGATTTTACTTCCTTTGAGAGATGCCAGCTCACAGTCCTAATGTCAGCCAGGCGCGTCTGCAGGTGTGAGTGAGAATGCACACCTGTGTGTGTGTGCCCTGCCCTCGCACAATGCCCTTGTCCCATTCAGTGATGCCGTTATGCGTTTAGGTAAGCTGCAGTGTGTGGTGAAAAGTTCTCATTCTTTGGTTGCAGAAGTGCCTCCAGGGAAGGCCGTGCTAAATCCTTAGTTGTGCTGGAACCCCACAGGCATCCCAGGGGTGGCTGTTGTCGTTACTGACTTCACTGAAAAGACCGTTCAGTTTAATATCTTGTTTGTCTGAAAGTTATCTTAATGCTTTCTGTTTAGGTCCTGAGAAACAGAAAGAGGCCCTGGAAACAGGAAAATATCTGCAGACACTGCCCCCTCTGCTAATGAAAATCATGAAGGACAAAGCACGTGGTAGGTGTATTTCCGTCTGTTCCCTGAAAGGCTTGTGAAACTGAATTTCTAGAAATACATGTGGAGAAACTGCACCATCTTCCTGATGAGAAGCAGTTACTTACAGTCCCACTCCCTTACCTCCTTTCTAAAGAGACAGGTGGAGCACCTATGCGCTGGCTTGCATTTTGGAACGGCAGAGTTTGCACACTGACTGTCCCCCTGAGAGTAATAGAGGCCATGCACACAACAACTGTCACTCCAGGTAAGGGCCGCTCATAGAGCTCCGTGGCCGTGGTTAGAGGTTGCTCCCCTCCCACTGCAGCCAGTTCCCAGGGACTTAGGAACTTTGTCCTTTTGGGAACTAGGCCACCAGAACCACATTCAGCAGATAAGGAGAGGAAACAGGACCCTCCATAGTACCTCCTGTGCACAGACCCTGCATTCCAGAGCTTGCTGTGCTTCCCCTGAGCCACCAGGCACAACAGCAGCCCGGAGCGGGATCCTTCCTGTGGTTGTTCTTGTCCATGTCACTCAAAGCAGCAGCTGGTGAAACAGATCCACATTGTTTTTCCAGGTGCGGATGGTGAGGAACACGCAAATGCCGCAGACAATAATTTTATCAAGAAGTACTGCCTGGGATTTGGTGTGGCTATCTTCGTTACCATGCTGATGGCAATGTTTTCGTGCTATCGTCTTGTTCGACAACGGAGGCAGAAAAACCAGTGAGTTCTTGTTCACCCCCAACCCCATCCTGCCCCCTCTCTTTACTATAGGGATCCTGTGAGCAAGGAGGCATTTCTAGTTAAAGCAGCATAGAGAAGCCAGTTAGTTGTTGCCTAACACTGTCTGAGATTGACACTGTCAGACATTTAACTGGCCTCACCATTCCTGCTGCATGTTCTTACTGCTGGGCCTGAGACAGGCCCGGAGCTGAGAGTGACTCTATCATGCACTGTGAGGAAGGAGAGCAGGGGGTTCTCCTGTGCCCTCAGCACGTTTCTCTCCCTGCAGGCGCCTTGCTGAAGATGCTGCAGTCCAGCATATTGCCCGCAGCAACACCTCACGCTTGGACAAACAGCTTGCTTGCCTCAGTGCGCCGGACAGAAAAGACGTGGCACAAACAACCAGTGCCTGTGCAGTGACAATCTGCCCACCAGCCGCAGAGCACCACCAGAGCGGCCCCTGCCAGGCCTGACGGCTGTCGGGCTCAGCTGCCCCCAGTGCAGCCCCCGTAGCCCACCAGCCCAGGCTCCGTGGCCCCTGGGAAGTACATCATGCCCAGTGGCCCCTATCCACCTTGGGCATCAACACCTCTTTCAGGGGACAGGAGGGACCCACCTGGTTTGGAAGCTTGCAGTCATCGGCTGGCACCCAAACAGCAGCACCCTGGCATCAACACCACCCTCCTGTCCCCCACCACCATTCTTCAGGGGTTGGCAGTGGCTCCCTCAAAGTGTCACCCGCAGGCAGCCACTGCCTCAGGGAAGCTTGAGAGGCCTGTCAGCCTCCAGCACCATCTCTGCCCTCACCCTCCCCTCCACCATCCATCAGGGGATGGAAGCGACCCCAGCAGAGTATAGACCTGGGGACATCATCCAACAGACGGACGACCATTGCCTGGGGGAAGCCAACTGGCCCAGCAGCCCCCTGTCCCCCCCAGGAACTGTCACCAACTTTCCTTCACCATCCTTCAGGAGGTTGGAGCAGCCCCCACAGGGTGGCAGTTTGAGGGCATCATCCGACACCCAGAAAACTACAGCCAGGGGAAAGCATACCAGGCCCCACAGCTCCCAGCCCCCCACAGCACCAACTCTGCCCTCCCGCTCCTCTCCTCCATCCTTCAGGATGTGGGAGTGCCCCCCCCCACAGGGTCGGCATGGGGGCAACACCTGTAAAACCTCTGCCTGGAAAAAGTATGACAGGCCCAGCAGCCCCAAGATCCCCCCAGCACCACCTCTCTCTTCATGCTCCTCTCCACCATTGGTCAGGGGGTGGGAGCATCATCACTGGTCAACACAACAGGGGCTTCTTTCTTTAACATCCTTATTACACCTTCCGAACTGAGTATACCTTTTCTACAAAAATTCTCAGCACCACAGATGATCATATTCAAAACATCTATAACTATATGGAATATAGATACTGTAAATTAATTCAATAAAATTCAACAACAAAACAAAATAACCAAGAAGCTGCTTCCTTCAAAAGGCAGAGTATTCTGACGAGGAGAAAACAGCAATACTAACATCACGTCACAGCGTTGCCATCAGGGCTCAAGCTAAGGCAGCCAGCTGACCAGGGCAGAACTTGTGTTAGATGCTGCTCAGTGACAACACCCAGAATGAAGTAGCAAGGATGTGAAGTGTAGGAGACTACTTGCGCTTATCACATTCCGTCTGCTGTAACAGCACTACTCAAAGATTTCTAATCGGGCTAAGATCTTTGTGAAGCAGCAGTTTGTTCATTACTGCCATCATGGCCGCACACCCCTACTGACTGTTTGGCAGGGCTGCAGTGGAGAACGCCCTCCACACGCAGTCCTGGGCAGGCAAGGGCTGTCGGTGCACAGTGCCACACGCTCCTTGCCATCTGCACACACGTGGGCTGGCTTTGCACTGCCAGGCACATCGTCTCGCCTGGGCACTGCAGGTCCTCGCTTGGTGGTATGCAGAGACAGCGGGGCCAACAGATGAAGTTATCTGTGTTGTGTGCAATACTTGCATGACTTGGGAGCTGACAATCCTTGTGGTTCTCTGTCCTGCTCCAATTTATAGGAAGGAGAGGAGGTCCATACGTGTATGCCTGAGCATGGTTCAAATGTTGGAGGACGGACGCTATTACGATTTAGGGTGATTAGGAAGGGAAGGCGGGCAATAGAAAAGACAGGAAAAAGAATCAAGGAGTCTTTATAAAAAGCAAGAGGGAGAGAGAGTCACCACCATGGATCTGACGTGTTTAGTAGTTCAGTCATTGATCTTCAGTAGTGGTGGGTCATCAGGAGTTGTTGTTCCGCTGACGATGACTGTGACCACGGCAACAGTTTCCAATGATAGTATAAACTTACAAATAAGTCCAACGTGGTTCAGTCAGCTCTCCTTGGTGTGACAGCTCAAATCCAAAATGGTTGAGTCAGCTCTCCTTGGAATGGCAGCTTCTGGCTCTGGGATCTCATCTGGACCTTGCCAGCAGACAAGAGGGAGCAGGGACGCCCACCTGCTTCTTGTTCTTCACCGGACACGATGGTATCATTCCCCAGTTTTTCCATACCAAGCTGGAGGTTAGGAGTAGGTTTAGTGTTAGTAGTTGGTGTTTTCCTGTTAGGAGTTTGTTCCTCTTCATTCTTTAGTGTTAGGAGTAGATTGTTGTTCCCATAGTAGAGTTAGGCATAGGTTACTGTTGGTACTGTAGGGTTAGGCGTGGGTTCCTACCAGCAGCTGGCAGCAAACAGCGCTCGCTCGGTAAGCACACGTCTGCTTTCTCCCCCGGAGCCGTGAGTGCGACTGCCATGAGAGCGGAGGTCTGATGCCATCTGCGAGGGATGGGATTTGCATCCGGTGGCTTTTCCGTTGCAGAATGTCCAGCAGCAGAGCGTGAGTGGCCGTGAAATGAAGCTGGGCCTCAGGAGAGCCGTCTGGAGCTGCGTCACGAGCTTCCTGCATGGCCAGCGCAAGGTAGGTGTGCCTTACTGTAAGCGTGCGCTGAAGCAGTGTTGGTTAAGCACGGCTCACTCCTCTGTCTGCAACAGATGGGCTTTCTGCGCGCTTTATTGCTGTGGCCGGCGTTGAACAGCACAGCAGCAGCGAGGCCTCGAACATGTCCACAACCAGGTACGTGAATGTGAGTAAATTTAGCTGTGTGAATGATGTTATTGTTCATATTAGTAAGGCAGTATTCACATGTGTGTGATGGAGCTCAGGGATAGGTTTATTCTTGCCTGGTAAATTTTCCCTTCTTTGACACCCACCCGTCCTCTTGCTTCTCTTCCCCTCACCTGTAAGTGCAGCAATACTGAAGGCTGAGGGCTCTTCTCCGAGGCGGGCGCTAAAGGGCAATTGAAATGCAAGTTTGTTGTCCCTCTTTGTTCTTGGGTCGGTAGCCCAAGGTGACCAAGCTTCAGAGCACTTCTCTAAGTCAGCCTGGAAATGTTTCTAGCAGGAAGTAACTCCATCACAGTGCCTGAGAGTAATGATGCCTCTTTTTCCCCCCTCACAGCAGGCAGCCTCCATAAGAGAGCAGTAGAGCAGAAGGCTGTCTGTGCTATGGCTGATGAACTGCATTTCTGGCCACCTGAGATCCCTGAGCCCATGCTAATGAAGAACATGCTGCGCCACAGACTCTTCTACGGAGCCGTTTTGCAGCTTCTCTGTGCTGGCCATCATGCTGCCAGTTTCCAAGTTCCCAAAGGCAGTAAGTGGTGCTCTCATGGGATAGGAGAAAGGCACGGGCAACTGGGTGGGAGGGAACCATCTGTAACTGTTGCCAGCAGCCTGGAGGTGCCAGCTCAGTCTTATCCTGTGGCTACTGCTGCTCCCTATGAGCTGCCAGGCACAGGGTCCTCCCGCCCGTGCAGGGACCGCCTTGCAGGAAAGGGCTTTAGGCTCTGGTTTGTGTGGGATTTGGGGAACGAGACAGGGGTGGAGTTTCTTGTGTGCCCGACTGTCAGGAAGGCGGTTCCCAGTTCTGGCAGCCCAACGTGCCCAGCAGGGTGACTTGAGCTCCCAAAGCGAGCCGCCAACCAGTTGTTAGCTGAGAAGGTTCCCTGAGCGTTTCCGAATTGATTCTTGTAGGACTCGGAGAGTCTGGGGACTGACACTTGGGAGAGAGTGAAGAAAGCTGAGGCAAGGCAAGCGCTGCTCAGCTGAGGAAGAAAGCCGAGAAAGAAAGCAGAAAGCAACGATGATGGCCTGAGCAAGAAGCTACAAAGGACAGCAGAACCACCTGCAGCGCTTCCTCGGAGGTGGCACCAAAACCTGCTGACTGAACAGTCCAGTTTACCGGCACAGCCGTGCTTTCCCTGTCATGGACGGTGGAGATGATGGAAGTGAACTGGACAGGAAGGACTTGTGCTGCGTTAGAAGCAAAGAGGGCCTCACCTGTGCAGGACTTGGTGTACGGCAAGAGCTGGAGACGCTGCGTTCCTTCAGGGTGTGTCTCTTGAGGTCCAGGCCTGGTGTAGGGTTAGGTTGAAATAGGGCTGGCTGGGACTGGAGAGGGAGGAGGTGACGTAGCCCTGGGGTTTGGCTTCTCCTTGGGTCTGACTGGAGGCTGAGTGACTGATTGCTAAGCGGAAATCCTGGGCACTGGGGCTTCATTTTGGGGTGTGGGCGGGGTAATAAATAGAAGCCGAGTCCTTTTGTACGCAATAAAATTGAAGCGAACTTTCTAAACCTGGTGCTGCCTCTTTCAGTAGCTGGTCAGAACGTCCCTCGTTCGGGCTGGCAATCACAGGGCGATGAAGCGGTCGGCTTCACGTCTCTCCCTTGACATGGTGCAGGTTTTCCCCCGTTTCCTTGTTGGTCTTCCCAACCTGTGGCCTTTCAGCCAACCCGTAAGTGCTGGTTACAGGGTGTGAGCATCTCCTTGCTCTCTGAGGACTGACAGAAAGAAACCAGAGGAGGGGAAGCAGCCCGGCAGGAAGAAGGGTGTCCCGTGCTCAGCCCCTTGAGTTGGCCTCTCTTCCCTGAGGGTTCTTTCAGCTTCTGATGCACCGTGTGCTGCTGTTTGCCCTGGGAAGCCCAGCTGCACGCTGGCAGCCGTGGCCTGTGCATCAGCCTCCCCTTGAGGCCCAAGGAGTTGTTTGTTTTTATGTATTCAGTATTGGTGTGGCATTTTGTTGTTTTGTTCAGCTTTGAGATCAAGGGGTAATTTAACACCGTTGGAAGTAATTGGGGTTCAGGAGTAGCACATGCAGAATTTTGATCACGCAGCAAGTTGTGATTTCTACTGTGTTGAAGAACTGGCACACACATATACGCCTGCAGCCGGAGCTTGATTGACTCTCGTCAATACGGCCTTCCAAAGCCCGGCCCTGGGGAGCTGTCCAAAAATTTTCCAACCTTTTGTATTACCTAAGTTTATTTTAAACAGCCAAGGAGGAGTAATCTCTTAAAGGCTTTTTTAAAGGCATTGGACTAGGTTTTGATTATCACGTCTCAGGAAGCTTCTGCATTCCACCTAGTGCTAATGGGATAAATCAAGAGCAGATTACACAAGAGATTCAGGCCTTGCTGCCAGTCTTTTATGAATCAGAACTTTGTTTCATGTTGCCAGATATTCTGGTTTCCTTTTCAGGAGATTCCTTTGCTGTATATTAAGAAGGCCAAGGGCATCCTGGCCTGCATCAGAAACAGTGTTGCCAGCAGGAGCAGAGAGGTGATTGTCCCCCTGTTCTCAGCACTGATGAGGCCGCAGCTCGAGTGCTGTGTTCAGTTTTGGGCCCCTCAGTGCAAGGAAGACATGGAGGCCCCGGAACGCGTTCAGAGGAGGGCAACAAAGCTGGTGAGGGGTCTGGAGCACAGGCCGTATGAGTTGAGGCTGAGGGAGCTGGGATTGTTCAGCCTGGAGAAGAGGAGGCTCAGGGGAGACCTCATTGCTCTCTCTAACTTCCTGAAGGGAGGCTGTAGTGAGATCCGGATGTAGTGTGTAGGTCAGATCTATGAGGCAGGAGCTGCTGTGGGGCAGATGTGGGTGAGATCTATGGGGCAGGAGCTGTTGTGGGGATGATGTGGGTCAGATCTATGGGACTGGAGCTGCTGTGGGTCGGATGGGGGCTAGATCTATGGGGCAGTAGCTGCTGTGGGGAAGACGTGGGTCAGATCTATGGGGCAGGAGCTGCTGAGGGGGTGATGTGTGTCAGATCTATGGGGCAGGAGATGCTATGGCGCTGATGTTGGTAAGATATATGGGGCAGGAGCTGCTGTGGGGTAGATGTGGGTCTGATCTATGGGGCAAGAGCTGTGGTGGGTCCGATGTGGGTCAGATCTATGGGGCGGGAGCTGCTGTGTGGCTGATGTGGGTCTGATCTATGGGGCAGGAGTTGCTGTGGGGCACATATGGGTCAGATCTATGGGACATAAGCTGCTGTGGGGCTGCTGTGGGTCATATCTATGGGGCAGGAGCTGCTGTGGGGATGATGTGGCTCAGATCTATGAGGCAGGAGCTGCTATGGGGCAGATGTGGGTGAGACATATTGAACAGGAGCTGCTGTGGGGCTTATGTGGATCAGATCTATAGGGCAGGAGCTCCTGTGGGGCAGATGTGGGTCAGATCTATGAAGCAGCAGCTGCTGTGGGGCACATGCATGTCAGATCTATGGGGCAGGAGCTGCTGTGGAGATAATTTGGGTGAGATCTCTGGGGCAGGAGCTGCAGAGGGGCTTATGTGGGTCAGATCTATGGGGCAGGAGCTGCTGTGAGGCTGATGAGGGTCACATCTATGGGCCAGGAATTGCTGTGGTATAGATATGGCTCATATCAATGGAGCAGGAGATGCTGTGGGGCAGATCTATGGGGAAGAAGCTGATGTCGGGTATATTTGAGTCAAATGTATGGGGCAGGAGCTGCTATGGGGAGATATGAATCTGATCTATGGGGCAGGAGCTGCTGTGGGACAGATCTATGGGACAGGAGCTGATGTGGGGCTGATATGGGTCAGATCTATGGGGAAGGAGCTGCTGTGGGGCAGATGTGGGTCAGATCTACAGGGCAGGAGCGGCTGTGCGTCAGATCTATAGGACAGGAGCTGCTGTGGGGCTGATGTGCGTCAGATCTATAGGACAGGAGCTGCTGTGGGGCTGATGTGCGTCAGATCTATAGGACAGGAGCTACTGTGGGGCTGCTGTGGGTCAGATCTATGGGGCAGGAGCGGCTGTGGGGCAGATCTATGGGACTGGAGCTGCTGTGGGGCACAAGTGAGTCAGATCAATGGGGCAGGAGCTGCTGTGGGGCACACGTCGATCAGATCTATGGGGCAGGAGCTGCTGTGGGGCTCATGTGGGACAGATCTATGGGGCAGGAGCTGCTGTGGTGCTGATGTGGTTAAGATCTATGAGACAAGAGCTGCTGTGGGGCAGATGTGGGTCAGATCTATTGGGCAGGAGCTGTTGTGGGGCACATGGGTATCAGATCTTTGGGGCAGGAGCTATGTGGGGCACATGTCGGTAGATGTATGTGGCAGGAGCTGCTGTGGGGCAGATGTGGGTCAGATCTATGGGGTAGGTGCTGCTATGGAGCTGCTGTGGGTCAGATCTATGGGGCAGGATCTGCTGTGGGTCATATGTGGGTCAGATCTATGAGTTAGGAGCTGCTGTGGGTCAGATCTATGGGGCAGGAGCTGCTAAGGGGCACATGTGGGTAAGATCTCTGAGGCAAGGGCTGAGGTGGGTCATATCTATGGGGCAGGAGCTGCTGTGGGGCTGATGTGGGTCAGATCTACGGAACAGGTGCTGCTGTGGGGCTTATGTGGGTCAGATCTATAGGGAAGGAGCTGGTGTGGGGCAGGTGTGTGTCATCTATGGGGCAGGAGCTGCTGTGGGGCTGGTGTGGGTCAGATCAATGGGGCAGGTGCTGGTGTGGGGCTGATGTGGGTCAGATCTATGGGGCAGGAGCTGGTGTGGGGCTGATTTGGGTCAGATCTATGGGGCAGGAGCTGCTGTGGGGTAGTAGTGGGTCTGATCTATGGGGCAGGATCTGCTCTGGGGCACATGTGAGTGAGATCAATGGGGCAGGAGCTGCTGTGGGGTAGATGTTGGTCAGATCTATGGGGCAGGAGTAGCTGTGGGGCATATGTGAGTCAGATGTATGGGGCAGGAGCTGCTGTAGTGCAGATGTGGGTCAGATCTATGGGGCAGGAGCTGCTGTAGGGTAGTTGTGGGTCAGATCTATCGGGCAGTATCTGCCCTGGGGCACATGTGAGTGAGATCTATGGGGCAGGAGCTGCTGTAGTGCAGATGTGGGTCAGATCTTTGGGGCAGGAGCTGCTGTGTGTCAGATCTATGGGGCAGGAGATGCTGTGGGGTAGATGTTTGTCAGATCTATTGTGCAGGACCAGCTCTGGGGTATATGTGTGTCAGATCTATGGGGCAGGAGCTGCTGTGGGGCACATGTGGGTCAGATCTATGGGGCCAGAGTTGCTGTGGGGTAGATGTGAGTCAGATCTATGGGGCAGGAAATGCTATGGGGCTGATTGCGGTAAGATCTATAGGGCAGGAGCTGCTGTGAGGCAGATGTGGGTCAGATCTATTGGGAAGGATCTGCTGTGGGGTAGAGGTGGGACTGATCTATTGGGCAGGAGCTGCTGTGGGGCTGATGAGGGTCAGATCTATGGAGCAGGAGCAGCTGTGGGGCACCTGTGGGTCAGGTCTATGGGACAGGTTCTGCTGTGGGGCTAATTGGGGTATGATCTATTGAGGCAGGAGCTGCTGTGGGTCAGATCTACGGGGCAGGAGCTGCTGTGGGGTTGCTGTGGGTCAGATCTATGGGGCAGGAGCTGCTATGGGGCACATGTGTATCAGATCTATGGGGCAGGAGCTGCTGTGGGGCAGATGTGGGTCAGATCTATGGGGCAGGAGCTGCTGTGGGGCAGATGTGGGTCTGATCTATGGGGCAGGAGTTGCTGTGGGGCAGATGTGGGTCTGATCTATGGGGCAGGAGCTGCTGTGGGTCAGATCTATGGGGCAGGAGTTGCTGTGGGGCACATGTGGGTCAGATCTATGGGGCATAACCTGCTGAGGGGTATATGTGGGTCATATCTATTGGGCTGGAGCAGCTGTGGGTCTGATGAGGGTCATATCAATGGGGAAGGAGATGCTGTGGGTTAGATCTATGGGGCAGAAGCTGCTGTCGGGCATATGTGAGTCAGATCTATGGGGCAGGAGCTGCTGTTGGTCAGATGTGGTTCAGATCTATGGGGCAGGAGCTGCTGTGGGGCTGATGTTGGTCAGATCTATGGGGCAGGAGCTGCTGTGAGGCTGATGAGGGTCACATCTATGGGCCAGGTATTGCTATACATCTGACTCACATATGCCCGAAAGGAGCTTCTGCCCCATAGATCTAACCCACAGCAACAGCTACCCCATTGATATGACCCACATCTGCCCCACAGCAGCTCCTTCCCAATAGATATGAACCACATGTGCCCCACAGCAGCTCCTGCCCCATAGATCTGACCCACAGCTTCTCCTGCCCCATATATCTGACACACAGCAGCTCCTGCCCCATAGATAAGACTAACATCTGCCCCACAACAGCTCCTGCCCCATAGATCTGACCCACATCTACCCCAACTGCAGATCCTTCTCAATAGATCTGACCCACTACTGCCCCACTGCATCTCCTGCCCCATATATCTGACCCACAGCAGCTCCTACCGAAATGATCTAACCCCCATAAGCCCCAAAGCGGCTCCTGCCCCATAGATCTGACCCACATCTACCCCACAGCAGCTCCTGCCCCATAGATGTGACCCACATCAGCCCCAGAGACTCTCCTGTCCCATAGATCTGTCCCACAGCAACTCCTTCCCCATACATCTGACACACAGCAGCACCTGCCCCATAGATCTGACCCACATCAGCCACACAGCAGCTCCTGTCCCATAGATCTGCCCCACAGCAGCTCCTGTCCCATAGATCTGACTCATATTTGCCTGACAGCAGCATCTGCCCCATAGATCTTACCCACATAATCTCCACAGTAGCTCCTGCCCCATTGTTCGGACCCACATCTGCCCCACATCAGCTACTGCCCCATATATCTGACCCACGTCAGCCCCACAGCAGCTCCTGCCACATAGATCTGAATCACATCTGCCCCACAGCACTCCTGCCCCATAGATCTTACCCACATCAGCCCCACAGCAGCTTCTGCCCCATAGATCTGAACCACAGCATCTCCTGCCCCAAATATCTGACCCACATCATCTCCACAGCATCTCCTGCCCCATAGATTTGAACCACAGCATCTCCTGCCCCAAATATCTGACCCACATCTGCCCCACAGCAGCTCCTGCCCCATAGATCTGACCTACATCAGCCCCCAGCAGATCCTGGCCCATAGATCTTACCCACATCATCTCCACAGCATCTCGTGCCCCATAGTTCTGACCCACATCTGACCCACAGCAGCTCCTGCCCCATAGATCTGACCCTCATCAGTCACACAGCAGCTCCTGCCCCATAGATCTGACCCACATCATCCCCACAGCAGATCCTTCCCCATTGATCAGACCCACATCTTCCCCACAGCAGCACCTCCCACATAGACCCGACCCACATGTGCCTCACAGCAGCTTCTGCTCCATAGATGTGACCCACATCAGCCCCACAGCAGCACCTTCCCTATAGATCTGACCCACATCATATCCACAGTAGCTCCTGCCCAATAGATCAGTCCCACCTCTGCCCCACCTCAGCTCCTGCCCCAAAGATGTGACCCACATCTGACCCACAGCAGCTCCTGCCCGATACATCTGGCTCACATATGCCCGACAGCAGCTTCTGCCCCATAGACCTACACCCACAGCATCTCCTGCCCCATTGATAAGACCAACATCAGCCCCACAGCAGCTCCTGCCCCATAGATCTGACACACATATGCCCCATAACAGCTCCTGCCCCATAGATCCGACCCCCCTCAGCCCCACAGCACCTCCTTCCCCATAACTCTGACCCTCATCTGCCCCACAGCTACTCCTGCCCCATAGATCAGACCCACATCTTTCCCAAAGCAGCTCCTGCCTCATAGATCTGACCCACATCAGCCCCACAGCAGCTCGTCCCCCATAGATCTGACCCACATGTGCCCCACAGCAGCTCCAACCCCATAGATCTGAACAACATGAGACCCACTGCAGTTCCTGCCCCATAGATCTGAACAACATGAGTCCCACTGCAGCTCCTGCCCAATAGATCTGCCCCATGGCAGCTCCTGCCCCATAGATCTGACCCATATCAGACACACAGCAGCGCCTGCCCCATAGATCTGATCCACATCTACCCCACTGCATATCCTGCCCCATAGATCTGACCCACAGCAGCTCCTGCCCTAAAGATACGACCCACATCAGACCCACAGCAGCTCCTGCCGCATAGATGAGACCCCCATCAGCCCGAAACCATCTTCTCCCACATAGATGTGATGAAAATGTGCCCCACAGCAGATCCTGCCCCATTGTTCTGACCCACATCTGCCCCACTGCAGCTCCTGCCCCATAGATCTGACCCACATCTGCCCCACAGCAGCTCCTGCCCCATAGATCTGACCCACATCTGCCCCACAGCAGCTCCTGCCCCATAGAACTGACCCACATCAGTTCCACAGCAGCTCCTGCCCTATAGATCTGACCCACATGTGCCCCAGAGCAGCTCCTGACCAATAGATCTGACCCACATATGCCCCACTTCAGCTCCTGCCCCATAGATCTGTCCCTCATCAGCCCCAAAGCAACTCCTGCCCCATAGATCTGACGCACATGTGACCCACAGCATCTCCTACCCCATAGAAATGTCCCACATCATCCCCATTAAAGCTCATGCCTCATAGATCTGACCCACATCAGCCCCACAGCAGCTCCTGCCCCATAGATCTGACCCACATATGCCCCAGAGCAGCTCCTGCCACATAGAACTGACCCACATCTGTTCCACAGCAGCTCCTGCCCTATATATCTGACCCACATGTTCCGCAGAGCAGCTCCTGCCCTATAGATCTGACCCACATGTGCCCCACAGAATTTCCTGCCCCATAGATCTGTCCCTCATCAGCCCCACAGCAACTCCCGTCCCATAGATCTGACCCACATATGCCCCAGAGCAGCTCCTGCCACATAGATCTGACCCACATCAGCCCCACAGCAGCTCCTGTCCCATAGATCTGACCCACATCAGCCCCACAGCAGCTCCTGCCCTATACATCGTACCCACATGTGCCCCACAGCAGCTCCTGCCCCATAGATCTGACCCACAGCATCACCTGACCCATAGATCTGACCCACATCTGCCCCACAGCAGCTACTGCCCCATAGATCTGACCCACATCTGCACCACAGCAGCTCCTGGCCCATCAAGATGACCCATATCTACCACACAGCAGCTCCTGCCCCATAGATCTGACCAACATCAGCCCCACAGCAGCTACTGCCCCATAGATCTGACCCAAATCATCAGCCACACAGCAGCTCCTGCCCCATAGATCTGACCCTCATCAGCCACACAGCAGCTCCTGCCCCATAGAACTGACCCACATCAGCCCCACAGCAACTCCTGCCCCATAGATCAGACCCACATCTGCCCCATAGCAGCTCCTGCCCCATAGATCTGACCCAAATCATCCCCACAGCAGCTCCTGCCCCATATATCTGACCAACATGTGATCCAGAGCAGCTCCTGCCCCATAGATCAGACCCACATCTACCCCACAGCAGCTACTGCCCATAGATCTGACCCACATCTGCCCCATAGCAGCTCCAGCCCCATAGATCTGACGCACATGTGACCCACAGCATCTCCTGCCCCATAGAAATGTCCCACATCAGGCCCACAGCAGCTCCTGCCCAATAGATCAGATCCACATCTCCCCCACAGCAGTTCCTGCCCCATAGATCTGACCCATATCTACCCGACAGCAGATCCTGCCCCATAGATCTGGCCCACATCAGCCCCATAGAAGCTCCTGACCCATAGATCTGATCCACATGTGCCCCACAGCATCACCTGCCCCATAGATCTGACCCACAGCATCACCTGCCCCATAGATCTGACCCACATCTGCCCCACAGCAGCTCCTGGCCCATCAAGATGACCCATATCTGCCCCACAGCAGCTCCTGCACCATAGATCTTACCAACATCAGCCACACAGCAGCTCCTGCCCCATAGATCTGACCCTCATCAGCCACACAGCAGCTCCTGCCCAATAGAACTGACCCATATCAGCCCCACAGCAACTCTTGCCCCATAGATCAGACCCACATCTGCCCCATAGCAGCTCCTGCCCCATAGATCTGACACAAATCATCCCCACAGCAGCTCCTGCCCCATATATCTGACCCACATGTGATCCAGAGCAGCTCCTGCCCCATAGATCAGACCCACATCTGCCCCACAGCAGCTACTGCCCATAGATCTGACCCACATCTGCCCCACTTCAGCTCCTGCCCTATTGATCTGACCCGCATCTGCCCCACAGCAGCTCCTGCCCCATAGATCTGACGCACATGTGACCCACAGCATCTCCTTCCCCATAGAAATGTCCCACATCATCCCCATAGAAGCTCCTGCCTCATAGATCTGACCCACATCAGCCCCACAGCAGCCTTCTGACCCATAGATCTGACCCACATGTGCCCCACAGCAGCTCCTGCCCCATTGACCTGACACACATGTGCCCCATAGCAGCACCTGCACCATAGATCTGACCCACCTCTACCCCACAGCAGCTCCTGCCCCATGGATCTGAGCCACAGCAGATCCTGTCCCAGTGATCTGCCCCACAGAATTTCCTGCCCCATAGATCTGACCCACATCTGACCCACAGAATTTCCTGCCCCTAAGATTTGACCCACAAGTGCCCCACAGCAGTTCCACCCCCATAGATCTGACACACATACGCCCCACAGCAGCTCCTGCCCAAAAGATCAGAAGCACATCAGCCCCACAGCACCTCCTGCCCCATAGATCTGACCCCATCAGCCCCACAGCACCTCGTGCCTCATAGATCTGACCCACATCTGCCCCACAGCAGCTACTGCCCCATAGATCTGACCCACATCACCCCAACAGCTACTCCTGCCCGTTAAATCTGACCCACTTCTGCCCCACAGCAGCGCCTGCCCCATAGATCTGACCCACATCTACCCCACAGCAGCTTCTGCCCCATAGATCTGACCCACCTCTACCCCACAGCAGATCCTTCCCAATAGATCTGACCCACATCTGCCTCACAGCAGCTCCTGCCCTATAGAACTTACCGCAATCAGCCCCACAGCAGCTCCTGCCCAATATACCTGACCCAAATCTGCCCCATAGCAGCTCCTACCCCATAGATCTGAGCCACATCATCCCCACAGCAGCTCCTGCCCCATAGATCTGACCCACATCTACCCCACAGCAGCGCCTCCCCCTTGGATCTGACCCACATGTGCCCCACAGCAACTCCTGCCCCATAGATATGACACAAATGTGCCCCACATCATCTCCTGCCCCATAGATCTGACCCTCATCTGCAACACAACAGATTCTGCCCCATAGATCTGACCCACATCAGCTCCACAGCAGCTCCTGCCCCATAGATCTGAACCACATGTGCCCCACAGCAGCTCCTGCCCCATAGATGTGACCCTTAGCAGCCACACAGCAGTTCCTGCCCCATAGATCTTACCCACATTGTCCCACATCATCACCTACCACATAGTTCTTACCCACATCATCTCCACAGCAGCTCCTGCCCCATAGATCTGACCCAAATCAGCCCCACAGCAGCTCCTGACCCATAGATCTGATCCACATCCGCCCCACTACATCTCCTGCCCCATAGATATGAACCATTCCTGCCCCACAGCAGCTCCTGCCCCATAGATCTGACCCACATGTGCACCACAGCAGCTCCTGTCCAATAGATCTGATGCCAATCAGCCCCAGAGCAGATCCTGCCCCATAGATCTGACCCACATCAGCTCCACAGCAGCTCCTGACCCATTGATCTGACCTACATCTGCCCCACAGCAGCTCCAGGCCCATAGATCTTACCCACATGTGCCCCACAACAGCTACTGCCCCATAGATCTGATACACATGTGCCCCATAGCAGCTTCTACCCCATAGATCTGACCCACATCAGCCCCGCAGCAGCTCCTGCCCCATATATCTGACCCACATCAGCTCCTGCCCCATAGATCTTACCCCAATTAGCCCCACAGCATCACCTGCCTTATAGACCTGACCCACATGTTCCCCACAGCAGCTGCTGCCCAATAGATAAGAACCCCCTCTGCCCCACATAGGTCCTGCCCCATTGATCTGACCCACCTCTACCCCACAGCAGCTCCTGCCCTATAGATCTTACCGCAATCATTCCCAGATCAGATCCTGCCCCATATATCTCACCCACATCTGCCCCATAGCAGCTCCTGCCCCATATATCTTAGCCACATCATCCCCAAAGCTGCTTCTGTACCATAGATCTGACCCACATCTACCCCACAGCAGCTCCTGACCAATAGATCCGACCCACATGTGCCCCACAGCAACTCCTGCACCATAGATCTGACCCACAGCATCTTCTACCCCATAGATCAGACCCACATCTGCCCACAGCAGCTCGTGCTTCATTGATGTGACCCACCTCTACCCCACAGCAGATCCTTCCCAATAGATCTGACCCACATCTGCCTCACAGCAGCTCCTGCCCTATAGATCGTACCGCAATCATCCCCACTGCAGCTCCTGCCCCATAGATCTGACCCACATCTACCCCATAGCAGCTCCTGCCCCATAGATCTGAGCCACATCATCCACACAGCAATTCCTGCCCCATAGATCTGACCCACATATACCCCACAGCAGCGCATGCCACATAGATCTGACCCATATCAGCCACACAGCAGCTCCTGCCCCATAGATCTGACCCACATGTGCACCAAAGAAGCTCCTGTCCATAGATCTGACGCCAAGCAGCACCACAGCAGCTCCTGCCCCATAGATCTGACCCACATCAGCTCCACAGCAGTTCCTGACCCATAGATCTGACCTACATCTGCCCCACAGCAGCTCCTGCCCCATAGATCTGATACACATGTGCCCCATAGCAGCTCCTGCCCCATAGATCTGACCCACATCTTCCCCACAGCAGCACCTGCCCCACAGACCTGAACCACATGTGCCCCAGAGCAGCTCCTGCTCCGTAGATCTGACCCACATCAGCCCCACAGCAGCTCCTGCCCAATAGATCAGACCCACCTCTGCCCCACAGCAGCTTCTGCCCCATTGATCTGACCCACCTCTACCCCACAGCAGATCCTTCTCAATAAATCTGACCCACATCTGCCTCACAGCAGCTCCTGCCGTATTCATCTTAGCGCAATCATCCCCGTAGCAGCTCCTGCCCCATATATCTCACCCATATATGCCCCATAGCAGCTCCTGCCCCATAGATCTGAGCCACAACATCCCCACAGCAGCACCTGCCCCATAGATCTGACCCACATCTACCCCACAGCAACTCCTGCCCCGTATATCTGACCCACATGTGCCCCACAGCAGCTCCTGCCCCATAGATCTGACACACATATGCCCCAGAGCACCTCCTGCCCAATAGATCTGACCACAATCAGCCCTACAGCAGCTGCTGCCCCATAGATCGGAGCCGCATCAGCTCCACAGCAGCTCCTGCCACATAGATCTGACCCACATTGTCTCACATCATCTCCTACCACATAGTTCTGACCCACATCATCTCCACAGTTGCTCCTGCCCCATAGATCTGACCCACAGCAGCTACTGCCCCATAGATCTGACTCTCATCTGCACCAAAGCTGCTCCTGCTCCGTAGATCTGACCCATATCAGCCCCACATGAGCTTCTGCCCCATACATCTGAACCACATCAGCCACACAGCAGCTCCTGCCCCATAGATCTGATGCACATCTGCCCCACAGCAGCTCCTGCCCCATAGATCTGACCCACATATGCCGCAGAGCAGCTCCTGCCCCATAGATCTGACGCCAATCAGCCCCACAGCAGCTCCTGCCCCATAGATCTGACCTACATCTGTCCCACTGCAGCTCCTGCCCCATAGATCTGACCCACATGTGCACCACAACAGCTCCTGCCCCATAAATCTGACAAACATGTGCCCCACAGCAGCTCCTGCCCCATAGATCTGACCAACATCAGCCCCAAAGCAGCTCCTCCTCCGTAGATCTGACCCACAAGTGCTCCTGCCCCATAGATCTTACCCCAATTAGCCCCACAGATGACACTGCCCCATAGATCTGACCCACATTGTCCCACATCATCTCCTACCACATAGTTCTGACCCTCATCATCTCCACAGCTGCTCCTGCTCCATAGATCTGACCCATATCATCCCCACAGCATCTCCTGCCCCATAGATCTGATGCACATCTGCCCCACAGTAGCTCCTGCCCCATAGATCTGACAGGTCTCCCTGGCCATTACACACATGCAAAACACGTATGGCGTGTAGTATTCAATAAAAGTTCATGTTTGTCTCTGATAGATGGACGTGATGATCTTAGTGGCGATTTAACACGTCATGGACTTTGAGTGTCCTCTGTTTTCACGCACGTCAAGTTCTTTTGTGATTAGTAATTTCTGTCTTTTGTCGCATCCATTTCATTTGTCAAAAGAGTTATTAATCCCATCGGTTCTTCCAGTGGTTATCTTTGATGTCTATGGCGCTCCTTGTGTCATTAGCCCCGTTCTCTCATGAAATTCTTTCATTCCTACGAGCCAACTTCTAATGTTTTGCATGCCATCTGACACTCCAGTTCTTCAGGCATTGTTGCCTGTAGGTAATATGAGAAGTAGTGGTTGATGGTTGTTGAATTGTTTCATTTTTGAATGAATTCTGATGGCAAACAAGCAGCGTTCCCTTTGATGAGACTGTACACCAGGCTGTGACAGCTTGTGTTGTGATGTGAGGTGGAATTAGATGGAAGAACATTAGCAGGGGGAAGATTGAGTGAGGGACTGAGTGAGTGAGTGTTGGAGCTCAGTATGCTTCATAGGGAGCATGGGAATGACGGTGGAGTTCTTTATTCCGTAGTGAGGCTGGAGAACTTTCTGTTCACCAGATGTGCAGTAAACCAAGGGTACGTACTACCGTGTTTAAGAACCAGCTGTGTTGTCTTAGGAACGTGGTGTGGATAGGCACGGAAAGATTTTTGTCTGGTTTTGTCTTCTGTAGAGACATTTCAAATGCCTGCAAAGAAGGAAGTGTATAGGTCCCTACTTAAGAGCGGTTCTACAGGGATGGGCTGCGGATCTGGAGTGGTAGAAGCGAATGGTCCACTCGTAATGGGAAGAAGTGTGTTGTTATCCCCTGTGCTGGGTAGCCCAGCTGCGGTCCCAGCGCTCCAGCTGTGACCTCCTCAGGGCTGAGCAGAGGGCGGGATAACCGCCCTTCACCCACGGGTGGCACCTGGCCTCACGCAGCCCAGGACAGCGTTCGGCAAGGCAGCCCGGGTGGGTTCCTTGCAGGTTCAGCCTGGTGTCCAGCAGGACTGGTGGTTCTGCTCCAGCTGGCTGACCCCAGCTGTAGCACGGCCTGTGGATGTTGGTCCCCAGGAGCAGAGATTTGCCATTGCCCTCTCTGAAGCCCGTGGGGTTCGTGTCTGGAATGCAACAGTGGCAGCAGTTGCACGGCAGTAGGAAAAAGGGGAGAGAGCGTCAAGGATGGGGAAGCGTCAACAGCTGTGCTGTTATCAATACCAACACTCAATACCAACACTTTGTTTTTCAGTTTTTTTCAATGTTAATTTATTGTTTGCAGTCTTTCTGTTTTCTATTTGAGGTTGAATTGGACGGTGATGACAAGGGTCCGTTGGGGCCAGTGTGTGTCCCGGGTGCTGCCTGGCCCCAGCCTCCTCAGCTGCCCCATGGGCTCTTCTATTGCTGCCGGCGGGGTGGCCTCTTCTTTGATGGTGCTGAGGCCTGTGAGTCGCCGGCCTTCCTCTTCGGGGCTCGCCGGGTCCCCTCAGGTGGGCTGGTGCCGGAGGGCCCACAGATCAGACCCACATCTGCCCCACAGCAGCTCCTGCCCCAATAGATCTGACCCACTTCAGCCCCACAGCAGCTCCTGCCCCATAGATCTTACCCACATCTGCCCCACAGCATCTCCTGCCCCATAGATCTGACCCACATCTGCCCCACAGCAGCTCCTGCCCAATAGATCTGACCAACATGTGCCCCACAGCAGCTCCTACACCATAGATCTGACCCACATTAGCCCCACAGCATCTTCTGCCCCATAGATCTGACGCCCATTAGCCCCACAGCATCTTCTGCCCCATCGATCTGACCCACATCTGCCCCACAGAGCCTTCTGCCCTAAAAATCTGACCCACATCTGCCCCACACCAGCTCCTGTCTCATAGATCAGAACAACATCAGCACCACAGCAGCTCCTGCCCCATAGATCTGACCCACATCAACCACACAGCAGCTCCTACCCCATACATCTGACCCACATGTGCCCCACAGCAGCTCCTGCCCCATACATCTGACCCAAATGCGCCCCACAAAAGCTCCTGCCTTATAGATCAGACCATCATCAGCCTCACAACAGCTCCTGCCCCAGAGATCTGACCCTCATCATCCCCACAGCAGTTCCTGCCCCATAGATCTGACGCCCATCAACCCCACAGCATCTTCTGCCCCATCGATCTGACCCACATCTGCCCCACAGAGCCTTCTGCCCTAAAAATCTGACCCACTTCAGCCCCACAGCAGCTCCTGCCCCATAGATCTTACGCACATCTGCCCCACAGTATCTTCTGCCCCATAGATCTGACCCACATGCGCCCTACAGCAGCTCCTGCCCAATAAATCTGACACACATATGCCCCACTGCAGCTCCTGCCTTACAGATCAGACCCTCATCAGCCTCACAACAGCTCCTGCCCCATAGATCTACCCCACAGCATCTCCTGCTACATAGATGTGACCCTCATCATCCCCACAGCATCTTCTGCCCCATAGATCTGACCCTCAGCAGCAACACAGCAGCACCTGCCCCACAGATATGACCCACATATACCCCACAGCAGCTCCTGCCCCATAGATCTTAACAACATCAGCTCCACAGCAGCACCTACCCCATAGATCTGACCCACATCTGCCCCAAAGCAGCTCCTGCCCCATATATCTGACCCATATCAGATCCACAGCAACGCCTGCCCCATAGATCTCAACCACATGAGCCCCACAGCAGCTCCTGTCCCATAGATCTGAATCACATCTGCCCCGTAGCAGCTCCTGCCCCATATATCTGACCCATATCAGATCCACAGCAACGCCTGCCCCATAGATCTCAACCACATGAGCCCCACAGCAGCTCCTGTCCCACAGATCTGACCCACATAGGCCCCACAGCAGCTCCTGCCCCATAGATCTGACCCTCAGCAGCAACACAGCAGCTCCTGCCCCACAGATCTGACCAACATCAGCACCACAGCAGCTCCTGCCCCATAGATCTGACCAACATCAGCTCCACAGCAGCACCTACCCCATAGATCTGACCCACATCAGCCCCACAGCAGCTCCTGCCACATAGATCTACCGACATGTGCCCCACAAC
Source organism: Coturnix japonica (assembly GCF_054131305.1). NCBI lineage: Eukaryota > Metazoa > Chordata > Aves > Galliformes > Phasianidae > Coturnix > Coturnix japonica. The sequence continues at coordinate 2,386,002 of NW_028188945.1, forward strand.
AACTCCTGCCCCAACGATCTGATACCCATGTGCCCCACAACAGCTCCTGCCCCATAGATCTGACCAACATGTGCCCCACAGCAGCTCCTGTCTCATAGATCTTACCCACAGCAGCCCCACAGCATCTCCTGCCCCATAGATCCGACCCACATCTGCCCCTTAGGAGCACCAACCCCATAGATCTGACCAACAGCTTCTCCTGCCACATAGATCTGACCCACATCTGCCACAGAACAGCTCCCGCCCCATAGATCTGACCCACATCAGCCCCAAAGAAGCTCCTGCCCCATAGATCAGACCCACATCAGCCACACAGCAGCTCCTGACCAATATATCTGATCCCAATCAGCCCCACAGGAGCTCCTCCCCCTAGATCTGACCCTCATCAGCCCCACAGCAGCTCCTGCCCAATAGATCTGACCCACATCTGCCCCACAGCAGCTCATGTCTCATAGATCTTAAACACATCAGCACCACTGCAGCTCCTGCCCCATAGATCTGACCCACATCTGCCCCATACCAGATCCTGCCCAATCGATCTGACCCACATCTGCACTACAGCAGCTCCTGCCCCATACATCTGACCCACATATACCCCACAGCAGCACCTACCCCATAGATCTGACCCAGATCTGCCCCAAAGCAGCTCCTGCCCCATAGATCTGACCCACATCAGCCACACAGCAGCTCCTGCCCCATACATCTGACCCACATGTGCCCCACAGCAGCTCCTTCCCTATAGATCTGACCCACATAAACCCACAGCAGCAACTGTTCCGTAGATCTGACACACATCATCCCCACAACTGCTCCTGCCCCAAAGATTTGATATACATGTGCCCCACAGCAGCTCCTGCCCCATAGATCTGACCCACATCTGCCCCACAGCACCTCATGCCCCATAGATCTGGCCCACAGCAGCTCCTGCCCCATAGATCTGACCAACATGTGCCCCAGAGCAGCTCCTGCCCCATTGATCTGACCCACACCAGCCCCACAGCAGCTCCAGCCTTATAGATCTGACCCGCATCAGCCCCACAGCAGCTCCTGCCCAGTAGATCTGACCCACAGCAGCTCCTGCCCCGTAGATCTGACCCACATCTGCCCCATTGCAGCTTCTGCCCCATAGATCTGACCCACATCTGCCCCATAGCAGCTTCTGCCCCATAGATCTGACCCCAGACAGCCCCACAGCAGTTCCTGCCCCATATATCTGACCCACTTCAGCACCACAGCAACGCCTGCCCCATAGATCTCAACCACATGAGCCCCACAGCAGCTCCTGTCCCACAGATCTGACCCACATAGCCCCCACAGCAGCTCCTGCCCCATAGATCTGACCAACACCAGCCCCACAGCCGCTCCTGCCTCATAGATCTGACCAACATCAGCTCCACAGCAGCACCTACCCCATAGATCTGACCCACATCAGCTCCACAGCAGCTCCTGCCACATAGATCTACCGACATGTGCCCCACAACAGCTCCTGCCCCAAAGATCTGATACCCATGTGCCCCACAACAGCTCCTGCCCAATAGATCTGACCCACATCTGCCCCACAGCAGCTCATGTCTCATAGATCTTAAACACATCAGCACCACTGCAGCTCCTGCCCCATAGATCTGACCCACATCTGCCCCATACCAGATCCTGCCCAATCGATCTGACCCACATCTGCACTACAGCAGCTCCTGCCCCATACATCTGACCCACATATACCCCACAGCAGCACCTACCCCATAGATCTGACCCAGATCTGCCCCAAAGCAGCTCCTGCCCCATAGATCTGACCCACATCAGCCACACAGCAGCTCCTGCCCCATACATCTGACCCACATGTGCCCCACAGCAGCTCCTGCCCCATAGATCAGACCCACATCTGCCCCACAGCAGCTCCTGCCCCATAGATCTGACCCACATCTGCCCCGTAGCAGCTCCTGCCCAATTGATCTGACCCACATTATCCCCACAGCTGCTCCTGCCCCATAAATCTGGTTCACATATGCCCCACAGCTACTCCTGCCCCATAGATCTGACCAACATCTACCCCACAGCAGCTCCTGCCCCATAGATCTCACTCACATGTGCCCCAGAGCAGATCCTGCCCCATAGATCTGACCCACAACTACCCCACAGCAGCTCCTGCCCCATAGATGTGACCCAAATCAGCCCCACACCAGCTCCTGCCCCATAGATCTGACACACATCACCCCCACAGCAGCTCCTGCCCCATAGATCTAGCCCCCATCAGACCCACAGCAGCTCCAGTCCCATAGATCTTACCCACATCTACCCCACAGAAGCTCCTGCCCCATATATCTGACACACAGCACCCCCACAGCAGCTCCTGCTCCATAGATCTGACCCACGTCTTCCCCACAGAAGCTCCTGCCCCATAGATCTCAACCACATGAGCCACACAGCAGCTCCTGTCCCACAGATCTGACCCACATAGGCCCCACAGCAGCTCCTGCCCCACAGATCTAACCAACATCAGCTCCACAGCAGCTCCTTCCCTATAGATCTGACCCACATAAGACCGCAGCAGCACCTGTTCCGTAGATCTGACACACATCATCCCCACAACTGCTCCTGCCCCAAAGATCTGATATACATGTGCCCCACAGGAGCTCCTGCCCCATAGATCTGACCCACATCAGCCCCACAGCAGCTCCTGCCCAGTACATCTGACCCACAGCATCTCTTGCCCCATAGATCTGACCAACATGTGCCCCAGAGCAGGTCCTGCCCCATAGACCTTACCCACATCAGCCGCACAGCAGCTCCTGGTCTATAGATCTGACCCACATGTGCACCACAGCACCTCCTGTCCCATAGATCTGCCCCACAGCAGCTCCTGCCCCATAGATCTTACCCACATCTGCACTACAGCAGCTCCTGCCCCATAGATCTCACTCACATGTGCCCCAGAGCAGATCCTGCCCCATAGATCTGACCCACAACTACCCCACAGCAGCTCCTGCCCCATAGATCTGACCCACACCAGCCCCACAGCAGCTCCTGCCCCATAGATATGACACACACCTGCCCCACAGCAGCTCCTTCCCTATAGATCTGACCCACATAAGCCCCACAGCAGCACCTGTTCCGTAGATGTGACACACATCAGCCCCACAGCAGCTCCTGCCCCATAGATATGACCCACCTCAGCCCCTGCCTCATAGATCTGACCCACATGTGCCCCTTTGCAGGGGGGCTCCTCTGCCTGGTGGTCATGGCGGGCCCCCTCCTCCTTCTCACTCCTAGGGCCCCCAGCTCCATCCTCCCGCCTGAAACAGGGTGTCATGGTTTAATAATTTTGTATTTTTTTGCTATCAGTATTCCACATCATAACATCATATAAAGCATGAATAATTTTACTGAATCTGCAACTTACAGAAGAAGACTACATCTCCCAGGGAACAACACGATAGGTCACGGGACCTGGACTCTATATTAACTCTGTCGCAGAACAGACTGACGTCTTTCGAGTTCTGGCGTTCAGGGGAGTGTGTGGGAGCCTTCAGCCGTTCGCCTAGATTCTCAGTAGGCCTCTCGGTTACGGGACTCATTCTCTCTCCTATTTTGCTTGATTCGTTAGCTCAATTTTCAATTATATTGTATTATATTGTGTTATCCTGTATTTCGATATAGTATTTAGTAAATAAGTGTGCCTCCTTAGATCGTTGCCGCTGTTTTCTTTTCCTAATTAACTTTTTCCTTTCGGCCTACGGCCCCCTGTCACGGACGCAGGTGGATTTTTCGTTCAAACCGTGACAGATTTTGGTGGAGAATGCGGGCAAATTGAGTTGTTGTTTTTCTGTGTTTTCTTCTGTTGCTCTTTTAGCTTTTAACAGAGCTACGAGTTGTTTTTTTTCCCTGTTAAGGAGCTATCTCGTGTTTGCGATTCTGCACCTGCGAGCTTGACCTTGAAAGTCCAGGCGGACTGCCAATACTCCGGTATATTTTATAAACACTGCTGAGCTTTGTTTTCTTTTACTTTTTTTCTCTCTATTGGAGGAAAAAAAAATGTTTTCTCTACTAAATTTGTTTTACCAGGGACTGTGTGCCATTGGTTCCTTTTTTGAGACGCTCCGAACATATTGGGTCATGTTTAAGCTAGCCACTTTTTCTTATGGAGCTATACAATTGTATAATGGATTGAAAGCATGGTTAGCAATGCTCACTTCGTATCTGTATACAGCTCCAGAGGGAGCAACTAATGCAACTAATTATACAGAAATGGTGATTTTTAAGCGTGCTCCTCTTTCTTTCTATGAATCCTTTATGCAGTTCTTGAATGATCAGTGGGCCACACTCTTAATCTCCCTGATCTTACTGTTGATTATTGTAATAATCTCACTCAGTATCTGGATTTATAACATCCGGAGGAAGTCTTCCCTAGAACCAGAGAATACTGAGTGGCAGGGAGTGTGGAGAGGCTTTGAAGAGATTCTCAAAGGACAGACATCTTCAGTGTTATGGAGCTTCACTCCTGAACACTTGAAGAATCCTGAGAGTTTGATTGCATATTTGAGGCAGGAATGTTGTGGCTCAGGCAGATCTCAGGAGGCACAAATGATTTTGGGCCTAGCTAATGCTTATCGGGCCTTAGTCAATACCATTCCTGAGAGGGAAGTTTTTGAAGCTGAGAGAGAGAGTCTCAGGGCCGAGAAGGAGAGTCTTAGAGCTGAGGCAGAAAAACTTTGGACTGAGAAGGTAGAGAGAGAAAAAGCTTTTGAAGCTGAGAGAAAAGATCTCCTGTACCAACGAGACTCAGTCTGGTACGAGAAAGAGAGTCTTAGAGCTGACGCAGAAAAACTTTGGGATGAGAAGGTAGAGAGAGAAAAAGTTTTTGAAGCTGAGAGAAAAGATCTCCTGTACCAACGAGACTCAATCTGGTACGAGAAAGAGAATCTTAGAGCTGACGCAGAAAAACTTTGGGATGAGAAAAGCTCCCTGCAATCCCAACTCAACACTCTCCAGTCCGAGCACAGCGCCCTCCGGTCCGAGCACGACACTCTCCAGTCCGAGCACGGTGCCCTCCGGTCCGAGCACGACACTCTCCAGTCCGAGCACGGCGCCCTCCAGTCCGAGCACAACACTCTCCAGACTGAGCGCGATGCCCTCCGGTCCGAGCACGACACTCTCCAGTCTGAGCACAGCGCCCTCCGGTCCGAGTATAACACTCTCCAGATTGAGCGCGATGCCCTCCGGACCGAGCACAATGCCCTCCAGACCGAGCACAACACTCTCCAGTCCAAGTATGACGCCGTCCAGTCTGAGTGCGGCACCCTCCAGGCCAAGCATGATGCCTTCCAATCCAACTGCGACACCCTCCAGTCCGAGCACAACACTCTTCAGTCTGTGCATAATGCCCTCCGGTCTGAGCATAACGCTCTTCAGACTGAGCACAATGCCCTCCGGACCGAGCACAACACTCTTCAGTCCGAGCATAATGCCCTCCAGTCCGAGCATAACGCTCTTCAGACCGAGCACAATGCCCTCCAGACCAAGCTCAACACTCTCCAGACTGAGCACACTGCCCTCCAGGCCGAGCATAACGTCCTCCGGCTCGGGTACAACACTCTCCAGTCCAACTACAGCAGCCTCCAGACTGAGGTTGGTGCTGTCCAGTTCGAGCGGAACGCTCTCTGAGACCAGCTATGTGCCCTCCAGGGTGAGTTGAATGTATTTAACCAACTACCAGGGGCACATGTAGTCCAATTTGGCCAGCCATTGGGGGCACATGTAGTCCAATCTGACCAGCCACCGGGGGCACAGGTAGTCCAATTGGACCAACCATCTGGGACACCAGATACAATGTTGGTTGCCCCTGTAAGAGGGCGAAAGACAAAACAAGTTTCAACTCAGTTAGAGAAAATGCAGAAGGAGTTAGAAGAGCGGAGGGAGTTAGGAGAGCAGGACTATGGAGACTCAGGGGAGCAGGGGGAGTCAGAAGACCAGAAGAAGTTGGAGGAGCAGAGGATGTTAGAGGGGTATAAGAAGATGATAGAGGAGCAGAAGATGATAGAGGAGCAGAAGATGATAGAGGAGCAGAAGAAGTTAGAGGAGCAGAGAAAGTTAGGAGAGAGGAAAAAGAAGGAGGGTTACCTGGAGGAAATAACACAAGCATCAGGGTCAGAGTCAGAAGAGGAGCCAAAAGCTACTTTTTCTTTACGAGAATTTCTCAAGTCCAAACTTGTAGATGGGGCAGCCTCATCAACACAGTTGCCACCATCAACACCTGGGACTCTTGATAGAGCAAAAGGTGAGCAAAGTATTACGACCATTATTGATCCATCTTTTAAACTGAGTGAAATTCGAGATCTAAGAAAGGATTACACACGTCAGCCAAAAGAAAATATGGTCACTTGGTTACTTCGCTGCTGGGACAATGGTGCCAACAGTGCATGGCTCGATGGCAGTGAAGCTCGCCAACTGGGTAGCATTTCCAGGGACCCACGTGTGGACAGAGGTATTGGCACATGCCAAAATCGGTCTTACACCCTCTGGAAGCGGATGTTGATAGCGGTAAGAGATAGATTCCCTTTAAACGGGACTTGGAGCCTGAGAGAAAGAAATGGACTAATATTGAGAAAGGTATCCAATTTTTGAGAGAAAATGCTCTGGTGGAAATGCTATACAGCCGCGAGTTCAATCGTAACGATCCAGACCAATTACATGATCCTGAAGCAGTCCGCGTTCCACGACAAATGTGGCGTGACTTTACAAAAGCAGCTCCAGAAAAGCATGCCAGTGCACTTGCATTAGTATATGGCAAAGGGGACAGGAAACCCTTTGTGAATGAACTAATTGGCAGACTTCAGGAACTTGAATTATTTATAAGCGCCACAGAAGTTAATCTGTATACTTCAGCCATTGTCAAAATTGTGGAAAGGTTAAACGAAGTGGAGGGAACACAAAATGATATTATTGACAAATTGGCTAATGTGCCTGATGTAGATGAATCCACGGTGGTACAAGATGATGGAAACCAGGATTTCCACAATCGCCTATTGAGGAAGCTAAACAACATGAGTTCCTCTCGACCTGTATCATCGAAAATCTCAACCATTAAAAAGAGACGTCCTCGTATTCAAGCAAATGACGATGATAAGTCACCTCGAATCAACAATGAGACTACACGTCTTGCCTTGTTGCTTTTCCTCTGTAGTCATGGGGAGGACATGAAGAAGTGGTGTAATTCATCCACTTCTGCACTTCAGGCACGAGTGAAAGAATTACAAGGTGAAACAACTACCAAGGTGAACTCTTCCAAGAAGGGGAGAGTTCCAGTTGCTGCAAGTCAACAAGGTAAACAATAGAGGGGCCCTGCCCCCAGCCAGGGGGGGGAAAGGGACAACAGAGTATACTGGACTGTGTGGATTAAGTGGCCTGGCACATCTCAACCACAGAAATATAAAGCCTTGGTGGACACTGGTGCACAATGCACCCTAATGCCCTCAAGTCACCAAGGGACACAACCAATATATATCCATGGAGTGACTGGGGGTTCCCAAGAATTGACTATGTTGGAGGCCGAAATAAGCCTCACTGGTAAAAACTGGCGAAGGCACCCTATTGTGACTGGTCCAGAGGCTCCATGTATACTGGGAATCGATTACCTTAGGATGGGATATTTCAAGGATCCCAAGGGGTATCGATGGGCCTTTGGGATAGCTGCTGTAAACACAAATGGTGTTAAGCAGCTGTCAACTTTACCTGGTCTGTCCTACCATCCAGATGATCCTTCTGCTGTGGGGTTGCTCCAGGTAAAAGACCAAGAGGTACCAATTGCCACCAGAGTGGTTCACAGACGGCAGTACCGCACCAATAGGGACTCATTGCTCCCCATTCAAAAGCTAATTCGCCAATTAGAAAATCAGGGAGTGATTAGCAAAACGCACTCGCCTTTTAACAGCCCCATATGGCCAGTGCGTAAAACCAGTGGGGAATGGAGGCTGACGGTAGATTACCGTGGCCTGAATGAAGTCACACCTCCATTATGTGCTGCTGTACCAGACATGCTAGAACTCCAGTATGAATTGGAATCAAAAGAAGCTAGGTGGTATGCCACCATTGATATTGCTAATGCCTTCTTTTCCATCCCATTGGCTGCAAAATGTAGGCCACAGTTTGCTTTTACCTGGAGAGGTATTCAGTATACCTGGAACCGTTTACCCCAGGGGTGGAAGCACAGCCCAACAATTTGCCATGGATTGATCCAAGCTGTTTTGGAACAGGGTAATGCTCCTGAGCACTTGCAGTATATTGATGACATTGTGGTGTGGGGCCATACAGTAGCAGAGGTTTTCAAGAAAGGGAAACAGATAATCCAAATTCTTTTGAAAGCTGGTTTTGCCATTAAGCGCAGCAAGGTGAAGGGGCCTGCCCAGGAAATCCAGTTCTTAGGCATAAAATGGCAAGATGGACGTCGTCACATCCCAGCAGATGTGATTGACAAAATCACTGCTATGTCTCCGCCCACAAATAAAACAGAGACCCAATCTTTTCTGGGAGTAGTGGGCTTTTGGAGAATGCATGTCCCAAACTACAGCCACATAGTGAGCCCTCTCTATCAGGTAACACGGAAGAAGAATAATTTCTCATGGGGTCCTGAGCAGCAGCAGGCTTTTGAGCAGATAAAACAAGAAATAGCCCGTGCCGTGGCCTTGGGGCCAGTACGGACGGGACAGGATGTGAAGAACATCCTCTACACTGCTGCTGGAGAGAAAGGTCCCACCTGGAGTTTGTGGCAAAGAGCCTCAGGAGAGACCCGAGGCCGACCCCTAGGATTTTGGAGTCGAGCATATAAAGGGTCTGAGGAGCGCTACACTCCGACTGAGAAGGAGATCTTAGCCGTGTATGAGGGGGTTCGGGCTGCTTCTGAAGTAGTTGGGACAGAGGTTCAGCTTCTTCTAGCACCTCGCTTGCCAGTAATAAACTGGATGTTTAAAGGACAGGTTCCCTCCACCCATCATACTACTGATGCCACTTGGAGTAAGTGGATTTCATTAATTACTCAACGAGCTCGAATGGGAAAACTCAGCCGTCCTGGAATTCTAGAAGTGATCATGGACTGGCCTGAGAGTAAAAAAATTGAAACACCACCTACAGAAGAGGTATCACGTGCTAAAGAGGCACCACCATACAATGAGCTACCAGAAAATGAAAAGAAATTTGCCCTATTCACAGACGGATCATGTCGTATTGTAGGGAAGCATCGCAGATGGAAAGCTGCTGTATGGAGCCCCACACGACAAGTTGCAGAGGCCACTGAAGGTAAAGGAGAATCAAGTCAATTTGCAGAGGTAAAGGCTGTTCAGCTGGCTTTAGATGTGGCTGAACGGGAGAGGTGGCCAATGCTTCATCTTTATACTGATTCATGGATGGTGGCAAATGCCTTATGGGGGTGGTTGCAACAGTGGGAAGATGATAATTGGCAACGAAAGGGTAAACCTGTTTGGGCTGCTGAACTGTGGAAAGACATTGCTGCCCGAATAAGGAACATTGTTGTAAAGGTGCGCCATGTAGATGCTCATGTGCCTAAAAGTAAGGCTACTGAAGAACATAAAAATAACCATCAGGTTGATCGAGCTGCCAAAATTGAGGTGGCTCAAATAGACTTGGACTGGCAGAACAAGGGTGAATTATTCCTAGCTCGGTGGGCCCATGAGACTTCAGGTCATCAAGGAAGGGATGCAACATATAAGTGGGCCAGAGACCGAGGGGTGGACTTAACTATGGACGCTATTGCTCAGGTTATTCATGATTGTGAAACATGCGCCATAATTAAACAAGCCAAGAGGATGAAACCTCTTTGGGGGGAAGGGCGACGGCAAAAGTATAAATATGGAGAGGCATGGCAGGTTGATTATATCACCTTGCCACGATCTCGCAATGGTAAGCGTTATGTACTCACCATGGTGGAGGCAACCACTGGGTGGCTCGAAACATACGCAGTACCCCATGCTACCGCCCGAAACACCATATTAGGGTTGGAAAAGCAAATCCTGTGGCGGCATGGCACTCCAGAAAGAATTGAATCAGATAATGGGACCCATTTTAAAAATTCCCTTGTAACCACTTGGGCCAAAAATCATGGCATTGAGTGGATTTACCATATTCCCTATCATGCACCAGCTTCTGGTAAGATTGAACGATTCAATGGGTTGTTGAAAACTATGTTGAAAGCAATGGGTGGTGGAACGTATAAAAACTGGGAGAACCATTTAGCAGAAGCCACCTGGTTGGTCAACACTCGAGGATCTAGTAATCGTAATGGTCCTAACCAATCCAGCTCCCTACGTACCGTGGAGGGAGATAAGGTTCCTGTAGTACACATAAAGAGTGTGTTGGGAAAAACAGTTTGGGTCCTTCCAGCATCTGGAAAGGGCAAACCTCTCCGGGGTACTGTCTTTGCCCAGGGACCTGGGTGCACATGGTGGGTGATGGACAAAAATGGGAATGTTCAATGTGTACCACAAAGGAATTTGATGTTGGGGGAGTGCAGCCAATGATTTTACTGTAAATATATAGGTAGAGTCTCAGAAAATATTTCAATTAGGTACAGAATAGTTCAATTAGGTATAGGACTTAAGATAGAGTGGATTAATGTTAAGGAAACACTTTTTCTCTATACACCTTAATTAGGCGTTCTGTAAGCAAGTTTTCCATCTGGACTCTATATCCTGCACTGGCCATGCATGTGTAGAGCACACATGGAAAGAAGTATAAGTCAAAAGGAAATCTGCTGCGGTGGCTGGGAAAGGATGAGTGCACCTTGATGTGGGGGACGCCCTACCAGCGCTGCCTTTCCCCTCTACCGCTGACATGTTTTCCTTTTTCTGGCAGTTTTGCCATTTTCTCAAAATTAATAAATAGTAGGTTAGGTTATAGAGTTTTGTTCTCAACTTAGGGATTTGTATGGAATAAATATAAATTGTTGAGAAAAATAAGGTTGCTGATTATTCACAATTATACATATGAGTGTGTATGTATGTATAAACATAATGTAATGATGTAGAATAAGGGGTGGAATGTCATGGTTTAATAATTTTGTATTTTTTTGCTATCAGTATTCCACATCATAACATCATATAAAGCATGAATAATTTTACTGAATCTGCAACTTACAGAAGAAGACTACATCTCCCAGGGAACAACACGATAGGTCACGGGACCTGGACTCTATATTAACTCTGTCGCAGAACAGACTGACGTCTTTCGAGTTCTGGCGTTCAGGGGAGTGTGTGGGAGCCTTCAGCCGTTCGCCTAGATTCACAGTAGGCCTCTCGGTTACGGGACTCATTCTCTCTCCTATTTTGCTTGATTCGTTAGCTCAATTTTCAATTATATTGTATTATATTGTGTTATCCTATATTTCGATATAGTATTTAGTAAATAAGTGTGCCTCCTTAGATCGTTGCCGCTGTTTTCTTTTCCTAATTAACTTTTTCCTTTCGGCCTAGGGCCCCTCCGGGGCCTACGGCCCCCTGACACGGACGCAGGTGGATTTTTAGTTCAAACCGTGACACAGGGAAAACTTCTACCCTAGCCCTCTTAGCTGCCGACATGGCTGCTAACTGCCACAGCTGTCAGAGGCGAGTGTGTTGAGCGCGGCAGCGGTGACCAAGGTGACGTGGAGAGGGTTCTAAAATGGCGGCCGCACTGCTGGCACTGGTGTTCCACATAGGATGAGGAGGGGGCTGGTAATAGCAGGACAAGGGGAAACTGATTGAAGTTGAAAGAGGGAAGATTTAGGTTGGATGTTAGGGGGAAAGTTGTTTACTAGCAGAGTGGTTAGGCCCTGGAACGGGCTGCCCAGGGAGGTTGTGGATGCCCCGTCCTTGGGGGTGTTCAGGGCCAGGTTGGACAGGGCCCTGGGCAACCTGATCTAGTAAAGGTGTATGTTTGGTGGCCCTGCCAGGCAGGGGGGTTTGTTCTTCATGATCCATGAGGTCCCTTCCAACCTGGGTCATTCTGTGACTCTGTGATACTGGTGTGTGGCTGTTTGTCCCAGCGCGCTGACCTTTTGTCTTCAGGTTCACCAACAAGACTGTAACTGATTTATGGAGGAGGCAAGTGATGGGTGCTACTGAGTGACAATCAACATCACTTTGTGGACATTTGAAAGCACCTTCCTCCAGAGCTGTTCACCTCCAGAAGAGGGTGCTCAGAAGTGTTTACTGGCAGAAGATCTGGCTCCAGCTTGGTATGGAAAAACTGGGGAATGATACCATCGTGTCCCGTGAAGAACAAGAAGCAGGTGGGCGTCCCTGCTCCCTCTTGTCTGCTGGCAAGGTCCAGATGAGATCCCAGAGCCAGAAGCTGCCATTCCAAGGAGAGCTTACTCAACCATTTTGGATTTGAGCTGTCACACCAAGGAGAGCTGACTGAACCACGTTGGACTTATTTGTAAGTTTATACTATCATTGGAAACTGTTGCCGTGGTCACAGTCATCGTCAGCGGAACAACAACTCCTGATGACCCACCACTACTGAAGATCAATGACTGAACTACTAAACATGTCAGATCCATGGTGGTGACTCTCTCTCCCTCTTGCTTTTTATAAAGACTCCTTGATTCTTTTTCCTGTCTTTTCTATTGCCCGCCTTCCCTTCCTAATCACCCTAAATCGTAATAGCGTCCGTCCTCCAACATTTGAACCATGCTCAGGCATACACGTATGGACCTCCTCTCCTTCCTATAAATTGGAGCAGGACAGAGAACCACAAGGATTGTCAGCTCCCAAGTCATGCAAGTATTGCACACAACACAGATAACTTCATCTGTTGGCCCCGCTGTCTCTGCATACCACCAAGCGAGGACCTGCAGTGCCCAGGCGAGACGATGTGCCTGGCAGTGCAAAGCCAGCCCACGTGTGTGCAGATGGCAAGGAGCGTGTGGCACTGTGCACCGACAGCCCTTGCCTGCCCAGGACTGCGTGTGGAGGGCGTTCTCCACTGCAGCCTTGCCCAACAGTCAGTAGGGGTGTGCGCCCATGATGGCAGTAATGAACAAACTGCTGCTTCACAAAGATCTTGGCCCGATTAGAAATCTTTGAGTAGTGCTGTTACAGCAGACAGAATGTGATAAGGGCAAGTAGTCTCCTACACTTCACATCCTTGCTACTTCATTCTGGGTGTTGTCACTGAGCAGCATCTAACACAAGTTCTGCCCTGGTCAGCTGGCTGCCTTAGCTTGAGCCCTGATGGCAACGCTGTGACGTGATGTTAGTATTGCTGTTTTCTCCTCGTCAGAATACTCTGCCTTTTGAAGGAAGCAGCTTCTTGGTTATTTTGTATTGTTGTTGTTGAATTTTATTGAATTAATTTACAATATCTATATTCCATATAGTTATAGATGTTTTGAATATGATCATCTGTGGTGCTGAGAATTTTTGTAGAAAAGGTATACTCAGTTCGGAAGGTGTAATAAGGATGTTAAAGAAAGAAGCCCCTGTTGTGTTGACCAGTGATGATGCTCCCACCCCCTGACCAATGGTGGAGAGGAGCATGAAGAGAGAGGTGGTGCTGGGGGGATCTTGGGGCTGCTGGGCCTGTCATACTTTTTCCAGGCAGAGGTTTTACAGGTGTTGCCCCCATGCCGACCCTGTGGGGGGGGGCACTCCCACATCCTGAAGGATGGAGGAGAGGAGCGGGAGGGCAGAGTTGGTGCTGTGGGGGGCTGGGAGCTGTGGGGCCTGGTATGCTTTCCCCTGGCTGTAGTTTTCTGGGTGTCGGATGATGCCCTCAAACTGCCACCCTGTGGGGGCTGCTCCAACCTCCTGAAGGATGGTGAAGGAAAGTTGGTGACAGTTCCTGGGGGGGACAGGGGGCTGCTGGGCCAGTTGGCTTCCCCCAGGCAATGGTCGTCCGTCTGTTGGATGATGTCCCCAGGTCTATACTCTGCTGGGGTCGCTTCCATCCCCTGATGGATGGTGGAGGGGAGGGTGAGGGCAGAGATGGTGCTGGAGGCTGACAGGCCTCTCAAGCTTCCCTGAGGCAGTGGCTGCCTGCGGGTGACACTTTGAGGGAGCCACTGCCAACCCCTGAAGAATGGTGGTGGGGGACAGGAGGGTGGTGTTGATGCCAGGGTGCTGCTGTTTGGGTGCCAGCCGATGACTGCAAGCTTCCAAACCAGGTGGGTCCCTCCTGTCCCCTGAAAGAGGTGTTGATGCCCAAGGTGGATAGGGGCCACTGGGCATGATGTACTTCCCAGGGGCCACGGAGCCTGGGCTGGTGGGCTACGGGGGCTGCACTGGGGGCAGCTGAGCCCGACAGCCGTCAGGCCTGGCAGGGGCCGCTCTGGTGGTGCTCTGCGGCTGGTGGGCAGATTGTCACTGCACAGGCACCGGTTGTTTGTGCCACGTCTTTTCTGTCCGGCGCACTGAGGCGAGCAAGCTGTTTGTCCAAGCGTGAGGTGTTGCTGCGGGCAATATGCTGGACTGCAGCATCTTCAGCAAGGCGCCTGCAGGGAGAGAAACGTGCTGAGGGCACAGGAGAACCCCCTGCTCTCCTTCCTCACAGTGCATGATAGAGGCACTCTCAGCTCCGGGCCTGTCTCAGGCCCAGCAGTAAGAACATGCAGCAGGAATGGCGAGGCCAGTTAAATGTCTGACAGTGTCAATCTCAGACAGTGTTAGGCAACAACTAACTGGCTTCTCTATGCTGCTTTAAGTAGAAATGCCTCCTTGCTCACAGGATCCCTATAGTAAAGAGAGGGGGCAGGATGGGGTTGGGGGTGAACAAGAACTCACTGGTTTATCTGCCTCCGTTGTCGGACAAGACGATAGCACGAAAACATTGCCATCAGCATGGTAACGAAGATAGCCTCACCAAATCCCAGGCAGTACTTCTTGATAAAATTATTGTCTGCGGCATTTGCGTGTTCCTCACCATCCGCACCTGGAAAAACAATGTGGATCTGTTTCACCAGCTGCTGCTTTGAGTGACGTGGACAAGAACAACCACAGGAAGGATCCCGCTCTGGGCTGCTGTTGTGCCTGGTGGCTCAGGGGAAGCACAGCAAGCTCTGGAATGCAGGGTCTGTGCACAGGAGGTACTATGGAGGGTCCTGTTTCCTCTCCTTATCTGCTGAATGTGGTTCTGGTGGCCTAGTTCCCAAAAGGACAAAGTTCCTAAGTCCCTGGGAACTGGCTGCAGTGGGAGGGGAGCAACCCCTAACCACGAAGCCACTATGAGCAGCCCTTACCTGGAGTGACAGTTGCTGTCTGCATGGCCTCTATTACTCTCAGGGGGACAGTCAGTGTGCGAACTCTGCCGTTTTGAAATGCAAGCCAGCACATAGGTGCTCCACCTGTCTCTTTAGAAAGGAGGTAAGAGAGTGGGACTGTAAGTAACTGCTTTTCATCAGGAAGATGGTACAGTTTCTCCACATGTATTTCTAGAAATTCAGCTTCACAAGTCTTTCAGGGAACAGACGGAAATACACCTACCACGTGCTTTGTCCTTCATGATTTTCATTAGCAGAGGGGGCAGTGTCTGCAAATATTTTCCTGTTTCCAGGGCCTCTTTCTGTTTCTCAGGACCTAAACAGAAAGCATTAAGATAACTTTCAGACAAACAAGGTATTAAACTGAAGGGTCTTTTCAGTGAAGCCAGTAACGACAACAGCCACCCCTGGGATGCCTGTGGGGTTCCAGCACAACTAAGGATTTAGCACGGCCTTCCCTGGAGGCACTTCTGCAACCAAAGAATGAGAACTTTTCACCACACACTGCAACTTACATAAATGCATAACGGCATCACTGAATGGGACCAGGGCATTGTGCGAGGGCAGGGCACATACACACAGGTGTGCATTCTCACTCACACCTGCAGACATGCCCGGCTGACATTAGGACTGTGAGCTGGCATCTCTCAAAGGAAGTAAAATCTCATGACGTACCCATTCGAATCCCTGGGGCTTCTGTCCTGGAGCTCAGATGGGAAACTGGATGCCACTCACCTCCACTAGGAGCTGTCAACCAACACAGACAGAGCAGCTCCTGTCAGACACCTGTTTACACTGGAATGACAGCACTGCTCCACAGCACTCTCCTCTCCCTGCCACACAGAAGCATCTGGCAAATAGTTGTTGGGTGCCTGCAGTGGCACCGTGACAGTCCAAAAAGGAACCGTGTGCAGAACTGCCTGGAGAAGGGAAGGGGGTGGAAGAGGAAGGGCAAGATCTAAAGGCCCTTTCCCTTGGGATTGCCCTGAGGCTCACAGGCTGGATTATGCTGAGGCTTTGGCAAGGCGTTGCTTATAGGCACAGCATTGATGAGAAACATCTCCTGGTGTTGATGCCTGGGGGCAGCCGGGCCTGCCACTCATGTGCCAGGTTGCTGCTGTTTGGGTGCCATGGTATGCTGTGATTTCTCTCTTCCTTAGGGACCTGCAGTGACTGGAAGGGGCTCAGGTGATGACATGGCACCCAGACCTGGGTCAAAAGTTGCAAAGCTGCAGAGAGGCCAGGTGGGCAGTTGGCTGGCACTCAGCAGCTTTCCAGATACTCTCTCCAGGCCAAGTAAAACAATCTTCAGAGAAGGCATAGAAGAACATTTGGCCCCTCAAGGTTTTCTTAGTGGGGAGATCTCTGATGTACGGAGACAAAGTCAACGGGATGCTGGGAGCATGCAGCACCCAAGAAACAGTGACTACCCAAGCTTCTCATGGAGAAGAAATCACCAGGCAGTGAAAAGATGAACCCCTCCTGAACTTCCACAGCCAAATATGAGCAAAGATCATGAGATGAAGACTGGTGACTTACCTCTGGCATCCACCCCAGGCTCAGGGACACGACTTTGCTCTGGAAATGCACCAAAGGGGCCTGCAGGCACAAGAGTGATCAGACACAGGTGAGGAGAGCTTCCACTGCGCACTGGGGTCTGCTTTGTTTTTTTTTCCTGCAGTGACCTGTGAGGACTGGCTGCAGGTCAGGGAATGACATGGCCCAAACAGCAAAGGAATAGGAGCAAAGACTGGCAAGGGCCGCCTTCCCACTGAAATGTGACAATTCTCCAAGTAAAAAAAATACTAATGACTGATCTGTGTACGACCTTCAAAGCACAAAGAGACTTGAAAGACCTTTGGAGGTCCTTACATACCCAAATAAGCTATTACAGCACTAATTTTTCGACTTCCAAGGAAACAGACACTCACAACTTACCTCGGAGTTTCCCCTGAGGCACAAAAGCAGTCTCCTTCGGGTCATCTGAAGGAGTACCAATGTCATCATCTACAAGAAAGAAGAGGGATGTTCCCATTGCATGCTGTGATCTTCCTCTCCCTTAGTGACAGGGAAGGGGCCAGGTAACAGGATGGGAGACTCAGGCCTTGATTGCCAAAGATATAGAGTAGCCAGGGTGACCTGGAGCCTGGCACTCAGCAGCTTTAAAATTGCTCCCTCCTTGCCATGTGCAGCACCCCTCCGGGACCGCGTGGAAGAGCATACAAATAAAAGGTGCCTGAACCCATCTGGGCTACAGCTGGGGGTCTCTGTTGGGAACCAGGATTTTTCTATGGGGAGCATCAGGCAGCTGGAGCAGAAATGCTCATGCTTTTCCCAGCACACATCTTCCGAGTTCTCCCCTAGGACACCCCCAGGATGAAGAGCATGCTCCAGCCAGCCAGCGGCAGAGCCGTGGGAGCACAGGGCTTCCTCATGCCCTTGCCCAGCTCCTGTGGTGCTGCCTGTCCCCCCTGTCCAGTACCCCTCCCCCCCCAATCGAAGGCAGCCCTAGGGCAACACGGCACAGAGCCACTGCAACCAGAACCTGGGCTTCTCACCCTCAGTTCCGCTTATTTTTTACCCCATCTCTGCCCACCCACCTGCTCCTGCTGCTCGCCACAGAGGGAGAAGGGACATTAAAGACCCAGAGACACTGTCAAAAGATAAAGAAAATCGATTCAGTGTCCATTCCAGTGCCTGGCCACCCTTTCTGACCAGTAATACCTCCTGGTGTCCAGCCTGAATCTCCCCTGTCGCAGCTTGAAGCCATTCCATCTGGTCCTATTGAGCTGTGGAATCAAACTCTATAATGCAGAGATGGGTTATAAAGCAGGTATGTTTATTCCAGCGTTGCGCAGCGCCGGGTGCAAGGGGGATAGCTCCTCCAAACTTGCACACCGACTTGTAAAACCGTGATACAGATATAGGTACACCTTATGCATAGTCAATTATTTCCCGTAATTCTGATACATATTCAATAATTCTTTATCATACAGACCCCCTTTTGTTATCGCCCATCTTGTCAGGGAGATGCAACTCCTCTTCTGATATTTACAACCTCTAATCCCTTTCTGGACAGGTCTCAGGGAGTTCTCACTCCTTATCTGCATCCTTCCTGCTCTCCCAGACCCACTGTCTCCATTCCTTGCTATTCTAACTAACTAAATCATTTTCTGTAAACTACCTTTAACTATCCCCCTTCTAGCTCCCCTTTGTTCTAAATTCCAGCAGAGCCTCTGCTTCTTGCTTCACTGTTCAGGTTCCCACAGGGGCTACAGGGGGCTCCGAGGGGATATGGGGGCTCTATAGGAGCCTACAGAGGGAGCTGTATAGGTTCCATAGGAGCTCTGCGGGCTCTATGGGGCTGTAGAGACTCTATGAGGGACACGAGGGATCTACGGGCGGGCTGAAGGGGGCTCTGTGGGGGCTATAGGGCAGATATAGGGAGGCTGCGAAGGGCTGTATCGGCCCTATAGGAGCCATAGGGCACCGAGGGGGCGGGGTAATCCACTTCGGGTGCGGCCCGCAGCGCCATGTTGGGGCCTTGGGGGCGGCTGTTGGCGGCCCTCAGCCCACAAACCTCTTCCGCTCCCCCGGCGCTTCGCTCCGCTCCCTCCGCCGTTCCCCCCCCTCCGCCCCACGCCACCAGGTCAGGCCGCTCCGGTTTCCACTCCCCCTTCCCACCATTATCCGCAATGGGTCCGTGCCGTAATCCGCTCCCCCGGAGGGAACGCGTGCTCTGCGGAAATGGGTCCCCCTGGGAAACGCGATCCGCTTCACTGGCGTTCGCCCTCGCTTTGGTTCCTACGGCCTACAGAGCCGGAGGAAGGCGATCCCGGGGAGGGGGGGGGGTGTCAGCTGTGTCTCCACGGAGGGCTGTGTGTCCCCCCCCCTACAGGTGGAGCTGCTGCTGCTGCTGCTCGAGTACCCCCGTGAAGCATGCGGGGTCCCGGGGGGGTCCCGGCGGTATACGAGGCTCTACTGGAGCTGCTGACTCTGCCCCACAACCCTCCGGGTCACCCCCGGGCTCTGCTCCTTCTGGCCACCGTCACCGTCCTATTGGCCACCGGCACGGGGGGGTCCGTGGGTGTCGTTGCCCCCTTTGTGACCCTCCTGCTGCAGGAAGCCGAGGGGGTGAAGCAGGGGGGGGCCCGGCGGCAGCAGCTGAGTGTCTGCGGGAGCTGCTGAGGGGCCGGGGGACCCCCCCAGGATGTTGCCTTGTGGGGCTCGGAGGTCCCTGCTGGGTCGCTTGGCTGTAGCCTCTGCCATTCAGCCCCTGGTGCTGCTGCTGGTGGAAGGCGAGAAGCTTTGGGGGGGATGAATCTTGGGGGGGGGGAGGGCTCTGCATTGTTACTGGGGAGGGTCTGGGGGCTGAATTTGGGTGATGGAATCCCAGGGATCATCACCTTGGTACTGGAAGGGATCAAGGGATCCATTGGAATCTCATTATGGGGGTGGGGGGAATCCAGGGGACCTTTGTATGGATGGAGGATCTCACCCCCCATCTCTTTTCTTTCTCATCAGATCCTGTTGAATCCTGCCGTGCTGATGGACCAGATCCTGGAGCTTCTCCTATGTCTGCAGGTGGCTCCTTCCACAACCTGCTGCCAGATCCCGGCCTCACACTGTGATCCACTGGGTCCCAACAGCCCTGGGCAGCCTCGTGTCACCGTGGGGCTGAGCTCCTCTGGATCCCAGTGCTCTCCTTCCCCTTCTAATGCACCTCCCTGCCATGCAGCCCTTACAGACCCCAGGGGTCCCGGTGTTGTCACATCACTGGATGCTGGGGATCTCCTCCGCATCACACTGCTGGATCCCAAAGGACCCCTTGGCAAAGCACTGCTGGATCCCAAGGATCCCCTTGGCACAGCACTGTGGGATCCAGACCCCAAGGACCCCCCCATGGCACCACTTCCAGGGCTCCCAATGATGGAGCACCTCAGGATCCCAGGGGGGACCCCCGTAGCAGCCCCTTGGTGGATCCCATCCCCCCACTTCCACGCCACCTCCTTGCCCACTCCTTCCTCCTGACTCCGCAGCCCAGGCCCAGCTGCTGTGGGTGCTGAGGGACTCCAAGAAGCCCCCCCGAGCTCTTCCCCTATTCTAACCCAACTGCTGCCCACTGCGGAGCTGGCATTGCTCCATGCTGCTCTCTGGGGGTCCCGGGGGGGTCTTTGCCCCATCCCTGCGTCCTTCCAACACCGCTTGGCTTCCTTAGCCCAGCACCCAGCTCTGCCCCCCTCCCTGCGCCTCTTCTTCCTCCTCTGCCTCGGGACCCCCCCCTCGCCCCCCTTACCCCCCCATTTTGCCGCCAGCCTCTTCCCCACGTTCTCCGACCCCCCCGAGCTTCTCCTGCCCCACTTAGAGCTGGCAGCCTCTGCTTGTTCCGGGGGAGGGGATGAAGGTCAGCGGGGCAGTTGTTGGCTCCGGGCTTTGGTGGTGGGGTTGGCAGCTCGGGGGGGTCCTCCCGGTGTTTTCTGCCGGGCTCTGGTGGCCTTATCTAAACACTTGGGGGGCTCGGGACCCCCCCCCCCCCGTCGAGTTGGTCACAGCCGCCACTACTTTGCTGCTGCGCTGCCCCCATTTCGCCCCCCAGATCTTAGAGGCTGCGGGGGGGGGGTGCGGGGGGTCGGGGGGGGCTCTGGGCGCCGCTTTGAGGCAGGGGGTGCTGAGCGCTGCCGCCCCCCTGCTGCCCCACGGAGCTCCTCCGTTAAGCCCACACAGCGTCGGGCGGGGGCGACATCGACGTCGGCGACCGGGCTGCGCTTCACGACTTCCGCTTTGGGTCCCCCCAAGCTGGGCACCGTGTTGGCCGCCCCCCTGCTCCGCCTTCCCCCCCCTCGGGTAAGCACGGAAGGGGGGGGTCGGCTCTCAGCCTCCGCTCTGTCCCCCCTTCTTTCCGCCTCCATCACCTCCCCGACCCCCCCCTCTTCCCGCTGCTCCCCCCCCCTTTCGGTGCCCCCCGGGATCCCCGTGGTTACAGGAGGGCTTTGGCACGATGGGGAGCCCCGGGGGGGGGGGTTACGGCTTTGCCTCCGTTTGGAGCCCGACGACGCGACCCCCCCTCATCGCCTCCACGTGTCTCCGTCTCCTCTTTGCCCCCCCTTCCTTTACCCGTAGCGGCTCAATTGCGACCATTGGCCGTCTCCCCCCGCCCCTTGGGACGCCTCCAGGCGACGCCGCATGTTCGACGCCATGTGGGAAACGCTGGGGGGGGACCCGAAAGCCGGTTGGTGTGGGAAGGGGCTCGAACCCCCCGCCGCCATCACCCCCTTCGTGTTGGATGAAGGGGACGGAGATGGGGGGTGGGTGGCGGCCGCCTCGTTGCCCCCCCCGCGGTCTGGCCCTAATTTGGGGGAGGGAGGGGGGAGTGGACGTGCGGTGTCAGCGCTGGGGGGCTCTGGTGCCTTTGGGTCGCCTATTGAGGGGGGAGGCTTGAGGGCAGCACACGGGTGGTTCGGGAAGGTATCTATGGGTCTGGGTCGGTTCTGGGGGGTGGGGAAAGGAGGGGTGTTTCTCATGAGGTTTTCTCTGTAAATGGGAACGATGCAGATTGGAGTGTTGAGTTTTGTGTTCCGTAAGGATTCGGATGCGCGGTTCCGGTCCGGTTCTGCTGACCCGACTTCGTTTCGTTGTGGTCAAGAGAGCGGAGAGCTCTCTGCTGCCACCGCGTGGCCAAAGAGCGGAACTGCACCCCGGTGTCACTCCAAACTGACCCCCCATCGCCACCCCAGCGATGTCGCCCCCTAAGGGATACCCCAACATAACTCCAACATAACCCCAACATGACCCCCCAGCGTCGCCCCCCAGCAACAAAAA
This sequence comes from Coturnix japonica, assembly GCF_054131305.1. Lineage (NCBI taxonomy): Eukaryota > Metazoa > Chordata > Aves > Galliformes > Phasianidae > Coturnix > Coturnix japonica. The sequence continues at coordinate 2,408,062 of NW_028188945.1, forward strand.
CATCCCTCCCTCCCTGATAGCAACCCCAGTGATACCCCAACATCGCTCCTAACATCGCTCCCCAACATTACTCCAACGTTATCCCAACAGCATCACACCAGTGTCACCCCAACACAGCCCCAAGGTCACCCCAATACCACCCCAATGTCACCCCAATGTCATCCGTACGTCACCCCAATGTCACCCCAACAGCATCACTCCCGACATCACCCCAGTGTACTCCCAATGACCGACCCCCAGCTCACCACAGCCTCCCTTTGTGAATTATAGGGAGCAATAAGACCCTCACTACCCCATAGCAGATCAATCCATGCCCCCACTTGCTGTTATCTGATGGCTGTTTGCTGGCTGGCTCTTGCTCCATTCAACCACCACTGTCTGGGCCCATCCCCCAGCCAGTTCCTCACCCAGCACAGAGTGCACCAATGCATGCCAATGACCCCAAATGATCCGAAATCCCCCCAAGTCCCCCCAAATGACCGTAAAATGATTCCATAAGTGCCCCCAAATGGGCTGCAGCTTCCGCAGGAGAAACCCATGGCGGATGGTGTGGAAGGCTTTGCTGAAGTCAGTGCAGACCAACAGACACCAATAGCCTCAGCTGTCACCTCCCCCAGCACTCATGGATGGATCCCATCCGGCCCCATGGACTCGTGGTACTCCAGGTGGAACAGCAGGACCCCAGCTGGTTTTTATGGGCTTCTGTGCAGGCTGGTGGAAGAAGGAAGACGCCAAGGCGCCAATTGAAAATGGCCACCAGACACTCCTGGCATCCAGCCTCTCCTCTTTGGGTTCTGGCTCAGCAACGTGCTGTTCGGGAACAGCCGGGGGGGGGAGGGTCGGTTCTGGGGGGGAAGGTTCGGTTCGGTGTGAAGAGAGTGGGGGCCGTGCCGGGAGATCATCACCGCCCTTGTCCCCCCTGGGCCTTCTGGGCCCAGCACCGAGCACAGGCCGTGCCTGGACAGACCCTCAAGTACCCACATGGAGAGGCACAGACTGGTTTTGCTTTTTTAAGAATTGCTCAGGTTTTTATTGTTATTACTTTGTGTTGTCCTTTTAAATCGGTTGTGGCCCAGTGTTGAAACAAAAGTCCCAGTGGAGCAACTGCGGTGGACCTTCATGCTGCACTTGAGCCCTTCTTCCCGTCCAAAGCCAAGTCCTCTGCTTCTCCAAAGGAACAGCCGCCTCTGTAGCTTCTGTGCCAGCGCCTGGAGGCCGCAGGGAGCTCGGGGCCGTCCGCTGGACTCCTCGTGCTGTGGTGGTGCAGCAGCTGAGAGGACACCAGTCCCAGTCCTGCCCTCTTGTCAGGGCTCAGCTGGAGGCTGCAGGAAGCTGAAAGCCATCTGTTGGACTCCTTGTCTTGTCCCGGCGCAGCAGCTTCTAGGACAGCAGTGCCAGTCCTTCCCGTCTCCTCAGAGTTAGGGGAAGAAGAGGTGAGAGGTCTTGGGGAAGGCTGAGGATGGAGGACGGGGAAGAAAGGGCGGCAGGGAGCAGCAGCTGGCGCAGGGGCTCTCTGGCGGATGGTGCCATTTCAACGCCAAGATGGAAATGGAGAGCCCCTGGTGCGCCGCCGATGGAGGTAGCAGCGTCGCCAGGCAGACACGATGTTGTGGTGCCTGCCCTGCCTCGATGGAGGTGGATCCACCTCCATGGGTTCCTCCTCCAGAGGGATGTCCACCTCCATGGGCTCGACGCTGCTCTCAGGTGGATCGACATCCATCGGCTCAGGTTTGCTGCTGCTCCCCTGAAGCCGCCGCTTCTTTGGTGGAGGAGGATCCATCCTCCTCCACGAGGGACAACAAAAAAGGTAGAAAGGGAATTTGTAAATTGCTCCTTGTCCCACAAGGGTGCCAACAAGTCGCGAGTCTACTATGGACTGATGTTCTGTTGTCAGGGTCCCTGTATTTATAGCGGTTGTCAGGGAGGTGGTTTGTGACATCAGAAAGCCATGGCAGTGTGACCGTTAGAATGTCCCATGGTGACCAAAACATGGCTGTGTTGGGCGTGGGGAGGCAATGGTGCTGGTTTTGAAGGAGGACGAAGGGTGCATATGATTTTAAGTGTGAAAAGAAATAAAACCAGGCTCACTGGTGATAAACTGTGGGAGAAGACTGCAGAGTTTTGGGGATTGTGTGTTACTGAGATCCTTGCGACGTTTCCATGAGTTATAGGGTACAGTGAAGCACACTTGAAATGTTTATACACCAATGCACACAGTAGGTGGAAGTAGGTAGAGCAGCTGGAAGTCTTGGCACTGTCCCATAGCTGCAGTATCATTGGCATTAGCAAAATGTGTTGGGAAGAGCCCTGTGCCTGTTGTGTCCTGATGGACAGTTACTGGCCCTTCATCAGCGACAGGCAGGGCAGTTGTGGGAGAGGAAGTGAAGTGTCATCTACCATAGGCCACCAGCCTGGGATGATGACACTGATGATGTATTCTTTAAGGACCTGAGAGGTACCTGTGCATCAGGTGCTCTTGTCCTTATGGTGACTTCAACTTGCCAGACGTTAAGTGTGAATACCACACAGCTGGTATAAAACAGGTCCAGGAGAGTCCTAAAAATGGTTTGATGGTAATTTCTTGGTACAGGTTCTAGGGGAACCAATGAGGAATGGTGCTTGTAGATTTGTTGCTTTTAAACATTGAGGTTTATGCCTTGTTCATCCCTGGAGATGTTCAAGGCCAGGTTGGATGGGGCCCTGGGCAGCCTGGGCTGGTATTAAATGTGGAGGTTGGTGGCCCTGCTTGTGGTGGGGGAGTTGGAGCTTCGTGATCCTTGAGGTCCCTTCCAACCTGGTCTATTCTGTGATTCTGTGAGTGTGGGAGGATTACAGAGATGTTGTTTGCCATTGCAGGGAGAACATTTAGGTGATCAGACCTCAGAACTGAAGCTGGTCAGTGGTGTGGGGAACTAGAAAAACGGCTTTTTAAAATATATTGATGGGAAAAGGACCATTGGTAGCATTGGTCTTCTACTTGATGAGGATGGACACTTCCCTAGTGCAGAGTGTGTTGCTGCTTATTTTACCAGCAAGTCTATGTAGGTGTGTAAGTTACAGTGTAAAGTTATTCTATGCTTTACTGCTTTCTGCTACTTTCTTTTCACATAACTTCTGAGTAGAATAATTCCCTTTGGCTGATTGATTCTGAGTTTTGACTGTTGCATTGGAGGCATGGCATTTGAAAATGCATACTAATGGACTGTAAATGTGTTGCTGCAAGTTTTCAAGTGATTTTTTTAATGTGGAGGTGGAGCACTAATATCTCTTTGGGTAAAACCTATTGCTCCTAGAAACAATATTTTAAAGTTCAGTGGTATTCATGACTACATTCTCCTTGTAATTGCATCACTAAAAGAAAACCAGTGTGCTTTATAATCCAACCTTCTCTGAAATAGCTTTGCAGTGACTTCATTTTACAACGGCCTGTTGCAGAAAGACAGAACCAGTGCCAGAGTAGATGAGTAGCTCAACTTCAGTAAAAATCAAGCTGCTAGGTCACTAAGCTGTGTAATTCATGTGGATTTTTCACTTCGGAGTATGTGGCTTTTGGTATTTGAGGATGTTCAGCCAGTTTCACATCTAACAAGTGCAGAGCAAAGCTCTCTTTTCATGCACATGGAAAGGAGCACCATTTAATTCCTTGTTCAGTTCCCTCAAACAGGGGAATGAGGTCCTGATTGCATTTGTTGCGTTGGTTGTGATGTGTGTGGTAAACTCACATGGCATAAGCCAGTGTCCCACAGAAAATAAAAGCTTTTACAGTATAAAGATGTTTTTTTTTTTTTTAGTGCAAACAGAAGTTGAAAAGCTTTTAGAGAAGAATGAGTGCAGACCAGCAAAATGTCGTTTTCCTGATGTCTTCACCAGCACCAAAGCTTTAAGCTCTTGAATGGTACTGCAGGTTGTCAGTGGGAGTTCTGTGCTGTTTGTGTTTGAGCATGAAGGTGGTGATGAACTACTGATCACATCAACCATTAGCAAGCAGCTCACCTGAAGGAGGGAGCTGAGGTCACTGTCTGTGCAGGCTGCTGTTTGCACAAGGACAAACAACATGATCTATAGAAGAGATGCTGGCCCTTTCCAGAATAATGAGAGAAAATGCAGATGAGAGCTGTATATCTAATAGTTACCCTCCTTGCTCTCAGAGGGCTCCCTTGAAAATCAGATGTGTAATGGATATGATGCAGATTTAAAGGAAAAAAATTGAAACATGCAACTTTTCTCTTTTTTTCATCTGTTTTTGATGTTCCATTGTGCCGCTTTCATCTCAGAGGATAAAAGTAATTGAACAGTAATCCCAGAGAGAGTAAAATACACAAATCGATAAACTGCTCTCACAGGAGAATTTGATTTTGATGAGTGTACTGGTACCTCACACTTCCCCAAGCTGTTAGGTTTCCATTAGGTGGTTGTGTACTGTTTAATACAGCTGGAGGTATCTGCGTTTGAGTACACGCACACAACGAATAAGGCAGGTACACTCAGCATCACAGAACAAGAACAGCCTTTTGCATCCCTTGGATTGATCTCCTCAGCTTTAATTTAGAGCTGAGAGCTGGTCACTGTCTTTCTGTTTTTGTGTTCCTTGGGGAAGTGTAATAAGGGGAAGGGTTGGTGCTCCCATCAGATGGAGTGGTAATGAATGTAAGCAGTTGTTAGGCAAGCTTGCTGTGCTGAGGATTTTCTAGTCCTGACTGATGTGCAAAGGAATCAGGGCCCTTTGTAGTCCTTTTCTCTGAGGCATTTTACAGTGATCTTGGATTTTGTATTTTCTACACTATTATTCTTAATTTGTTTAAATCAAGAATCCGCATATATAGTAAATATTGCACAAGTGCCCCTTACTTTGGTGTGGGATGCTTTGATTGACTCAGAAAAAAAAGGAATCCAGGATCTTTCAGTCCTGATACGAAAACCAGCTGAACATCAGTTTTGAATATGCAGTTCCACTGTGTTGGGCTGCATGACATTTTATGCTCATGCAGTTTTTGAGCTTAAGCCTGTATCTCCTGGATTAGGAAGCTGAAGCATCTCTCAAGCTAACTGTTCACTCTGATTTGTGGGAAGACTCCAATTGGGCTGGGTTTCTCTTAGCGTGTCCAAAGTTGGGTCCTGGATTAGAAGGGAGAGGATCCTTACACCTGTGGAGGGAATGGTTTCCCTGCTGTGCTCAGGCCGTCTGGAGGAGAAATATGTCAGATCTGATCTCTGAGCTGAGGAGTTGTGTTGGGCTGGGATGGCTTTAGGGGTGAAGGTGGCGTGTGGGAGCAAGGGCAAAGACCAAGACCCAGCAGCTGACAGGGATCAGGCTACAGCTGTGTACTGAAGGGGCTGGGTTGGCTCTTTCCGTGTCCCCTGCTACCATAGATGCTTAAAAATCCCTTGAGGACCATGGGCACAGTGCGTATGCATGTTTAATACAACATTCACATTGTACGAGCAACCCTAATTCCATCTGGTCCCAACAAATGATTGCTTCACTTTGTAGCTGAAATGCTCTTGGATATTGAGTTTCACAGGAGATTTTCTGAAGATTAAGAGGGAAGAGAAAGTGGTTGTATCTGTAAGTCTGGAGAGAGAGGAGCTGAGTGGGTGCCAGTTGGAAATCCCTGACATTTCTAATACTCCTGCTTGAGATAAATCACAACCATTGAGGGAGCAAATGCTAACACATACCCAGTAGGAATATTATTATTTTAATAATAAAGCAGTAACTATTTTTTTCTCTGCCCTTCTTTATGGCCCTCTGCTCTGAACAGAGGGAAATCATTAACAGCTGGAAGATAACCAAGCATCAAAGTGACTTCTTCAGCGCTTGTTTTAGGAAGGAATATTAGAAGAAACAGAAATTAGGAACATGGCATTTTCTTTTTATTAATTCAAGGCTACATGAATTGAACAAAAAGTGTCTCGCTGTAAATGCTGTTAGGACACGCAGAGCTGTGGTGCCAACCTGTGGCAGCACTTCTTGCCGTGTTTCACTGACAGATGAGCAGATCTTCTCTTAGAAACTTCACTTCCTTAATGCGCTTCCAGCAAATGGATTTCCAGTCAGCATCGACATCCTTTCTCCTCTTTCCATTTCCAAATGAACTCAGCCAGGGCACAGTGGCACATTTTTGTGGAAGATGCTTTGCTGAGAAATGGAAAGGCAGGATCTGGACCAGTTCCCTGCACAAGCTTTGCAGTATCCCCCCAAAAGTGTTGTGATCTTTATTTGGTGCCCAGAGCATTGCTTAAGCTAGTGAGGGGAAAACTAATCTCTCGCGCTTTCATTGGCAGCACTGTCTCATAGACTGATCCTAATGGGGTGGAAATGAGCTCAGCTGCCTAATTCTGTTAAAAACATAGGCTTTTTTTCACGCATGAATGCTCATCTACTTCCTTCTAGCCTTGTTGTTAAAGCCATGGCAGCAAAGAATCAAGCCATAGTTGCTGAAAACAAAACACACTGCTTTTTTTTCCATTTCAGTTCTTTCTTTGGTATGCAGTAAGAAATGGCAAGTGCAAGAGGCTTCATTCACCCGGAAAAAAAAAACAACCCTTTACAGTATAAAGATCTTGAAGTGGACAAATGAGCTTTGCCCCAGCCCTTAGGGCATGACTAACTAACTTGTTCATTAGTGCTGTAACTTTCAGTGGTGCCCCAAACATTGACGCCAGTCGTGTTTCAGAACCAGGACCAGGCATGGGTCCGCACAGCATGGCCTCCCTCCGGCTGTGACAGCCTTCCCAAGGCTTCCCGCTGGGCTGTGTCATGATGTTCAGTGCAGTAATAGTGCTCTTTGTTATGGGAAAGCTAACTGATGGAGGACCAGTGAGTTATGAACAAAGTAAGCAGCGTGTAAATCTACTTCTGCCTTTCCACTGGCCTGCGGATGAGGACATGGCCAATTTCTGTCATGCAGACTGTCTGTTTTATGCCTCTCTACCTTCAGGTCTATTACAGTTGACATTCCTGTGCTCGTTAAAACCTCAAACTCGTAGTTCCAAGACAAATGGACCAGTAAGGGACTTGGTAGAGAAGCTTAGAGACTGATCATCAGCATGATTTGTGTGACTTTCAGTTGTCGTTACATCCTTCAGCTTTTGTCCCTTCTGAAGACTGCAGAGAGTTTCCTCGTGGCAAACTGTAGTTCCATTCTCTGAGCAAGTGTGGGATCCTGACATGGATGGGGACTGCGTGCGTGTGTGTAGGTGTATGCACAGGTTCATGCATGAACACGAAGGTCCATATGTTCAGGTTTCACCTGCAATATAAGCAGTGCCCTCTGTTAAGAGGCTCAGTGGTTTTTCTGAAGAACGAGTTTATCCATGTGATGTATCTATGTCGTGCATAAGGTCTGCTCTGAAATTCTCTAAGAATAATTTTTTAGCGTCTCACCAATTAATGGTGGTGAAGAAATGCTGGTCCTGCTCCTCACATCTGCTCTCTGGGACCTTTGCTCTTGCTTCTTGCCAGGCCTCCTTCTATGAGCCCCTTTTACTTTACAGACCTGCCAGTCTGATGGATCTCAGAGAGGGCACCGATCCTGGCTCCCTGTCCATGTCAGAGCTGTGCTGGTGCTGAAAGCAGATGAACTATCAGGAAAAGTCTCAAAGGCAAAAATCTGGGCAGTACTGTTATAAAATGGACCTGGCTGCTGCGATGCTGACCATGACCCGAGGAGTTACTCATTGATGCTACTGCCTGGTGACATCGCAAGGGGTGGACAAAACTGAGTTAGTAGAGCTAGAGAAGAGACATTGGCACTTTGTAGCTCAGGGCTGGAAAATAGGCACCTCCAGGAAGATGCTGGGAGAGATTTTGCTTCTGTCCCCCTTGTGAGCAGGTGTTGAAGCACACCAGGATTTTGGCTGCTGCACTGCAGCAAGTCTAGTTTATTAATTGAGTCAGAAAATCCAGAAGAATGGGAATGGCTCCTATTGGGAACGTGGGCATCTTTGAACAGAGATTTTACAGCCAGATAAGCTTAGGGATAAAGTTATTCTGCTTTATTTTCTGTAGGTTAGAAGTGCGACCATAACGTAGGAAATGAGCAATTATTGGGCTATTGATTTTTTTCAGAGCCAACTTCTATCCTTCTTCCACCATCCCAAAGAGTATCTACAGCAGTTTGAAATAAACATTTGTCCAGATATGTATATTCACATAACAGGTACCCAGCCATGGCAGTAATGACATTGCACTGCTGATTTCAGCTTTCTATTGGAAGGAAGACATGAGCATGAAATTGGAATGAAACAGCTGCCCATACATTGTAGTTAGACCTTGTCTAAAACTACATTTCTGAAATACATTGCAGACAGCACTTGGAAACAGGAATTCTAAAGTCTCTTGGCCCAGCGAAGGGAATAACTGGGAAAAGAAATGGGTTGGCATCTTCTACACTACCTGAATTTCCAACTACTCACTCCTGAGGACATCTCCTCCCTTTGTCTGGTCCTTTATGGCTGTGTCAGTATGTCTTTTGCCCTTCATAATTATCCAATCTCAGCCCTTGTCATATTTGAACTTCTGAAACCTGAGTGCCCGTTGCTGGTGAAAAAGGGACTTGTTGCTTCTATTGAATCTTGAGAAGATGGGATGAGCTTCAAGTGGCTTTGGGCACCTGAGGTATCACCACAGCGCCCTCAAAGCCAGTGCTTCATCAGCTGGGGGCCCTTTCCTGGGGCTGACAGATAGATGTGGAAAACATGGTTTTTATTTATTTCTGAAAGGCTTCCAGGAGATGGTGGAGAATTTCTCTTTCAGATTGCACAGGCAGAAGAGGGAGCCGCAGTTAGAAATGTGAGAAAGCCTATCTGCAGGAGCAGTGCTTCTCTCTGCTGTTCAGACCTATGGCTGCGTACGGGAAACCTCTCAAGCATTTGTTTCCCTTTTATTTCGATCACCTCCTTTACTTTTACGGAGACAATTTATTCTTTGTCAGGAATGCAGTGTTCCAATCATTTCCGCTTGTTGTGTTTGAAGCTAACAGCAGAGGTACACAGAGAAAGAGGGAATCAAATTAAATACGTATGCATGTTAATAAAATTGCACAAATAAATTTTACTTACACATAATAAAATAAATAGATTTGTAAGAAAAAAAACCCCACATTTTACTTCTGTTTGCCAAAGACCAAGTGCTCTACCTGCTTTGTAATTTTGCTTACATTAGCATATTTAATTATACTTCTGCATTTAATCATCAAAATGCTCGATAATCCCCATTTTGTTCCCAGCCATGGAATAGCACTGCTAAGTGTTTCCGTGATAGATGCTTTTAATAAACTCATAATTGCCCCTTATTGTTGTTTTAAATGGTTGTTTTGAAGTTTGTTAGGGAACCGTTTTTGGTGCCAGAAGAAGCAAGCTTGCTTTTTTACCATATCCAGCTGTAATGAGAAAATACAAGCTGAAATATTGAGTTTCCTACAATACAGAGTTAGGACTAAAATTTGTGACTGATACAAAACCAGATCAATCAAAACATGAAGAAAAGTGCTGTGAGTCGCAGTGCGATGGTCATGTTAAGTGTTACAAGAGCTCACCAAGCTTAGCACATAGCCAATGATCCAGCTTCTTTCATGGTTCTATTGTAACGGATCTGGCTGCTCCTTCATGTCTCACAGAACGGCCTGGTTTTGTTCATCAGCTGTAATGACACCTATTTCTTTGTGTGTGACGTGGGGATGAGTTGATTGCATGTATTTCAACAAGCAGCTTGCTTGCTCCGTGGCCATTTTGCTGCATGAGTTTCCTTCCTTTTTTCTCTTGTTGTTTTCCCTGTTGAAACTCTTAGAAGACACCTTTCTGTATAACTATCTGCCTTCAGCTTTCTCTGCCCTGTCTTTGGAGCGGTGACAGCCGAACCAGTTAAAAATGAAACAAAATTCAAACGAGGGAAATTTTCTTTATGCAGGAAAGAATAAGGCCAGGAAAGGCTGAACGAGCTCTGCCTGATCAGTGTTTTTATCTGTCATGTCTGAAAGGGCATTTCTACCACATTCAGGCTGGGGAGGCATTGAAATCTGATGGGCAGCATCTGTATGCGTCGTTATGCTCAGCAAAGAAATGCTGTCACCAAAAAGACATGCAGTGCTTCAAGAATGGACAGAGTTCTGCAATGACCGCGTACAGGATGAGGATACAGGGGGTGTTCATAGAACAACTTGCCTGTCAGCATCTCTGAAGAGATGGACAGCACTCACTGGAGTTGTCTGTTTTATCCTGAGCCATCACATACATTTGAATTGGATAAAACAGACCAGTTGAATGCTTCTGCTACATTATTTTGGTAGTAGGTATGTTTCCCTTGGCTTGCTGCATCGTATGGTAGTGTAAGGAGGAAGTTGGGAGATAGGGAGTCAGGGTGAGATGGAAAGGGCTTCGGCTCTCATCTAATATCTGCAATCAAATCATTGCCAGACAAGTTACTGTTTAGATTTCCATCTGTGAGACAAAAAAAGGTGTCTTTGTAGAACAGGTAGGAATCTACAAAAGAATTATCCCATTTTCCATTTCACTGCTACAAGGAATTTTGTTGCGGTTACATGAAAAGTAGTCAGTCTCAGTTTATTGCAAAAGTGTAAAACTACTGCTGGGAAACAACGTAATCAGTGGGCAACTGCACGGCTCATAAACATCGCCTCCTTCTCCATAGGGTTGGGCGATGCCGGCAGTGAGGCCTCAGAGCAGATCAGCCTTTTTCCACTCAGTACTGTGTCCTCCCTGACAGTAACAATATCTTGCAATTAGGCCCCTGCAGCAGGTAGTTAACCTGGAGAGCAACAGCTGATTTTCTCTATTTAACTTCTCTGCTTAACCTTAGCTTCATCTTCAGACCCTGGTGCGTTGTCATTACGCCCTTTATTCTTTGGTCTTCCATAGGTGGAGAGAGGTATGAAGCGGAAACAATTGTTATTAATAATCTAAATCGAATTCTGCCCTTCTACAATCTCACCTTGAGTGAGTCGACTACAGAGAACAAAACAAGATCTGTAAAATTAAATAAGAAAACTGTAGAAACAGCTATAGAAGTACACTCTGTGGAATGGTGATGGCAGGAGACTCAGTCTGTGGACAGTAGTGGTCAGCAATGAGTCAGAATGATCCGTTTCCATGGGGTAAGGACTAGCCGCACACCTGAACCATCTGTTGGGAGAGTTTGTTTCCATCCTGGCCACTTGCCTGTCATAGGGAGTGCAGCAGGGTTCCTGGCCAGATAACATTTTGCAGCCTCCTGACTGAATTAAGGGTAGGTGTTGAATTGTTGTTGGGAAATGCAGTATTAAAAAATACTGTTTGGTCCTTGATTTTGATGTAATTAATAGTTCAGCCAGGCTGAACAGAAAATGAAGTGTTTGCACAGTGAAATCCCAGAGACTGTGATTTTCTTTGTATGGATTCAAGTCTAGGTGTAGTAGATCAGTGACACCTGGTTCATTGCTGCTGCCTGTTACGAATTTCCATGGGTTTTCCAAGGTCGCAGTACATGTAGAAACCTCAGTATATGCAGGTTCTACTGATATATTGATATATATGATCCATCACTGTTCAGATGGGGTGAGACTGTTTCTGCCTTGCTTTGGTAGACCCAGGGAAGTGGGTACTACAGACCTTTTGAGATAAAGATTGAAAAAGAAGGCTATATACTTGCAAGTGCAGGAGGAATTAAACTGGGAAAGTAGTAAGACTGCTGCCCTTTAAAAACAATACAAAATCTTTTAACAGTAAGTTGCAATGGCTTGTGCTGTGGAGGAAATTGGTGTGGCAACAGGAAAGTATTTTCAGAATTACATAGTCTGAGCTTCCAGGAGAAGGAGATTGAAAGGTGAGATAAGGGAGCCAGACAGAATATAAAGCTTTGCAGGTCTTGCGCTTCAATTTACCAGTTTGATTCCAGCCTCGTTTCTCCCTCTCTGAACCTAAGATTTAAATAGCTTTTAGTTATTTATACATTCCTCTTGGCTAAAGAACCTGGAAGGCCATTAGATGTCAAACCTCTACACTTTAGGAAGCGCCTGAGGATATGGGTATTTCTGAAACCTGAATCCCATTTCTGTTTTCAATGCAGCACCCCAATCACTTTGCACCTCACTGCCACAACCTTGCCCCACTGGGCTGAAAAATGATGCATTTTAAGGACATAAGCCTGAGAAAAGATAGCTGCTGGGGGGATGCAGGATGTTGTGTGTGTGTGTAGTGGGGTATCTGGACGATAGCTGAAATCTGGAGTTTGGAGTCTTGCCTTGTAATTTAAACTCATCTGTTCGTAGCCATGTAACTCTACTAAAAACATTGTCCCGTGGGGTAAAAAAAAAAAAAATCAGGATATATTATATTATAAACAATTTATGATAAAATTAGGAGTTAGAATTTGAGATTGCTCAACACAAGCCAGCTTGGGAGACTTAGAATGGAAAAAGCTAATGTGAACAAGGTGAGATAATTGAAACATGCAGATAATCGTCCATAGTAAGGCTTTGGACATGTACTTCAATGAGATGATGCTGAATCAGTCTCATTTCTTACTCACCAATAATCAACACACCTGATGTAAATAAACCAAACGCCCTGTCATTGCCCATTCATTCTATAACACAGCGGACTTAAAGAAAATGACTGATTTAACAAATGCTATAACATTTGCATGGAGGTTAATTGCCATCTTCAATTACACCACTGCCAAGACATGAAATGTTTGTGATGTCTCAACCCCATTCTGGTTTGGAGTCGGGAGCTGTTTACCTTGGAAGGTTCTGAAGGACACTGATGTGGTTTTGGTTTTCTTTCAATGCTTCCAAAGCCAGGATTGTGCTTACTGTTATGGTTTCAGAGGCTGTAGGTTGTCACAGAACCATTCTGAGAGCTGTCAGCTCTCCCAGGGGTGGACAGACCTTGCAGGGCACAGTGCTGCCCTGGGCAGTCCCCGGGCAGACCCTCAAGTACCCACATGGAGAGGCACAGACTGGTTTTGCTTTTTTAAGAATTGCTCAGGTTTTTATTGTTATTACTTTGTGTTGTCCTTTTAAATCGGTTGTGGCCCAGTGTTGAAACAAAAGTCCCAGTGGAGCAACTGCGGTGGACCTTCATGCTGCACTTGAGCCCTTCTTCCCGTCCAAAGCCAAGTCCTCTGCTTCTCCAAAGGAACAGCCGCCTCTGTAGCTTCTGTGCCAGCGCCTGGAGGCCGCAGGGAGCTCGGGGCCGTCTGCTGGACTCCTCGTGCTGTGGTGGTGCAGCAGCTGAGAGGACACCAGTCCCAGTCCTGCCCTCTTGTCAGGGCTCAGCTGGAGGCTGCAGGAAGCTGAAAGCCATCTGTTGGACTCCTTGTCTTGTCCCGGCGCAGCAGCTTCTAGGACAGCAGTGCCAGTCCTTCCCGTCTCCTCAGAGTTAGGGGAAGAAGAGGTGAGAGGTCTTGGGGAAGGCTGAGGATGGAGGACGGGGAAGAAAGGGCGGCAGGGAGCAGCAGCTGGCGCAGGGGCTCTCTGGCGGATGGTGCCATTTCAACGCCAAGATGGAAATGGAGAGCCCCTGGTGCGCCGCCGATGGAGGTAGCAGCGTCGCCAGGCAGACACGATGTTGTGGTGCCTGCCCTGCCTCGATGGAGGTGGATCCACCTCCATGGGTTCCTCCTCCAGAGGGATGTCCACCTCCATGGGCTCGACGCTGCTCTCAGGTGGATCGACATCCATCGGCTCAGGTTTGCTGCTGCTCCCCTGAAGCCGCCGCTTCTTCGGTGGAGGAGGATCCATCCTCCTCCACGAGGGACAACACAAAAGGTGGGAAGGGACTTTTTGAATTGCTCCTTGGGCCACAAGCGTGCAACCAAGTCGCGAGTCTACTGAAGACTGATGTTCTGTTGTCAGGGTCCCTGTATTTATAGCGGTTGTCAGGGAGGTGGTTTGTGACATCAGAAAGCCATGGCAGTGTGACCGTTAGAATGTCCCATGGTGACCAAAACATGGCTGTGTTGGGCGTGGGGAGGCAATGGTGCTGGTTTTGAAGGAGGACGAAGGGTGCATATGATTTGAAGCGTGAAAAGAAATAAAACCAGGCTCACTGGTGATAAACCGTGGGAGAAGTCTCCAGAATTTTAGGGATTGTGTGTTACTGAGATCCTTCCGACATTTCCTTGAGTTATAGGGTACAGTGAAGCACATTTGAAATGTTTATACACCAATTCACACAGTAGGTGGAAGTAGGTAGAGCAGCTGGAAGTCTTGGCACTGTCCCATAGCTGCAGTATCATTGGCATTAGCAAAATGTGTTGGGAAGAGCCCTGTGCCTGTTGTGTCCTGATGGACTGTTACTGACCATTAGTGACAGGCAGGGCAGTTGTGGGAGAGGAAGTGAAGTGTTGCCACCCTTCTGGGATGATGACACTGATGATGTATTCTTTAAGGACCTGAGAGGTACCTGCGCATCAGGTGCTCTTGTCCTTACGGTGACTTCAACTTGCCAGACATTAAGTGTGAATACCACACAGCTGGTATAAAACAGGTCCAGGAGAGTCCTAAAACTGTCTTGATGGTAATTTCTTGGTACAGGTTCTAGGGGAACCAATGAGGAATGGTGCTTGTAGGTTTGTTGCTTTTAAAAATCAAGGTTTAATTTTTACGTATTTGGTGATAGGAAAACTGTCACAAAAGCTCATCCCAGGTAGCAGGGTCCTCTAGGAAACTGCTTTTGAAGGCTTTGAGGTCAATCAGTGCTGATCACTTTGAAGTGTCAGCTCTATAGAGCACAGGAGCAGGCAGTGCCAAGATGCTGGAAGTCACACAAGTAAGGAAGAAGGTCAGCTTGCCTGAGCAGGGATCTTGTTGTATAGCTTAGGTGAAAAGTGCATGGTCAGTGGAAATGAGATGGGCTCCATCAGAAGAGGAGTGGCCAGCTGAGAGAGGGAGGTGATTGTCCTTCTCTGCTCTGCTCTTGCAAGGTTCCATCTGCTGTAGTGCATCCAGGTCTGGGTCCCCAATACAAGAAAGACAGGGAGCTGTTGGAGTGAGTCCAGAGGAGGAGCACTAAGATGATATGAAGACAGGCTGAGGGAGCTGGGCTTGTTCAGCCTGGAGAGGAGAAGGCTGCAATGTGACCTCATTGCTGCCTTCCAGTACCTGAAGGGAGCCTACAAACAGGAGGGGAGTCAACTCTCTACATGGGTAGATAATGGCAAGGACAAGGGGAAATGGCTGAAGGAGGGAAGATTTAGGTTGGATGTCAGGGGGAAGCTCTTTACTGTGAGAATGGTGAGGTGCTGGAACAGCTGCCCAGAGAGGCTGTGGATGCCCCGTCCATCCCTGGAGATGTTCAAGGCCAGGTTGGATGGGGCCCTGGGCAGCCTGGGCTGGTATTAAATGTGCAGGTTGGTGGCCCTGCTTGTGGTGGGGGAGTTGGAGCTTCATGATCCTTGAGGTCCCTTCCAACCTGGTCTATTCTGTGATTCTGTGAGTGTGGGAGGATTACAGAGATGTTGTTTGCCATTGCAGGGAGAACATTTAGGTGATCAGACCTCAGAACTGAAGCTGGTCAGTGGTGTGGGGAACTAGAAAAAGGGCTTTTTAAAATATATTGATGGGAAAAGGACCATTGGTGACATTAGTCTTCTAATTGATGAGGATGAACACTTCCCTCGTGCAGGGTGTGTTGCTGCTTAATTCACCAGCAAGTCTATGTAGGTGTGTTAGTTACAGTGTAAAGTTATTCTATGCTTTACTGTTTTCTGCTACTTTCTTTTCACATAACTTCTGAGTAGAATAATTCCCTTTGGCTGATTGATTCTGAGTTTTGACTGTTGCATTGGAGGCATGGCATTTGAAAATGCATACTAATGGACTGTAAATGTGTTGCTGCAAGTTTTCAAGTAATTCTTTTAATGTGGAGGTGGAGCACTAATATCTCTTTGGGTAAAACCTATTGCTCCTAGAAACAATATTTTAAAGTTCAGTGGTATTCATGACTACATTCTCCTTGTAATTGCTCTCTGGTGTTACTGTCTGTGGGTTTTGGGGTCATCTAAAGGTGTTGGACACATGGCCCAAAAGAGCATGGGATTCAGCAGCAGCTCACAAACCAGCATTTACTGAGTTGGTACATGCACTGTAGCATATGTGGCTATTGTAGCATATTTCAGTGGCTACACTGCTAAGGATGCTCAACCCATGAACTTTAAAGCTCAGCTGAATATATATATAAGGGAAGTAGGTAAGCGTGCTTAATAGCTGACAGACATGTTGCTTCGTCCTCTGTCTTGAGGGAAGAGAGCTCTTGGGAGGATGCAGGATGTTCTGTGCTTGTGCAGGGGGGTCTTGGGCCTATAGCAGAAACTGATAGTTTAGATTCTGGCTCAGTAACTCAAACCCATCCGCTGTTCATGGGTTGCTGTAATGAACAGGTCGTGTTAAGGAAAGAAACTACGGTATGGAGCACGTTTCTTATAATTACTGTCCACTTTGAAACGTGTCAGCACGTGTTCAGCGCCTCAGCTGGGAGGAGCTGCGTCTGCCTCGAGGGCGGGGACACGGGTTGGGTGCAGCTCCCGCAGCGGTTCCTGCTGCTGCCGTCGGGCGCTGACAGAGCCGGGCAGCCCTGCAGCCCGAGGCCCGGCCGCACGTTGGATGCGGAGCCGCGTCCGGGCGGCTGCGGCGGTTATTGAGGCTGCGGAGGCCGCGGCTCCGTGCCCGGTGGTGGCCGTGCCGGGAGATCATCACCGCCCTTGTCCCCCCTGGGCCTTCTGGGCCCAGCACCGAGCACAGGCCGTGCCTGGGCAGACCCTCAAGTACCCACAAGGAGAGGCATGGACAGGTTTTGCTTTTATCATAAATTGCTTGCTTTTATTGCTATTACTTTGTGTTGTCCTTTTAAATCGGTTGTGGCCCAGTGTTGAAACAAAAGTCCCAGTGGAGCAACTGCGGTGGACCTTCATGCTGCACTTGAGCCCTTCTTCCCGTCCAAAGCCAAGTCCTCTGCTTCTCCAAAGGAACAGCCGCCTCTGTAGCTTCTGTGCCAGTGCCTGGAGGCCGCAGGGAGCTCGGGGCCGTCCGCTGGACTCCTCGTGCTGTGGTGGTGCAGCAGCTGAGAGGACACCAGTCCCAGTCCTGCCCTCTTGTCAGGGCTCAGCTGGAGGCTGCAGGAAGCTGAAAGCCATCTGTTGGACTCCTTGTCTTGTCCCGGCGCAGCAGCTTCTAGGACAGCAGTGCCAGTCCTTCCCGTCTCCTCAGAGTTAGGGGAAGAAGAGGTGAGAGGTCTTGGGGAAGGCTGAGGATGGAGGACGGGGAAGAAAGGGCGGCAGGGAGCAGCAGCTGGCGCAGGGGCTCTCTGGCGGATGGTGCCATTTCAACGCCAAGATGGAAATGGAGAGCCCCTGGTGCGCCGCCGATGGAGGTAGCAGCGTCGCCAGGCAGACACGATGTTGTGGTGCCTGCCCTGCCTCGATGGAGGTGGATCCACCTCCATGGGTTCCTCCTCCAGAGGGATGTCCACCTCCATGGGCTCGACGCTGCTCTCAGGTGGATCGACATCCATCGGCTCAGGTTTGCTGCTGCTCCCCTGAAGCCGCCGCTTCTTCGGTGGAGGAGGATCCATCCTCCTCCACGAGGGACAACACAAAAGGTGGGAAGGGACTTTTTGAATTGCTCCTTGGGCCACAAGCGTGCAACCAAGTCGCGAGTCTACTGAAGACTGATGTTCTGTTGTCAGGGTCCCCGTATTTATAGCGGTTGTCAGGGAGGTGGTTTGTGACATCAGAAAGCCATGGCAGTGTGACCCTTAGATTGTCCCATGGTGACCAAAACATGGCTGTGTTGGGCGTGGGGAGGCAATGGCCTGAGTGCTGCCCTTTGTGCCACTAGTGGGGCTCTGCAGGGCTCCGTTATTAAACCAGTTCTCTTTCGTGTTTTCGTCGCTGAATCCAATAAAGATCTGAAAGTTTTATGAATTGCATTTGTAGATGATGTTTAACTGGGAGAAGCATTGATTGCCTTCACAGTACAGAGGCCTCACACCACAGTCAGATTTGAGGGCAGTTTCTGTCTGCACGAAGTGGAGAAGTGCTGGGTTGTGCACCTGGGATGGGGCTGCCCGGGCTCTGTGTAGAGACTGGGGGATGAGGGGCTGGAGAGCAGCCCCACAGAAAGGGACCTGTGGGTTCTGATTGCTTCAAGTTGTCCATGAGTCACAGTGTGAATGGGAGAAGTGGGCAAAACACTCCATTGCAATATAAACCTAAAGGCTGTGTGAAGTAATGAACTTTCTAATCTTCCTTAGATATATACTATACAACAAAGCAGATGAGCTCGCCGTGTTGAAGAAATGTCAGATGAACACACTGTGACACGTGTGGTGGTACCATCATCTGACACGTCCCAAACACTGATTTTACTAACTCATCTTCCTTTCTTTCTATCTGCGTGTGTAACGACGTGTGCATTTATATTTCATAATAAGGGCAGAGTCTGTAGTCGAAGCTTCTGAGTTATGCTGTTAAAAATAAATTAAGGAACAGCAGGTGAAAATGATTCTTACACATGAATATTCAAACTTTTACCTCAGACAGATACTGTGGAAAGAATAATGAAGGATGATGAAACTTGGTTGAGGTTAAAGCTTTTGATGTGCTCTGAAATAAAAGTTTTGCTGGCATAAGGTTGAGTTGGCTCACAAAACTTACTGAAGGAGAGTTCCTCTTGGTTCACTGTGTCTCAGTCTCTGAGCTGGGTGGGCATGGGGTTGCAAGGAGGGTGCAGGAGTATAATGGCAGGAATATAATGGTGAGAGACCTGAGCTCGTTCCTTCTCTTCCGACTGCCATTTCCTTGCATCGCTTCAGGCTGCATTCACTGAGGTGTTGGGTAGGAATGTGTTTGTAACATCAAAGAAAGTGCATCTTCCACACTACTTAAATCATGCTGCCGTTCTTGGGTTCGGTGACATTTCACAGGACTCAGAAGTGTGACCTCTGTTCAGTGCCCTATGATAGGATTTTCACTGATGGTTCAGCAGCTAGAATACATGAGTGGATCGGACATTAATTTCCCTTTGCCTTTGTTCTTTCTCTCAGAAACATGAGTAATATCACTTTTACATTGTAAAGGCAAGAACACTCAGAACTGCGAGGGACCCTGAACTGGCAGTATGGAAGGAGGCATATTAATGGTGGCTGACTTCTTTTGAATTTGAATTAATTTGTTATTTCTTTTGCCTCACAGATCCTGTCCATGGACCACAGAATGTAGAAGTGGTTGATATCCGTTCCCGGCAGCTGACATTGCAGTGGGAGCCCTTTGGTTATGCCATGACCCGCTGCCACAGCTACAATCTCACAGTTCAGTACCAGTATGTTTTTAACCAGCAAAAATTTGAGGCAGAGGAACTCATCCAAACTTCTTCCCACTATACCTTGCGAGGTCTTCGGCCCTTCATGACCATCAGGCTGAGGCTGGCCCTTTCTAATCCAGAGGGCAAAATGGAGAGTGAGGAGCTGGTTGTGCAGACTGAGGAGGATGGTGAGTTATGTTGGGTTTGTTTGCTTGCTTCTTTTTTGTGAAGGCATTGTAGTCTTTTCAAACTGTAAATAACAGCATAATCGCCTGTCCCAGAAGACTTATAAATGGCTTCTCTGGACAGGATGTATGTTATGCAAGTTAAATTTGTAGGTGTAAATAATTTCCATTTCACAGCAGTGTTCTTGAAAGGGCAGGGCTCCCTGAGGTGCTTGGAAATGACAAGCACCAGTTCGAGCAGTTACTGAACAGCAGTAGGTTTAATTCAGTAGAAGTTGTGTTCTGAACTACCCAGGACCGACACAGCCGCTTCCTTTATCATATGGGCAAATATAATTCTGACATTAGACTTTTTTTTTTTTTCCTGGTTCCTTTACTTCACCAAAGAGTTATAATGTCTTCCTTTCTAGAGTGTGTTTTTTCTTAATACTGACCTTCTAGATGTAGCATTTTATATATGCCTCAGATGCTAAATTCTTTTGGTGCTAACTCTTCCATTCCAGATACAAAAGAACACTTTTAAAGAAGTACTGGTGGAAAGCTTTAAAGTGTTATTTTCCTATCTGAGCTATTTCAGACTAAGAACTCTCCTAAACTACAAGCTTCCATTCTGTCTAGTGTTAAAAAGAAATGTTCTTCCTCTGCCAGAGTAATAAGAAGTTGCTTTCCTAAGTTTCTCTCAGCTGAAAGTGGTTCCAGACAATATATCATACAAGGGAATTAAGAGGATGGCAGATCTTCCTGAAAAAACGAGTGGGGTTTTTATCAGTCAGGCTTAGAAGTGTCTTTTAGTTATCTTTCACAGCATTAAAATTTTGCTAGAGTAGGTGGATTTTTAGGTGGCCTTGTAGCCATCTTGAAACATAAATCTTACGTTGTCCTTAACTAGGGAAATCAATCTTTCATATTGATAAAGGTGTGCAGCCCATAGGATCTTCATGCCAAGGTACAATCTGGCTGTTTAGGTGGATGGAGCTTTGCTGTTGTGTAGGTGAAGGAGGACACAATATATTTCCTACTGACTGTAACTGTCCTTTAGCATTGCACCCAAATGATTCTGTCCTCGAACACTCTCTATCCTGTGTATCTGATGGAAGGCAGGTAAATGGACAAGATTTAGCTTGTAAGCAAAATGCAAACGCTCAGCACTGCAGTCTTACAAATTAGGAGTGAGCACACAATTATCCATATCCTGCCTTGTCCAACTGTGTAATGCCTTGAGTTGTCATGTGCATATATCATCTGTAATGTTCACTGGTGGAAAGTTAGGGAAGGCACTGTCCAAAGGAGCTGGAAGAAGAGCTGAAATTGCTCACTGAAAGAGGAGGCTACACTGCTTACACTATTACTGATCCTCACAGTGTGTTTGAAGGGCAAATCCTGCTTCCTCGTGGATGTGCCATTCTTCCAACTCTCAAGCAGTTTGTTGTTGCAGCAGATTGTCAAGTTTGTTAATGACCCAGTATTGTTGAACTTTTTCTAGATAAAGCACAGCTCCACTGGAAATAGAAAGGTGTTGTATTCCAGAACAGGGAGAGGATTAAAGAGAGGCTACTCCCTGTAACTATGCTGCTTGACATTGTGTGGGTACTGTGGACATTTCTGCAGTGTTACGGTGTTAATCACTGTTATTTGCACTAATGCAAATAGGTATATTTAAGGTGAAGTTGAATTGGGTTCACTTGTTTAAGTTCTTTTTATTTAAAATATATATATTTTTGCATCTTAATGTATGAATAGAAGAGAAACTTAGACAAATATGCACATGCTGCAATACTGGTTTTTGGCAATAAAAATAAATGCATATTTTGGGGTAAAATTAAACATTTATTTTATGATGTTAAATGGAAGCAGGAAGCATAAGTCTACGTGTTTATGCAATGAGAACACTTCCACGTGGTTCGGGGGATAAACTCATACATTCATTTTCTGAGGTTTTGGTTTCTTCTTTATGTACTTGAAGACTTTTCTCCTATGGGCTGAAGGTATAATGGAGCTAATTCTGTAGTGTCGTGGGTTCTGGCTTTTTGTCACTTAGTGGTTTTCTTTAATTGCTATTATTTTTGTTCGTTATTTTCAGCTATGAACTTTGCCTGGTGGTCTCTTGGTGTCTTCTGACGTGTGTGACTGCTGGAGCTTGTGTTAGCTTCTAACACAGCATTGTTTGCTTTTGTTATTCTTTCTTTCTGTAGTTCCTGGACCCGTTCCCTTGGAATCCATCCAGGGAGGACCTTTTGAAGAGAAGATCTACGTTCAGTGGAAGCCTCCAAATGAGACAAATGGCATCATTACACTTTATGAGGTGAGGAGAACTGGCTGTCGTCAAAGCACATATGCCATAGGGCCTTTCTCATATGTGTTTAAGCCAGTCATGAGCTCTGGGAGACTTCAGAAAACACTGCGATAAGCCTGAATAAAATATGTAAGGATATTTGAGATAGTCTGCTGTTGTCACTGAAAAAGTTTTCCAGTTCAAGTCAGGTGGGGGTTGGGGAAAAGTGCTTCATGTGGCAGAGTTTGCTAAGAGGTAATCCTTTACTGAAGTAAGAATTTGTGTTTTGTTGGTCATCGTGGAGACACTTGGAAAACGCCGTGCAGATTGCAAATGACCCGTCCAAATAAACCCTTGGAATTTCATGGCTTTTGCAGGTCTGGTAGTCTATCCTCTGTCTATCCTCTGTATATGAGTGAGGAGTTCCACTATAAAACTCTCTGTATTTTTCAAGAGATTGGTCTGAATAGAATCAGTTGTGAATGCATTATTTTTCTGGCAGCAGACGTGACCTATAATGGAACACATTTAAAGCAATCCCAGTCAAATGATGCAAAAATAACTCCTTTTAATTTTTAAAGAGGCAGTTTCCTTCTAAAATATTGCCTTGGGCTCAGCTCATTGAAAGGACTTCAGCAAACCAAGTAGCTTTTCTGGCTGAGCAGCTGCATAGAGAGATTTTAATGCCTCCAGGGTAGTGATGCTTCATGACTGTGCCTTTGCCCCTCGAGTCACACCACTGCTCGAGTCTCAGTGAGGCACAAACAGATCTTTTCTGATAATGACTCTATGCATATTTGACAGCTGAAGCCAAAGAGAAGTCAAGGTGAATTCCAACTTTTCCCACTTCCCAAAAGGATGAAAGTCCAAGAGTTTAAAACTACCTGGAGAAATTGAGTGTCTGAGGTTTGTGAATAAATGCCAGAATTCATTCCCATTCTCCTTGACACCCCAGGACAAGTGTATTGACATGAATGGAGTTCGCCAGCTGGAGTCAAAAATACAGATGAGTGGTTACCTATAATCTGGAGAGAGGCCAGAATGCTTTCATAGTTAATGTCAGGATGTTGAACAAGCTAATACGTGTACCTGTTCTAAGTAACAGGAGACTTTGTATTTTTAATTGTTCAGTAAATAAAGTGTAGGTCTTTGCAAAGAAATGTCTCATCCTACTACTTGCTGCTGAAGTTTAATCTTCCTGGAAATACCAAGAAATCTCCGGTATTGCCCTGGTCACTGCATCTTTTGTACTGCTTGCTTAATCCTGCTATGGATACCTAAACCTAAAACCAAGTCTCTACAGGCATTATTTTAAGACTTCATGCTAAAGTCATTCCTCACTAGTAATGACCTCTAAAGTGTCATTTTAGACAGAGTTTGGTCATTTATTTGTCATCGTAGCCTGATGCTGCTCTGACCTATTGATTAAAGAGGAAGAAAAAGGTAGTGGTTAGTCTGTTTTCAGTTCTCTCAGGTACCTGCGCTCTGCAGTACCAATCGAGGTAGAAGCATAAGGCTTTAACTGCAACAGGAAGAAAAATAAAAGAAGGTCAAAGTAGGAACCTGTGAGGTGCTACTTTAATGAGGTCTCTGTAGGGAGCACAGTTCCTGAAAGCCAGCCCTGGCAGCACTGCTCTGTCACCAGCAGGAGCAGGAAACTCAGTGATGTCTGTGGCTGTCTAGAAACTCTGCAGTTGTGTTGCTGTCATTAGGCAGAAACAAGCCTAGGAACCAACTGAAATTTATTAAAGAAAAGTTCCCTCCAAGGTACAGATCAAAAAACACCACGTTATAAATTGGATCTGGTGATGTCAAGTTCTGCATTACACGTGGGAATAACTGCCTAGATTCACACATAGATATTATTCAGGTGACTTTCTCTCTCAAATACCTTTTGGCACAAACTTTCCTAATAAAATGAAAACAAAAAAGCCATCTTCCTTCCCCAAATGAAGTAACAGTTCCTTCTGTACCATCATCATCTAGGTCTGACTCATTGGATTTTCTGTACTGTATTTTTTCTCTAGTTCCGCTTAAGATAAACAAATAAAACCCCCGCCTTTCTAAGCTTTTGTTGCACTGGGTACAGCCTCAGTTGGGATTTTAAACAATGGAATCGTCTAGATCACCAAATTGGTGTGTAACTGTAGTCTGTTCCAAGGGAGCAGAAATCATCATTGCGAGAGGATGTGGAGAGCTCCAGGAGTTGCAAGTCAGCTGTCAGCATGCTGGAAAGATGAAGATGTGAGTCAGGAAGAAGTGAGTGATGGTGCAGTGCATCTTGGGGATGTTAGGGGAGCACAGCAAAGCAGTTAATGTGATGAACATGTTCTGTACTAGTGGGTGTCAGTTTGTCCAGTCAAGTGAGCCATTAGGAAGATGCATAGGCTGCTGCTGCAGGTAAGCACTGCAGGGGGCATAAAGCTGAGGAACTCCAGCTAAACCAGGTCCCCAGGTAGATTCAAGTTGTGTAAGTACTTATAGGAGACAAGTGGATCAATCTGTGTTTGGAAACATAGCTGAAGAGTGATAATGGATTTTGCTGGTACGCTGGTTTGGGTAGAAAGCTCTGCAGAGGTGTTTTTGCATGTGCCGTTTGTGAAAGAGGTGTTACTGCTGCTGTCTCATAGTGAGCTGTGAATGGCAGAATCTAACAATATCATCATAAGCTCTGCCCCCTGTTGAGTCTCCTGGAAGTCTGAAAGCTTGTTGAATTTTTTTTTCTTTTTTTCTTTATTTTTTTAAAGAAAACCAATCCTGTAAAAGCTGCTGTGTTTTAAAATTTCTAATAATCAAACGGTGCTTAAACCCACGTGGGAGTTCAGCTTCAAAGCCTTTGTGTACAAAGACATGCAACAAAGATTTCTTTCTTTTATCCTAAGCGTGTGTAAAGTCAAACCAGCATCAAGCACTGGGCGGACCTAATGCTGTCCCTGGAATGCATGAACAAGCAATCTAATTCAAGGTCATGGACCAGCTTTGGCACTTAAATTCTCCTGCTTG
This sequence comes from Coturnix japonica, assembly GCF_054131305.1. Classification (NCBI taxonomy): domain Eukaryota; kingdom Metazoa; phylum Chordata; class Aves; order Galliformes; family Phasianidae; genus Coturnix; species Coturnix japonica. The sequence goes on from NW_028188945.1 coordinate 2,432,823, forward strand.
TAGATTAGATGAGGTTCTTTCGGGCATTTGTTCCATGATCCCAATGGAGGTACATCCTGCACACAGGTGGACCCAGGTAATTTCTGGAAGCTTGTATTTGATCTCTACAGTGTAAATAAGCTGCATTTTGCTGTTTATTTGGGCAGCTGTGAGCTTAGAGGGGCACTCGGTGATCGATCAATGTTGGTTTTCACCATCATAAGAATCTTATTTGTGTGTAGCCAATTTCTTCTAATTGCCAGTTTTTAGAATGTTTCTTCTTTATTGGGGACCACCAACAAAAAACCCTCAGCATTCCTGTCTAAAGTACCTGTCATATTACTAGGGGGAAGGCATTGTTACAATGCATTACAATCCTAGAAGCATTTCAAGTGTGACTGCACTATTTCCAGCTCCTTGGCTAGAAGAAAGAGTCAGCTGATTGAAGTCCTTTCAAAGCCGTGCCTGAAGGCAACATTTAAACTGTAAACTGTTTTTATAAATGTTGTGTGGAATAGTCTTGTAATCACTTATGTTCTCATCTTTACATTGATTAAGTCCCATGTGGGTTGCACATGGGGTCTTGGGAAATAAGGATGTATTTGCCTCTTCTAACTACTAATTTTCTCAGTCTGTTTCCGATATGCTGTAAACCCCTGTTTAGGTGCTAGGAATAATAATATAAGGGACTTTCATGCACTATTTCAGCTCTTTAATGGGATGCTTAGAGACAAGCTGCTCTAAGCCCGGTGGATTTGAGTTTAAATTGTGCATCTGAGGTTACAGATCCTCAGTTTCCATGTGAAATTGCAGTCTGCCCTACAACATCTCTCCAGTTGCCAATATACCACTTCTTCTCAATCACTTCACTCACTTTCTCAGCAGGAGAGGTTGTTACATGCAAACTGCCTCTTAGATGCTGGTGTGTAGGGTCAGTAGATGTGGGATGCGCTGCCTGCATTTGCAGTAGAGTGGAAACAGATTTCTCCCAGCTTTGGCCCCTACAGCTGCTTCCTTATTGTAAAATGAAGCTTGTTGATCTGATGTGATAGCTGCGCACTGCACAGTTATGCTTGTGGTTCTATTCATACCCCCTTTTTAGAGCTATTCATGAAATTTTTAGCATAAAATCTTCCCTACCAAAAGGTGTATCAAGTAAACTCCTCCTGCAGAAGACAAGAGGGTTGAAATGTGAATTCGGCTTAGTCATTTGTTTGTTTATTTAAAGGCTTTCTTTTTTGTAAAGAAGAATGAGAAATGGCTCCCTCAAGAAGGAAAGCAACAACCACAAAATCTCGCAACCAATTTATATAAAGCTCTACAGTCAAAATAGTAGAAGGATGACAATTCTTAGCAATTGCCTTCAGTCAGAAGTGGCTTTGAATGTTCCCATGAAAATCAATCTTTTTACAGCTTCTCAATTGCGTTCTGTGGAAGCACAATACTCCTGGGACTAAGCTTTCTCACTAAGCTCACTAAGTGTGCACTGAAGGAAGTCCATGCTACATGCGGCTGGCTGCTGCATTTAGCTGAGCATTAAGAGAGCATTAAGGAGACGCCATTAAGTGCTCAAAACCCAGAAAATGATCAATTAATGATGGTATATTTTGGTCGTAGCTTTCTCGCCCTCCTGTAAGGACATTTGACAATGCAGTCTTCCCATAACTAGATGTTTTTCTCTGTCTACAGCACTAATGTTTTCCTTTGACACCGGTTTTATATGGTGCCTTGTTCTGCAGTGTGTTGTTTGTCCAGGGTCCATGAAAGTCAATTACAGGAAGAATAAGTGCTTTACTACATCTGTGTTATGTTGAATTAGAATCCCTTAATAATCTAAACTAGCAGCGCTGTGCATAATCTGTTCAAGTTTGAAGCCGTCAGCTCTACAGTTGGCTGCTTCATCCTTTTGATTGCATGTTAGGAAAGCTGTGCATATATACACAGCTAAATTAGTTCTGTAGTTAACAGATTTTTGTGCAGAATTGTGCTGGAAGAAGGCTGCACTGGCTGAACGTCAGTTGCTCTTTGTATGGTTGCTGAGTGTTATGCTTTCAGAACACTTGGTGGCCAGGCTGGTGAGGCACTGCCAGTGCTGTGGACCACTCTTAGTTAGGATTCAGGCCAGAAGGTGAAAAATGAATGGTGCTGACTGCAGTTGCTTATTATCTCTTCTTCACAATTGAGGAGCTCCATACTTCACTCTCAGCAGGGTTGGGATGACATGTCCACCATCAGGCTGTGATTCTGCTTCTGAGACAAGGCTGGGGGAAGTGAGAAACTTCTGGTGGGATCTGAGAAGCAGCTCTGTCAGCCCAGCGTTGCTTGCCAGCAGAATATCAAAGGGAGCCTTTCCCCTTCCCACCATCCTCTCATGTTATTTAATAGAAAAAATATAGCTTCTAAGCTCCCTGTTAGACCCTGAACATGAGCCTCAGCAACCTGTTAGCAGTATCCTGGGCACTTACAGTGACTGCAGCGCTGCTGCAAGGAAGGCCTTGCTTACCTGGAACAGTGGAAATGCAATCAACTGCCTGAAGCAGTGATGGAGCACCTGGTGGGAAGGCAGGGCCAACCCAGGGGAGCTCAGCTGCAAACAATCCCCCTGAGTGACTGGAAGGGCTGGAGGCAGGATCCACCCCTTCCCAGACCTTATTTAAAGTTTGGCAGTGGAGGTAAAAGCATTTTGCTGGACATCCCTGCGTATCTGAGGCCTTCCAAAGGTAAGCAGCTTCTTTACTTTGTTTCTGTGGCTGTTAGATTTGAGCAATTCTTCACTTGCTGCAGCCAAGGACTTTGCTGCTACAACTGCTGCCATTGCTGTGCTTTCCATCGTGTTACAGCATTACACCTGGGCACAGCGGTGTGGGGAGCCAGTACCTGCAAAAGCTGCTCTTTTAAAGCAGGCTGGCTTTCCTTTTGCTGTTAGGTCTGGAAACATAAAATGCTGCGGCAGGAATGAAGTGGGTTGGGTCAATTTAGAGATTGCGTGGGGGATAATAGGAATTATCCTTCGCTGTGTCTGTGTGATAGTTTCTGGGGCAGTGTCTGCTGCCTGCTGGTGCTCCTTACAGCCCAGAGGTGCAGCAGGTGTGGGTTTTTGGCAGCCCTGCAGCAGAGCTGTGTGCTCAGGTGCAGACTCAGCTGGCCCTGCAGGGCTGCCCCTGTCTCTCCCCATTCTGACTGCTGCTTATTGCAGCCTTTGAATTACGGAAGTGTTTGAATGATTTCCCAGTTAGGGATGGTTTTACTGTTAGGGATGGTTTTGTTTTTTGAATAAGAACCTTAAGGAGCTGTTCGTAGGATTCTTAATCATGTGCTGCTCGCTCACTGTTACCTACAAGATGTTCTTGGAAGAAGTTGTTACTGATGCCCTTTTAATCCTATGGTTTCCAGCAACATCATGATGAGAAAATGGGAGGCTTTTTTTTTTGGAGAAACTCAGATGTCAGAGTGTTTTTTTTTTCCCTTTAAATGTATGACAACCCCCAGGTAAATCACAGGCTGCTGTTATAAATAGTATGAATGAATCAACTGTTAAAGAAACCGCTTGATCAAGCTTTCCTGAACTAACGCGGTCCCCTGAGCACAACGCTTTCTTTGATTACCTTTTTATTGTTCTTTTGAAGCCAGCGGAGTTACAGCAATATGAATCCAATGCAAATGAGAGAAGGCTTTCGGCTAAAAAAAAAATAATAATTGTATATTTTTTTAAAGGAAGGAACTGAATTATTTTGTTCTGCATGTTGGATTTGTTATGGTGCTGCAGATAGAGTTCTGTAGCATCTCCATATTCACATATAACAGTGTCCTGCTTCCCCGAAATGTGATAGTTGACTAACTTGAAAGCAAAGGTTGTATAGGTTTTTGTACGGAGGATGCTCTGAAAGTAATGCCTCCTCTTCTGTGATCTTGATCCACAACGTCAGAGATGGATGTTGGTGAGGTGGCAGAGGAGGTTAAACCTTCCCACCAATATCCTCTTCCATTTTGTTGCTGTGTGACAGGTGGCAGCAGAGTAAAAGCCAGTCAAGTTGGTGTTCTCATTGCTTATGAGAGGAGAGGCCAGTATTATGGTTCCTTTGCAAGCTGGTCTGACTGTTATCTTTGTTGCAAGCATGTTAGACCTGGGACTTCTAACTATGGTCCTGCTATCCACTGGGTACTATGAGTTTAGTTTTGGGTTTAGTTTCCATGCCCTGCTCTCCTTACCAACTACTTTCTTCCTTTTTTTCCCCTCTCCATTCGTCACTGTTTCTCTGCTTTCTGTGTCACCCAGGTTGTATCACTGAGGGCAAGGCTGGGACAGCATCAGGAGGTGCTGGCAGCTGCTTGGTTTTGGCATCAGGGAAGGGTTGCTGAGGTTCCTTGCTCCTCTCTCTTCGTACTCCAGTTGCTCTTTGAAAATCAGCTTAGGGCAGCACAGGCTCTTAACTTGGAAAATAGGTACAAATGGATAGTTCAGTGTTTGCATCACTAAGAAATCCAATCTTACAAGTGTGGGCTACTGTAATAGCTAGGACTGGTATTTTTATCTATAAATGTGGCGCAGTGTGGTTCTCACCGCTGTTTCTTTGTGATGTATGGTATTCAGATCAGCTGAAAGTGATGCTGCTGTTCCTCCTTTGTTGGTTTGGGGTTTTGTTCATTGCCCACAGCTTTCACTACAGCAAGTGCAGCAAGGCTCTGAGAGACGTTAAGCAGCGCTTTTGGCATCAGGAGCAAACTGAGGAGCAAGCATGGGGGTTGAATAACCGCCTCAATTCCACAGTCCTATCAAAGCAATTTCTATAGTTGTCATTTTCTGCTATTAAACTGAACAATGAGGCTCTCCAATAAAATCATATGAAATAGCAGCTCATTAAAAACTCTCTTTAATATATAGCATGCTAATTAATGTCAGTGGGGTGCAGGCTTGAATGGCAGAACAGACTATAATGTTTAGAAAGTATGTAAAATAAAAGAAGATATTTTATCATTAATGACCTTTTAGTAAACCTAATGAAATCCTTAATGGCCTGAATACATTACCAAGGCACTCCCAATTGCTTTGTTACCTACTCCATTCTTTCTCCCTTTCTCATAGACATTAAATTTAGTTTTATTTATAGAAAACAAAAAGCAATAAAGTCCCAAGGAAATGTAAATGGGGAGGAGGAGCCTGGGCATGAGACTTCTTAGCCCTAATGATCCTGATCCTGGTGAAGGCTGGGTTATGTTCTGTGTCCACCCAGTCTGAGGTTTAATTGGTTCCCTGTTTGTGTGACTCATAGCAAACAGGCCCTCTTTTGTTTGCAGGGTCTCCCTGGGTTAACTTATACAGCCATTCCTAGAGCAGGGCTGTGGTTTTTATCCTTTTATACTAATCGTGCCATGCTTTTGCAGTGTGTAAATTAAGGGACTTTATTCTTCAGGGCTTTTAGTCTGCCACCTCATGCCAGCTTTAAATGTAAGGCTGCAAAGGCTTGCAGAAATGTTGTTTAACTTTCCCATAACCTTCTTCCAAAAAAACTTAGTTCACAAATGTCAGAGCAAAAGGCATTTGCTTCCTCACATCTCCTGGATGAAATACACTGGGCTGGGAAGGGACATAAGTAGCAATAATCATCTGGCTTAAACAGAGTTTTAAAACAGAAAATGCTCCCAATCATCCAGTCATGAAATACATTCTTTAGCTCTGAAGTCCAACACTGGAGGGAGATTATTCACTAACCCACTTTTTCCTGTTCATTAGAAGATAACTTTCTTCAGATTATTCCTTTTGTGTAACACTTGGCACAATTAACTTAGTCTTGTACCCCCAAATGTCTGAAACTTCCTGATAAGATTGAGACTAATGTCCATTCCAGTAGCAAACCGAATTCACCTGCAGTAGTAATTGTTCCTAAGAAGCACAGGCAGTTGGCAAGTCTTAGAAAAAAGAGCCTATGGCTTGCTGTGTAATCATGTTTCAATCAGCTTTAGAGAACCATGAAATTGATTGTCCTCCTGAGGTACCATACACTTTGGAGCAGATACTGTGCTAGGCAAGTTAATTCCTTATTTGGCTCCAAGCACACAAAAGAGATCTTGCTGCTTCCCCTCCTGTCCTTACAAACCAAGGAGGAAGGGAGCACAAATCACCTTGAAATCAGAATTTGAGAGCATAGCAGCATCAGCCAGCTCTGTTTTGTGTTCCTAATCATCTGGTGAAAATCACAGTGATTTAGGAGAAGGATGCCCAGGCTGCTGGCAGCACATATGGGAGCCTGGATGAATCACAAAACCAGTGGTGGTGAGGATAAGGTAATGAAAGAGCTACGGATGTCAGAAAAGTCTGATGGAAAGAAGAGCTGAGCAAATGTCTTGCTAATGTAGTATCCTGATGTCCTCTTTGATATTGGAGTCAGCTTCTGTGTGCTCCTGGAGCTGAAATAAAGGGATGTGGTGAAGGTATGGTCTTGAGGCAATGAAGCATATTCTCTTTCAGGTACCTGTGAAGGTCTGGCTCTGTCCTCAGAGAATCAGATTCTTTTTCAAACTCTTATCATTTCAGGAATATATTTGATCCTTCAAAAGGAGTAAAATCCAATCCAAAATAACTCCCCTATGAGCATTCTAGGAGCTCCGTCTTATCTTCATTCCTGTCCCTTGAAGATCTAACACCGGTCGTGTATTTTGTGTGGAACACTTGATCAGGTTCATAGTTCAGTCCAGAACGCTTGTGTCTAGATCTAACTTGTGTTTCAGGATCAATGATCTTTCTCTGGTGCTCATTTTGGCATCTTTTGAGAGTCAGAAATGTGGTCTTATAAACTGCTGGGCAAATTCAGGCCATCACAATGAGCTCCTGCACAGAACTGCTCCCACACGTGGCTGAGTAATGGTAGTTCCAAGCTGAACAGAGGGAGCAGCACTAAGGAATTGATATGCGCTTTGGGTAGCTCATGTATGTGCGTACAATCCCCAGCTTTTCCTGTAGCTTGAAGTACTGGCAGCAGAGCAATGCCACGTATTGAGTTTTGGGTGGTGGTTTGGTTTACACGGACCAGAAAGGGGTTGTGGAATGATTATTAACTTGGTTATTGGCATAGAGAAGCGTAAACAGATCATGGACGTGGACTCCATCTTCATACAGTCTCGGATGCTGTTTCCTTTAGTGCTTGGCTCCTTTTTCTGCTGAGCTAGAAGCCTTTTCTGAGCTATTCTGTTTACCATGTCTTTGTGACAGTGTGAAACTTGTATTAAATTTAGAGGAAAACACAATAATGGGTATTCAACACTATTATTATCGTGCCATGTTCTTGTTTGTGACACAGGCAAATTGGAAATTATCCTGGTTTTGCAGATTACCCAGACTAAAGAACACATCCTTACCTTGTTCAGAGTGAACTACGTGATGTTCTGTGATGTCTGTGTTGCTGCTGATTAAGTAGTGCAGCCTGGTAGATACAGCTCTTTTGCTGGTTCCTGTCATTTTTTAGTTATTATTTGTCCTGGTTTCAGCTGGAACAGTTAATCTTCTGTGTCTGGTACTGCTGTAGGCTCATTTAGCAATAGGGATCAGTATGTTAGTTTAAGGACCTGTATATTAGTTTAGTTGGGAATGAAAGGGAAGAAATAGTTGAAGATCAGCCAAAAGTCACAGTGTTGAAGCTGATGATGGAAAAATGAGGAGAAAGTGGTCTAAGACCACCGTAGGCCCCTACTGTGCATGCCCAGAAGGACATTAAAGTATATTAACAAGTTCTTGGAGAGGGATGAATATGTATGCGATTGTATTGCATATGTGGGACACTGGAGCAGGTTGCCCTGTGAGGTTGGGGATGCCCCCTCCCTGGAAGCACTGAAGGCCCTGCTGGATGGGGCTGTGAACAACCTGGTCTAGGGGGGGATGTCCCTGCCTGTAGCAGTAGGTTGGAACCAGGTGATCTTAAAGGTCCCTTCCAGCCCATACCATTCTATGATATGTATGTCACTTGAATTCTGAGAGCACACACTTGCATTGTCAGGTCACCTGGTATGTATCCCAAGGAATAAAGGAATGCTGCTTTCTAACACCACACTGCAGTTGGAAGGTTTTCTTCTTGGATTCAGCTGACAGTATGATGCATGTTTTGGCTTTAGGAGAAAAAAGGGTGTTGCTGACACAGTGATGGTTTAGTTGTTGCTGAGCAGTGCTGTACAGAGCCAAGGACATTTCAGATCTTCAGCTTTTTGCACTGTCTTGTTGTGCGGTGGGGGTGGGGGTACAGAACTCTGCCTGCTGCCCTGAATTGGCCAGAGGGGTATTCCCTACCATATGACATTGTGCAAAAATAGAACTAGAGAGTTCTACCTTTTCTTCTCAGTTTTCCTCCCCTGTCCCACTGATGGGGTGGAGTGAGAGAAAGGCTGCATGGTGTTCAGCTGCGTGCCAGGTTAAACCACAGCATTATTAAATAAGATCTTTATATTGGTTCACTTTTCAAAACAGTTTTTCCTCCTTTCTAAACTTCTCTATACAACAGAGCAGATTTCCAGCTAAATAAAACCGTGGCTACTGCCTTAGGAGTGCCAGAGAGAGACAGGTCTGTTGCTGAACTGTCACTGAAGTTCCAACAACCTTGGCTTGGGCAGGAGTAATGAGACGTAGCCCTGGGCTATAAATTGCATTGACTTGGGAACGAGGGGAATTCATTCTGCTTTGCCTGAGGCAAAGGTCTGCTGTGCTGTCAGCCGAGCTTCTCAGCCTCCCAGTTCCTTCTGTCATGGTAATCAGGCACCAGGAAAGCTGCTTCTGAAAGAGTTTTGAGGAAGTCCCTTGTTACCTGCTACTAGTTTAACTTGTGTAATCTCGGCAGCAGCAGCGGAACCACGAGGGGCATCTGCTTCTAGCTGCCGTACTCAGCCTTAAATACAGGCAGGCAGACCTTGTGGCCGCTTGCAAGCAGTCTCTCCATAAGGAATTCCTTACAGCTGCAGCAGTGTGCTAATAGTTGTCATACAAAGAGATGGTACCGGTGTCATGGTTTAATAATTTTGTAATTTTTGCTAGCAGTATTCCACATCATAACATCATTTAAAGCATGAATAATTTTACTGAATCTGCAACTTACAGAAGAAGACTACATCTCCCAGGGAACAACACGATGGGTCACGGGACCTGGACTCTATATTAACTCTGTCACAGAACAGACTGATCTCTTTCGAGTTCTGGCGTTCAGGGGAGTGTGTGGGAGCCTTCACCGTCTCGCCTAAATTTCACAGTAGGCCTTTCGGTTACGGGACTCATTCTCTCTCTTATTTTGTCTGATTCGTTAGCTCAATTTTCAATTATATTATATTATATTTTATTATCCTGTATTTCGATATAGTATTTAGTAAATAAGTGTGCCTCCTTAGATCGTTGTCGCTGTTTTCTTTTCCTAATTAACTTTTTCCTTTCGGCCCAGGGCCCCTCCGGGGCCCACGGCCCCCTGTCACGGACGCAGGTGGATTTTTAGTTCAAACCGTGACAGATTTTGGTGGAGAATGCGGGCAATTTGAGTTGCTGTTTTTCTGTGTTTTCTTCTGTTGCTCTTTTAGCTTTTAACAGGGCTACAAGTTGTTTTTCTTTGTTAAGGAGCTATCTTAGGTTTGCGATTCTGCGCCTGCGAGCTTGACCTTGAAAGTCCAGGCGGACTGCCAATACTCCGGTATATTTTATAAACACTGCTGAGCTTTGTTTTCTTTTACTTTTTTCTCTCTATTGAAGAAAAAAAAAAGAAAAAAAAAGAAAAAAAAAAAAATGTTCCCTCTAGTAAGTTTGTTCTACCAGGGACTGCATTTCATTAGTTCCTCTTTTGTGATGCTCCAAACATATTGGAGCATGTTTAAGCTAGCCACTTTTTCCTATGGAATTGTAAACATGTATAATGATTTGAAAGCATGGTTATCAACGCTTACTTGGTATCTGCATGCAGCTCCAGAGGGAGCAACTAATGCAACTAATGCAACTATTAGTACGGAAATGGTGGTTTTTGAGCGTGCTCTTCCTTTTTTCTTTGCATCCTTTAAGCAGTCTTCGACTGACCAGTTGTCCCAGTGGACCACACTGTCAATCTTATTAATCTCCCTGAATTTACTGTTGGTTATTGTAGTGATCTCACTCAGTATCTGGATTTATAACCTCAGGAGGAAGTCTTCCCTAGAATTAGAGAATACTGAGTGGCAGGGAGTGTGGAGAGACTTTGGAGAGACTTTTAGAAGACAGACATCTTTAGTGTCATGGAGCTTTACTCCTGAACACTTAAAGAATCCCAAGAGTTTGACCGCATATTTGAGACAGGAATGTTGTGGCTCAGGCAGATCTCAGGAGGCACAAATGACTTGGGGCCTAGCTAATGCTTATCGGGCCTTATTTAATACCATTTCTGAGAGGGAAGTTTTTGATGCTGAGAGAGGGAGTCTCAGGGCTGAGAATGAGAGTCTCCTTGATGAGAGAAATAACCTCCTACAACAACGAGACTCATTCTGGTATGAGAAAGAGAGTCTCAGAGCTGAGAGAGAAGACCTCCTACATCAACGAGACACATATTGGTATGAGAAAGAATCCCTGCAATCCAAACTCAACACTCTTCAGTCCGAGCACAACGCTCTCCAGTCCGGGCACGGCACCCTCCAGTCCGAGCACAATGCTCTCCAGTCCGAGCACAATGCACTCCGGTCCGAGCACGACGCTCTCCAGTCCGAGCACAACGCTCTCCAGTCCGAGCACAACGCTCTCCGGTCCAAGCACGACACTCTCCGGTCCGAGCACAACGCTCTCCGGTCCGAGCACAACGCTCTCCGGTCCGAGCACAACGCTCTCCGGTCCGAGCACAACGCTCTCCGGTCCGAGCACAACGCTCTCCGGTCCGAGCACAACGCTCTCCGGTCCGAGCACAACGCTCTCCGGTCCGAGCACAACGCTCTCCAGTCCGAGCACAACGCTCTCCGGTCCGAGCACAATGCTCTCCAGTCCGAGCACGGCACTCTCCAGTCCGAGTACAACGCCCTCCAGACTGAGAATAGCTGCCCCCAGTCTGAGCGCGACATTCTCCCGTCGGAGCGTGACACCCTCCAGACTGATTACAACACCCTCCAGTCTGAGCACAACATCCTTCAGTCCGAATGTAACACCCTCCGATCTGAGCGAGATGTCCTCCGGTCCATGTACAGCGACCTCAAGGTTCAGTTCGATGCTATCAAGATCGATCGTAACAACCTCCAGACCATGTACGATGCCGTCCAATCTGAGCGCAACACTCTCCAGTTCAAACACGACGCGCTCGAGTCCGGGTTCGACACAATTCAGTCCAAGTACAACGCCCTCAGGGCTGAGTTCGACACCCTGGAGTTCGAGCGCGATCTCCTCCGATCCAAGCTATGCACCCTCCAGTCCAAGGGGAACATCCCCAAGTCTGAACCGTATGTACCACACCTTGACCAACTACCAGGGGCACCAGATACAATGTTGGTTGCCCCTGTAAGAGGGCGAAAAGTAAAACAATTTTCAACTCAGTTAGAGAAAATGCAGAAGGAGTTAGAAGAGCGGAGGGAGTTAGGAGAGCAGGACTCAGGAGAGCAGGGGGACTCAGGAGAGCAGGGGGAGTCAGAAGACCAGAAGAAGTTGGAGGAGCAGAGGATGTTAGAGGGGTATAAGAAGATGATAGAGGAACAGAAGAAGTATGAGGAGCAGAGGAAGTTAGGAGAGAGAAAAAAGAAGGAGGGTTACCTGGAGGAAATAATACAAGAGTCAGAGTCAGATGAAGAGGAGCCAAAAGTTAGATTTTCTTTACGAGAATTTCTCGAGTCCAAACTTATAGATGGGGCAGCCTCATCAACACAGTTGCCACCATCAACACCTGGGACTCTTGATAGAGCAAAAGGTGAGCAAAGTATTACGACCATTATTGATAGATCTTTAAAACTGAGTGAAATTCGGGATCTAAGAAAGGATTACACACGTCAACCAAAAGAACATATGGTCACCTGGTTACTTCGATGCTGGGACAATGGTGCCAGCAGTGTGTGGCTTGATGGCAATGAAGCTCGCCAACTGGGTAGCATTTCCCGAGATGCACGTGTGGACAGAGGTATTGGCACATGCCAAGATCAGTCCTACACCCTCTGGAAGCGGATGTTGATAGCGGTAAGAGATAGATTCCCCTTTAAACGGGACTTGGAGCCTGAGAAAAGGAAATGGACTGATATAGAGAAAGGCATCCAAACTTTGAGAGAAAATGCTCTGGTGGAAATGCTATACAGCTCCCACTTCAACCGCAATGACCCGAACCAATTACATGATCCTGAGATAGTCCGTGTACCACGACAAATGTGGCGTGACTTTACAAGGGCTGCTCCAGAAAAGCATGCCAGTGCACTTGCATTAGTATATGGCCAAGGGGAAAGGAAACCCCTTGTTAATGAACTAATTGCTAAACTTCAGGAGCTTGAATTATTTATAAGCACTACAGAAGTTAATCGTTATACTTCAGCCATTGTCAAAATAGCTGAAAGGTTAAACAGAATGGAGGGAACACAAAATGAAATTATTGACATGTTGACTAACATGCCTGATGTAGATGGATCCATGGTGGTACCAGATGATGGGGACCAGGATTCCCACGATTGCCTATTGAAAAAGCTAAACAACATGAGTTCCTCTCGACCCGTATCATCGAAAATCTCAACCATAAAAAAGAGAGGTCCTCATATTCAAGCAAATGACAACGATAAGACCATACGTTTTGCTTTGTTGTATTTCTTGAGTAATCATGGGGAGGATATAAAGAGGTGGTATAATTCATCCACTTCTGCACTTCAGGCACGAGTGAAAGAATTACAGTACAAAACAACCACCAAGGCGAACTCTTCCAAAAGGGGGAAAGTTCCAGTTGCTGCAAGCCACCGAGGTAAACAATAGAGGGGCCCTGCCCCCAGCCAGGGGGGGGAAAGGGACAACAGAGTATACTGGACTGTGTGGATTAAGTGGCCTGGCACATCTCAACCACAGAAATATAAAGCCTTGGTGGACACTGGTGCACAATGCACCCTAATGCCCTCAAGTCACCAAGGGACACAACCAATATATATCCATGGAGTGACTGGGGGTTCTCAAGAATTGACTATGTTGGAGGCCGAAATAAGCCTCACTGGTAAAAACTGGCAAAAACACCCTATTGTGACTGGTCCAGAGGCTCCATGTATACTGGGAATCGATTACCTTAGGATGGGACATTTTAAGGATCCCAAGGGGTATCGATGGGCCTTTGGGATAGCTGCTGTTAACACAAACGGTGTTAAGCAGCTGTCAACTTTACCTGGTCTGTCAGATGATCCTTCTGCTGTGGGGTTGCTCCAGGTAAAAGACCAAGTGGTACCAATTGCCACCAAAGTGGTTCACAGACGGCAGTACCGCACCAATAGGGACTCATTGCTCCCCATTCACAAGCTAATTCACCAATTAGAAAATCAGGGAGTGATTAGCAAAACTCACTCGCCTTTTAACAGCCCCATATGGCCAGTGCGTAAAACCAGTGGGGAATGGAGGCTGACGGTAGATTACCGTGGCCTGAATGAAGTCACACCTCCATTAAGTGCTGCTGTACCAGACATGCTAGAACTCCAGTATGAATTGGAGTCAAAAGAAGCTAGGTGGTATGCCACCATTGACATTGCTAATGCCTTCTTTTCCATCCCATTGGCTGCAAAATGTAGGCCACAGTTTGCTTTTACCTGGAGAGGTATTCAGTACACCTGGAACCGTTTACCTCAAGGGTGGAAGCACAGCCCAACAATTTGCCATGGATTGATCCAAGCTGTCTTGGAACAGGGTAATGCTCCTGAGCACTTGCAGTATATTGATGATATTGTAGTGTGGGGCCATACAGCAGCAGAGGTTTTCCAGAAAGGAAAACAGATAATCCAAATTCTTTTGCAAGCTGGTTTTGCCATTAAGAGCAGCAAGGTGAAGGGGCCTGCCCAGGAAATCCAGTTCTTAGGTATAAAATGGCAAGATGGACGTCGTCACATCCCAGCAGATGTGATTGACAAAATCACTGCTATGTCTCCGCCCACCAACAAAACAGAGACCCAATCTTTTCTGGGAGTAGTGGGTTTTTGGAGAATGCATGTCCCAAACTACAGCCACATAGTGAGCCCCCTCTATCAGGTAACACGGAAGAAGAATAATTTCTCATGGGGTCCTGAGCAGCAGCAGGCTTTTGAGCAGGTAAAACAAGAGATAGCCCGTGCCGTGGCCTTGGGGCCAGTACAGACGGGACAGGATGTGAAGAACATCCTCTACACTGCTGCTGGAGAGAAAGGTCCCACTTGGAGTTTGTGGCAAAGAGCCTCAGGAGAGACCCGAGGCCGACCCCTGGGATTCTGGAGTCGAGCATATAAAGGGTCTGAGGAGCGCTACACTCCGACTGAGAAGGAGATCTTAGCCGTGTATGAGGGGGTTCGGGCTGCTTCTGAAGTAGTTGGGACAGAGGTTCAGCTTCTTCTAGCACCTCGCTTGCCAGTAATAAACTGGATGTTTAAAGGACAGGTTCCCTCCACCCATCATGCTACTGATGCCACTTGGAGTAAGTGGATTTCATTAATTACTCAACGAGCTCGAATGGGAAAACTCAGCTGTCCTGGAATTCTAGAAGTGATCATGGACTGGCCTGAGAGTAAAAAAATTGAAAAACCACCTACAGAAGAGGTATCACGTGCTAAAGAGGCACCACCATACAATGAGCTACCAGAAAACGAAAAGAAATTTGCCCTATTCACAGATGGATCATGTCGTATTGTAGGGAAGCATCGCAGATGGAAAGCTGCTGTATGGAGCCCCACACGACAAGTTGCGGAGGCCACTGAAGGGAAAGGAGAATCAAGTCAATTCGCAGAGGTAAAGGCTGTTCAGCTGGCTTTAGATGTGGCTGAACGGGAGAGGTGGCCAATGCTTCATCTTTATACTGATTCATGGATGGTGGCAAATGCCTTATGGGGGTGGTTGCAACAGTGGGAAGATGATAATTGGCAACGAAAGGGTAAACCTGTTTGGGCTGCTGAACTGTGGAAAGACATTGCTGCCCGAATAAGGAACATTGTTGTAAAGGTGCGCCATGTAGATGCTCATGTGCCTAAAAGTAAGGCTACTGAAGAACATAAAAATAACCATCAGGTTGATCGAGCTGCCAAAATTGAGGTGGCTCAAATAGACTTGGATTGGCAGAACAAGGGTGAATTATTCCTAGCTCGGTGGGCCCATGAGACTTCAGGTCATCAAGGAAGGGATGCGACATACAAGTGGGCCAGAGACCGAGGGGTGGACTTAACTATGGACGCTATTGCTCAAGTTATTCATGACTGTGAAACATGCGCCATAATTAAACAAGCCAAGAGGATGAAACCTTTTTGGGGGGAAGGGCGATGGCAAAAGTATAAATATGGAGAGGCATGGCAGGTTGATTATATCACCTTGCCACGATCTCGCAATGGTAAGCGTTATGTACTCACCATGGTGGAAGCAACCACTGGGTGGCTTGAAACATACGCAGTACCCCATGCTACCGCCCGAAGCACCATATTAGGGTTGGAAAAGCAAATCCTGTGGCGGCATGGCACTCCAGAAAGAATTGAATCAGATAATGGGACTCATTTCAAAAATTCTCTTGTAACCACTTGGGCCAAAAATCATGGCATTGAGTGGATTTACCATATTCCCTATCATGCACCAGCTTCTGGTAAGATTGAACGATTCAATGGGTTGTTGAAAACTATGTTGAAAGCAATGGGTGGTGGAACGTACAAAAACTGGGAGAACCATTTAGCAGAAGCCACCTGGTTGGTCAACACTCGAGGATCTAGTAATCGTAATGGTCCTAACCAATCCAGCTCCCTACGTACCGTGGAGGGAGATAAGGTTCCTGTAGTACACATAAAAAGTGTGTTGGGAAAAACAGTTTGGGTCCTTCCAGCGTCTGGAAAGGGCAAACCTCTCCGGGGTACTGTCTTTGCCCAGGGACCTGGGTGCACGTGGTGGGTGATGGACAAAAATGGGAATGTCCAATGTATACCACAAGGGAATTTGATGTTGGGGGAGTGCAGCCAATGATTTTTCCTGTAGATATATAGGTAGAGTCTCAGAAAATATTTCAATTAGGTACAGAATAGTTCAATTAGGTATAGGACTTAAGATAGAGTGGATTAATGTTAAGGAAACACTTTTCTCTATATACCTTAATTAGGCATTCTGTAAGCAAGTTTTTCCATCTGGACTCTATATCCTGCACTGGCCATGCATGTGTAGAGCACACATGGAAAGAAGTATAAGTCAAAAGGGAATCTGCTGTGGTGGCTGGGAAAGGATGAGTGCACCTTGATGTGGGGGACGCCCTACTAGCACTGCCTTTCCCCTCTACCGCTGACATGTTTTCCTTTTCTGGCAGTTTTGCCATTTTCTCAAAATTAATAAATAGTAGGTTAGGTTATAGAGTTTTGTTCTCAACTTAGGGATTTGTATGGAATAAATATAAATTGTTGAGGAAAATAAGGTTGCTGATTATTCACAATTATACATATGAGTGTGTATGTATGTATAAACATAATGTAATGATGTAGAATAAGGGGTGGAATGTCATGGTTTAATAATTTTGTAATTTTTGCTAGCAGTATTCCACATCATAACATCATTTAAAGCATGAATAATTTTACTGAATCTGCAACTTACAGAAGAAGACTACATCTCCCAGGGAACAACACGATGGGTCACGGGACCTGGACTCTATATTAACTCTGTCACAGAACAGACTGATCTCTTTCGAGTTCTGGCGTTCAGGGGAGTGTGTGGGAGCCTTCACCGTCTCGCCTAAATTTCACAGTAGGCCTTTCGGTTACGGGACTCATTCTCTCTCTTATTTTGTCTGATTCGTTAGCTCAATTTTCAATTATATTATATTATATTTTATTATCCTGTATTTCGATATAGTATTTAGTAAATAAGTGTGCCTCCTTAGATCGTTGTCGCTGTTTTCTTTTCCTAATTAACTTTTTCCTTTCGGCCCAGGGCCCCTCCGGGGCCCACGGCCCCCTGTCACGGACGCAGGTGGATTTTTAGTTCAAACCGTGACAACCGGTGAGCCACAGTTGCATCTGCTGCATGAGCATTTTGGTGTTCTGCCACCCCGAGATCCTCATAAGAAGAAAATGATGTGTTTGGCATTTCTAATGGGAGAAGCATGGTACCAATGTCATATATACACACACACATATATACATGTATATACATGTGTATACACACACACACACACACACACACACACATTATATATATACATACACAGAAAGCTGAGATAAAGAGGAAACCCCAGTGAAGCTTTTGTGCCTGAGAAGAACCCAGACGTGTGTTTTACCCACTGCTTTTTCACATCATTACATAATTGTTTTAGCAGCTTTACTCCTAAAGGGAGCCATGTGCGTCTGTGTCCAAATTATTTGCTGGGATTTAACACCGTGCTGTCTAAACAGAATATCTGTGAGCATAATCCTTAATGATATGCTGGGGGCACACACTGCTGATGGAAGCCCTGCCTGTGATTAATCAATTAAGAATGAGATAAGCCCAACAGAAAGAAGTTCCTCTGTTCTGGTAGACAGTCTGAAACATGCTGAAGCTGGACTTACATCTGGACTTGTTTGCAGTTCCACGCAGGATCTTCAATGTTGTCTCAAGTTAAATAAATATGTGAAATATGGAATACCTGAAAGTAGAAATTAATTCTGCTTTCCTTTTAGTTTCCTTTAGAGAATTGTGGAGGTAGTATGAGCTTCCAAAAGCTGAAGGAGGACAGGCCTTAGTTCACGTGTAGAATGCTTTCTTTGGCATCCCCTTCTCACCTGAGGGCATGCAGCATTTGGACAGTGCACCATGTCGTGTTTAGCACAGCTTTAGCAATGTGTCAACCTCTGAATTTACTGCTTATAAATATTTCTGCTTATAAACCTTCCTGATTATAAATACTGCCAGCAGCTAAATGCACTGCAATCTGGTACAACCCATTCAGCCTTAGCTGCCCCTCAGAGAGCCTTTATTTTAAAGGAGGTAACAGATGAGGTGACAGAGCTCTGCTCTGAGGTGACACTTGTTTTTTCTGCTTGTCATTGCAAGCAAACAAGCCCCTGGATTTGAACGTGGAGGAAGATATGTTGCCTTCTGTTCAACAGCATTTCTTTTTCACACCGAACTCCCTGGAGTGAAATATGCTTCAGTGGGTGGGAATATTGTTAGGTATCATTGCAGTCTTCTGCTATGAAATGTAACTTATCACTGCCAAGAGCCTGCTGCATGGAGGAGCCATTGTTAGGCATCCCCAGCAGGGTCAAGGGATGACCACCAATAGCTGAGGGGTTCCTGCCTTACTCTAAGGGGTTTGGAAACTGGGCAGTTGGGCAGATGCTGTTTTGTATCTCAACAACCCGCATTTCTATGCAGCTATATCTGTATCTGAGTCTGTTTCTGGAGTGATTTCTGAGGCTCTCACCTTCACAGGCAGAAGATACACTGTAAGAACAGCCTTGGCTATTATTTCTCTTGGAAGGGGGTTGCATCTACATCCACATTCTAGCTAGTTATAATGATAGACTTTTCTAATAAGAGTGGAGTTGAAGTTTGGTTTTGCTTGGCTATTAAACAAAACTGGCTTTCTTTTCTCTTTTCTTGGTTTGCAGCTACAGTCCCTGTCTGGTACCATTCCTGGGAAACATTACAGCTCCTTCAGCATCTCAGGTGCTGGGTGTTGCAAAGGGGGGCATGAGCAGGACACCTCATCTTGCATTGAGTTGTTTCTAGCAGCTGTGCTCTCAGTTTTCAGGGTTACAGTGAAGACAGAAGCAGCTGTGCTTGCGAGTGAAAAAGTGAGGGGAAAAGCCTCAGCACCTGGTAGGATCTGAAACGACACAGGTCCTCATTGCTGTAAGAGTGGGAAGAGCGGTCTCCCTGCAGATGAATTTTGTGAGCAGGCCTTGCAGACATCAGAGTCTGAAAAATAATGACTTTGTGTCAGAGTGTAGCTTGTGCTCTTGTACTTGCATTACTTCTCTTCTCACTTAAAGTACTCATTGTACCGTACTTCTAAACACGGTATGCGTGTCTGGAATGGAAATGCGTAGCTAGATCCTAATTGTGGGAGCAGTGCTTCTTACTTTGGAAGCCATCCTGGGGTTATGATGACATGCTGAATGAATGCAAAGTGGTGCTTTTCTGAAGAGTTATTTCAGCTTGGTTTGCTTATGTTAACATTGTGGGGTCAGGCTAATTCCCTGATGGCTGTGTTTTCAGGTTGCATCTTGACTTGTGCAGTGCTGTTCCAGGTATGCTGTGATTAGCTGTGTCTCACCATCTTCTGCCCAATAGACTGTGAATATTTGGACCTGCAGAATGTAAGTTAGGAATGATGAGTCTCTGTGGATGTCATCTAGGAAGGTGGATGCGATTGATAGGAGTGGCTGTGAAATGGGGCCTCTCTGGTTCATGGCTTTTGTGTTGGTGCTCTGATCGCTTTGGATTGAGTTTGAAAGCAGATTCATGGATGAGGTGAGGCCTGCCTGTTCCTGTTAATGGGACATGAGAAGAGCTGCACCCATTGTGGCTCTTACAGTGAGATATGAACTTGTAGGGCTGGCAGCTAGCGAGAAAATGGACTTTTCTGTCCATACCAACTGCCCAGCTCTGGTACCACTGCAGCTTCAGGAGGGCTTCCCTGTTTGTCTTAGCTGAGAATTTGACTCAGTATTTTTTTTTTTTAACTAAAGTATAATTTTTATTGAATTCAAGCCATTACTTAGAAAAATCTCCAGTGTATTTCTAATTTTTAAAACCTGCCTAAAAACAGGATCATAACTGGACCAGCAGGAAGCAATTTTCTTGAACTTATTGCACCATGGAAGCTAATAGAAACTTGATGTACTAATCAAAGTACTTGGGTGTGTTTTAAGATGTGCTGGTTTTGTCCAGAAATGGCTCATTAAAAATGATATTCTTTCTGGAGCTTTAATTATCTAAGTGTGCAAACTAAAATGGGTTTGAGCTTTGGAGACGATCAGAGGAGGAGAGGAGACAATATAAATGTTCATTCTAATTCTTATTTACTTGAAGAGTAATTATTTCCTTTGATGCTAAATCACCTTTTCTTCTTCTCTCTCGATCCATGAATTTTCTATCTGCTAACAGAACCTTGGGATTGTACTCCTCACACTTTGCTTCTGTCATTCCACTTTATTAAACTGGCAGTTTGTTTGAACAATTCAGTTATTCATTAGATTTTACATTTTTGCTCTGGCTTTATTAATTACTGCTTTTTACGAACTGGGAATGTAGATGTTCCCTTTGCCACTGTGATAATTTGCCTTTGTAAGAGGCTTTTCAACATTTCATGCCATTTCCCCCATCGCAGGGGCTTTCTCCTTGGCTGTAAGATTTACTTTGAATCCTGCTATTGTTTGCCACGGAGCAGTTCCCCCAGAAGCCAGGTTTCCATAAAGCTGTCTGAATTCTGTTTGCATGCTTCCCTGCTGTTAAACAGTGTGTATGCAAAAGGCAAAATGCAAACTTGGGCTGCTCAGACCCCGTTCTGCCTCTGTGGTGTGATTGCTTCTATCAAATCCTTAACTCCTGGAGCACGTATGTGCAAATACAAACTCGGTTATGTCCCATGTGAGTGTTTAGTCTAGTGAGATCAATACTTTGCATGCTTGCCCAGCGTGCTGCTCACATAGCCTGCTTGTGGAGACTGCATCTCTGATGGGCTTGTTTGTGGTGCAATGGAGTAATAGCAGGATGTAACGTGTGCTGAAGGCAAGTGAATGCAGTGTGCTTTTCTTCTGGTTTCTTACACTCATTTATTGAAATCAAACTTTTTTGTAAACAGAAATGCTTTGCTGTGAGATGCTCCAGAAGAAGTAGGCTTGTTGAGTTGACGTCTGGGTTGCATAACTACATCCCAGCTGGTGGCAATGGGAGCACATAGGAAGCTGCTCCTTGCCACAGCTGAGGAATGGAAATGCTGTTCTGGGCCACCAGTGCCATACCCACCTGGTCCTGCTGGCACTCAGCTGAGTTCCCATCACTCTGGCTGGAGAGATCCTGGTGGAGGCTGAGTGGATCACTGAGTGGAGGCAGAGCATTTAGGTCAGGAAATGTTGAGATCTCTGAGGTTCTATGAAACTGTTGCAGTCTCTCCAACAAATTATGCCTCATCACTGGAGACGCTAAAGGTCAGGGGGACAGGGCTCTGAGCACCTGATGGAACAGTTGTTGTCCCTGTTCATTGCAGAGGAGTTGGGCCTTCAAGGGTCCCTTCCCACTGGAGTGATTCTATGATAACAGTCAAATCTGAAGTTTGAGCAATGCTGGACCTGTAAGACTTAAGCATGGTGAATGGCTTCCCTTAGCAAGTGGCTTTGATTGGAAAGCACTGATCTTGCTGGGACTGATGTATATGCTCAAGAGGCCTTGCTGGGAACCTGAGCTCACTGCGAAAGGTTCTCATTTACTCTCTTGTTTCCTCTGTCAAAGACCTTCTGGGTGAAAGCCCCATGAGGACTAAAGCAGCTGAGGAGGAGGAGTCCTGGTGCACCCCACAGCCATAGCACTGATTCAATGCTTGGGAGGGACAGAGGGGGTAAGAAGGATCAGACTGCTCCAAATTAACAAGGAGGAGAAACTGCTCTTGAAGTACAAAAGGATTGAGTTATCTCAGCACAAAGCCTTATGACGGATTGGTTTTTCTCTTGCTGATCATAAACTGAGGGAGTCAGTGCAGAGCAGTACAGCTCGCTAATTCGCTTAGCAGGGTGAGCTGCACCAGTCTGCGTCTGTAGGCATGAAATATATCAAGACATGCTTAGACTGCTGTGTCTTTAGGCAGCATCTTTCATGCAAATCATGGCTTTCCCCCCCTCCCCCCCCCCAATAAATTACCCTTAATTTGAATCAATATAAAACCTGCCTTTCCATTACTGTGTGATGACTCTCTCCCGTTCCCCAGTGAATTCATAAATCTGTTTCACTTTCAAACCTCCAAATTATTTTAATAAGAAACAAGGAGAAGCAGCATAAACTTAAGTTTTCAGCATGACTTTTCAGGCCCAGGTGTCTGCACTCCAGTTTGCCACATCTTGATGCTAGCCTACTCATGTCATATGCTTAGGAGCCAAAGCTGAGCCAGTCAAGTTTGCATTCTCATTATTGCTATTCAGAGTCTGAATGCTTGCTGGTATAAAAGGCACGAATATTGCATGGAGTCCAGGAACAGCTGCTAAATCCATTTGAGATTGCTGCAAAGCATAATTCAAGATGTTACTGTAAGAGCATTTTTCTACTATAGAATGATGTGCTGTTCTTTCAGGGTAAGTTTAGGTAGCACGCACCAGACATTCCCACTATGTGTTAGGTATGGCTAAATGTCATGTTTCCATTTCTTTTTCCATGCCTATTGCCTTCTTTCAGCTGATGGAATAGATTGAGAGACCACACAATGTGTCTGCAAAATCTGGAAATGAAGCTAAAATATGGCACAAAATACTGTACTCAGCTTTGATGTGTTCAGGAAGAAGAGATCGTTCTTATGCTATTTGCAGTTGAACCTTGCAGGCTTTGAGAGTGAAACTGTGAATCAATTGAGGCTGGAAGAATTTCTAGGCCTACGTTAGCCAAGAGCTTTCTGCATGTTTGTATTGATGTTACTGCAGCTCAGGCTGGGAAACTTGTAGTGCTGCATGCAGGGCCTGGGTGGGTTCTGCTTACCTTGTGCTCCCACTGTAGGAGGAATGGCTTAGAGTGATGGGTTTGAAAAATACAGGACAGTGTGGGAGAGAGAAGTAAAAGAGAGGCCTGCAATACCGTCAGCAGAGAACTCACTCTTTTGTGTTCTCAGCTCTTCCAGTTTTGCTTTTTAATTGAAATCTAACGAGGTCCATTTTGCGAAGTGCCAGCATCCTTCAAGTCTGTTTTTATTATGTGATTCCCAGTGTGCAGAGCTGAAGTCTACATCTGCAGCAGTTAACCTTGTTTACCTCCTCGCGATGACAAGCTAAAAGCTGTTGGCTTCCTCCCTGCCACCTGCTCCAGCTCTGTGTCCAGACATTGACACAGCAGTGATTTTGGCACTGTGGTTTCTCCCGGCCCTTTGTGACAATGTCATGGAGAAGCCAAGCTGTCTCCTTTCAATTCTGGCTTCTTCAAACACTTCTGAGGGTAAAAAAAAGGAGTAGGAGATAGTGATGCAACTTCCAATTGGTGCCAATGGAGAACAGGTGGAGGGCTCTGAGCAAAGGACCAAGAATGAAGGCAGAGCTTGAAAGAGCTCCTATTTGTGAAGCAGAGTTGGAGATAGCACCAAGCAGCCAGCTGACTTTGGCTTGGTTTTCCAGCTCATTAGTGAAAGGGGCAGAAGCAGAGCTGGGTTATCCTAAGGGGGCAGGTGGAGCAGTAAATTAGTTTATTTTAAACTTCATCTTTTGAGACTCTTTCAATGGTGATGCCTTTTAATGTAGCCAAAAAGAGACCCAAGAATCTTTGGTGCATCAGGAGGAATATGTCATAAGAAAGAGGGGTGAAAGGAAGGCTGTTTGGAATGCTGCTGCCAAACAAAGAAAGGGGGATGGAGCTGATCTCGTGTATTTTCAGATGAGTGCCATTTATGTTTGGCAATAAGGGATGATGACTGTATTCGTTCAGATGATGCAAAATGAGAATCCAATGAACAGTTGTGATAGGAAACAAGTATTTCTTTTAACTTTCATTTTGAACACAACACAGGTATTTCCTCTCGTGCTTTTATGTCTTGAGGAACAAGCAGTGTTGCTTCTCCAAGGTGATGGAAGACTTCCAGCTCTCTCCTGACTTTGGACTCTCCCCAGGACATCAGAAAGTTAGGCCCAGCATTTATTCAAGAGGAAACGGGCAACAGTGACTTTGTTCAGTGAGAGTCACAAACAGTCTGTGCACAAATGAAGGCCCTCTGGGTACGAATGCTGTGAAGTCTCTTTGAAGGCCCTGGTGTCTCGGGCACAGGGTTTGTTTTCTTTTTGATGGAAGATTTGGATTAGTGTGGAAAGCAAAATCACGGGGTGAAGCTTCATGGCCTTGAGTGAGAGCAGGGACTTTGCAGCTGGGGAAGGTGTTGTGCAGGTGATTGGAATTCATGTTTTTAAGGGAGCTGAATGGCTTTTTCAAATGAGAACACAGGAGAAATCCTTTAGGGTTTGGATGATATAAACTGTGTATTTTGATGAGATGTAGGAAGATGGTCAGAAAAGATTTTGGGCTGAGGAGCAGCAGGCTGTTTATTACACAGATTCACCTCCTGTACCGCTCTGCAGTGGGGTTAATGGGGGCAGAGTGGCACACACCTCTGCTCCGTGGGCTCCTCATATCCCTGTGCTGCCCTGCACAGGGACACGTTGCAGTCCAGCAGGGGCTGTGCTTGGCTGCAGTGCTGCTTCTTTTTCTTCATGCAGATGCAGGGCTTCCTAAAGCTGTACCCCAGGGCTCTCACAGGTGTTCAGCTCACAGGTACTCCCTGTTTTGGTTCCATCCCCACTTTGGGAAGCATGGGCTGTGCTCCCAGCATAGCTCTCCATTTGGGTACACCTCCTGTATTCCTTCCCATTTCTCAGCTCTGTGCCCAAGTGATGGGCTGAGTCCTTACCTTTGGTGGCTCTGCTCTAGCAGGATGGGACCAGCAGGTGCAGCCTTCTGCTGGCAGCCACGTGGATTGCTGGGCAGTATTCCCGAGCACTTCACCTTGTCTACCTTGGCAAAGCTACTCAGGAAAATATGGTCAGTCTTGCTAAAAATACTGTTATGCAAGACAGCATCTTAACCACTGCATCCCAAGCAAATACTTTGCATAGAGAAATTTATGTTCTTTACTCTGTGTTATCTGGCTGGAAAAGCTGACCATTTTTCTGCAAAAAGCAACTTGGCTTTTTTTGCTGGCCAAAGCAGTTCGGGTGGATTTATTTGCTTTTATTCAGAATGTTTAAACAGGGATTCTAATGTTGGCTTCAAGAGGAAGAAGTTCTGGCCCTGTTATTTATGGCAGGTGTACATTTGTAGGGGGAACTGGGCTGTGCTCCCTTCTGCTTTGTAAGGCTGAATTGTAACAGATTGACCTGCAGCAGTTTCCAAAATCTTTGTGACCAGCCAGTGTATATCTTGGGGAATTGTGCTGGATGGGAAGATGTTAATTTAAATAATAGGAAAATGGGCATGGAAATTGCACAGCCTATTTCTGCCCTTCGCTTACTGTGTGTGGTTTTCTTATCTCCCTGGTGAGGAAAATGCAAAGGTGGGACAGCTGATGGCATAACTGGAGAGAGAGCTGTATAAAGTGCAATCACTGCCTTTGTTATTAACAGACTGTGCAAAAGAAAACTAGGCATACCTTCTGTCTTAATGCATTCTGCCTTTCTGGCATGGTATGGAAAGCTCATGTTGGGAAGTCAGTAGCATCTGGAGAACTTGGGTAGGTAGAGGCATGCAGGTTATTGGATGAGCAGCAGAGCACAGCGAGCCTTACGCCTTTTGTTCATGTGTAATTGGAGCCTGAGATGCTGGTGTTTCAGTTCTGTGCTATGTCAGAAAACAAAGATGCAGACTGTGAGAGGAGTGTCAGGCAGCCGGTGTGGGAAAATGGAGTTTTGATTTATGGCGCTGGCATGAGACAAACTGCAGGGGTCCAGGGCAGTGCTGGTTTATGGGTGAGTTCTGGTCATTAGTGCTGATTCCTTCTTTCAAGGTCATTTTTTACTATTTTGTGTGTGTGACTTTTCATAGGTTGGTGCATCTTATCCTAACAGAGCAGCTCTGGGCTTGATTCATTTATCCATCTCCTTTTGAGATTAGCACGTGGCCATGCACTTATGTGCCCTTAGCAGTAAAGGAAGATAAATATGTGTTTGAGTGGGTTGCTGGGCTCAAAGTGTTTGCTTAGGTGCTTCCAGCTTGTATGTTGTACCAAACATCCTTGTTGACACTGCTGGTAGGTATTCAGCTGTGCAATTGCAGGCATGCTCTGCAGCATCTCAGGATGGCACACCTGGATGGAGATTGGTCCTTCATGCTCCCTTTAGGGAAGCAAACACCTCTAATGCAAGTGGAAATGGAAATCTGTGCTCTGTCTCATAGGCTGTTCTTTGCTCTTGGGTCACAGCTGATGGTGACACTACTTTGTAACTTGCTCCCTGTATTGCAGGACCCACTTAAAATGCCTGGGAGCTGTTTGTGCTGTGCTGCTGAGGATGGTCCTGAGCAAGAGGCTGTGAGATGAAAGGAGACTATTTTCATTCCTAACTAAATTCCAGGCTGGGCAAAGGTGTTGGGCTGTCAGGTTTGAATTCAGCAGTGCTAATTGTTGATATTCAGCTTAATCCCTGATTCCAGGAGATGTCAGTGAAGAGGACAGGGCAATTAATTCATCACAGCTTAGCCTGGCGTGCAGTGACTGGGGAGAAGCCAGCTCCAGCTCACTGGGCTGAGCTATAGAAGGGATGCATGTCATTTTAGGAGCGTTTTGATAATCCTTTTGTAGTCAGTTCCAGCTCGAAAGTAGGAGGGGAACCTGTGGTTGGGACTGGTCATTTCTTGTTCTTGTCTCAGATTGTAATGCAAGCTGCTTTTGGTGTTAGATATTTCATGATACACGCTCAGATTCAAAATGACTTGTTTCAGGAAGTCAGGTTAACACAGCAGAGCAATGGTTATGGTGTAAGCTGGTATTTGTGGGGTCAGTGATTCCTGAAGTGGTGCCACATGAGATGCTCAGGAGGCAGCTTCACCTATACCCTGCTGGCCCCAACTAAACGGAAGGAGATAGCATCTAGGAGACAACTAGAGCTGGTTTCCTTCTACAATAAATAACACAGTTAACTTGTAAAGCACGTGGCTTCTTAGCACCTGGCTCGGGGAGCACTGCTTCCCTCAGGCAGTGACTCAGGAAATGAAGGAAATGTTCTAATAACTTTGAGTTCAAGGATATTTGTCAGACTTTAGAGCCTTGGTTTGTTTGTGTTTATTTTTGAGAAACAGGGGAAAAATGAAATTTGCTTGTAGGCTTTATTAGAGCATAGAGTGGAATATGTAAAGCAAGATTAAAAATGAAATAGCCTATTGTTTCCCAAGGTACTTTCAAGCATGAGGCTTCTCAGCTGCTTCCCCTCCCATCCATCTGCAGGCACAGCACTGATATCCCACCCCTTTTCTCTCTGCGCTTCTGATTTGTGTAAGGAATTCTAGTCCTGGAGAATCACATTTTGTCTGCAACAAACTTTTCTCATCAGTCTGGGGAACGCTATGCCAGCCCTGTTGTGGAATGGAAGCCAGAGTATGAAGGACTGTGGTGGGTTGTGGGTGGCTGCCTGCAGGTGGGGGAAGCTGCTGCCCTGGGGTAGGGATGGGGTTCATGGACAAATAAAGGACCCAAGGGTAAAATAAATTCCAATTTCAAGCCTTGTTTCTGAAGCCAGGGGTTGAAAAAGCAATAATAATCCAAGAAAAGCTTCCTTTTTTTTGCTCAGTGGGGATGTACCTAGCTAGGGATGTACCTGTGCATGAGGTGGGTTTGTTGTACCCTCAGGTCTCTCCATAGCAAGGAGCAGGCTCTGAGCTGGAATGCTGCTAGCTGAAAAAGTAAATGTGCTGCCAGCTGTCAGCTCCAAGTATGCCCTTGTGGTAGGGGTTGTGTGAGGGAGAATGAGGAGGCAGGACGGGCCGCTTTGTAGGGATGGGGATATAAAACATCAATGGGGATGCAGGGGATAATGTAATGGATTTATAGGTTTCAGATGCCTTCACTGAATTGCTGTGCAGGCTGTCACAAAAATGGGAAATAGATATATGGAATTGCATAATGTGTCTACAAAGTAGCATTTGATTTAACAGCTGTACTTAGCATTTGCATTCCAACAGGCTGCAGTCCCTGAAATCAGAGGGGAAGCTTGTAGTCCTAATGGTTGGTGATGAATGTGGCTGTAGAGACCAAGCTTTGCTCACCAACGTTAATTAGTTCTATATGGCAAAGGATGTAACATAAAGTGATGTGTAGCGTTGTGTTGGTTTCAGGGAGAAGGACCGTATGAACATGTTTTTGCCTTGACTGACAAGCTCTCAATCCTGAGACATCAGAGTTTGCTGCCCTCAGATTTAAGGTTATGGCACATGAAATCCTAATAACTTCATTATTCATCAGTGTGAGAGCTTACCTGAATGTGCTGATGTATAGGAAGATCAAATGGATACAGCAGCCATGGCTTGAGCAGAATATCTCCCTGTTAATTTATTTAAGAGGATTAAAGAGAATCTGAACAACCATCCAGGGCTCCCGGGGGGTTTAGTGCACAGTACTGCAGGGCGAGAAGGACCATTACAACAAAGTGATGACATCTTTATCATGATTTATTGTTATATTGAGCTTAGGTCCTCACAACTGTGCCAGGATGCATCCTTCCAAGGAATGTCTAAACCCAAAGGGCTATTGATCACATCCCTTGATGCTTTGTTTTGCTGTTTAATTACCACGTTCTTAACAGTAGAAACCCTGCAGGGTAAATTTTTTGGCCTCCAGTTTTCAGCTGTTCTTCCCCTTACTGGTGTTATGTATGATAATACTGATGAACCCCTATAGTAATACACTCCAACATTACAGTGCCTTTTTGCTTGGCGTGGACACGCAGCTGCCCGTACGTCTGAGAGGTATGGAAAAATCACACAAGTTAGAATTAATTTGTTATAATTATGTGTTTCCTTCTGAAGAAAGATTTGCAGTGGAGAGCAGCCCTGTGCTTCCTAGTTCATTTACTCTCTGCTGTGGCCTTTCCTTTGAGGATGGAAGCCTTACATCGTAATAGAAGTTTTACAGTCAGAGATGATGACAGCTAGTAAAGCATTCACTTTTCCCCAGCAAATTGTGTTAAATTAGGCGGTGTGAAGGAGGAGAGAGCTGTGCTCTCAGTGTTATGTCTTCATTTTGTGGCTGTTAACACGGTGTTTGGTCAGTGATTTCAAGGGGTTGCTGTTCTGAACTTTAAATTGTATAAAACACGGAGTAGGATGGAGTAAACAGGGGAGCTGCTGGTTGGTGGGGCTGGGCGCACTGGTGTAGGTTGGATGTCTGCTTAAATAACAAGTAGTGAACTTAGTAACCATCCTGGTTCTGACACTGACCTGTTGTGGTTTATTCTCCGTAGTCTTATTACAGCAGATTTGTCACTAAACAGTTGGAAATCAGCTAAACTGGAAAGTGTCAGCATTTGTTCTGTTGATGTGTCCAACATTTTATCCATGAGGAATTTGGACTGGCCTGGCCAGGTTTGGCAGTTTGGATGGATGCTGAACTGAGCAATGTCTGGAGTACATTCTCTGCACCCCCATTATGTCCCTGCTGTCTGGGGGGGCTCATCCTCCTGCTGTGCTGGGAACGTGGCTCTTACTTACCTCCCTGAGTTCCTCTGCCTTCTGATCTTTTGATTACTTCCAATGTATTGCTTCAATTTAAGAAACATTTCCTAATGATGAAAACAAAAGGAAGATTTAGGAACTATTTGTCTGTTTCTTGGCTTCACGCTGTGCAGTAGCCTGGGCCCGCGTTTGCTGTGATCACAACAGCAGCAATGTTGACCCCTAAAACTTTTCCTTCAGACCACTGAGTCACCCAGGAGCCAAAAGGTAAATTGCAAACAACGCCTGCAAACTCAAGGCAGCCACTGCAGTGTGCAGAGGGGGCGGCTTTCAGAGGGCGACAGCTGTCTGCTGTGCAGGAGATAACTGGGGAGCTGGTTAAAAAACATCGAGCTTCAGTCTTGTGAGACGTTTCCTTCTCTCCTTATTTGCATTTATTCTGCATCAGAGTCAAAACAAATATTTTCAATATTTTCAATCAAAGTGAAATTCTTTTTTTTTGAGCCTCTTGTTGTTTGTTTTCTGTCTAGGTTTTAAAATGTTTAATTTTATTGTCTGGGTTTCTTTTGCAGAATACAGCAGCGTGATGTGACACGGCTAGTCTTTTAAAATAGATTTTAAAATAATTTGGAGCAGCTGTTGTCTGGTGATTGAGTCATATCATTTTCTTAGATTAGAATCTCTTGTTTATTTTGTAATGAAATGGTTTGACACTTGGAACAAGAAATGAAGATAAATAGTCAGCATACCAGCGAGGAAAAGCAGGTGCTTATTTCAGCAGCCTTCTGATTCTAGGAAATGCCATATTTCTTCTCCACGCATGTTTCAGTGCATTTTAAAGCGACTCCTATGGAGTCACAAATTTCCATGGTTTCTTATTGAAAAAATGTTCTGCATTTGATTCCCTCCTTCAGAACTTTGCATCATTTCAGGGGAAGAGCAGGATCTCTCAGTGCCTGCTCACCTCACCACCATCTGATCTATGTGCAGATGATTTGCAGCTGTGCTCTGTCAGCCTCTGATACATTGCGGTGCATTACCAAGTGGACAAACACTCTGGATTTGGGATGGGATTGCAGTGTATTGTTGTTGTTTTCTTCCATCCACAGGCAAGAATCCTTAGAGAAACGTGGGGATGGGAACGCAGTCACTGCCTGCAGGAGCTTTTCACATCAGGGTGCTTTGCTGACAGGTTTATTCATGGGCAGATCTACACTGATGCCTTCAGAAAAGTAGCGCTGATGCATGTATGCTTTGTAAAAACAAACTCCATTCTCTTACTTATACATGAAGCCCAATTTATAACTGATATGTTACAGCAACTCTTTGTTCTGTAAGGAAGCACAGATACATCCTGTAGCACGTTGCAGATGTTTTTGGTGAAGAAATAACAAAGCTTCCACAACTAGAGATTATCCCAGCTGTGAGAAGTGTGTGGTGAGCCTGGGGCCTGAGCAGTGGGGCTGTGGGGTGGCCAGCAGCAAGCAGCCCAGCTGGCGTAGAAGGGCAAAATGATTCTACTTTATTCTAAGCTGGAAGAGAATTTGCCTCCTTTTCCAAATAGTGCTCTGTTTTTGGGGCCACTTCGCATTTCACCTGTGTTTTTGCTGCTTGACCATCAGCACTCAGCAGTTATGGAAATGCATAGAAGCCCTCAACCTCAAAAATGTTTGTGTGGAGGAGTGTAATAACCCTCATTTTATAAATGGCAAAACAGAGGCTTAGAGAACATGGCTGTGAAGGAGGCCATTGGCAGAGCTAGAAGCACAGCTGTACTCAGGCCCACGAAACCTCCATCACCACATCGTTCTTGCTGTGGGCAGCAGAGAAGAGCTCGAGACTTGCTCTTGTATGAGCAATACAATCATACAATCATATACTTAGTAATGTTGGAAAAGACCATTAGGATCGCCAAGTCCAACCCCAACCCATCCCTCAGTGCCACATCTCCGCAGGTCTGGAGCACCTCCAAGGGATGGTGACCCCACCACCTCCCTGGGCAGCTGTTCCACGGCATCACCACTGCTTTGGGTAAGAAATTTCTCCTGATAGCCAATCTGAACAAGGTAACAAGCTGTATCTGCTGGCACAGCTACACTTACCTGTCTGTTGTTTCTGCCCATGGACTTGAATGCTGCAGAGCCATGCACACACTGCCAACTTTGTACTGCAGTTTTTGTTTTCCTTCTCCCTGTTCCCATATTAAAATGGTTGTGTTTTGGGGGCAAGGATTGTTCTCACTTACCTGGGTTAGTAAGGTTCACATCTGTGTGAATGGTCTCTGCTGCAGGAACCATCTTGCAGTTTGGTTATGTCAGGAGCGTGTCTTTACCACAGTTTAAATGTCCTTGGAAGAACTCATTTGGGGCAGTGACTGATTTGAGTCAATGGTCTTTATGAACGTTGGCCCAGGCTGTAACCTCAAATAATGTTGGATGTGTTCTCTCAAGTGCTGTTTTCTCCTTCCCACTTCTTATGAGTTGAACCCATGCTGGTTTAAGATCCCTTGTGCTCGTTTAGTGAGCAGCAAACCTCCCTCTCTTTTTATTTCAGTGCTTTTCCTTTTTGTTATTGTTTTTTTCCTCTCTCTCAAGAACATTTTTACCCACTTGCCTTTAGGGGATATGCATGTATATTGATGAAGAAAAATAACCCATTTTGTACTAACTTTAGAACTGGTAAAGGTAAGCGAGTGCATTTATTTAAATACAGATTGAGGACAGTTTCATCTTCCACTTTCATTTCTGGCCTTCTGAGCAGCGTGTTTGCAAACAAACACCCCATGAGCTTGGAGCCTTGTGGATGTTCCTCATCTTTTTCCCAAACTCCACATTATTTCCTTCTGCAGAAGCACATGGAATTATCACTGCACTAACACTGTTTACAAATAGAGCGTACGGACTGCAGCAGTTCATTCCTAATAAACACCATGCATGCATTTTTCATTCTGGAGTTTGCCTTGGCTGGGTCACATCTCTTTGTTTAAGGTCTTTGATCCCATTCAGGTTCTGCAGGTAGAGGTGCACAGGCGCCTCACTGTACCTGAGGACAAGGAGCAGGACTAAGCGTTTCTCCTCCTGCATTTAATTGCCTTGTTTTAATGATCACTGCGCCAAGTTCTGTCTCTTTCTCAGGTCTCCAGCAAGCAATAAAAATTTAAAAGCCAGTTGTAATTCCTGGAAAAGTTAGCAGGTTTGCAATGGAATCGCCTGCAAGCTGCTTATTTCTAATTCCTTTTTTATCCTGTTCCTATTAAAGCCCCATCTTCTAAATATTGTTTATTTATTTTTCCTCTGAACTGAACATTTTCCTCCTGTCACAACTTAGAAATTTTCAAAGACTCGTTCAGCAAAGCCAGGAATGAGATTTTCATGGAGTCCTCCATAAAATATTGAAGACTTCATATATTAACATACATTGATTTATTCATAGTGTTTCATTACAAATAAGCGAGGATCCCATAATATAAGGAAAGGTTAGGAGAGCAGCGGAGCGCATTATATTATATTGACAGCTCAGTTGAAATTGAGCTGCCTCTGGATTGAATTTGGAGGGTGAGGGAGGAATTCGCTGGTAAATAAGTCATGAGCTCTCTTTGCCAAGTGTCTGCGTATCAGTGGGGTTGTCGTGGGGAAGCAGAACGGAGCTCAAGCAGAATTTCAAAGGTGTGTGTTCAGCCTGGGTTCCCCTGCAGGTGTGTTAGAGGTGCAGAGCATGTGGGGCTGCAGCCTGGCTGGATTGCTCTCAGGCGTGGTGCTGTGTGTGAGCCTGCAGCCCAGGGCTAAAAACAGGGAATTCTATCAGCAACCGTCTTGTGAGCTCAAGGAAAACAAGTGGGACTGTTGTCTAAAGGCTTGGTGATGTTTATTTCATGTGGACCTGTCATTTAATTTCAGTCTTTCATTTTGGCACGATGTCTTTGGCTTAGGAGAAGAATTCAGGCAGTTTTGTTGTCAGTAACAACCTCCTGTTTCTTCTCACAAAGCCTGCTGAAAACAACAACTTCCTGGTGGAAAACGTATCCCTGCGTGCAGAGAAACTTCCCCTGTGCTGATGGGGTCGAATGGGAAATTCACCTAAGAGTTCTGCAGGTTGTGCTGTGCTCAGCTTCAGCTGCAGAAGTTTGGGGTTGGGAACAAAAAGCAGTTCTTGGTGCCTTTTGTTGTACATCACTACGTGCTGAAGGGAAGAAATAGGTTTCATCCAAAGCAAAGCCTGGAAAAATGGTGATATTCACGTGGCAGCATCCAAACCTAGGGAGGTTCACTGGTGATACTGAGCTTATCTGCCCTTTTATTTTCGATCTGGAGTTCCAAAAGGGGAGTAGAAAAGGGTCATAGAGAGAGCCCAGGTGCAGAAGACCCCTATCACCTCACTGTCCTTGTTCTTCGTTTGCAGATTACTTACAAGGCCGTTGGGTCTCTGGATCCCAGTGCTGACCTGTCCAGCCAAAGAGGGAAAGTCTTCAAACTAAGGAATGAAACGCATCACCTCTTTGTAGGATTATACCCAGGGACTACGTATTCATTCACCATCAAAGCCAGCACAGTGAAGGGCTTTGGGCCACCCATCACAACACGGATCGCAACTAAGATTTCAGGTATTGCTTTGGGGAAGACAAAAAAAGGAACTTTGCAGGGCTTTGTTCTTTAGATCTACAGCTGATGTGTGAAACAATAAAAATGCATTCAGTTTGGTGTCTCCTCCATGAGTTTCATGGGGACCACAATCTATTATCTATGTTCGTTCAGATTACAGTGCAAGGGTTTGTTTGTGGATGCCTTTGGAGGATTTCAGATGGGAGCCTTTGTTGCTTCTATAGATAAACCCTCACTACAGCAGGCTATTCAAATTATATATTCAGTCACATAAACTCCTTCAAAAGTGTGGCTTCATCTCAAGAACACACCAAAAATGGACACAGTAATTGAAGTAATTGAATTAATAGCAGAAGGAGATGAAAATAAAGAAGGGAAACAGTATTTCTTTCTTCCTGAGTAAGCCAGGAGGAGAGCTCCAGGTAGGCAGACAAGGATGTGAGAGGCACTCAGATCAGGAGGAACTGCAGAGAGAAAGCTCCTGGGTGCTCAGGAGAAGCGAGGAAACTTGATCTGGCTACCAATAGCTCAGCTGGGTGAGGTGGTGGCTGAGATGGCATCAAACGAACATGTGCAGAATGAAATAGGGAACCTGGCTTAGGGGAATTCTCAGAACAGAGCTTAAAATGAACGTTTTTTGGTGTATCTAAATGACATCAAATCAAACTTTTGGGACAATTGTAATGTTGAAATATGCAGCTCTGTATTTTCCCTTATCTTCAGAACTGGTTGGTAAGTTGTTAGCAGTAAGTAACAGTGTAAAATTTTAAGGAAATAAACTATCTCTGTTCTTTGCACTGACCATCAGCGAAGTTGGAGCCTTTTAGATGTAGTTAGAAGCTCATGTCACATCCACCTGGAGTACAACCACAGGCTTTAATGCTGCTTGCAGAGGGAAGGCATGGTGTGTCCTCTGCTTATCTCTGGCCAGAGGAATAAAACAGCACGGGAATGGGAGTGCTTTTCTCCTCTTGTCCAGTTTCTTTTCATTTTAAGGGAGTGCTCAGGTCTTGTTAGAAGCCTGCATGCTTATTAACTGTATAGCGCTGAGCTCAGTTTCTCATCTTTATTTCTCTGTCCTCTAAACTTCTTGTTTGCAATAGGCCCCACGCAGGCATCTCTGATGTTAGATCATACTGTTGTGTGGTCAGCTGTACGCATGGGATTTTGAAGTTACTGTTATACTTGCTTTAAGATAATCCTAGAGGAAGTAGGGAGGAAAATGAGATTTGCATTGACTTGTTTTCACTTCTAAGAATGTCTTTGTTTGGCTGTCTGGAAGTTGATAGTTTTAAAATGAAATCCATCTATGTTGTAGGCATGTGTGAATTGTGTATTTGCAGAGAGTGCAGTGGTATCAGGTACTGGGTACTGCTGGTACCCTGTATCTTTATGTGACTCATACTGCTTCCCTCAGTGCACAGCGCCTTCTGCAGAGGAAAACAACAAACTGGCATTTGTTCTGAACTCATTGCCAGCTTATGGATAGGGAAGTCAGTTGCTGAGCTGATAATAGGAAACACCATGCTTAACAGTTCTCAGGCATTTAGATAAAAATCCTGATTGTAAACAGGATTACTGTGGAAATCGCTGTGAGAAGGTTAAATGTGGGACCCCCACAGTGCAGCTTGCCCTTGAGAGTTGTAGATGAACTGAGTGGGACTACGTTCTTCATGTAAATTCTTCTATTTGCTTTATAGTTAGGGATATTTCAACAAAGCTTACGTCTTTGGAATAAACACAGCGCTGCTCAAATCCTTTAGTATTTTTGTCCCTAAGGGACGTCTGCTATTGGGGAAGGTAGTATTAACATAATGAGTAGGCTGTGTTTCCTAGGGAAACCTGTCCCACCTTGATGACATGACCCTAGCAGGAGGTAATAAAGCAGAAATAGGAAGAGGAATGTGGCCAAGTGTAAATAGTCACTGGTTTTCCATAATGCCACAAGGAACACCACTGGTGGAGTGATGGATACTGTGGCCGGTCACTGCCCACAGCACTTGCTGGTAGACACATCACTAAAGCACTGGGGTTAAATACCCGTTTGAGTGCCCAAGTAATTCCACACTACTCTCTTTTGATGCTTTCCCACTTCATAATGTACCTTCCAGCTAATCAAGGAGACATAGCTCACACATGCATTAAAAATTCTGCAGGTAGGTGCCCCATGTCGGCACTGGAGGGCCACAGTAAGAATGGGATCCAACCCAGAATTAGTCACGGATATTGAGAAAGTATTTTAATGTCTCATTGGAAAAATGTTAAACAGCCTCCAAGAAATGTTAATGAGCACATTGCTATCACTACCACAGGCAGCAACTGGTGTCTCAGTAACGTGTTGCTCTTTGTTCTGCTGCAGCACCATCAATGCCGGAATACGACACGGACTTGCCCTTGAATGAGACCGACACCACCATCACTGTCATGCTGAAGCCTGCTCAGTCCCGTGGAGCCCCTGTCAGGTGGGTGGTTCCTCCTCCCTTGTTTTTGCAGTGTTCCCCTCTCTTTCCTCCACAGGTTTCACTTTTTGTTCTCATCTGATAATGGAGCTGTTGAAAGCGAATGCTGCCTACAAGGCCAACTTGCCTGTTGATTCTGCCTTCTGCATTTCTTTTTATAAATGCGTCCTGCTGCTAACCTCCAGGATTGGTTGCTGATGGCATTGTGTGGGGAAGATGATCAGGGGGCTGGAGCACCTCCCCTATGAGGACAGGCTGAGGGAGTTGGGTTTGTTCAGCCTGGAGAAGAGAAGGTTGCGGGGTGACCTCATTGCAGCCTTTCAATACCTGAAGGGAACTTACTCCCAGGAAGGGAGTAAACTCTTCGAAAGGGCTGATAATAGCAGGACTAGGGGAAATGGTTTTAAGTTAAAAGAGGGAAGATTTAGGTTGGATGTTAGGGGGAAGTTCTTCACTAGGAGAGTGGTTAGGCCCTGGAACAGGCTGCCCAGGGAGGTTGTGGATGCCCCGTCCTTGGAGGTGTTCAAGGCCAGGTTGGACGGGGCCCTGGGCAACCTGATCTAGTAAAGGTGTATGTTTGGTGGCCCTGCCAGGCAGGGGGTTTGGAACTTCATGGTCTTTGAGGTCCCTTCCAACCTGGGTCATTCTGTGATTCTGTGTGCTGTGGTGTGAGCTCAGCAAGCATGGAGGAGGCTGCAGGCCTCCATCTCCTGCCCTTGTATCCATGAGGGACAGGTCTTTGTTGTAATTATACAGTAGGAATGCCTGAACTAGTGTTTTCAGGTCATTTGTTCTGAATTTGGATCTTTCCAGGCTCCTCACTTTTCAGTGTTAGAAGCCAGCTGTTGCTCCCAGCTTGATGTAGAGAGGAGGCGATGGAGGCTGGCAGAGGTCTGCTGGCTTAGTAGGGTGCCACCAGCTGTAGGTGGGCAGTTTCCATTTGCAGAGTGGAAGACTTAGGGGCAGGAAGCTGTATGGATGGATCTTGTGGAACAGGATGATGGCCTTGTAGGAAACATCTGTGACTAATCCTGGGCTGGATCCCATTCTAATTCTCTCAGAAGTGAATAGGCTTTGTTCATCCCACAGATGAGTTCCTAGTGCTTCTTGAAGGTGTCTCACTAAGTGTTCAGGGGCAGCTTACTCACGTGTGGACTCGTTTAATTTAATGAAATGTCCCATCTCAGTTAGTGCTCCATATATGTCACTGTTTTTTCCCAAATTGCACCATTAGTTTAAAGCAAAATATCTATTTTAAAAACTGAGCACCACCCCCTTTCTAATCATTCAGGCTTCAACATTTCCCTTTTAATCTCTGCTACTCCATATGAACAAATTTAGGAGCCTATTTTCTGAGTCCTTTAGGGATATTGTTGTGCTGGAAAATGGCTGTAAAATCACAGAGCTCTGTTTTGTTTTATTTCTTTATATGGGGGAACGTTCCTGTATCTCGTTTTACCACCTGCTGTCTTAAGAGTGTTGCTATTTCAGCTTTTTATTGAAAGTCTTGTGATTTTTCTTGAAGCCAATTTCCTACACTTTAACCTCTTTCAGTGAATAGCGTCTTTTTCAGCAAATGCATCATTGTAAGGAAAAAAAATCTACAAGTTTTCCTAATTTTTCACTCTTTGTTTAATTCCATTATGGCGTATAGTACACACAAATATTACACCCTGCAAATGCCACATCGAGATGATGAGATGACTTTCTTTCTTGAGCCCAGTCCATTGACACAGATGAGTGTGAAAACCAGAGCAGAAGTGTGTGCGTGGTAGGGGAGCTATAGCTATTAGCTGTGGCAGCTGAGCAATGACTGAATACCTTTTTCTGTATAAATATAGCCTGTTCTTAGACTAACTTCAGGAAACCCAACAAATTTGACCTTGTATTAGTTTTTTCCCACCCAGTTCCCTTTTCTTTCAACCTGTTCTGCACACTTTCCAGTTTGGGTAAATCTCTTTTAGTACAATATCTAAAAGCAGGCAGCGCTCCCTCAGAGGCTTCAACACCATCCAGCCAATGAGAAGGATGTGTTATGAACTGTTGGTGACACTTAACACATAAGGATGAGGTGTTTCTTCCCACTTTGCTTTTTCATAGTGTTTTTTTGTTCATATTCACGCTGAGAGTTAATATACCCTCTTTTTTTGTTGTTGTCTTGTTACTTGTTTTATGTTTTAAGCTTATTTTTCCTTCACAAGTATGGTATTTTGTATTCATCTCAAATAATTATCATCAAATTGACTTTCAAAATGCTTTTAAATCTTGATGCAAACTTAGAGTGCTTCCATCCCCCCCTTACTCTGATGCTGTTTCCCATTCACTTACCAAGGCATTAATGAAGATAAAGAATCAGGTTCAGGCAATACTGATGCATTGAGACTGTATGAGGTAGGTGGAGGGGATCCCACATGATGGGAAAGATGCCCAGTGCTCTAAAAGCATGTCTGTAGGATGTCTGCTCTCCTGGCCTCCCTTGTAGGCATGGCCATGCTTTCCTCGATCCATTCCCTTTTCCACCTGACCACTCAGCCTGCCTGGGGTGTTTCAGAAAGGGCTCTTGTAAATGATCTGAAATAGTTACTGCTCACAGTACCTCGTAAGACCTCTGATCTTCAGATCCATCTCTGTGCAGGAATAGTTAGACCCCTCATCTCATCCTCTTGGACAGTACTCCAGGCAGCCAGTTTCTGCTCTGCAGTGCCCGAGGTTTTCAATAGAATCCTTCCAAAATGTGAAGGTGAAGAAACAACAACAAAAAAAAACCACCTTCAGTACATAGCAATTATTTTACATATTTCCTCTTAGATGTAAGGGAGGTGAATTGGAGTGTGTGCGGGGCTGTGATTGTAAACCAGTATCTGCCCAAAAGATAGTTATGTGACTGCCTTGCATTACTTCATTCTGCTACAGTCTGAGCAGCATATAGATGGAGTATGCTTTGCAAGATCATTTTTAGAGTAATATTATAGAATATTCCAGTAAAGATTCATTGTTTTTCCTCTCATGTGAAATACGGGTGCACTAAATCCAAAGTCACTTTCAACATTGAGACGTTTCTGATGTTTCCTTGTGCTCATGATCAATAACTAAAATGTGGTTGTTTGTAAAAGTAATGATTGTGAACTTGACGTCGTTAACAAACTATAGATAAAAATCAAGACACTTTCATACGAACTAATACAAATAATATAAACTTGGTTATACTTCTGTAGACTTTGTCTTATTACCAAAGGAAAGGTGGATTATCAGCAAGGCATAAATATCCTCCCTTGTGGCCTGGGCATTTCATTCTTTCTTTGTGGTGAAGCCTGCAGAGTTTGACTCCAAATTGCCCTTTAAAAATAACTTTTGGTGCTTCTTATATCAGTCCAAAGCCTATGAATGGTGTTGTGATTGATCGCTGAAGGCTGACATTCATCTGTAATAGGTTCAGAAGCAGAAAAGAAGAATGCAAGTATTCCCCATCTTTATTCCTCAACTCCTTCCTGAAAAAAATCCCAGTGTGATTTTGAAGATAATTTTTGCCTGTGAATCTGTTATTGTCAGGAGGGCTGAGTCTGTCCTTCATGGATTATTCACATATGACATCTTTAGACCTCTATTTGAGAATTTATATCTCGTTCACTGCCTGAAAATACCGCTGTGAGGGATTTTATCTCCATGACGAGTCCTCTGGGCTGTTTGCTGTGCGCTGAGGGTATGGAAGTCCATCTGGTTTATTAAGAAGCCGCTGGTTGTATCCACCTATACTACTATTACAGAGAACATCACATTTTCAGAGCGTGTATTAGTTTTAGGGATTTCAAAGTAGAAATAAACGCTCACCTTAAGGGTGATTGCGTTGTTGGCATGCCGTTCCATCTCTTGGGGCTGCTGGGCCATTTAGAGCACAGTGCAATTACACAAAGGAGTTTGAGCTGGTAGAGAATTTCTTTGCTGGAAAAAATAAGAATTTAATTTCTCTGTATCGCTTTGCTGCAGTTCTCCAAAGTGTATCAGTAGCCAATCTGTGATGCTTTTTCGCATGTCTGCTGCCACGCAGGCACCTATCTGGTCTTTAGGCACCTATCTGATGCTCTTTAGGCACCCAAACCTGTGCTGGGCTAAGGAAAAGTGTTTTTAGAACGTATGTTTTCAAACCTTGCGCATGACCCCGTGCATATGTGTCAGGGGTGTGTGTGTTGTGTAAGGAGGAGGTGTGAGTAAGGATGGGTAAATGTATTTAGGTCAGATTTGTTTACGATGCATCTGCGCAGCGGTTGGGTATGCTTAATCACTGCATTAATGTGCATCTTAAAGGAAATAAGAACAACTAAATGGGAGAAGGGAACTGGAAGTGTTTTAAATATATTTAGAAGTGCTGAGCAAAAGGTGAAACAAATATTTTCATATTGCCAGCCAGTAGGAGAAATTAATTCATATGAACGAAGCCCTATGTTACTCACGAGTATTATCTGATTTTTGGTCTCTCAAGCATGAAATAAAGGAAATATTTTTTGGTTTTTGTGTTGTTAAATGAATCAAGTGGAAACAATTGGGTTATTTAACAGAACAACTAAGAACAGTGTTTTTTTTTCCTGTTTTTATTCTGCTCAAGCTGTTCTCCAAGCAATCCTCTGTGATGTTTGTGCATGTTCATGTCTTCCAACCCGTAGTAACTAATGAAAATCCCCTGTAATGCTGGGGAGTGGCTTTGCTTCCACCTTGCATTGGAGAGCTGAGGCTTTCACTGCTTAACATTTGTCTTCCATTTCAGTGCAACAAAGTAGAAATGCTGAGTCTGAATTCATGGGCTATAATGTTCATCTTTATGACATTCTTTTTCTCATCATTTCAGTCACCATCCATTTGTACAGAACTTAACCTTAACTAAATCCCTCGCATTGGTATCTTAATGATGATGATTTTTGGAAGCACGGTTGTTCTTTCCATCCTTGCAAAAGAACCATTTGCAAACCTAATAACGTTGATTATGTGGCAGACGAGGGATGAGATCTACAAACAAGGAGCTATAAATTTGCAAAATCTGTTGGGTTTTTGTTTGTTTTGCAGATAGAGGCTTTAGCGTTTACATCTCAGTGTCTGTGTTGGGAGTGATGCTGTTCAGCTTGTTTTGCTTTGTTACGTTTGAGTGTTACCACGAGTTTGCCCCAGGCATTTATGCTAATAATTAATTCATTAATGCCAGGAATGGGTGGCGATTTCTTGCTCTTAAAACTCCTGCACAGGATACCTTGTGCTTGGAAATAAAGATTGGAGTCAGGGATCAGCAATAAAAAAGGTTCTGATGTTTAAAGCTGTGGGGAACATAACAAATTATTGTTATGCCCTTGGTAATTCTGAAAGTTCAGTTGCATTGATAGGTGTGTTATAAATACCTGGAAAATAAAAACCCCAGCCTGCTTTTACTTAACTCTTATTCCAATGTATGCATCATGTGAGACGGCTGATTGAACACAGGGCAAACAGTCATCACATGAGATCTTTTAATTTTGTAGTATCTAATGAGGAATGAGATTATCAATCTACGCTTCTGATAGTATAAGCCTAATTATCTGTATTAATTAACATCTCCAGTAATATACCTCAGGGGTATTGTTCTGATATCATTCAGACTGGGTTTCTCCTGCATGGCGGTTCTGTCTTTCATTTAGGCAAGAGTTTGAAGGTAAATGAGCAGAGTTCCTTTCCTCCCAAAGGTAAACTGGAGCTGCTTTTTTCTTTAGTGGTGTGTGATTGTGCCCAAGAGAATGAGAATTTGCATGAGAGGCTGGGAATAAAGGCAACTGCACAGACTGCTGTGCTGGTTATTATACCAAACAGCAGAGTTTCACCTTAAATATCTGCAGGTTGACCTCAGCAGTGTGTTCTGCCCCTGGGGAGCTGAGCAGGGCTCAACAGAGCTGAGCATATGTGTCCATTTTGGCAGGAGTCATTGCATGGTGAGTGTTGTGCATGCAGAATGACTTCAGTGACACTTGGAGTTGTTCTGGATCTTAGCAATGCTTTACATGCTGTACAAAGAGAGGAGTACGATGGAGATGCAGGGTTGAGTCAGGAAACAAGGTGACAGCTGTAAGTGTCAGGAAGGAGTATTTTGATTTCTATGTAGCATGGCATAATCAGTTGAATAGATGTTTCAGGGTGTTTTAGTTCCCCTGAAGAGTCAGATGCTGGCCCTAAAAAGCGAGGCTGAGTGGCATTTTGGGTCAGTTGTCTCATCTGGTGCTGGAAATAAGTTCTCTTACTGCAGCATCTGAGAGTATTGTCCCTTAAAATGTCACAAAGCTGCCGTTACCCATTTATCAGCCATCAGAAACATGGCTGCTCCCTGAGCCTGCATGACCTGCTGTGCCTTGCTAAGCCGTTCTGCAGAGAGTTTGGCAGCAGCTGGGAAAGGGAGAGGAAAGCCATCAAATTTACATATATTTTAATTATAATATTTTAGCAATCAAATTACACATAGAGACGATTCTTTTGTGTCAAGTAACGTTTTATTAGCTGCACAGTGAAGCTTTCACTAACATTTTTCAGTGTGCTTTGTGAAGGCCCGAGGATATTGAGAGTCAGGGAGTGAATGTTTTTGCATAAATCTTTCATGCTGTCCACATGAACTGTCAGATTAAATTCCAGCAATCAAAAGGTTAATGAAGTCTGAACTTTAAGCTGAGAATCACAAATTGATGGCCATTTTCTCACATCAAGCTGTCAGCTGGTAAGACAGAGAGGGAACAGGGGGAAATGCCCCCATGGCCAGCGTGAGGGTTTCTTTTTCCCAAGACATTTCTTTATTTTCATTGGAGAACCTGGAGTCAATATTCCCCTTCTGTGTTATCCCAGAATAAAAGGATAATTGCAAACTGCGTAAAATATTTAAAACCCCGGCAAATGCATTTGTTGAGATGTACCACCGAGCCTCCTTTTGCCTGCAGCAGCCCCTGGATTCACACCCTGAGATGGGATGAGATGCCCCAGGTGGGAGCTTGCCCACAGGCAGCAGCTCAGTTCCCTTCACAGGCCACAGAGGGAGGTTTGCCTGATTGAAGCAGCTCCTTTTGGTACTGAAAAGCAGATGGGATGAG
The DNA here is from genome assembly GCF_054131305.1 of Coturnix japonica. Classification (NCBI taxonomy): domain Eukaryota; kingdom Metazoa; phylum Chordata; class Aves; order Galliformes; family Phasianidae; genus Coturnix; species Coturnix japonica. Next base: position 2,476,375 of record NW_028188945.1, read on the forward strand.
TCTGGGCAATAGTCCCTGGCAAACATCACCCCTCGGAAGTGGTGTATGAGCCCTATCCAGCCAGCATCCCTCCAGCAGCAGCAGGGCCGAGATGTTCAGAGGGCAAGCGGGTGCCTTCCTGCATATGGCAGGCAGTGTTTGTGCTATAGCAGGTGCCCCTCACTGTGTCTACAAAAGCCACAATAAAAGGGAAGATGAGTAAGCTCTGCTTTGCTGTTGCAGACTAAGGCATTTCAGGATTTAATTATACTACAGGTATATAAATTCCGGAAACATGTTAATGCTCCCGTGATTAAAATTATAGAGGGCCTAATTGAAAAAGCATAAACCGAATTGAAGAATTCCTAATTATAGTTTGCTTTGAGGTGTTAATTTCCTCCATAATGAATGCATAATTTCTTGAACTAGAAAAGGGGGCTGCTGCACCAGCGCGTGGGCTGCAGATGGAATGAAGGGATTATCATAAATGCAGCCAGACAATTCGGAAGAGTAAACCTCTCCAGCCATGGTGCTGTTCTGCCTCTCTGTAATTTCAGTTCTCCTAGCACAGCGCTTTTCCAGAGCAAAAGGCAGAGCTAGGAGATGGTGAGAGACTTGCTTATGGCACAGAAAGAAGAGGAAATTGGGCTGGTTTAATTAAAAGTAGCCTTGGTGCAAAAGAGGAGAGAGGTGGTGAGCGGTATTTCACTGGAAAGGTCAAACAGTGGAACAGAAGATGCTGACTTTCCTCAGTACCCACCTTGATTCAAAAGGAATTGCAGGAGCTGATGTTGATGCAGGTTGAGGGTTGGTTTTTTTTTATTCCTCATGAAGGATTCACCTTATGTTTCAGCTTTTCTCCTACATCAAAAAGATGCGTAGCTTAGAAGGGAGTGAATGGTGAAGTATGTCTTTATCAGGCACAACCTCATGTTGGATAAGTCTGCCCCATTCCCACTCTGTTGGGGATCTCTGATGGTGTTTACAAATGATGACAGACCAGCTGCCAGCCCTTATCCTTGGGATTTCCATTTTCTTCTTTTCCCACCCACAGCTTGCTTGTATTCCAGAGCTGAAGGTGCCGCTTCTCCCTGCTGCCAGAAGCATCAGTGTTTTGCACCTCTTGAAAAGCATGGTGTGTTCTCCCTGTGTAGTCCGGCACCTATTGATCTGCACGATGGAATAAAAAACTTGTTTCTGTCTGGAAACTGGCTTAATTTCAGGGAAATACTCAAACTCAATGAGAGCAGATGCAGATACACCCAGCCCTTGTGCAAGGCCCTGATTCATGGAGGGCATGGTAGAACCTGCTGGGAAGGGCCTGCCCCACTCTCTCCAAGTCCAGTAGGTGGCTGAAGAACTGCTTTGGCTCTTCTTGTCCTTGAAACTTACTTTCTTCAGGTCCCAAGACAAACCAACCATCACCGAGACCTCAGTCAGCGATGCCTGTTTAATGCTAAGCGACATCAACACAAAAGGGTTGTGGTGGTTTTTTTTCCTCTAGATCAAACAGATGGCAGGTGGTTCAGGAGGCAAAAAACACCTCCAAAGCCACAAACATTAGATCCTGTTGCAGCGAAAGCCCTATCTGTCTGCACTCATTATCTTTAATCTGCCAGCACAAAATAACATTGAGCTGGAGAGATAGGAACTGGGCCTATTCCACGGGGGAGCAGCAGCTATTATGTCTAATCTGTGTTGCAAGCCAGGTCAGCCTTATGGAGATGGCTGAGATAATGGAACACGGAGCTTTGAAATGCCCTCTAGTTCTATGTTACTTTTACCACATTTTTTTCTCAATAAGATTAAACGGGGAATTTAAGGCATTAAAAAAAGTACTGTGTGTGTGTGTGTGTATATGTGTGTATATATATGCATACATATATGCATACATATACATAGGTCCATCTAAAAGTAATGCCTCCTATTTATTCCCATGGAAACTGCAATTGGTATGAAGAGCACGATAACGCTGTTTGATACAGCACATTCTCGGCTACAAACCACTATTTTTTTCAGCATAGTCACCACTATTAGCTGTGCTTTTTTGCTACTGATGAACAAGATTCTGCATGCTGTGCTTGTAACAGTCTGCACCAGCAGAGGTAACACGCTGTTGCTGTCTCCACTGCTGAAATGCACTACCCACCACCTCGCTGTGCTCACATCCACTGCTTGATCTCCATCACTGTTCACCAAGTGTCAATGAATGTCAGTGGGTGACACTTCTGCATGGAGGAATTCAATTCCACCCCTTTGCTTCATAAGCAATTCAGTGTCAGACAGTATTCTGTCAGACTGCCCCTCTGCTGCCATCTATCACGTGGCAACAAAATAGAATGGGATATTGGTGGGAAGGTTCAACCTCTGCTGCCATCCCACCAACATCTGCTTCTGATAGGCCAACATCATGAAATAGGAGGCATTATTTTCAGAGCATGCCTTATAATTCAGGTAAATAGATGCAGTGTTCTGGTGGTCTGAGCATGGAAAGAAAGCAATTTGTTAAGTATAGACTGAAGGCCAGAGCCTATAACTATTTTGCTTTAAGCACATGAATCCTTTGGTCATTAGACCCCGACTCTCAGTGCAGTTGTCTTCTTGACAACTGTATATGCTTTGTACTGCTAACCCATTTCTGTTTGGAGTTCACTGGTACTGCTGGGGTTGTTAGTTTAGTTTATTAGCTCAGCTGCAGAGGAACATTGGGTTATAGTTGGAACTTTAGTCCAGTGGGGATAGGATCAGTCTTTACTTTTAATTACCTTTTTCTAGTGTCCATTCCACTCACGACAGAGCTCTAATGATAAAGTTCTAATGATAAACGAATGCTTATATGAAAACTGTGGTTCCAAACAGTGTTAGCCAAGTGTGAAATCACTACATCTTGTTTCCTGAATTTCAGGGTGGGAGGACCATGGTAGGCTGGTAAATCTGGGTGTGAGAGTGCAATACAACGTGGAGAGACTTATCAGCCTTCTTGATGAAACAGATTGCATTACCTCTGGCTCTGTCTCAGCAGGGTTTTTTCATAGCAACTACAGCAATTAACATCTTTCTTTGCTTTTTTTGCTTTTTTTTCTTTTTTTTGACAAATTTGACTGAATTTTGATATTTTCAACTGGAGCGAACGTAGGCGAAGAGTTGTTTAATTTAAATGAGTGTTTAAAGAGCACACGAAAATAACTTCAAAATGAAAGATCTGGTGTAATAACTTTGCAATATGAGAGACTATTTCCTCAAGTAGCATCACTTTCATAAGCTTTATTTGTGTGAATGCTTTCTTGCAGATGTGAAGAAGCTGATTTCTTTTAATGATTGTATTGATGGAATTGCAGCCCAGTATTCATAATGGGCTGGTTTTTGGCTCTTTGAAATAGCCAAACATATTGCAGAAGATGACATTGTAGAAAATCTTTATTTCATATTCTTTTCCATAAAAACGTTTATTGAAAGCTGACCTTAACTTCAGCATATTGCGTCCAACATGGAGCTGTATGGAAATAGTTGTAACCTTTAATTGATTTTAATGGCTTAAAAATCAGAGCTCAGATAGAGAGAAAATTGCAGAACAGTGTATTGGGTCCCTATATGTACATCCTAGATGGCTGTGAAACCCAGTTCATTATGCTTTGTAGATTAGTTTCAGAGCTTCTGATTACAAGTGCATAGGAGGTATTAAGGGTGAAATTTTGGAGCGTATGAAGCCGACAACTCAATTCTCAGGAATGTATCAGCACCTGAGCATTTTATTACAGGGTCGCAAGAGGAAACTACTGAGGGAATGTTCAGCATTGCACTGAAGTTACATGGTGTTGGTAGGGGTGGTGTGTGCTCAGAACAATGAGCTTCTGTGTCTGGCCTTGTAGGATCACGGAATGGCTTGGGTTGAAAGAGATCTCCAAGCCCAACCCATTGCAGCCACCTACCCAGAGCGCTGCTCAGGATGGAGCTTCCACAGTGTCATTGCTCTCTGAGTGTTACGCATTTGATTCCTGTGAATTTAATTAGTAAATCAATAGTGTTCTAATATTTTTGAGAGACAGTGAGTTTTTCTTGAATTTATTACAGAATCCCTTCTGTACAAGTTCTCCCGGACTGGAGGCACACTGCTTTTACTATTCAGTATTTAATTCCACTTCTTTATTGTTACTTTAATTTTTGAGTGAGCTCTATGGAGACCTGGTGGATTTCTGTATGGCACTTCTGGCTTCCATTGATTTTAACCCAGAGGGTGGTGACGCACTGGAACAGGTTGCCCAAGGAGGCTGTGGATGCCCCATCCCTGCTGGCATTCAAGGCCAGGCTGGATGTGGCTCTGGGCAGCCTGGTCTGCTGGTTGGCGACCCTGCATATAGCAGGGGGTTGAAACTGGATGATCTTAATGGTCCCTTCCAACCCAAACCATTCTGTGATTCTATGAATGCTTATCGTGCACCACATCTAACCATGTCCTATTTCATTATGGCAGGAGAGGGTTCCATGCTGGCAGAATAAAGGCCCTGAGTTGTCATGTTTACGTGCAGGTATATTTACAAATATGTTTAAATTGTTTTAACCTGATTTAATGGAGTCACGAATGAAATGATGGTGGAAGGTGCTGGTGTAGGTATACATGGTCTGATTTCTGTGTTGCGCTACATTCATACCGTCTGCCCATTGAGGCTGTGAATCAGGTTCCTGAGGGGGTTTGTGGTCTTAAGAGAACACGTTTTTACAACTTTGGCAGCGTGATTAAGAGGAAAGAAGAATTGGTTGTTGGCCCAACTAAGTATCACACCTTTGCTCCTGTCCGTGTGTACTCAGTGCCTTTTGATCGTCTCTGCGCAGCATTAACTCTCACAGATCGGTCAGACAGTATTTGGGTTTGATTTCCATGTGTTTGAATAACCTTTTCAGAAGTGCTGCATCTGCTGATTCTACGGAAGGGATGTACCAGGGAAAATTCAATGCATAGCGCACATTGGCTGCTGCATGCCCTCGGTCTGAGATAACACAGTGTCAGGATGGCAAAGCCTTGCATCTTCATGCTTTGCCTTTTTTTGTCTTTCATCTTTGAATTAAGACAGCTATTAGGAGGAAACTCACTACCCTTTGGTGGTATCTTGATTCCTGCTGCCTGTCAGATAGCCTGAAAATACTGTGTGCATTTGAACCAGAAATGAGAAGTTGCTGTTCTCTGTGGGGTGAGTTACAAAACTTGCTCAAAATAACCTGCTGAAAATGCATTGTGGCATCAGTCTGTGCTAATTGCCACTGGGTTTTATTCCCGGGGTGAAAATATTATTGGAAATAGTGCACAGTTGATAATATATTGGTATGTTAAATATTAAAATCAAAGGAAGAAATATTAGATCTTTATGTAGTGTGTTTAAGAAAATTCATTACTAAAATGGCCCGAGGGGGGATGCCAAACTGCTAAAGCATTGTTTCTTTTAAGCTTTGATAAGTCAAGTGAGGAGATCACTGTAGGGTTAGGAAGAAATCATTGGCATACTGTGTCATTGTCAGGGATATAGTGGAGATGCTCCTTGATGGGAAGCGCCGTGTCAGCATACCAAAGTGCACAGACCAGATGTGGAATGCTTTATGGAAAACTCTGATATTTCCTTCCATATCTGTGCAAATCATACACTCCAAACTGGAGTCTGGACTGAACACACAGCTCGATTCTGGACAATTGCTTCCTCAGCCCATCCTCGAGCAGCATAAAAAGAAATCAAGAGCAGGGAAAGCGAAGTCTGCCAGAGCTCAGAGATCTCTCTCAGTAGCTCAGAGACAGGGCTGTGATTTGGAACGTTGATTATCGCACTTGTGCTTCCACACTGAATAGAGAACTCATAATTGAAGAGATTACCTTGTAGATGATGATAAGAGCACATTTTCTTCCTCTGCAGACAACATTTGTGCTGTGGCGGCCATTATGGCTGCTGCTTTTATCAGTGATTTAGAACGGAGCTGTCAAAAACTTTAAAAAGCTTCTATTAAAGTAATGTGGTTTTATCTATATAAAACCTGTGAGATTTATCAGGGAAGCCTGGTTTGGCCTCCTTTTCTAATAAGAGCGTGCAGCTGCACCTCGGGGCACAGAGCTCTCCAGCCTTCGAGGAAGTCAGGCTTCTGATCAGTGCCAGATTGAGAATCCCTGGAGAGCTCTCAGGAGAGAGCAAAGCTGTGGATATGTGGAAACCAGTCCTTCATTGCCATTCATGGGGACAGTGCAGTTGCTGGTTTGCAGTGAGGTGGTTTGGAGTAGCTTAGCACGAGGACGGCAAGACCCCTGCTTCTATTCCCCTGCTGTATGTGGATTTGATGGCAGTGTTTGCAAATGTGGCTGGATATTAAAAATTGAAAGGAGGTAGTTAGTTTTACTGTGTCGTCTTCCAGTTTATTGGCACTGAGGTTGTTATACGGAATTGGTAGTTCCAATGCTCTGCTTTTGTTGTCTCTTTTAATATAATTTCAGTGTATGACACCGAAACTTTCTTTTATCCAGCTGGGCATTTTCAAGCAATGTATTGATTCCTGCTATGAAAGCAATGTTAGTTGATACTGGCTGGAAGCGATAGCTTTGAAGCATGAGAAGAGGAGAGCCCCAGGAGATCAGTTTTACTGCCTACCTGGTAGCCAGAATAAGAGCTAATAGAATAGCTTGGATACCTCCTCTGTATTTCCATTGCCTCTTTTCTTCCTTGCCTTTAGCTCTTCTTTTTGGGGAAAACACTCCTCTTTTATTTGCCTATAATCACTGTGCTGTGTATTGCAAAAACAGCTGGTCTTAACAAGCTGCAAATGGTTGATCATGCTCCACATCCCAACAGAAGTGTGGCTGCAGCTGGATCCCTCTGCAGGCCAGAAGGGCAGCTCACGCTCACAGAGCTTATTTTGAGCTACTGCCTGACTGTAACCCTAGGGGTCACAATGCATCACGGCACATTATCACTTCTTGTGAGCTTCTGCAGTAATGCAGACAACACAGCCATCATTTTGGTGAGTAATTGCGTGCTTGCTATCCACAATTCCCACATGGATTTTGTTTGGTTGGAGGACCACTGGCTTTTTTGTTCCCAGAGTGATAATCTTCAGTCCAGAGTGATCCTTGAGAGTGGCTGCTCTCTTGGCCACTTGACCACTAGGAAATAACAGAGAGCCTAAGGAAGGAGTGAGGCTGAATGATGAAGGTCACCGAGTCGAGCAGGTACAACACTAAGAGGTGCCAGCGTTGTGTCAGTCGTCGGTGTGAGCCAGGGCACAAAGGGAAGAATGCAAAGTAATGCCATCTGTAACTCATTCTGTGTTTCACCAGGGAGCAGGGTTTTTTTTTAGACAGAGGGAATAATGACAGCGATGCTGGCTCAAGTACTTGTTTCATAGGAAAAGGTGACGGTATTTGATTAGATTAATGCTGTTTTAACTTGCACACAAATGAGACATCTATTAAATTTCACTTGAATGCTCCTGAAGGAGCCATTGTGCTTCCAGAGATGTCTGAATAAGATTCCAAAAGAATAAACATAAAAAATAAGTTAAAAATCCAGGTTGTTAAAGGGGTGAGTTATCGCCAGGATAGGAAGAAGTGTGCACTAATGGCTGAGAGGCAAAAGAGTATCTGTTACAAGGTTCTGTATGCATGTGTTGCTCGTGATAAAGATGAGCGTGTATGGCAATGTATTAGGTGTGAGAGCAGTCAAGGCAGAAACTGAGAATGTCTTCAAAGGTAAATACGTTCTCTGATTATGGAAGCAGTGCAGTTACCTGGCCATTAATGTCCTTGGTAACTAACCCTTCTAAACCAGAGAGGTCTGTGGGCTCCCTGCCTGCATGTGGCATACTGAGAAGAGCGAGGTTGTCCTTTCCATATAGTGAGTATGGCAGAAAGGAAGAGAGAACTTGTGGCCCCTATGAGCTGAAAAGAGAATTAGATTTGTGTGTATGTGTGTGTGTGTGTAAGAGGAACATCATCTAAAACCAGCAGAAACAGGCATGTATCATTGTATGCAGCAGGAAGCAGGCAATTTTTAGGTTAGAAAGCATATGGCAAATCCCCACAGAAATGTCCATCACAATTCAAAGTACTTCTGTCAGCAAACAAAAGCTTCCTTGGATTTTTGTCAGCATTGTGGATTATTGCTGCCAACGTGAAGGGTCAGAGTAAGACTCTGCATATAGTCTGTTAGCGAGCAGTGTCCCCAAAGGCAAACTACAACTCTGCAGCTGAGCTTGAGGTTGAAGTTAAACACACTTCTGCTTAAAGCTGCTACTGTGTCCTCAATGGTAATCCCTGAAGTGTTGCTGGGAAACGTGTTTATTGTTTTAGAAATCAGCAAGGAAATACCAGAGAAGTTTAAAATATTCTATTAAAGCCTCCAGTGAGCAATAGGATTGAGGAGAGCCTTCCAAAGTGCTTGCCAGGATGTCATTGAAAGCTGTGTCCATATGTCTGGGTGCTCCTGCTGCATTAGCAAATGTGAGTACCATCCTGCATAAGGACAGTTTTAATAGCAAGCAATTCATCCATCGGTCATATTGGTAATGATGATTTGCCTTTGGGCCTGGCCCTGCTGTGCTCATTGCTTCACTCTCACCACGGAGCGTGCCAAGTACCTGCAGCCCTGGAGTAGTAATATGTTCTGAAACATGAACTCGGTTTTGTTTTGCCTCCTGTCTGTGGGAAGGGCCAGAACTTTGCTCCACAGAAGCGCTGATGAGCTGCTGCTCTGCGAGATGATTTCCTGAGCAGTCTTCTTGCAGAAATGAGCCTGTGAAAGCAGGGACAGGGATCTGCTGCTGGCTGCCTCCAATCTTCTAATCGATCTCCCCTGTCCAGGTAAACAAAAGAGCAGCCCGACACAGGCAGGTGAGGGCAGCGCTGTGAATATCCTGACAAAAAGTGAAATGACTGCAGCGCTATCTCTCTTTGTCAAAGGGGTGAGTAATGTTAAGCAGGCACTAAACCTGCCGCAGCTGGAGCAGCATTGAACTAAAGGGCTTTGTTAACTGTCTTTGGAAAGAGAGAGAGGGAAAAAAATACAACAAATAGGGAAAAAAACAAGCCCAGTGCATTTGAATGCAACCTCCTTGAGCCTGGAAATAGCAAGCTAGAAATGACAAGGTTGCTATTACATGTCATACAAGGCAAAGGCTTAGCGTGAATCAAAAAGGATTAGGGTTTCATAGAGCTAGAAAGAGTATCAAGAGTTGTTGTTTCCTGAAACAAAAATGAACTGGGAGAGAGATGAAGCCACCTACCCACGTATGCTGCTCTGCAAGCACACCTTTCAGTGATGCAAGGTAGGAGGAGACTTGCCAGCAGGAATCACTGCTAGAGACCTTTTCATTCCAGGATGTATGGCAGTCTTAGAATCTTTTCCAGTCATCTAAACTGGTTCCTGCACCCTGAAACTATCCAAAACAGAGCTGGTAGTTCTGCTTTCTGTGGATGCTCCCCTCTACTGCAGTCATCTCTTTGCCAAGCAAAGTCTTCATGTTTCACTTCGGTGGCTAGAATGGAGGGAATGTTCAGTACATTAGAAACCTGTTACTGACTGGATCCTGTAGTAGGTACTTCCTTTCTGGAAGCGTGGCATGACTGAGATCTGTTCTGACTTTCACAAAGGTGTAATTCTGCTAAAGCAATAGAGCAAATGAAGCAGCACCTTACTTTAGAAAGCAGCTTACAGCAGCCATTCCCTCTGTTATTGGTGTGCCAGAAGCTGTTTTGCTATCTCACCCTAATGTAACAGTGTTTTTGTTACTTTGCTGTATACTTTCACTGTTGGAAATGCTCTTTATGTTTAAGGATTTTGGGACTCTAGTCTTACCTTCCTCTCTCCCCTCTTCTCCCAGTGTCTATCAACTCGTTGTCAAGGAGGAGAAGCTACAGAAAGCTCGCAGAGCTGCAGACATCATTGAATGCTTCTCCATCCCAGTGAGCTACAAGAACGCCTCCAGCCTTGACTCACCTCACTACTTCGCAGCCGAGCTGAAGCCCATCAACCTGCCTGTCACACAGCCCTTCACTGTGGGTGACAACAAGACCTACAATGGCTACTGGAATGCTCCTCTTTCTCCCCTGAAAAGCTACAGCATATACTTCCAGGCTCTTAGCAAGGCAAATGGCGTAAGTGCAGAGAACATTGCCTGTATCTGTGCTATATGTCTACCTCTAGCCTCCCTCTCTTTCTCCTCCCTTCTCCATCAAGTGACAGTTTAATTGCAGATTATCACTTTCTTGCAGAAATCTAATGGGAGTTATACATGCCACTACTTGTCCTTCACTCAACTTTCTCTGCAGATGCAGTGGGAAACTTGTAGGGGTGCCAAGCGATGGAAAGGGTGTATGTTGGCACGTGGTGTATGAAGTGGATTGTTTGTTATCGTTTTTATTGTATTAATGTCTGAATAGAGGCTGTTGTCCTTTTAAGATGTAATTGTTACATCCTTGCAATCGTCAGTTCACAGTGATTTTAGAGGAGAGATGAGATGAGAACTACCAAAAGCGATTAAGTTGGGTTACTGGTAGTTGCATTTGGTCATGCCGTAGTTTAGCAGTTGTGGTTGAGATTTTCACCTTGAACAAAATGCAAGTTTTATGGCAAAGGGAACTTTGTGCCTGTCTTTCTTACTCCTTTTGGATATCATAGACTGTATTTTTTAATATATAGTTATTTTCTGATATCAAATTTAAACTGGGGAGACTGCATGGAAAACGTAGTCTGCCCCTTTTTCAGACTCAAATACCACACACATCATGCCCCAACAGATCCACTCATAGGAAACTGGAGGGCTCTTTTCCCTCTTAAATTCTTCTGGAAGGTAGTTTGTGACCTAATGTCCTCTTCCAGTCCTACTGCAGGTCTGTTCAGCTTGACAGCGTGCAGGCCAGACCCAATCTAAGCAGTCATTCAGCTGCATCGCCCCTGACTTCCCCAGTTGCTTTTGGTTATCACATACATGTTACAGGTTACTCCAGCTTCCTGTGGAGACTTACAGCATTGACACACAGTCAAGAAGTTAGCTAGGGGGGTGTTTTTAGTATTTTTGCCATTGCTTTCCGGAATCCAACTTTTACAAGTTCTCTAATACATCGCCTCTGAAAGAACAAAATTAGAAAAATCAATCACAGATGAATGGTAAAGGCTTTGATCTCCACCTGGGATAGTGACTGTGATACCCAAAACGGAGGCGTGCATCACAGAGGACTGTCCGTCCTTTAACAGGCTGGCAATGCCACTGAAGGTTCTCAACGTGTCATGCTGTTTTACTGCCTTCATTTATCACCATTCTGCAGAGTGTGGCTGACAAGCACAAATCTCTTCAGTACTGTGCTGCTTTTCACCTTGCTTTCCCTTCTAGTTGCTACAGTTTCCATTCAGCACTCGTCAATTAATTCAATTTTAGATTTGGCTCTATAAAGGAAATTGTGAAATATATGTATATCTTTCTCTGTGTCTAGTTAGTTCCCCCTTATGTGATAGTTAATTGCTAGTGAATGGGTCCCCAGGGATGGAAGAAACTTTTATTTGCTCAAGTACAATCTAATATGCCATAACTGGGTAATAAGCATGGAAATGTGGGCTTTCCTTGGTGTTCTGGAGTAAGGCAGCAGTAATGTGCAGCTCCTGCTTTTTCTGGAGCTCTGGAGCTCAGTACTCAAAAAAGTAGGTATTACTTGGGCTGCTCAGAAAGGAAACTAAAAGGCCTTTCAGAAAGAAGTAATCCAGAAGGTCTGTATGCAGCAATCCATAGCTTGTGGAGGCATGAGAAGCATTGAATTCATGTCTGAGCAAGCAAATGCCTCGTATTAATAATTTACATTAGCACATTATGTGCTTATGTATCCTCAAAGTGCAGTGTTGCTAGTAAAAGACATAGGTGAATTGTCCAGGAGTGGAATATGGATTTTAAGTGAGTAGCCATGGAACTTGTTTTGCCCTGATAGAATCCTTAAGGCACGCATTTCAAATGTTAGGGTTTGATTTGCCTCTGAGGTTTTGCAGCTGTAAATGTTTTCTTTCATACCCAGAACTGTTTGCAAGTATAATTTGTTTTTAAGAGTTCTGGGTGTTCGTTTCTATCAACAGCCTGAGGCAGCGCGGTGGTCTTCACGAAGCCTACCAAAAATTATGGCTGCGGGAAGGCATTTTTGGATAAGGCACATCTGCAGAATATCTGAGGCAGTAACAATTTAGCACAATTACAATCCAGCCTTATGTTCCTTCGCACATGAAAAACTTAACAGAGCATCGCCGCTCATTTTTTAATTAGGACATTCTATAGTTTCATTAATCACTGACAGATCTGGAACAATGAAACTTTGTTTGCACACCTGGAACTTGCGATGAGAAGCCTTCGTGCAGTGAACCATAACGTCTTCTTTAGAAACGGAGGGCTCCAGGGGGAGCTTAATTTGAGGAAACATTCTGTGTTTGGTCAAAAAGATTGATTAGGAGGAGGTAGTGATGGTAGAGGAATTCTGCATTGTTATTTTACATCTCTGTATGTGGAGGGTTGTGCTCATTTGGTGTTCTTGTCGGCTCTGTAGCCATTAGCCGCGATTGTTGCATTGAAAGGGACATAATTAACAGCTGGATGCAAAACAAGCGCAGCAAATTGCTTCAAAATCAGATCTCGAGCTTTGCTGCCTTCTCTTGTGCAGTGTGGCTCTTGTTTTTTGACAGCTGGAGTAAGATAGCTCTGGCTATCTTGATGAGTTCTGTGGGCTGTTGTGTGAAGCTTGGTCAGCCTGGTACTGCTTCCAGACAAGGGTATGAACACAACATTCTGTTCATGCTTCCGAACTGTGTGGATTTTCCTCCTAGGGATAGTTGAAAGCCAGATGCTGAACTGAAAGGTGTCAAAGTTTAACAGGGGAGGTGGGGAAGATATAAAAAGAAAACAAAAGCTCCAGGTTTTATAACCGGCCAGTTGAGAAACACAATTAGTTACTGATCATCTGGTAGGGACAGCTAGTGCAAGAACTGACACAGAGGGAAGAGCAGACAACTGGCTTTGCTGTGCTCTGGCAGGAGCTTCATGCCTGCCGTCCCAGCCAGGTAGATAAGTGACATTTGCTGGTTGTCCTGGTGCCACCTGCTACAGATGGCTGCTGGCAGAGCATGATGCTTTCTCGGTGTGTAGAAGCCTCTCTGAAATACAGCGCTGTGGTGCTTCTGAAAGGTACGGCCTGGGTGGTGATATTATCCTTATGCAGAATTAATAATCAGAGTTAAATATTGCAGATTTTGTTGTCCCCAGGTTCTTTATCCAGCCCACCGTTGCTGGTGGTGCCCAGTTAGTGATCAGCAAACCCGCTCAGGAGGGGAGAATTCCTTGGCTCCTGGGATGCTGTCTGAACTTCTGAGCAGCTCAGAAAACAGAGCTTCCTAAAAATCCTTTCTGTTGCTGCTGTGCTTTACGTCATTGAGTTAAAATGAAAGCTGTAATGGCACAGTTTCAATCAATAACCCTTGGCCATTTTTCCTCTAAATGGGAGATGAGGCAGGAGGCTTTGTGGCACAGCTGGAGATGATGTGGGGGATGCTGCCAGCTGCTCCTGCAGCAGCCTGGTGGTCCAACAGGTGAATGATGTGTTCAGGCCAGCTTTGTGAAAAGTGGCAGCACAGGAATCAATGAGAATATTATTTTTGAAGGAATGATGGACTCTACAGAGTTTCTCATTGATTTTTTTCCTCTCTAATGACTTGTACTACATGCACAGTCGGGCAGCGCATTATTATCTGGGGATTTCAGGCTGGATTCCTTGTTGCTAACATGTCTGCTCACATAGTTAAGGAAGATTTTGGAGGTGTGGACAGAGCTGCCAGTAGGAAAGTGACTTTAGTCCTCGTGGAGATGGCTCACAAAGAGCCATTGATGTACCTCACTTCAGCAGAAGCCTTATTATGAAAGCCAGTGTGCTACTAAAGCTGCCTGCATTGGTTTTGCAAACAAACAGCTGTGAGGACCTCAGTGTTCTGTGATTCCAGCTGTACCATTTTGTTCAGTGATGTTTACTGCTAGTTACTGTCGTGCTGGTGCTCCTGGGCAGCAGTAAAGCAGCTGTGGATACACTTCACTCTTGGTAAGCCCTTGTTTCCATGTCTGGCTGGCCTTCCTGAGCCAGAAGACATGAACCTGAGCACTGGTATTCCTGTTCATGGTATGAATAAAATCATCTAGTCAGCCTCAAGTTTGGGAGATACAGATACTGAATAAATGAAATATCCTTGAAATCACTTTCTGTTGTAAATAATAAAAGCCTGAACCACTTTGTTAAAGCTCACTTCTCGAGATAACACAGATACTAAAAATAGCCGATAATAGGAAAGTCAATACTATATTTAGCTGAGCCTCCTGGAGTACAAGCAGTAGAAATTACAGGGGAGTCCATAGACTCTGCACACTCTGTGCATGTCATTCATTTTAAGGACAGCAAACAAGTGGTCTTGGTGGAATAACAAGGAGACGCATGGGGAAAAACTGAAGAACAACAGCAGAAAGTTCCTTAGGATTTTCAGAGGATGGAAGGGCAGTTCCTATCCCATGGGATGAAGCTGCCTACAAGTGTGCTCAGTACAGGCTTGGGACATGAAGTGCTATGGCTGGTGCCAAGTGGGAGGTTGGTGGTTACCTGACTTTGCAGCAGCAGGAGTTAAATCTGCCTGTCCCCAGGTGGGTCTGTCTGGTGACTGGGGGCAGCAGGTACACAGGTGCTGCACTGTTTAACTAATGCAGGGTCATAATCAGAGTAAAGGAAAGGGAGAGAAAAAAGAAAGAAAAGATGGGTGTGAAAACAGATGGATGAAAAAGCTCCGCTTATTTTATTGTTCATAGTCTGTAAACAGCAAGCTGTCATTTTAATATAAAAGGAAAAAAAATCATTTGGCCTTTTAGGTTGTGAAGATGCAGCTGTCACATAAACATATGTCCTCCTGCCCTCGTAGATCCTTTCTGCAGAAAATTGTTCCCATCCAAGTACTAAAACAAAGGAGGAACCTGTCTTATAATCATCCGGTGCACTTCAGTGAAATGCCCATTTTGGAGCCTAAATAATGAGTGGATGGCATCAGCTTGCTTGCTTTGTAAAGGAAAGACTGTTAAAAAAAAGGATAATTCATTGTGATACCAGAACAGGCTCCTGGTGTGTGGATGTAGCCTTGAAATGAAACAGTTGTCCTGTACCAGGGTCTAGGTTAAAGCATCCCTGCATTGTTCTCTTACTGCTTGAACGTAGTCTGTGATAGCATAACCTGGCAGTGCCCGGAGCACAAAGCAGCAGTGATGCTGGGATCTTAGGCTGGGTTATTTGTGTGCCTGTGGCCATAGTACAAAGCAGACATCTTACTGCAGCTGGTGGGAGCTCTGATCATGTCTGTGGTTGGGTTTGGAATGCTTCTGTGGTACAATAGAATGGGATTCCTGTATCAGAGTACTCGAAAGAGCACATGGATACAACCAGGAGACTGAAATTTAGGGAAATTGGTTATTTTAAGTTTTTTGTTTCATTATTTTTCTTGTAATGCCTTCAAGCCATCCGCGTGGGGTATTTATTCCTCTTTTGCTGTTGGTTAAGCAGAAACATCTTTACACTGGTAAACACCTCATCTGAATCCAGAAGTTTTTTTTCAGAAAGCAGATGTGATTATGGACAAATGGTTTCACTGTTTAGAGAAGAACTATGTATTCTGTGTATTGACAAAGGAGTTCAGGCGAACGATTGTCAGCATTAATCAAAGAAAAATACAGTAATTGGAAGGAGGTCTCATTTTTTTTGTGAGACATCAAAGAGAGGAGCAGTGGGTTGATCAATGAGGTGGTCAATGGAAATCAAAGGAATAATCAGCCCTCATCAGGAGTAAGGACTGAGCTGCTGTCTTTAGGCTCCAGCATCCCTAGTAGCTGATGCCTGGTGGCTGTGCAGGTTTCTTTTATGTTTTTCTCCTCGGAAGGCACCATTTGAAATGAAGTCCAGATGTCTTGTTCCTCTGGTGATTGATTGCCCTTGCTTTTGGCAGTGTCTGATCACTGTCTTCTAATAACTACAATTGTCTGGGCTAAATTAGTAGATGTAAATGCAAACAGAACACACTGCATCCTGTCTTCTCAAATTACCCCGTGGGAGGGCAACGTGCGGGAATATGCACATGCTCAAATGAGATCAATTACAGCATTGTTAACAAGATTTGGGGTTTTGTTTTCTCACCTCTTCTCTGCACTAATTTCTCCAGCCTTTTGTTGCACTTCAGAGCTGGCAGAAAGCAACAGATGCACAGGAGAATGTCTCACAAGTGCGTGCAGTGTGTGCCAGTGTCCACCTACTTTTAGCCTGCAGCAGTACTATCTGGATATCAATTATGTTTCACTCGTCATTGCTGATTTTCCAGGTCATCTTTGCGTAGATTGTGAAGTGCATCAGATGTCTTCTGACTCCCTACATTATCCGCTGAGGCTGTGCTCTGAAAATAAAACTGTGTTTTTCCTGCCTTATATAACATCGCTAGTAATAGAGATTGTTGGTTTCCAGAATAGCTGGCAATTCAGGCTGATTATACAGGAGGCAGCGATGGCCGTGCAGCAGTGCTCTGCAGCTCTGTTGGCTTTGTGGTGCCAGCAGTTGTACAAGATGTGCAGAGCAGCTCTTTGTGGGCGAGAGAAGTTTGTGCACCGAGATACCTCGGGTTTACTGGAATAAGGAACAGTTCAGTGAGGGCATGAAAAGGGAGCAGGGTGAGCTGGTGCTGTGTTTCCCTGCATGGCGTCTGCAGTTTTCCCCTTCCCATGGGCAGTGCTGCAGCTGAGGAGGGTCGGTTGCAGATGAAATACATTTTCTGTACAGCCTCCATTGAACTGCTTAAGGATGGAGCAGGCTGCTAAGCAGTGCATTTGTTGTTTCCAGAGCCAGGCAGCATCCATATTAATGTGGCATTATCACACGCAGTAATTTATGCAGTATTCATTACACCTGAGACATGCACAAGAGCATGTAAAGTCATAAAGTGCTAAGAACACCCTGCAGCAGATTACTGTCTGACAAAGTTTCTTAAGCAGAGGAACACAGAAGATTTGGATGATGATCACGCATCATGCAGAAGCAATCCCTGCCAGTAAGGGCTGTGGAATGAAGGAAGACATTGGGATACCAGGGTTTGTTTTCGATGGAAGTGCTGCTGTATCTGAGCCTTTAGCTAAGCCAAAGAACACAACGCTGCTGCTCAGCTCCAAGCTCCTGTTTACACAGATCTGAGGACTCCGAGGTGCACTGAACAAAAGTGTTGGGTTTTATCCCAGCTCTGCAATGAAAAGCTGCGGTGCTCAGGGTTGTGTTTGAATGGCTCATTTGGCAGAAGTAGCCGTACAACATGCTGTTCTGCTTCACATACATATCAGAGGGCTGGAATATGCTGAAATATTCCAATGGCTGCTTAGGTGTCTGTTTGCCATGTGTTTAAATAAATACCCAATTTGCAAAATATGCAGTAATGGTGCGTGAAAATTGGATGTACAGTTGCATGTACTTTTGACCCAAAGCTTGTCTGCCTACCACAGAACAGGCCATTTAGCTGGTAAATTCTATTAGTAAATCAGGCAGTTACGTGGTGCCTGTAACCCAAGTTGAGTATGGAAAAACACGCGACTTCCCAGCAGTCAGGGAAGCAGCTGTATTGCAGACCCATTAGTATGGAGTGTTTGGTGCCATTCAAACAGTTGGTGGTACTTTCAGAGATGAAGCGTAAGAAAAATGCTCATTTGTTTTACTGCCTTTTGGTAAGAAATGCATTTATTGCGGATAGGACAATTACACACCTTGATGTTTTTCTTTTCTTTCTTTCTTTCTTGATTTTTTCCAGGAAACAAAAATCAACTGTGTCCGGCTGGCAACTAAAGGTACGTTGGGTTTCCTTTCCTTGCAAAGCGCAGCACCAGTAACACAAAAGCTGCAGTGGTGACACAACTAGATTACAGTTACTGCAGTTACTATTTGGGGAGAAGCTTCTTTTTAAACAGTTTTGGTTTTCTTAAGGAAGATATCAAAGATAGAATGAGAGTTTCCAGAACCACTTCGCTCTATGTGTAGGCCCTGTTGTTTTTCAAGACTGGGTCTCTCTCTTTGTGTTTTCTGCTTTCCCTTGTTCTATCAACAGCTTTCCTGCCCTGAGGACTGCTCTTGCTATTGGCAGAATGTGATTGAAAAAGCTTCCTACTAAGTTCATTCTCTCTGTAACTGCGTAGAGGAGATAAGTAAAAGGAGATCTCATGCAAACCTGACTTTTAATGGGTTTTGAAGAACCTGACCTTGAACGCAGTGGGGCACAATTCCTACATCACACCATTTCCATGGTATAATGCATAGAACTAGTGGTGAATATTTCTTATTTTCATCGCATTAAGTTCAGAATAGACCTAACATCATCACTGAGCAAACCCGATACAAATGATTTAGCACGATGTTAAGATGCAGTGCTTTGATCCCCAGGATGCTTCACAAAATGTGGCTCTTGGGGAACCAATGATGACAATGTCTGGGTTACTACTTCGAGTTTAGAGCTGCTTTTAACAACTCTTCTAAGGACTTCGAAGTCACCCCAGGGGGGATACTTTGCCAGCAATGGTGTCAGTAAAGCAATTTACTTGTAACACAAACTGAGTAGCTGTAAAAAGTCTTCCTCAACACATATCTGGTCTCAAAATGGGTTGTAAGGAAATGGTAGGGTTATTGCCATGGGCCATGCTGGAGGTAACTCTCCTTTTCTAACGCTCAGGAAGGCATCCTGTGCCCTTGCTTTGCTGCTTTGTTGTAACATGGAATAACTCCATTACTGCCTGTGCAGTCATCCTGAAGTTGGAAAGAAATGGGCAGAAACCCACAGCTGCTTTTCTTTAAGGGTGTGAGGTGCAGGTGCTGCACAGGGTTCCTACCTGCAGCTGCTGTCAGAGAGCTGGTGCTGCAGGTTGGCAGGGCTGTAAGGAGTTGTGTCACCACTGGCAGCCAAGGAAGAGACATTTCTCCCCTTCCCTCCTTCATCTGTGGCTCTGGTGGACCCTGAATCCTCCCGTTGTTTCCTATTTAAGTGTTCCTGTAATATCTTCATTTAATTCATTGCTCTGGGTTGCAAACATTCTGTGTCTCAGTCTCCCATCTGTTCCCCTGCAGTTTTTTTAGCCCATGGGTAGTGGTGTGACCCTCGTGGATATCCACATCTTCCTTTGGCCTTGTGGTGGTAGAAAGATACAGAGCAGGTGTGGGTGTTGTTTGGATGAAATGAGTCTCCCCTGGGTTTTCCCAGAGCATGACTGGAGGTCTCTTCATCAGCTCAGAGAAATTAGGTTGATTCAGTTTTGGAATCCTAGAGTTTCTTCTACTTCAGTGGTTCCTATTTTTGGTGTTAGAAGAAAAATGTTAAATTAGATGTCGTGCCAACTAGAAGTATATTTGCTCTGTGATTATTGTTCAAATAGAAACACCTTCGTAGCTCAAAAAGCCCCATTCTTCTGTGTTCTCTTGGTTTGCACTGCCTGATTTGAGTACTGCTGCAAAGATTCATGTGTTTGACCCTGAGCTGCCTTCTGCAAATGGATTTAATTTGTGTTAACCTGTTGGGTCACCAAGAAGAATCGGCAGGCTGCCTTTACTCTGATGCTCTGAATGCCTGCTCCTTTTAAAAAGTGACCTCTTCTTAATATTAAGTTGATAAGAGAGATCAGAGAGATGGGTAAAGCCAGGGGATGCCGAGAGCTTTTTGGTCATCTTACACTTTAGGCTTTTTCTTGATTGACGTGAATGGGAAAGGGCAAAAAATTATGGTAGCACTAGTGTTTATTACTGTCTCGATGGATATTGCTTTTGATTTATAGGCACGTCTTGTTTTGTATACATGGAATGTGGAAATTCTTTTTTCCTTGTTTTTTTTTTTTTTTTTCCTTGTCCTTGCTCTGTGATGTGCAATTTTGTATTTCTCAATGCCTGACCATTGGCAAGGACACTGCAATGTAGCTGTGGCTACTTTATGCCACTTTTGGCTTTTTAAACATACAGTATTGGCTTCAGCACACAAGCAGTGTAGCACCACAAGTGAATTCATAGTCTTTATCATTTAACAGTCTATTTACAGTCCATTGCTGGCACCTGTGATGTATGGGCAGCTGAACCAAAGCTAAACAGTGGTTCTGTGGTTTGGAGATTTGCCATAGTTGAAGATTTCCATATGTTATAGGGCTGAATTCAATCTACATTAACTCTTTGTGGACAGAAAGGCTCAGCCACTCTACATCCATCCAAGCTCCTGAAGAGGGATTTCACATCTCCCCATCTCTGCTGAGGGTGGCAATAGACAGAGACAGTCACAAATCTGTAATAATGTTGTGACGTGGCCAACAACTCATTGTTGGGATGTTCTGTTTGACCTGTTGCATCTGTGTCAGCTTCTGTCTACCCATTAGTTTGATTACCTTTAGTGGCATTGCCCTGTATTTGCCTTTATTTGCATCGTTGTCTTTCTGAGGATGGAAGGAGCAAGTCTGCAGTGTGCCTCCAAACTAAATGTTCTGAGCTGTAGCAGGGATACCAGAGCGGTGTCCTCTGTAACAAGCAAGGAAAATGAATGTCTTGGAGTTAGGCTGAAATTGGCTTGGCTGATCTGAGCATTGACTGCTCTCGAACTGCAGCTCGTACCAGAGAGAAAGTGTATTTTTGCAGATGGATGGAAAAAAATGAACGCATGCTGCTAATGCCAGAGAAAAAGTTCATTTCTGGCTATTGGCCTAATTTTGTTCCATTCCTGGATACATGACCACTCCAGTAGCTCTGTTAATGTTAGTGAAATGAGTTCTGATTTACACCAGTAGCAAGGAGATTGAGGAACGTTTAACAAGGCAAGTGTTCACTTCAAAGTACTGGATTAACAAGGGCAGTAAACATGAGTGTGGGAGTAATTAAGCAATAAAACATGTTAGGCAGTGTGGTACTGGGGGATTATAGCACATCTTGGGTGTTGCTGCAAGGCACCTGCTCAGAAGCTGTGTAGCTCTAATTACTTGTCACTGCTTCAGCAGGCTGGGAGGCAATTTCTTTTGTATGTCCCATTGCCTCAAAACAAACAAAGTGAACTCAGACAACTCTTTAAAAAGTGTTATAACCCATTAAGGGTTATAACGTTATGGTGTTTCTCAGCTTGCTCTCCTCCCCTTTTGTGTTGCTGAGACCACAGCTTCATTATTAGGCTTCAGATAACCCCTCGTCATTTCAGCTTCGCTCCACTCAGGAGTTGCATCTCATCTGCCCTGTGTGCATTGCTCTGCTCTGCACATTTCTCCTGCTCAGATTACCTGGGTCCTTTTGGTCCCAAGAGAGACCTCTGTCAACTGTTTACCTCTCTGATCTTCATCTGTTGGCTGAAATGCCAGTGGTGGGTTTCAGCATCTCAGAACATAAGGTCATGACACCAGTACAGCAGCCTTCAAAGCAGAGCTCATACATACCCACGTGGGCAGGTGCATCTGCTAAGCACATTTCCTTCCTTCTGGCACCCCAGTAGGGGACTTGGCTAATGTCCACGGGCCAGTGGCAAGGACTTGGCACCAGCATTTGCTGAGGTCACATTTTGCAATCCATCAGAAAGCAATCTGCATTTGTCCGATCTGTGTAGCCATTCCCTCTTTTGCCAGCATGTTTCACATCCGCAAGCATTATTAACCTCCTGTATCTACGTGTGTATTTATTTCCACTTTTGTTGCTCTCAGATTTCTGACCATTCCCAGCCATAACCCCCCTCTCCTCAGATGGGCTGCTTCTCTTCTTAAGTTACTGAAGTATATGCCACCTTCCATAACATTAGTCACTTGGATGCATATCATTAGCATTAGACATTCTTTAAAAATAAGCTTATTATTCTGTTTATCAGCTCTCTGCCATACAGTTTTCATTCAGCCAGTTTGTTTATTAATTTTGCCACTTGGCTTCCACGATGGCATTTGCTTTAATGTGTCCCATTCTTTCTGAAATAACTTGGTTGTTCTCCTTGTTTTAAAGCAACGTATTTATATTGACACTTTATTAGAGAAAATTGCAACCTCTTACCAGAGAGAGCAATTACCTCTTGTATTCTTAAAGTGCATTAAATTACTTTCACGGTGTAATTGAAACTGAGGCAGAGGGCTCATTAATGCTTCCTTATCTCTTGATATTTATTTCTTCTTTTCTAAAAACAAAAAATGTGACTTCTTGCAAATGAAAGAATGGAACTTTAATAACCATTATGAGGTACATTTTTATTTTTTTTCCCTTTTTTTTTTTTTTTCTTTGTGCATGCTGCCTGGGAACGGTTTTGCTTGTTCTTAGCAGTGCTGGGTAGGCAACAGGTGACCACACGAAACCCACCCGGCCTCCTGAGCACAGGTGATTATCAGCTCAGGACCAGGAAGACAGCCGCCACTTCCAGAAGTCTGAGCAGCTTCATGACTTCTCTTTTCATGTCTTGTTTGTGTGGGGAAAATGCTTTTACAGCTGTTCAAACTGCAACATAAAGGGGACTTTCTCTCACATAACAACGGCTTTGCACTGATATAAGATATACAGCTTAGCAGAGGGTCAACTGGAGACCTAAGGAGCGCTTGAATCTTCGTGTGAGCCTCTGAGCATGAGTGAAGAAGCCCATGGATTCCTTGCTGGCCCTCTGCAGAGGCTGAACGTCTCCCTGAGCATGCATGGAGATGGTGCAGTATTTTCACTTTACATTGCATTGTTCTGGGGTTGGTGATTACACTTTGGCTCAAGCAGTTGAGTGTTGCTGTTAAAGATACGATGACAGGCAATTGAAGACTTGATTCTGGAAGTCTTTTTTTGCACAAAGTTCTGCAGGAATCGGTGACCTTGCAGAATCAAATGGTGCAAAGCTCCTTCGCAGGTCACTAATAGAGGAGCTCAGAGCTTCTCAAGTGTTTTGCAGTTTGAACATGAAAGCCTTTGTGTTGTAAACTTGCATAATGCTGAAACTGGCACCTCTGCGTCACTCCAGAAGATTATTTCAATCTAGAAGAGAAATACAGCATCTCGTGGAAATAGTTTCCACTGCTTTAATTGGATCCGCACAGGATGACATACTGGGACATCACAGGGTGTGATTAATGCAAAGGGGTGGGAAGATGGGGTTGGATTTCAGTTTTGAAGTGCATTAAGTTTTTGTAGGAATGCAGCTCTTCTACTATGTAATTGAATAGATCAGACTTCTCTTACTCAGCAGTTATTTAGCCACACGTAAGAACATTATGCTGATACTGGGCAGAGAGTGCTGAGGTTTCTCTAAAGTTCAAATGCTTTATTGTCCTGCTTTTAGCAGAGGGTTAACACTGGAAAGGGGGACTGCCTTGAAGGTGAATGCATGGATAATACAGAGACCTCAAAAACAGGTCTTGGTCTGAAAGGGGACCAATGAAATCATATATGCGAAAGAAACAGGAAAATTTAGGAGGAAAAAAGTCCTTAGAATGAAGAGTTTTGTTGCAGGTGAAAGCTGTTTCTTTAATAGCTTTTGTTCCCTCAAATTCATATAAAACTGTTCAGTTTTTGTCTGAAATATATTCTACTTTCGTAGACAGGTAATGTATTTTTTAAACAGATTTAATCCTACTTCAAATCTGTTTGTTATTGCATTTTGTCTTTTGATACACTGGAATATTACTCCTTTGACAGGTTTATTCTGTTTTGTGCTATTTATTTCAGAAGGTTGCATCACATTTTTAAGTTAGAAGCGTGAAGGCGCTTTTTTCCTTTCCCTTCAACAAGTCTCAGCCGTCAAAAAGTTGTTATTTTAGCACACATTCATGTAACACTCTAATTAATTGTTAATAACAGACACGCTTATATTGCTCTTACTGAAAAACATTCCCGGCTGGGAAGACAAATCAAATCTTCCTGGCATTTGGATGCCCATTGAAATAGTGAGCAGCTTTATTTCTGTTCAGTTTGGTGTCAGGGCCGAGTTAGAGGGGTTTAAGTTGTCCTGGGGGGATCCTTACCCCAGGTTGCTAATGAAGCAGCCCTGAGTTAGGGAAGAGCTTGGTGCAGAGCAGTGGGATGAGACTGGAAGCAAGCAGGGCCTGGTAGCCTAAGCCTGGGGGCTGGAGGTCGTAGTGTGTTCCAGAGCCCCAATCAGGGGTCTGATGTAGCTTTTTCCTTGAGCATATCCTCAGAACCAGGCAGGGTTACTAATGCAGGAGCTGCTCAGCTGCTTCCAAGAACTGGCTGTGTAAGAAGTCATGAGAGATGTCAGTGGCACAAGAGAGGTAGGCATGGAACAGACCGTTTCTTAACTGAAGAGTATTCTTAATAGAATAACAGAAATCGAGGGTGGGGGACAAACTCTTCCTTCAAGACACATCTGAAAGTGCTGCTTCAACTCAGCAAAGTGCAGAGAGCTTCCCAGGATCTCATGCAGCCCATGCTGAGCTGCATGCAGACAGACTCCCTAACACATTGGCCACGTGGATCCCTTTTTACAGTAAAGCATTGAGCTTCCTCCTCAGCTTACAGGTGAGGTCTTAAGCACAGGTTCTATATTCCAGCAGGGTGCTTAAACCACCTTTGTCAGCCAGGCTCGGGGGTGACCTGGTTTCACTCTTTGTTATATTCACACTTCTGGACTTTGCTTGCTGCTTCTGTAATTTCTGCAGCTGCTCCGGCTGTGGGGTTTTAATGATAACCATGAGGAGAGCAGAGTAACGGGCAGCGGCTGGTGAGAAGGTTAATTAGTTGTTATTCAGAGCGTGAGCTCTGTTCTATATCCATGCCATCATCCTGCACTGAAATGCCTTTGGCTGCATCAGTCAAAAGATTGATCCTGCTCCGCGTACCTGAGACCACACAGAAATTAAGTTGAATCCGGAAATTTGGACTTTGAGAAAATTTGCTCTTTTTTTCATTATTATTATTATTATTATTATTATAATTGAAAACCAGTTTTTAAATAGCTGCATAAATGGAGAGTTAAAATGGAAATGTGCTTTCACCTTCTGAACCATCACATCGCTCATAGACGTCGCAGCGGCTGCTCTTTATCTGAGCTCTTCTTTCAAGTAAATGTAATAACCTTTCTCATTCCTGGGGCCGTAGATCTGCTGTTAGCACAAATAAAGTGCTTCTGCTCAAAAGACAGAGGGAGAAAAACAGGAGGAGAGAAGAAAAGCCTTTGTGGTGGATTTACCTGGAATCTTCAGAATCAATTATTCTCTTACTGCTCTGTTTTAATTCTCATTCAGTTTAGTAACACTAATCTTGATTCCTTGCTGTTTACCCCCATCCTCCTGCTGATTCAACCTGTATGCCTGATAATCTCTCATATAAATTCTGCTCAGTCTCGTTGTCCTGCACTGCTTTGCTTTGCTGCTCTCTCCACTTAGAATACAGTTGAAAGTTTTTGGCTCTCATCACTCTTTCCACTTCTTTAGAGCTTTTTTTTTTAAAGAAAGGAGAGCATCTCATTGTGCTCTGAAGCCAGAGCAAGTAATCCTGTGCTGTTTGCAGACCTCAGTAACTGGGCGTGGGTAATTGGCATAGTGATGTGTAGTGAGAGCGGTGGTGGTGCTCCTTTCTGCTTCAGCGCAACAACCAAAGGCATAACTAAGGTGAAGTGTTGTTGTTAGAGGCCTGCCCTTGTGTCTGGTTGTCGAAGACTGAGTTTCAGAGGTGTAGATGTAATCTACATTCTAGATGCAAAGTTACTTTGAATGTTTTGTGGTTACTTGCTGGGAAATGAAAGGGAAGGGGAAAAGATAGGAAATATTGTTTGCTTGTGAAAGGAGAATAATTGTCTTTTGAAATCAGCCTGCAGGTCTGCTAGGTTCAGCACACTGCCGAGCCATTATACGCTGCAAAGAAATTACTCTGGTTAATTGAGCAGCTCCTTTGAACTCCTAATGACTTTTAACCCATTATTTTTTCTTAATTTTTCTGGGTTAATTATTACTTTGAAGTTTTTTTGTTGTTGTTGTTTCTGATTAGTTTTTGCTTCAAGAGTGACTCTCTACCCATTGGAGTAATTATTTGGTGTTGCAGTTTTAAGACCAAACCTAGTGTAGTGTAATTGTCCATCCATCCCTGATGCTGGCACTGCCTGTTTTTAGGTGCATCAGTCCCTGAAAGCTGTAACTTGTCTAGTAGATTTAACACAGACAGGGAGTCAAGGGAGCTGTGGTGTATTCCCTTCTTGGGATCTGCTGACTGTCGTTTACCTTCCATATTAAGAATGTAAGCTTAGGGCTGGAAATGGTCCTACTCGTGTTTGTGCACTGTAATGGAGTCCTGCCCTCAGTGGGGGTCTCTGGGTGCCTCTGAAATACACGCAGCAATAACAGCAGTGACCTGTGCTGCACCTTGTTGTACCAGCATCCAGGCTGCAGTTACGAGGAACAATTTATCCTAGGAAATGTGCTGGAAGTCACTGCTAGAAACTGGTTATAGTTGTTGTTTTCCCTTTTGATGTAAACAGAACATAAATGTTGTTCCGCAGAAGAAAAAGTCTTCTTAAAGATATTGAAATGAAGCAGCTGCCCTCGCAGCACCCTTGCACTAAACACGCAGCGCTGCCCATCGCGCGTTTGAAGCCATTGGAGCTGAAGCAGCGCCGCGCGGCTCAGGGCCCTCCCGGCTCACGGCTCAGCTCTGTGCCCGAGGCGTGTTCACCTGCAGCCCTCCAGCTGCCCTGTCCTCCTCCACACGTGCAGCTGGGCTTCCCGGGGCAAACAGCAACACACGGTGCATCAGAAGGCTGAAAGAGCCAGCCAGGAAGACAGACAAGCTCAAGAGGCCGAGTGCAGGGACACCCTTCTTCCTCCCGCCCTGCTTCCTCTCCCTTGCTTTCCTCTCAGCCCTCGCAGAGCAAGGGGATGCTCACAGTCTGTTGCTAGCAGTTCCAGTTGGGCTGAAAGGCCACAGGTGCAGAACACCAACAGGGAAACGGGGGAAGAGCAGCTGCATTTCCATGGAGGGACCTGAAGCCGACCGCTTCATCGCCCTACGATGGCCAGCCCAAGCCAGGCACATTTTGAGCAGCTACTGAAAGAGGCAGCACCAGTTTTAAAAAGTTTGGTTGGCTTTTATTTGAAATGAAGAGATGCAAAATGCAACTAAAATACATTTCAACACAAAATTAAGTAGGTAAGATACTAACAATGACTAAAGACATGCTATAAGGTCAGCTAATAATCAATACATTGAAACAGGGATCGAGCTGAAGCACCCTGAAGGAATGCAGCGTCTCCAGCTCTTGCCATACATCAAGTCCTGCACAGGTGAAGCCCTCTTCTAATGCAGCACAAGCCCTTCCCTTCCAGCTTCCTTCCTTCCTCTCCATTGTCCACAAAAGGGAAACACGGCCGTGCCTGCAATCCGGACCATACTGACCGTTGACTTTGGTGCCACCTCCGAGGAAGCGCTGCAGGTGGTTCTGCTGTCCTTTGTGGCTTCTTGCTCAAGCCCTCATCATTGCTTTCTGCTTTCCATCTTGGCCTTCTTCCCCAGCTGAGCAGCGCTTCCCTTGCCTCAGCTTTCTTCACTCTCTCCTAAGGCTCAGTCCCCAAACTCTCCGAGTCCTGTGCCCTGTGCCCTTTCCTGTGCCCTGGCTTGTGTCTCTGAACATTGGGAGAGGGCTCCTAAGCTCTGTCTCTACGCTGGATCAACTCCAGCTCTTCCTCCAGCCAGCCCATAACCCTTCTTGGGTTCTAACAGGGAGAGGTGCTGAGCCAAATGGCAAGATCTATGTGAAAGCTGCTCTCCAGGCTGGAGGGCTTCCTGGAACAGCAGGTCCCAGGACAGGGGGACGACCTTCCCCCGCAGTTGACAACCACTCCTTCTGCAGGACGGTGGCTGCAAGAAAGCGCAAGGGAGTGGAGGAAGAGGAGCAAAAAGCAGAGCTGTGGCCTGCCAAAAAACACGCGAAGGTGGAGCGCAGTGTGGCAAAGGCCCAGAGCCCACATCAGAGCAGAGGCAGTGTGCCAGCTCCAGAAGCACATCCTGGGCTAGAAGTAAGAAGATGCTGTTGTGGCTGCCTTGGTGAAGCACTTCCCTTATCAAGTGCATGGAGTTTGCTTGGGGTTTGCTTTGCTTTTTCCTTCTCTGGACAGAGAAGGGAAAAGAGTTGAAGGCTACCCAGTCCATGTCCTTGACCATGACCATGCCACAGTGCGTGACCCCCTCTTTTCCCTTTAACTCCACGTCCCACTAGAAACCTCCTTCCCTGAGAGGCTTCCTGGCCTGTTTTCATGGTACCCATGTTTCTGCAGTTTTGCTGTTGACAAAATGAATTTCTCTTTTCTTGCACTACACCCAGAGTTCATTCCTTCTGATATCTTTTCCTATAGAGCCCGTTTCTCAAATAAAGGCTCTTTCATTTGCCCATCAGGGGGGAACAGACCCTTTTGTCTGAAGTGGAACTACTTAATCTATCCCATGCTCTCTGTTACTTTTGGTACTGCATGTGTTTCCCAGGCAGCATTTCACCACGTACAGACTGGTGTACGTTTATGTGCCTGAGTGATTCATCCACAGCGTAACTGGGGAGGTGAAAGTCAGTGTGAGAAAGTGAATGTGATTCACACTCTCTCAAGTATTGCTTTAAGATGTTTTAAGATGATCTTTATTTGTGAGGTACAAAGTGCTCTCTGAGGCCTCTTCTAAAATGGTCCAGCTAGCAGCTACAGGTTATTGTCTTGTGTTTTTAATTCAGTGCTGCTTTTCTTAGATGCCTGTTTCTGCCCTGGTATCCTTTGCAGAAGCTCTGGAGGTTGGATACAGCAAATACAAGAGTCCTTATCACCAGCAAATGCGAGCAACAGGTGTGACACAGGCAGTCCGTTGCCTCCTTTTCAGTACAGGCGCAGTGGTAGGTCCAGGAGTTGGCATCCTTAATACACAGTGGGATTACAGCCATCTTTGTTCAGTAAGGAGGTTATCATTACCTACAATAGAGCCCATCTGTACTACAGGAATGTTTATGTGGAATGACTGTGCTGATGAAGGTAAGATTTTCGCTTTTGGATTCTCAGTCCAGCCCACAAAGCAAAATGAAATGGAGGAGGGAGAAAATGTGCTCATAGTTCTTGCTTAGTTCTAATTGCAAAGCAAATGACTGCCTGCTAGTCAGAGCAGGATGGTGCCTGCTGTCTGGGAAACCTCCTGCAGAAGCACTGGAGCTTTTGCATCATGTGCAAAACCTGCCTGAGACGGGCCATAGGGCACCCACAGCCTCTGGGCAGCCTGGGCCAGGGCCTCACTGCCTCTGGGGGAGGAATTTCCTCCACCCATCTACCTCCATTTCCACTATTGGAGTTTAAAGCCATTCCCACTCGTATGATCGCTGTCTGCCAATGCCAAGTGACATGCAAGGTCTGGTAGTGGGTCAGGTAATGACACGACAACAGTACACGGACAACTGTGCTATTACTGTCAATTTCTTGGTAGTGTGGGGCCTGGAAAACTCTGGTTGATGACAGCAGTGGTTCTGTGGATGTCAGATGGTGCCCCAAACCAACCCACTGGGGGTGCTCCCACCTCCTGATGGATGGTGGAGAGGAGCAGGAGGGCAGAGGTGGTGCTGGGGAAGGGCTGGGGGCTGCTGGGCCTGGTCTGTTTCCCCCTGGCAGTGGTTTTCCAGGTGTCTGATGCCCCTAAGCTGACACGGTGGGGGGGGGCGCTTCTACCTAATAAAGGATGGTGGAGGGGAGAGGGAGGGTGGTGACGGTGCCTGGGGAGGTGGGGGGCTGCTGGGCTGGTTGTGCTTCCCCCAGGCAGTGGTTGTCTGTCTCTTGGACTGTTTCCCCACCTCTGCACTCTGCGTCCCCTGATGGATGCTGGAGGGGAGGAAGAGGGCAGAGTTGGTGCCGGGGAGGAGGGGGCTGGGGGCTGCCGGGCCTCTCAGGCTTCCCCAAGGCAGCAGTTGTCCGGGTGCTGGGTGATGCTCCGGAGCTGAGGGGACCGCTCCCGCCCCCTGAAGGATGGCGGTGGGGGGGCAGGGGAGGGGGCAGCATTGATGCCCGATGGGGCCGGGGGCTGATGGGCCTGTTGCTCATCTGCCAGTCAGACGTTGTTTCAGTGCTGGCCGATGACCCCACCCCAGGTGGCTTCTTTCTGTCCCCCGAAGGATGGTGGTGGGGAACAGGGGGGGGGCGGCATTGATGCCCGTTGGGACCGGGGGCTGCTGGGCTTGTCAGAAACCCCCAGTTAGGAAGCTTGACTGTGAGCTGTAGATGATGGTATTGTCCTGGACTTGTTTAGCCCATTTTTTAGCTTCAGCGCGGCGCCTGCAAAGAGAGGAACGTGCTGAGGGCACAGGAGAGCCCCTGCTCTGCTTTCTCACAGCGCATGGCAAAGAGCCACCCTCAGCTCCCAGCCTGTCTCTGGCCCAGCAGTAAGGATGGGCTGAAGCCAATGACAACATCTAACTGCGTCAATCACAGACCGTGTGAGCCAACAATTAACTGGTCTCTTTACGCTGCTTTAACTAGAAACGCCTCCTGGCCCACAGCAGCCCTACAGAAAAGAGTTGGGCAGGATGGGGATGGGGGTCAACAACTCACTTTCTGTTCCTGTACCAGTAAATAAGAAGCCAGCACAGAAGCATCCCCAGCAATAGGGAACCCAAGGAAGCTCCAGCAAGTATCAGGTAGAACTTCCAACCAACTTTAACTTGCTCGGCGTTTGCACGCCCTGCACCAGGCACACCTGGAGGAACAACATGGTTATTGCTTTGTCTCGTGCCCTAATGGAAATCTCAAGGAGGTCTGACATTGCTACGCAATTGTTTTCCATTTTGTTGGCCTCCTGGAACAAGTGAAAATCCTCAGGCTGCAATGCTTCCCCGATTCCAGGGGATGCAAAGGGAACTCCCAAAGGCACCACGCATCGAGGCACTCTGGAGCCTCTATTTTGCCTCTCAGCTTTGGGTACGCTCTGGCTCTGCCAGATTTGCTCCTTCTTCTCCTACCCTTGCCTTGTGAGGCTGGGTAGTGCTGCCGCAGGCCGGCACACCGTGACCCTTTGGGACACGTCGTCTGACTAAACAAAACTCATTAGAGCAGAAGGAGAGTGTGTGCATCTGTTTAATCAGTTGCTGCTAAGAGTGATGTGGACAAGAACCACTGTCGTGTTGTGCAGGGAGTGCTGCCCTGAGCTCTCCCCTCCCACTCAGACCCCACTCCTCAGGGGCAGAGTCAGGGCCCCTCAGCAGCACCTGAACCTGTTTCTCCCCTTTTCCTTCCCCCTGGCATGGGCACAACTTGCACGCTCCTGGTTTTCAGGATGTTTCTCCTGCTTATAAACTCCTGCCAGATCGCTGCTTACCTGGATTCCTCAGAAAACGATAGACCCAGTTGTGGTGGGCTTCCCCAGGATTGGACAGCGCTGTGAAGAATGAGAGAAAGGCAAAGTCTGGGCATGGTGCAGGCACAGAGGAGGCAGAAGGACGAGGAGGCTCCCTCTATGCCATTGCACCATCTGTGAGTCAGTGCATCTCTCTGGACCTCAGTTTGCAGGAGGGACCCCGCTCCAGGCTGCTGGTGTGCCTGGAGCCTCAAGGGAGGCACAGCAAGCTCCGGAATGCAGGGACTGTGGGAGGGAGGTACGTTGAAGGGTTCTATTCCATCCCATCTCTGCTGAATTTGGTTTTGGTGGCCTTGTTCCCAAAAGGACAAAGTTCCTAAGTCCCTGGGAACTGGGTGCAGTGGGAGGGGAGCAACCTCTAACCACAGCCACGGAGCTCTACCGCCGGCCCTTACCTGGCGTGCCAGCTGCTTGCCAAGCCTCTCTTTCTCCCAGAGGGATGGGCAGTGTGCGACGGATGCCTTGCTGAAATGCATCCCTGTGAGCAGACTCTGCGTCAGTCCCTTTAGAAAGAAGGTAAAAGAGTAGGGCTGTAAGTAACTGCTTCTCATCAGGAAGATGGTATCTTCAGGAGGAAGGTGATGCCGCAAGCCAGTGCAGACACAGGGGCATCACCACAGCAAGGCTCTGATCCGTCTTTTCCTGCTGTGCACACTGCAGATGCTCCATGGATATACATCTAGAAACTCAGCTTCCCAAGACTTTCACGGTTCCCATGGAAGGGGCCTCTCCTGTGCTCCTGCCCCCAGGCACAGCAGTGGGGCAGTGCTGGCAGGCGGCTGAGTGCCACCACGTTGGACTTGTTGGAAATCAGTCTGGACTGTCATCGGGAGTCGCTGTCAAACAACAAACCTCTGATGGCCCATCAGACTGAAGATCCGCACCCAACAGCAGAACGTGAATGGATCTACCAGCGCTGAACCGCCTCGCTTTGCTGCCTCTCTGTCCCTCCTTCCCTTTCTTCTGTCTTTACTCTTGGTCGTCTTTCATTCTATGGCTCATCAGAGCAGCCATGGCCTATAAGAACGGCCTCTAATTGTAATTAGCCCATATTAACCCATTAACCAATGTTACCCCCAATTGGTTGTTGTTAGTTGTTAAGAAAGCCCTCAGTAAAATCCATATCTATTATTCCCCTCACTTTGGAGTTTGGGACCCTTTGCATTGGAGATGGGGAAAGATTTCCCCCTTGAAAAGCACAGAGTGAGAGCAGACGTAGATAGGAAGAGAGATGGGATGGGCAGCATCCATTCTGCACTCAGACGCTGCTTGGTCTGCATGCTTCTCTTCTGCTTTTATATGAAGTTCATACATGAAGATTATATATGAAGTTTATATATGAAGGCTGCAGCAAAGTGTCTCTGCTATGGAGCCCTGGAGGGGGATAGAGATGGAAAACGGGGGAGAAAGGGCAACTAAAAGCAGAACCCTGATGCCAAATGGGTCAGAAAAGTGTATAACCCCAAGGAATAAAAGGGTGAACCCCTTTCAAAGGCCTGAACCCAAGGACCAAAGATTGAAGCCCTTTTAGATGCACCCCAATGCCCAATGATGCATCCCTGTCACCAAGCCCTGAGCCCAGGGCTGGTAGTTGTGGCTTTAAGGCTCCTTCCAGCAGTGTATGGGGAGAGCAGCTTCAGGGAAGCGAAGGCTGCAGTGGGTAAGGGATGTGAAGGGAAAATGGGGGACAAAAAAGCTCTTGATGGGTTCTCTGCTCTCTGACTTGGCTGTCTGGGATGGGGAGCAGAGCAAACCCCCACGATTCAAGAGGAAACAGAGTCCTGCTGTTCCACCTGGAGTACCACGAGTCCATGGGGCCGGATGGGATCCATCCATGAGTGCTGGGGGAGGTGACAGCTGAGGCTATTGGTGTCTGTTGGTCTGCACTGACTTCAGCAAAGCCTTCCACACCATCCGCCATGGGTTTCTCCTGCAGAAGCTGCAGCCCATTTGGGGGCACTTATGGAATCATTTTACGGTCATTTGGGGGGACTTGGGGGGATTTCGGATCATTTGGGGTCATTGGCATGCATTGGTGCACTCTGTGCTGGGTGAGGAACTGGCTGGGGGATGGGCCCAGACAGTGGTGGTTGAATGGAGCAAGAGCCAGCCAGCAAACAGCCATCAGATAACAGCAAGTGGGGGCATGGATTGATCTGCTATGGGGTAGTGAGGGTCTTATTGCTCCCTATAATTCACAAAGGGAGGCTGTGGTGAGCTGGGGGTCGGTCATTGGGAGTACACTGGGGTGATGTCGGGAGTGATGCTGTTGGGGTGACATTGGGGTGACGTAGGGATGACATTGGGGTGACATTGGGGTGGTATTGGGGTGACCTTGGGGCTGTGTTGGGGTGACACTGGTGTGATGCTGTTGGGATAACGTTGGAGTAATGTTGGGGAGCGATGTTAGGAGCGATGTTGGGGTATCACTGGGGTTGCTATCAGGGAGGGAGGGATGTTTTTGTTGCTGGGGGGCGACGCTGGGGGGTCATGTTGGGGTTATGTTGGAGTTATGTTGGGGTATCCCTTAGGGGGCGACATCGCTGGGGTGGCGATGGGGGGTCAGTTTGGAGTGACACCGGGGTGCAGTTCCGCTCTTTGGCCACGCGGTGGCAGCAGAGAGCTCTCCGCTCTCTTGACCACAACGAAACGAAGTCGGGTCAGCAGAACCGGACCGGAACCGCGCATCCGAATCCTTACGGAACACAAAACTCAACACTCCAATCTGCATCGTTCCCATTTACAGAGAAAACCTCATGAGAAACACCCCTCCTTTCCCCACCCCCCAGAACCGACCCAGACCCATAGATACCTTCCCGAACCACCCGTGTGCTGCCCTCAAGCCTCCCCCCTCAATAGGCGACCCAAAGGCACCAGAGCCCCCCAGCGCTGACACCGCACGTCCACTCCCCCCTCCCTCCCCCAAATTAGGGCCAGACCGCGGGGGGGGCAACGAGGCGGCCGCCACCCACCCCCCATCTCCGTCCCCTTCATCCAACACGAAGGGGGTGATGGCGGCGGGGGGTTCGAGCCCCTTCCCACACCAACCGGCTTTCGGGTCCCCCCCCAGCGTTTCCCACATGGCGTCGAACATGCGGCGTCGCCTGGAGGCGTCCCAAGGGGCGGGGGGAGACGGCCAATGGTCGCAATTGAGCCGCTACGGGTAAAGGAAGGGGGGGCAAAGAGGAGACGGAGACACGTGGAGGCGATGAGGGGGGGTCGCGTCGTCGGGCTCCAAACGGAGGCAAAGCCGTAACCCCCCCCCCCGGGGCTCCCCATCGTGCCAAAGCCCTCCTGTAACCACGGGGATCCCGGGGGGCACCGAAAGGGGGGGGGAGCAGCGGGAAGAGGGGGGGGTCGGGGAGGTGATGGAGGCGGAAAGAAGGGGGGACAGAGCGGAGGCTGAGAGCCGACCCCCCCCTTCCGTGCTTACCCGAGGGGGGGGAAGGCGGAGCAGGGGGCGGCCAACACGGTGCCCAGCTTGGGGGGACCCAAAGCGGAAGTCGTGAAGCGCAGCCCGGTCGCCGACGTCGATGTCGCCCCCGCCCGACGCTGTGTGGGCTTAACGGAGGAGCTCCGTGGGGCAGCAGGGGGGCGGCAGCGCTCAGCACCCCCTGCCTCAAAGCGGCGCCCAGAACCCCCCCCGACCCCCCGCACCCCCCCCCCGCAGCCTCTAAGATCTGGGGGGCGAAATGGGGACAGCGCAGCAGCAAAGAGGTGGCGGCTGTGACCAACTCGACGGGGGGGGGGGGGTCCCGAGCCCCCCAAGTGTTTAGATAAGGCCACCAGAGCCCGGCAGAAAACACCGGGAGGACCCCCCCGAGCTGCCAACCCCACCACCAAAGCCCGGAGCCAACAACTGCCCCGCTGACCTTCATCCCCTCCCCCGGAACAAGCAGAGGCTGCCAGCTCTAAGTGGGGCAGGAGAAGCTCGGGGGGGTCGGAGAACGTGGGGAAGAGGCTGGCGGCAAAATGGGGGGGTAAGGGGGGCGAGGGGAGGGTCCCGAGGCAGAGGAGGAAGAAGAGGCGCAGGGAGGGGGGCAGAGCTGGGTGCTGGGCTAAGGAAGCCAAGCGGTGTTGGAAGGACGCAGGGATGGGGCAAAGACCCCCCCGGGACCCCCAGAGAGCAGCATGGAGCAATGCCAGCTCCGCAGTGGGCAGCAGTTGGGTTAGAATAGGGGAAGAGCTCGGGGGGGCTTCTTGGAGTCCCTCAGCACCCACAGCAGCTGGGCCTGGGCTGCGGAGTCAGGAGGAAGGAGTGGGCAAGGAGGTGGCGTGGAAGTGGGGGGATGGGATCCACCAAGGGGCTGCTACGGGGGTCCCCCCTGGGATCCTGAGGTGCTCCATCATTGGGAGCCCTGGAAGTGGTGCCATGGGGGGGTCCTTGGGGTCTGGATCCCACAGTGCTGTGCCAAGGGGATCCTTGGGATCCAGCAGTGCTTTGCCAAGGGGTCCTTTGGGATCCAGCAGTGTGATGCGGAGGAGATCCCCAGCATCCAGTGATGTGACAACACCGGGACCCCTGGGGTCTGTAAGGGCTGCATGGCAGGGAGGTGCATTAGAAGGGGAAGGAGAGCACTGGGATCCAGAGGAGCTCAGCCCCACGGTGACACGAGGCTGCCCAGGGCTGTTGGGACCCAGTGGATCACAGTGTGAGGCCGGGATCTGGCAGCAGGTTGTGGAAGGAGCCACCTGCAGACATAGGAGAAGCTCCAGGATCTGGTCCATCAGCACGGCAGGATTCAACAGGATCTGATGAGAAAGAAAAGAGATGGGGGTGAGATCCTCCATCCATACAAAGGTCCCCTGGATTCCCCCCACCCCCATAATGGGATTCCAATGGATCCCTTGATCCCTTCCAGTACCAAGGTGATGATCCCTGGGATTCCATCACCCAAATTCAGCCCCCAGACCCTCCCCAGTAACAATGCAGAGCCCTCCCCCCCACCCCCCCCCATAAGATTCATCCCCCCCAAAGCTTCTCGCTTTCCACCAGCAGCAGCACCAGGGGCTGAATGGCAGAGGCTACAGCCAAGCGACCCAGCAGGGACCTCCGAGCCCCACAAGGCAACATCCTGGGGGGGTCCCCCGGCCCCTCAGCAGCTCCCGCAGACACTCAGCTGCTGCCGCCGGGCCCCCCCCTGCTTCACCCCCTCGGCTTCCTGCAGCAGGAGGGTCACAAAGGGGGCAACGACACCCACGGACCCCCCCGTGCCGGTGGCCAATAGGACGGTGACGGTGGCCAGAAGGAGCAGAGCCCGGGGGTGACCCGGAGGGTTGTGGGGCAGAGTCAGCAGCTCCAGTAGAGCCTCGTATACCGCCGGGACCCCCCCGGGACCCCGCATGCTTCACGGGGGTACTCGAGCAGCAGCAGCAGCAGCTCCACCTGTAGGGGGGGGGACACACAGCCCTCCGTGGAGACACAGCTGACACCCCCCCCCCTCCCCGGGATCGCCTTCCTCCGGCTCTGTAGGCCGTAGGAACCAAAGCGAGGGCGAACGCCAGTGAAGCGGATCGCGTTTCCCAGGGGGACCCATTTCCGCAGAGCACGCGTTCCCTCCGGGGGAGCGGATTACGGCACGGACCCATTGCGGATAATGGTGGGAAGGGGGAGTGGAAACCGGAGCGGCCTGACCTGGTGGCGTGGGGCGGAGGGGGGGAACGGCGGAGGGAGCGGAGCGAAGCGCCGGGGGAGCGGAAGAGGTTTGTGGGCTGAGGGCCGCCAACAGCCGCCCCCAAGGCCCCAACATGGCGCTGCGGGCCGCACCCGAAGTGGATTACCCCGCCCCCTCGGTGCCCTATGGCTCCTATAGGGCCGATACAGCCCTTCGCAGCCTCCCTATATCTGCCCTATAGCCCCCACAGAGCCCCCTTCAGCCCGCCCGTAGATCCCTCGTGTCCCTCATAGAGTCTCTACAGCCCCATAGAGCCCGCAGAGCTCCTATGGAACCTATACAGCTCCCTCTGTAGGCTCCTATAGAGCCCCCATATCCCCTCGGAGCCCCCTGTAGCCCCTGTGGGAACCTGAACAGTGAAGCAAGAAGCAGAGGCTCTGCTGGAATTTAGAACAAAGGGGAGCTAGAAGGGGGATAGTTAAAGGTAGTTTACAGAAAATGATTTAGTTAGTTAGAATAGCAAGGAATGGAGACAGTGGGTCTGGGAGAGCAGGAAGGATGCAGATAAAGAGTGAGAACTCCCTGAGACCTGTCCAGAAAGGGATTAGAGGTTGTAAATATCAGAAGAGGAGTTGCATCTCCCTGACAAGATGGGCGATAACAAGAGGGGGTCTGTATGATAAAGAATTATTGAATATGTATCAGAATTACGGGAAATCATTGACTATGCATAAGGTGTACCTATATCTGTATCACGGTTTTACAAGTCGGTGTGCAAGTTTGGAGGAGCTATCCCCCTTGCACCCGGCGCTGCGCAACGCTGGAATAAACATACCTGCTTTATAACCCATCTCTGCATTATAGAGTTTGATTCCACAGCTCAATAGGACCAGATGGAATGGCTTCAAGCTGCGACAGGGGAGATTCAGACTGGACACCAGGAGGTATTACTGGTCAGAAAGGGTGGCCAGGCACTGGAATGGACACTGAATCGATTTTCTTTATCTTTTGACAGTGTCTCTGGGTCTTTAATGTCCCTTCTCCCTCTGTGGCGAGCAGCAGGAGCAGGTGGGTGGGCAGAGATGGGGTAAAAAATAAGCGGAACTGAGGGTGAGAAGCCCAGGTTCTGGTTGCAGTGGCTCTGTGCCGTGTTGCCCTAGGGCTGCCTTCGATTGGGGGGGGAGGGGTACTGGACAGGGGGGACAGGCAGCACCACAGGAGCTGGGCAAGGGCATGAGGAAGCCCTGTGCTCCCACGGCTCTGCCGCTGGCTGGCTGGAGCATGCTCTTCATCCTGGGGGTGTCCTAGGGGAGAACTCGGAAGATGTGTGCTGGGAAAAGCATGAGCATTTCTGCTCCAGCTGCCTGATGCTCCCCATAGAAAAATCCTGGTTCCCAACAGAGACCCCCAGCTGTAGCCCAGATGGGTTCAGGCACCTTTTCTTTGTATGCTCTTCCACGTGGTCCCGGAGGGGTGCTGCACATGGCAAGGAGGGAGCATTTGTAAAGCTGCTGAGTGCCAGGCTCCAGGTCACCCTGGCCACTCTATATCTTTGGCAATCAAGGCCTGAGTCTCCCATCCTGTTACCTGGCCCCTTCCCTGTCACTAAGGGAGAGGAAGATCACAGCATGCAATGGGAACATCCCTCTTCTTTCTTGTAGATGATGACATTGGTACTCCTTCAGATGACCCGAAGGAGACTGCTTTTGTGCCTCAGGGGAAACTCCGAGGTAAGTTGTGAGTGTCTGTTTCCTTGGAAGTCGAAAAATTAGTGCTGTAATAGCTTATTTGGGTATGTAAGGACCTCCAAAGGTCTTTCAAGTCTCTTTGTGCTTTGAAGGTCGTACACAGATCAGTCATTAGTATTTTTTTTACTTGGAGAATTGTAACATTTCAGTGGGAAGGCGGCCCTTGCCAGTCTTTGCTCCTATTCCTTTGCTGTTTGGGCCATGTCATTCCCTGACCTGCAGCCAGTCCTCACAGGTCACTGCAGGAAAAAAAAACAAAGCAGACCCCAGTGCGCAGTGGAAGCTCTCCTCACCTGTGTCTGATCACTCTTGTGCCTGCAGGCCCCTTTGGTGCATTTCCAGAGCAAAGTCGTGTCCCTGAGCCTGGGGTGGATGCCAGAGGTAAGTCACCAGTCTTCATCTCATGATCTCTGCTCATATTTGGCTGTGGAAGTTCAGGAGGGGTTCATCTTTTCACTGCCTGGTGATTTCTTCTCCATGAGAAGCTTGGGTAGTCACTGTTTCTTGGGTGCTGCATGCTCCCAGCATCCCGTTGACTTTGTCTCCGTACATCAGAGATCTCCCCACTAAGAAAACCTTGAGGGGCCAAATGTTCTTCTATGCCTTCTCTGAAGATTGTTTTACTTGGCCTGGAGAGTATCTGGAAAGCTGCTGAGTACCAGCCAACTGCCCACCTGGCCTCTCTGCAGCTTTGCAACTTTTGACCCAGGTCTGGGTGCCATGTCATCACCTGAGCCCCTTCCAGTCACTGCAGGTCCCTAAGGAAGAGAGAAATCACAGCATACCATGGCACCCAAACAGCAGCACCCTGGCACATGAGTGGCAGGCCCGGCTGCCCCCAGGCATCAACACCAGGAGATGTTTCTCATCAATGCTGTGCCTATAAGCAACGCCTTGCCAAAGCCTCAGCATAATCCAGCCTGTGAGCCTCAGGGCAATCCCAAGGGAAAGGGCCTTTAGATCTTGCCCTTCCTCTTCCACCCCCTTCCCTTCTCCAGGCAGTTCTGCACACGGTTCCTTTTTGGACTGTCACGGTGCCACTGCAGGCACCCAACAACTATTTGCCAGATGCTTCTGTGTGGCAGGGAGAGGAGAGTGCTGTGGAGCAGTGCTGTCATTCCAGTCTAAACAGGTGTCTGACAGGAGCTGCTCTGTCTGTGTTTGTTGACAGCTCCTAGTGGAGTTGAATGGCATCCAGTTTCCCATCTGAGCTCCAGGACAGAAGCCCCAGGGATTCGAATGGGTACGTCATGAGATTTTACTTCCTTTGAGAGATGCCAGCTCACAGTCCTAATGTCAGCCAGGCATGTCTGCAGGTGTGAGTGAGAATGCACACCTGTGTGTATGTGCCCTGCCCTCGCACAATGCCCTGGTCCCATTCAGTGATGCCGTTATGCGTTTAGGTAAGCTGCAGTATGTGGTGAAAAGTTCTCATTCTTTGGTTGCAGAAGTGCCTCCAGGGAAGGCCGTGCTAAATCCTTAGTTGTGCTGGAACCCCACAGGCATCCCAGGGGTGGCTGTTGTCGTTACTGGCTTCACTGAAAAGACCCTTCAGTTTAATACCTTGTTTGTCTGAAAGTTATCTTAATGCTTTCTGTTTAGGTCCTGAGAAACAGAAAGAGACCCTGGAAACAGGAAAATATTTGCAGACACTGCCCCCTCTGCTAATGAAAATCATGAAGGACAAAGCACGTGGTAGGTGTATTTCCATCTGTTCCCTGAAAGACTTGTGAAGCTGAATTTCTAGAAATACATGTGGAGAAACTGTACCATCTTCCTGATGAGAAGCAGTTACTTACAGTCCCACTCTCTTACCTCCTTTCTAAAGAGACAGGTGGAGCACCTATGCACTGGCTTGCATTTCAGAACGGCAGAGTTCGCACACTGACTGTCCCCCTGAGAGTAAAAGAGGCCATGCAGACAGCAACTGTCACTCCAGGTAAGGGCTGCTCATAGTGGCTTCGTGGTTAGAGGTTGCTCCCCTCCCACTGCAGCCAGTTCCCAGGGACTTAGGAACTTTGTCCTTTTGGGAACTAGGCCACCAGAACCACATTCAGCAGATAAGGAGAGGAAACAGGACCCTCCATAGTACCTCCTGTGCACAGACCCCGCATTCCAGAGCTTGCTGTGCTTCCCCTGAGCCACCAGGCACAACAGCAGCCCGGAGCGGGATCCTTCCTGTGGTTGTTCTTGTCCATGTCACTCAAAGCAGCAGCTGGTGAAACAGATCCACATTGTTTTTCCAGGTGCGGATGGTGAGGAACATGCAAATGCCGCAGTAGATAATTTTATCAAGAAGTACTGTCTGGGATTCGGTGCAGCTATCTTCGTTACCACGCTGATGGCAATGTTTTCATGCTATCGTCTTATCCGGCAACGGAGGCAGATAAACCAGTGAGTTCTTGTTCACCCCCACCCCTACCCTGCCCCCCTCTT
Organism: Coturnix japonica; assembly: GCF_054131305.1. Taxonomy (NCBI): domain Eukaryota; kingdom Metazoa; phylum Chordata; class Aves; order Galliformes; family Phasianidae; genus Coturnix; species Coturnix japonica. Next base: position 2,517,519 of record NW_028188945.1, read on the forward strand.
TACTATAGGGCTCCTGTGAGCCAGGAGGCATTTCTAGTTAAAGCAGCATAGAGAAGCCAGTTAGTTGTTGCCTAACACTGTCTGAGATTGATGCTGTCAGATGTTTTAACTGGCCGAGCCATTCCTGCTGCATGTTCTTACTGCTGGGCCTGAGACAGGCCGGGAGCTGAGGGTGGCTCTACCATGCACTGTGAGGAAGGAGAGCAGGGGGTTCTCCTGTGCCCTCAGCATGTTTCTTTCTCTGCAGGCGCCTTGCTGCAGCTGCTGCAGCCGAGAATACTGCCCGCAGCACCTCGCGCTTGGAAAGATGGCTTGCTCGCCTCAACGGACAGCTTGCTTGCCTCAAGGCGCTGGACAGAAAGACAGGGCACCAACAACGACCAGCCCAGCAGCTGCAGAGCACCACCAGAGCGGCCCCTGCCAGGCCTGACGGCTGTCGGGCTCAACTGCCCCCCCTGCGGCCCCTGTAGCTCACCAGCCCAGGCTCCGTGGCCCCCGGGAAGTACATCAGGCCCAGCAGCCCCTATCCACCTTGGGCATCAACACCTCTTTCAGGGGACAGGAGGGACCCACCTGGTTTGGAAGCTTGCAGTCATTGGCTGGCACCCAAACAGCAGCACCCTGGCAGATGAGTGGCAGGCCCAGCTGCCCCCAGGCATCAACACCATCCTCCTGTCCCCCACCACCATCCTTCAGGGGTTGGCAGTGGCTCCCTCGGAGCATCACCTGGGGGCAGCCACCGCCTGGGGGAAGCTTGAGAGGCCCGTCAGCCCCCAGCACCATCTCTGCCCTCACCCTCCCCTCCACCATCCATCAGGGGATGGAAGCAACCCCAGCAGAGTATAGACCTGGGGACATCATCCAACAGACGGACGACCATTGCCTGGGGGAAGCCAACTGGCCCAGCAGCCCCCTGTCCCCCCCAGGAACTGTCACCAACTTTCCTTCACCATCCTTCAGGAGGTTGGAGCAGCCCCCGCAGGGTGTCAGTTTGAGGGCATCATCTGACACCCAGAAAACTACAGCCAGGGGAAAGCATACCAGGCCCCACAGCTCCCAGCCCCCCACAGCACCAACTCTGCCCTCCCGCTCCTCTCCACCATCCTTCAGGATGTGGGAGTGCCCCCCCCCCCCACGGGGTCAGCTTGGGGGCATCATGCAACACCTGTAAAACCTCTGCCTGGGAGAAGTATGACAGGCCCAGCAGCCCCAAGATCCCCCCAGCACCACCTCTCTTTTCATGCTCCTCTCCACCATTGGTCAGGGGGTGGGAGCATCATCACTGGTCAACACAACAGGGGGTTCTTTCTTTAACATCCTTATTACACCTTCTGAACTGAGTATAGCTTTTCTACAAAAAATCTCAGCACCACAAATGATCATATTCAAAACATCTGTAACTATATGGAATATAGATATTGTAAATTAATTCAATAAAGTTCAACAACAAAACAAAATAACCAAGAAGCTGCTTCCTTCAAAAGGCAGAGTATTCTGACGAGGAGAAAACAGCAATACTAACATCACGTCACGGCGTTGCCATCAGGGCTCAAGCTAAGGCAGCCAGCTGACCAGGGCAGAACTTGTGTTAGATGCTGCTCAGTGTCAACACCCAGAACAAAGTAGCAAGGATGTGAAGTGCAGGAGACTACTTGCGCTTATCACATTCTGTCTGCTGTAACAGCACTACTCAAAGATTTCTAATCAGGCCAAGATCTTTGTGAAGCAGCAGTTTGTTCATTACTGCCATCATGGGCGCACACCCCTACTGACTGTCGGGCAGGGCTGCAGTGGGGAACGCCCTCCACACGCAGTCCTGGGCAGGCAAGGGCTGTCGGTGCTCAGTGCCACACGCTCCTTGCCATCTGCACACACGTGGGCTGGCTTTGCACTGCCAGGCACATCGTCTCGCCTGGGCATTGCAGGTCCTCGCTTGGTGGTATGCAGAGACAGCGGGGCCAGCAGATGAAGTTATCTGTGTTGTGTGCAATACTTGTATGACTTGGGAGCTGACAATCCTTGTGGTTCTCTGTCCTGCTACAATTTATAGGAAGGAGAGGAGGTCCATACGTGTATGCCTGAGCATGGTTCAAATGTTGGAGGATGGACGCTATTACGATTTAGGGTGATTAGGAAGGGAAGGTGGGCAATAGAAAAGACAGGAAAAAGAATCAAGGAGTCTTTATAGGAAGCAAGAGGGAGAGAGAGTCACCACCATGGATCTGGCGTGTTTTGTAGATCAGTCATTGATCTTCAGTAGTGATGGGTCATCAGGAGTTGTTGTTCCGCTGACGATGACTGTGACCACGGCAACAGTTTCCAATGATAGTATAAACTTACAAATAAGTCCAACGTGGTTCAGTCAGCTCTCCTTGGTGTGACAGCTCAAATCCAAAATGGTTGAGTCAGCTCTCCTTGGAATGGCAGCTTCTGGCTCTGGGATCTCATCTTCTGGGCCTTGCCAGCAGACAAGAGGGAGCAGGGATGCCCACCTGCATCCTGTTCTTCACAGGACACGATGGTATCATTCCCCAGTTTTCCCATACCAATCTGCAGCCAGATCTTCTGCCAGTAAACACTTCTGAGCACCCTCTTCTGGAGGTGAACAGCTCTGGAGGAAGGTGCTTTCAAATGTCCACAAAGTGATGTTGATTGTCACACAGTAGCACCCATCACTTGCCTCCTCCATAAATCAGTTACAGTCTTGTTGGTGAACCTGAAGACAAAAGGTCAGCGCGCTGGGACAAGCAGCCACACACCAGTATCACAGCATCACAGAATGACCCAGGTTGGAAGGGACCTCAAGGATCATGAAGCACCAACACCCCTGCCTGGCAGGGCCACCAAACATACACCTTTACTAGATCAGGTTGCCCAGGGCCCTGTCCAACCTGGCCCTGAACACCTCCAAGGACGGGGCATCCACAACCTCCCTGGGCAGCCTGTTCCAGGGCCTAACCGCTCTCCTAGTAAACAACTTTCCCCCTAACATCCAACCTAAATCTTCCCTCTTTCAACTTAAATCAGTTTCCCCTTGTCCTGCTATTACCAGCCCCCTCCTCATCCTATGTGGAACACCAGTGCCAGCAGTGCGGCCGCCATTTTAGAACCCTCTCCACGTCACCTTGGTCACCGCTGCCGCGCGCAACACACTCGCCTCTGACAGCTGTGTCAAATAACAGCCATGTCGGCAGCTAAGAGGGCGAGGATAGACGTTTGCCCAGGTTCAGGCGGGAGGATGGAGCTGGGGGCCCTAGGAGTGAGAAGGAGGAGGGGGCCCGCCATGACCACCAGGCAGAGGATGGGTAAGAGAGCCATTTTCCATCGTGTCTGGACCAGCCCCGTGACCACCACCCATGTGGAGCCAATGGAGGTGGATCCACCTGCAGAGGAGCCCATGGAGGTGGATCCGCCCGCGGCATAGCTGGCCTGGCACCACACCACCGTGCCAGGCCCCGCGTTGGCATGGTCACAGCTCCACCGTGGCTGGTCCAGGCGCTGAGCTCCTTACCCGCTGCACGGCCCCCACCCCCAGCATTAGCTGGGTGGTATTTTTGTAACATCTGTTCCTCCTTTGGGCCTATTCTGCAGCCACATTCTGTGGGCCCCCAGTCCCATCTTTACCCTGTTTGTTCCAGTCCCTGTTTCTGTAGTTGTTTTTTGGGTTTAGTTTAGTTTTAGAGTTAGGTGTAGGTTGTTGTTAGTGTTTTTGAGTTAGGCATAGGTTATTTTTCATGTTTTCGAGTTAGGCATTGCTTATTGTTTACTTTAGTGTTAAGAGTAGGTTAGGAGTAGGTTTAGTGTTAGGAGTTGGTGTTTTCCTGTTAGGAGTTTGTTCCTCTTCATTCTTTAGTGTTAGGAGTAGATTGTTGTTCCCATAGTAGAGTTAGGCATAGGTTACTGTTGGTACTGTAGGGTTAGGCGTGGGTTCCTACCAGCAGCTGGCAGCAAACAGCGCTCGCTCGCTCGGTAAGCACATGTCTGCTTTCTCCCCCGGAGCCGTGAGTGCGACTGCCATGAGAGCGGAGGTCTGATGCCATCTGCAAGGGATGGGATTTGCATCCGGTGGCTTTTCCGTTGCAGAATGTCCAGCAGCAGAGCATGAGTGGCTGTGAAATGAAGCTGGGCCTCAGGAGAGCAGTCTGGAGCTGCGTCATGAGCTTCCTGCATGTCCAGCGCAAGGTAGGTGTGCCTTACTGTAAGCGTGCGCTGAAGCAGTGTTGGTTAAGCACGGCTCACTCCTCTGTCTGCAACAGATGGGCTTTCTGCGTGCTTTATTGCTGTGGCCGGCATTGAACAGCACAGCAGCAGCGAGGCCTCGAACATGTCCACAACCAGGTACGTGAATGTGAGTAAATTTAGCTGTGTGAATGATGTTATTGTTCATATTAGTAAGGCAGTATTCACATGTGTGTGATGGTTCTCAGGGGTAGGTTTATTCTTGCCTGGTAAATTTTCCCTTCTTTGACACTCACCCGTCCTCTCTTGCTTCTCTTCCCCTCACCTGTAAGTGCAGCAGTACTGAAGGCTGAGGGCTCTTCTCCGAGGCAGGCGCTAAAGGGCAACTGAAATGCAAATTTGATGTCCCTCTTTCTTCTTGGGTCGGTAGCCCAAGGTGACCAAGCTTCAGAGCACTTCTCTAAGTCAGCCTGGAAATGTTTCTAGCAGGAAGTAACTCCATCACAGTGCCTGAAAGTAATGATGTCTCTTTTTCCCCCCTCACAGCAGGCAGCCTCCATAAGAGAGCAGTAGAGCAGCAGGCTGTCTGTGCTATGGCTGCTGAACGGCATTTCTGGCCACCTGAGATCCCTGAGCCCATGCTAATGAAGAACATGCTGCGCCACAGACTCTTCTACGGAGCCGTTTTGCAGCTTCTCTGTGCTGGCCATCATGCTGCCAGTTTCCAAGTCCCCAAAGGCAGTAAGTGGTGCTCTCATGGGATAGGAGAAAGGCACGGGCAACTGGGTGGGAGGGAACCATCTGTAACTGTTGCCAGCAGCCTGGAGGTGCCAGCTCAGTCTTATCCTGCGGCTGCTGCTGCACACTATGAGCTGCCAGGCAGAGGGTCCACCTGCCCGTGCAGGGACCACCTTGCAGGAAAGGGCTTTAGGCTCTGGTTTGTGTGGGATTTGGGGAACGAGACAGGGGTGGAGATTCTTATGTGCCCGACTGTCAGGAAGGTGGTTCCCAGTTCTGGCAGCCCAGCATGCCCAGGAGGGTGACTTGAGCTCCCAAAGCGAGCCGTCAACCAGTTGTTAGCTGAGAAGGTTCCCTGAGTGTTTCTGAATTGATTCTTGTAGGACTCGGAGAGTTTGGGGACTGAGACTTGGGAGAGAGTGAAGAAAGCCGAGGCAAGGGAAGCGCTGCTCAGCTGAGGAAGAAAGCCGAGAAGGAAAGCAGAAAGCAAGGATGATGGCCTGAGCAAGAAGCTACAAAGGACAGCAGAACAACCTGCAGCGCTTCCTCGGAGGTGGCACCAAAGGCAGCTGACTGAACAGTCCAGTTTACCGGCACAGCCGTGCTTTCCCTGTCATGGACGGTGGAGATGATGGAAGTGAACTGGACAGGAAGGGCTTGTGCTGCGTTAGAAGCAAAGAGGGCTTCACCTGTGCAGGACTTGGTGTATGGCAAGAGCTGGAGATGCTGTGTTCCTTCAGGGTGTGTCTCTTGAGGTCCAGGGCCAGTGTAGGCTTAGGTTGAATTAGGGCTGGCTGGGACTGGAGAGGGAGGAGGTGACGTAGCCCCATGGTCAGGCTTCTCCTTGGGTCTGACTGGAGGCTGAGTGACTGATTGCTAAGCGGAAATCCTGGGCACTGGGGTTTCATTTTGGGGTGTGGGCGGGGTAATAAATAGAAGCCGAGTCCTTTTGTACGCAATAAAATTGAAGCGAACTTTCTAAACCTGGTGCTGCCTCTTTCAGTAGCTGGTCAGAACGTCCCTTGCTCGGGCTGGCAATCACAGGGCGATGAAGCGGCCGGCTTCACGTCTCTCCCTTGACATGGTGCAGGTTTTCCCCCGTTTCCTTGTTGGTCTTCCCAACCTGTGGCCTTTCAGCCAACCCGTAAGTGCTGGTGACAGTCTGTGAGCATCTCCTTACTCTCTGAGGTCCGACAGAAAGAAACCAGAGGAGGGGAAGCAGCCCGCGAGGAAGAAGGGTGTCCCGTGCTCAGCCCCTTGAGTTGGCCTCTCTTCCCTGAGGGCTCCTTCAGCTTCTGATGCACCGTGTGCTGCTGTTTGCCCTGGAAAGCCCAGCTGCACGCTGGCAGCCGTGGCCTGTGCATCAGCCTCCCCTTGAGGCCCAAGGAGTTGTTTGTTTTTATGTATTCACTATTGGTGTGGCATTTTGTTGTTTTGTTCTGCTTTGAGATCAAGGGGTAATTTAACACCGTTGGAAGTAATTGGGGTTCAGGAGTAGCACATGCAGAATTTTGATCACGCAGCAAGTTGTGATTTCTACTGTGTTAAAGAACTGGCACACACATATACGCCTGCAGCCGGAGCTTGATTGACTCTCGTCAATACGGCCTTCCAAAGCCCGGCCCTGGGGAGCTGTCCAAAAATTTTCCAACATTTTGTATTACCTAAGTTTATTTTAAAGAGACAAGGAGGAGTAATCTCTTAAAGGCTTTTTTAAAGGCATTGGACTAGGTTTTGATTATCACATCTCAGGAAACTTCTGCATTCCACCTAGTGCTAATGTGATAAATCAAGAGCAGATTACACAAGAGATTCACAAGACATGGAGGCCCTGGAACGCGTTCAGAGGAGGGCAACAAAGCTGGTGAGGGGTCTGGAGCACAGGCCGTATGAGGAGCGGCTGAGGGAGCTGGGAATGTTCAGCCTGGAGAAGAGGAGGCTCAGGGGAGACCTCATTGCTCTCTCTAACTTCCTGAAGGGAGGCTGTAGTGAGCTGGGGCTCGGCCTCTTCTCTCGTGTCATTAATGATAGGACCAGAGGGAATGGCTTCAAGCTGCGACGGGGGAGATTCATGCTGGACACTACGAGGTATTACTGCTCAGAACGGGTGGCCAGACGCTGGAATGGACACAGGGAGGTGGGGAAGGGAAGGGGACGAGGGCGAGGAAGGAAGGAAGGGAATGGGAATGTAAAGGAGGGAAAGCGAGAGGAAAGACACGGAACGAGACGTGAATTTTGGGTCCTTTTCCGGCAGCCGCCCCCCCCACCAGGCCCCAGCCCGGCCTGAGCCACGTGACAGTGACAGTGCCAGTGACAGGAAGTGCTTCCTGCAGGCGGCGGAGAGCACTTCCGGGCCATGGCGGCATGGCGGCCATGAGCGGGGCCGGGAGGAGCGGGCTCTGTGCTGCGAACGGGGTCGGGCCTCGGTGCGGGGGCACGGAGGGGCTGTCGGGGGAGGAGCTCGCGGCGCTGCCGGCACCCAGAGGCGGCTCCCGGGCGGCTCCACGGTCTCGCTGTGCTGCGGAGTCACCCGGCCGGCCCCAAAAGCCTGGAGGCAGAGCCTGAGCCGGCCCCGGCCCGGATCGTGTGGTGCGGCTCCGGCCGTGCTGGGCTGTGCGGCACCAAGAGGAAGACGGCCGTTCGTTTGCCGGCCGCTCGCTGGCTGTAAGATCCGGGTGGCGCCGAGGCCCGGTTAAGAAACGGCGTGGATGAAGGTTTGTACGGATGGAGTGGGTCTGGATTGCAGTGAGCGGGACGAGTCCGGGCTGCGGTTTGGCGTGGTTGTGTTGGTTGCTTTTTTGCGCACTTTATTGCTGTGGCCGTAGAATTCCCTCTTTCTTACCATCTGATCTGTGAAGGCTTCTTTGTGGGAAGGTTTTGAGGGATGTGGGAGTAGAAATTGCTTTAGTCACGAGTCATCTGGAAAGGTTTCACAGAAACAGCGACATTTGCAGAAGGAACCTATTGGCATTGGCAGTTGTGCAAAATACTCATTGGGATAGAGGGGAGGGAGTACCTGCAGAAGACCATTCTCTTCTGGTTTTGAGGAAGCCGGGGAGAGCTCAGATTGCAGCTTAAGCAATGTTCTTTTGTCACACTCTGTGTCCTGTGTTGCGTTCCCCAGAGTTTCATCTCTCCTTTTGATTCCAGTTCTCCTGACAGGTTAGGCTTGAATTCAGCATAATATCTGCTTCTCCCTGGGTTCAGGTTCTTTGGGTCTCCTGCCTGCTTTTCTCCCTTTTCTTAATGGAGAGTGGAGTTTCTACCACAGAGCAAAGTTTCCTGATTAACAGAAACAAATACGGAACATATTAGATGAATACAGCTCTGCACTTTTTTCTTCCTCCGGGTAGCAAGGGACTCCTGTGCTCTCATTAATATCAACAGTGAGTAGATGCTGCCTCCTGTTGGAGCCTAAAATGCTTTCCATAGTTGAGTGGTTGGAAACATAGGGTTTTAACTTAAAATTGTTTGCGCAGGGTGAAGGTTGGGAATACAATTAGAATACAGTTACACAGTGCTCTATCCCCAGCACTTTCCATCATTTTTCTTAACACAGCTTACGGTTCATTTCAAAACAAACTAACAAAGATGAACTTGGGTTAGCGTAGCCCGTTTTAAATGATCCTTCTGTGTCTTTTCCAGGCTGGTAGCAGAATGGAGACTTTCCTGAGGCGCTGAGGAACAGACACAAGCTTCATTTGAAGGCTTCAATGAAATTCTGCCCCAGCAGTATCTGCGGTCCTTTGATGCTAAGGAGCTGGAGGTAAAAGATTCTTTGACTACTGCCAAATCCAGGCTGCTACACGTAATACTTGAATGTCAGTCAGAGTCTGAAGAGCAGAGTTCATTAAGGCTGGAGGTTCTGTTTTCAGGATGTGGGAGAGAAGCCTTATGTATCAGTTAGTATTTGGTTACTGTGTTGTTCTTCACTTTCTTCTTTGCAACCAACTTAGACAAATTTCTAACGTTAAGATTCTGCCAGCATAAATTTTTTGGCTAGCAGTGTTTTTTTAGTCCTTGACCATGTGATTTGCATATGTTTAAAGAGTGAGCAATTGGAAAGCAAGGGAGATAAGAACCAAATATCAGCGGATGGTCAAATTAATGAGTGGAGCAGGTTTGAGCTGCCTTTGGTCTCTCCAAATTATACTCTGCAGCAGAACATCGTATTTCTAACACAGAATGGTACGGTTAGGCAATGAGAAAGTATGTTTTGTATGTCTAAATGCAAATGTTTTCATGACTGGGGAATCTCTTTTGTGGCCTCTCCACATTTTTTTGTGAGCGGATGTTTTCATTTGTTGTGCAAGTTTGAGAGTTATATTAAAAAAGAGCATACTGTGATTGCAGGTGCTTTGAAGTACAGTAGTATTTCAGTACAATAGTCTTGCTGTAGAAGCAAAGTAGTAGCTTGTAGTTTCCATGTTTATGAAATTTTTCTTCCCTAAAGGTGCTCCTGTGTGGAATTCAAGAAATTGATCTGAATGACTGGCAGAGGCAATACCATCTACCGGCATGATAGCAGAACCTGCAGACAGATATTGTGGTTCTGGCAGGTTTGTAGACTTCTTTTTTCCACACAAGAACACAGCAACAGCTTAATGAGCAATAGTCAGAATTACTCAACAGATACATTGCATGTAAATGTAAATGATAACTGCTAATCCAGCTGTCCCATGGGGGATGGGGAAGTGAACATTTCAATATTAAACTTGACATCAATGTTAATTATTATTTTTCAGTTTGGGAAATAAATAGATAATGAGAAGAGAATGAGATTTCTACAGTTCGTTACTGGAACGTGCAGATTGCCAGTAGGAGGATTTGCTGACCTCATGGGTAACGAGCCCTCTTTAATGCATTTTATGCTCATGTTATTTCCTTTTTTCTTAATAAGGACCAAGCTGTGTGTTTAAGGGTATTTTTTAATGAATTTGTATGGAATCTGAGTCTTGCATATTGGTAGAGCTGTGATAGAAAAAGGGATGGATGGAATGTGAACACGCCTTGCATCAGTGACTTGATCCATGGTTTGGACGTGGCAGGACTAGGTAAACTCCAGAGATTCCTTCCAGTACCAAACCAACGATGTGATTCAGTGGCTGAGTTTCTTTGAAAACCGCTTCATATTTATGCATTTCACTACGTGGATTTCTTCAGAGGGATGTAGTGAGAGACAAATGTCTTTGTGCTCTGCAAGTAGTTATAGTCTTGTTTTCACGCACTGTTGTCGCGTATTACCTACTGGTATACACGGGCAGTTAGACCTAAGAATTAATTGTTTGGTTTTTGTACAGGGAGCAACAGACCCCAAAAATTTTGCATTGAGAAAGTTGGAAAGGAAAACTGGTTACCTGGAAGTCACACCTGGTAAGTAGGAAGGATCAAACTCTGCTGTGGTTCTGTTCTTATGGATGGAAATCTACTTTGAGATTTTAGGAAGTGGGTGTGTTATGGAAGTGTCTGAGACTGTGTGAAAGCAAAGCACTGGGCTATGGCAGTAAGCTCTGCTGAGTAATAGTTGAACTTCTGAAAAGCAGTTTTGTTGTGGAGCTGATTCCATTGTAAACGCCATGGATTTGCACACCACTAAAAACATATAGCCACTTTTAGTACTTAAGGTTGTCCATTTTTTAAAGAGTTTGGGATTGATCTTTCATTATCACCACGCTCGATCTTGGCAATGAAAATAAATAGCCACGCTCATGCTCCCTCTTGGCTGGAGAAAATGTAGCTTCTGCTCAGTTTCTCAGTTTCGCTGGTGCTTTGTGAAGATGCTCAGATTTTAAGTTTCAGATACAGAAGAGAGATTAGGTGAGACTTGTTACTAAATACATTGCCAGTTCTGGAAAGTTATCGCTGCTCAGGTGCTTGTTGTGCTTTAACTCTCACTTTCATAGACAAGTGCATGTCAAGATACAGGTGTTTTAGAGGGTACAAATGCAGTTTTCCTTCTGAACAGGACAGTTCATATGCCTGTGTTCCTAATGGATATTTGGTGGTTTAAACTGTTGTTCAATACTTAAGGTTTCTCTTTGAATCATCAGAGTTGGAAAAGACCTCCAAGATCATCCAGTCCAACTATCCTCCTATCACCAATTTTTCCCCACTAAACCATGTCCCTTAGTACAACATCTAGAACACAAGTCTGTTGACTGTGTATGTCCCCTTCTTTCTGGTGGCCCCTTATATCATTCAGTTCAACCCACAGTTAATTTCTCATTTCAGATAAATCCCTTGCAAGCATGCCTTGTGCTTCCCCAAGCACAGAAGTCTTAAATGTTTCAAGTGTGCATTTGCCACAGTCAGGCTGAGATGCCTTCTGAAAGCAGAATGCTGCCGTTAACTTCAGCAACATCTATCATAAGTCTCTGAATGTGAGAGGTGACACAAAAATAGTCCTGCCATTTAAAAAGGATAACAAATTCCTTTGAAAACAGCTTCCATTCCTTTCACCTTTCTTCCCCTTGCTGTTTCATCACAGGCCACTACCTGCTGCTTGTCCTAATAGCACGAGGCCCCAGGCTGCCCAAGCCTCTGACCTGCTGCAGCTGCTGGGGCTGGATTAGGATTTAGGGAAAGTAGAATACTAACTGCTTAAATGGGTCTAAACCAAACCTATTCAGCTGCCCAGAAAATGTGGTGTTTTTATTCCTTTTTATTTTTTTTCCCCAGACGTACACTTCAAATTTCAGCTGAATTGCAAATGTCTAAACCTTATAGCCCATCAAATCAAAACTGAATTTAGCTTAATGACATTCTCAGCATGAATAGTATGGATCTGAACTACATGTAGTTTTCTGTGCTCAGGCATGTCCAATCCTAAAGTTATGTTAATATGATACTGGGAATTTCACCTTTAAAACAAAAGAATGGTAGCAAAAATACTAAAGTACCTGAAAAGCAGATCTAATCCCAAATGTATTTCTTTACAATTATTTGTGTGGAAGGGGGTTATTTGAAGATACTTTCTTGGAGCTCGTCATTTAACGACAATTGAGAAATGTGTGGTGGCTTTCATAACATTTGGATGGCAAAGTTCATTCGCCATGGCTGTCTTTGAAGGCTTGGTGACAGCACAAAGCTGAGGTGGCCCTCAGTGCAAGTGCTTTGTTGAACTTCCATGGTGCCACAAATATCCGTCCTTCATTCAGCTTCCCAATTACACAGTGCATTTTCCAGTCTTAAGAACTAAATGTACTTTGGCTTTTTTTCCCTTCAAACAATACTTAAAATGAAAGATGCTTTCTTTCAGATCTCTGTAGCTTCTCCACTATTGTGTGGTTTTCCTTGAAATAACCTTGCTTAGCTTCAGACCCATTATAAAATATGCATCTCTGCCAGTAAAGTGTGCCAAAGTACATGGCATTTTTCTCCACGTTCACTCCTCAAGCACATGGATAGATATTTTTCACGCTGTTATGTGATGTGGGTTTTTCTTTTGAGGGCATAAGTAAGCTCCAGCTTACTTACTTACTTACTTACTTACTCAAGTAGACTTGACTTGGATTATTTAACAGTAGTTGCGTGTAAGTAAATGGATGTTATCCTGAGGTTTTATCCATGTAAACTCTGGATTTCTACCGAGCACTTTCAGAAACCTTCTCACTGGCGGTGAAAGCTATCCTTGCTTCACAGTTTTACTAGGAGGAAGATCTGCCTATTCCAAAGCACTGGATGGGTATTTTACCGTATACAGCTCGGATGGAGAAGAGAAAAGCCTTATGAATATTCTGTTTATGTTAATAGTTACAGTGAAATCTAGTTATCTAACATATTTACAGGAGAGATGAAATTAAACAGGATAATGCAAGATTAAGCTAAGACAACTAGTTTGTGTTCTGCATAATGATTTATGATTCATGTAGGGAACCTAGACATGCCGTGGATGTATAAGTATCACCCAAAAGGCTTTCAGCCCTATATTTTTAAAACACAAAGCAGTTCTAATTGAAATAGCCTTAGCCCTAGTTCTATAGGGTACAGCTGTTGAATATTTTTATGGCTGAAATGTTTAGTTCAGGAAAAAGATAAATACTTGTATATATTTTTGCAGTCTCGGATTCCACTTACTCCATGTTTTCTTTCTTTAATTTAAGTGGCGTGTTTGTGTCTTTCCTGCTGTATTGGATGGGGAAAGTGGGCTGGATATCCCAAGCACCAGAACTTACTTTAATGTACCGCAAACAAAGAGTCAGCTGGGAAAAGCAGTCTGTGAAATGCTGCATTTGGCCAAAGAGGAAAGTAAACCTGCTAGTGTGTTCAATTGGCGACGTTCTTGAAGTCTGAAATAATGTTTACTTACATGTTTTGCTTTGTAAGCCAACAAGTGTGTTGGTTTTTCTATAGCATGTTCTGTAGAAATAAAACGTTGTTCCTATGAACCATTGGTGCACTTTGCTGTTCCTTATGGGGATGCGGAGGAAACATCCCGTGGATGCTGTGGATAACCCCACAGCATCTGCTACCCCAGGTAATATTGGACTTCCAGCTGAGATGAATGACTTTACTGCTCCCAGCACTGCTTGAGCAACCTGGTCTGTGTGAATTCATACTGCATAACAAATACATACTCGTATGTAGCTGCCAACTAATCCCAATTCTCAAACATGAAAGTAACTTCTGTTTCGTTGTTTGCCTTATGAAAATGACATGAAAAACTGAATGAGCTGCTGAGCTGCTGATGGACGAATTAACAAAGCCTTATTGCTCCATGTAGCTCAGGTGTTCCTATATGAAGCTGCACAGTAAATGCGTCATGTCTTCATCTGATCAAGTAGTGGGAGCTGATATTTTAATGTGTTTCTATTCCAGAAAAAGAAAAAAAAACTTGAAAAAGAAAAGCCTGTTAAAGTTGTCTTGTTTGCATCATTTAGACAGCTCCGTCATCTTTTCAAGAGCTGCACCATGGTCGGCTGTGGAGAGAGGGTGAGTGGGAGGGGACACCTGTGTCCCACAGTGGCTCCTCCAGTCAGTGAAGGTCCTGAAATTGGTCTCTTCAGCTAATAGGGAGCTTTCCTCAGCTACCGTGTGTTTGGAGAGAGGAAGAGCAGTCCCAGGACCTTCAGCTGTGAGACTCTTCAGACGGACCTTGTGGAGACATCTGCAGGTGTAGTCTGGGATGGAACGGCTCCTGTTTGGCTCTTGTTACCCACGTGCAGCATGTGGTTATTGAGCTTATAAGGGAGCAACATAGGAAAGAATCCTTTTCTCATCTACTACCTAATGCTAAGTCATTCCTCCTCACGGGGAAGTGACTAAGCATTGGTCCTGGGTGCTAGGAGAGGAATGTCAGATCTGAAAGCAGTGTGAATGATGGACAGCCTTGTTAAACACAGGGCTGCTCTGCAGTGCAGAGGTGCTTGTGAGTTCAGAAGATACCTGCTGAAGGAGAACTGCTTTGCTGTTGGATGTCATCAAGCTGCAATCTGCCCGGGCAACAGCAAAACAGGCAGAGGTGTGTGCTCCAATCTGTGCCAGCCTTTGATTCTGTTCCTGAGGTGAGCTGCGCTTTGCTCGCTGCAAATTCCAACTATATTTGTAGGAATTATTACTATGAATAACACAATGGTGGTGTTTGAGTCGCAGACAGATGCAGCAGAGCCTTTGCTCTGATCTTTTCAGGAACTCAAGCAGCTTTTTGCCATCCCCACCTGGAACCATTGAAGCGTGCAGCCAGGAGCTGGACTCAGTGGTCCTCGCAGGGACCCTCCAGCTCAGGAATTCTATCATTTTACAATCACTGAGCTTGGCAGACATGCAAAGAGTGTGGGTGTGACAGCTAGCAATTAGCATGGCCAGCATCAGGAACCCATGGTTATGAGCTTAGGGCTGGTTTAGGTTTGCCAAGCGGGGGGACTAATGCTGGGATCCTTCTCTCCAGCCTGGAGGCTCTCACACAGCAGCATGGTTCTGTGTTTGGCAGGTGGGTTGGACCCAGGCTGTGCAGGAATCAACTGGGCTCTGCTTCAGCTGCAGTCTGAGGGCCTTTGGCTGCAGCCAGCTGCTGTTCACACAGGGTACAGAAAGCTCCAGAGCCACACAAGGGCCTTCAGGCTCCGAGTGAAACCCCACAAGCTGAGGGGAAGGAAGTGAACATCACCAGAGGTGGGGACTGCACAGCACTGATGTGTGGTGACAGACCGGGGTGGGCGGTGAAGTTGGGAAGACCAAGAATGAAAGATGGGAAAAGCAGCTGAATTTAAAGGAAGAGATGTGAAACCAACAGGATCATCACCCTGTAATTGCCAGCCCAAACAAGGGACGTTTTGACCAGCGACTGCTCTGATCCACTTAACAAAAGCCACAAAACCACTCCATAAACTTAGAAGAACTGCTCAAAGCCACAAGCTACAGGTACTGGAGGAGAGCAGGACCTTTGCCCTGCAGTCAGCAGCAGTTTCAGACACACCAAAGCCGACACTGGTTTGCTTCCGTATCTCTTGTGGGACGGCCCCAGCCAAATCATCCCTTCTGGTCTGAGGATGAGGAGGGTCAGATCCTTTCAGAGCACCAAACCCGGCAGCCAACCTCATCACCAAACAAGCAGCCAGGATCCAAATGCCAGCACTCTCCATTCATCATCCCACTTCCTCGCTGCAGTCAGTCCAATGCTTCATGAGATTCAGAAGCAAACAAAATCAATACAGTCATCTTGATCCCTGCAGGAACACGCTGTGAGCAACAGAACTCCTTCCTGGAAGAACTACCTCCATGAACAGAGGCAGCGACCACCTCCTCCCCTCCTACAGCCTCATTGCTTTCTCCTTAAGTATCACCACACGGAGCCTTGACCCTCCCTGGCACCCAGACACCAAAGGGCTCTTTTCATGTTTTTTACACCAGGCTGGGAAAGAATCTTGGCTTCAAAACTTCCAGAGCAGCAAGAAGGAAGTATTGGTTCTCTTCACAGACAGCCTTGGCTCTTCCGCTGCTGCCAGTGGGGAACATCAGCAGAGAGCATCTCTAAAGCAGAGAGAAGCACATGTATGAGAATGAAAGTCAATTAGGTCTAAGCAGGATTAATAGGGATTTAATTGAACTATGTGAACTGGAACTCGGGTCACGAGCTGCTTATGAGCCTGCCTCAAGGGATCATGCAGCTTGCACTGGAGGAGCACAAGGATGCACTGTGAGCGGGACAGCATGTGGTCAGAGAGGGAGACCTGCTTGAACAGTCAAAAATGGAAGAGAAAAACTGCTTGAGATAGATGCCTGGGAATTTGAGGACTTACCGCACAGTCTTTCCTTCCTTTCCTCTTCTGGGGAGGGAACCAAGTAACACCAGCCAGAGCTCACCCAGCTCACCGCTCCTCCTGCAGTCCAAGTGGCTGCCAGGCAGCTCCCTGCTACAGCTACACTTGCCATGGGGCCTACAGAAATCCCCATTATCAATTGACTGAATCCCCATCTAATCCCCCGATCCTATTAACAAACACTGCCTTTATTTTGCTACCTCCGTGGGGGCTCTTGGAGCCAACATCCCTCATGAGAGGCAAATTAATTAAGACATTGCACCGTTTCCTCTTTCCAGGAAGGTGGAGGTGTTCTGGCAGACATTTTGCTGCTTCCAAGTCAAGCACAGACTCACGCATGCCTGAAAGTTTGAGCCAACCACCCTCACACAGATCGAAGGAGCTGAAAGGCCTCCCCTAAACGCGTCACTCTCGTGAACAGGCCATGGATGTCCCTGTGTTTCTACAGAGCTCAAGAAGCTTTCATAGTAAACAGAAAGAGGCAGCATGACTTTTAAAAAGTTACTTTTGTTTTAATTTGAAACAAAGATTATATGTAATTGGTGTCAGATATTTTTGTCATGTTTCTTTGTCCTGAGATCTCCAAGCAACTTCGGAGTGCTTTTGTCTCGCATGCTTTGTTCTGTTCTCCTCATGCTGCCCACCTGACTCATCCACCAACAGCAAGGGAGAGAAGCAAACGCGGTCCTTCCCACACTGATGGTTCCAGCAAATGTGCTGCTAGTCTTCTGGTATAGAACAGACACAGCACAGCACTGCTGCTGGACCTGGGCTCACAATGCATTTGTCAATTGAGGATGGCAGTCTGTGTATGCAAAAGGATGGCAGACTTGCAGCCCCACCACAGAACCCTTTTCTTCAAAGCCACTGTAAGCTCTGGGGCACCTAACACATCAGGTTCTCCTCCCGTTGACTCATTTGTGATCAAACAAACCAAGCAGTGAGCTGGCATCAGGAAGCTCCAGATGCCTTACAGAGACTCTGTGGCTACGACACCACCTCTCTCCAGACCCTTCTAGCCATATTTCAGGCTAACACTAGACCGTCCCTGGCCCTGAAGAGACAGAGCCTAAAGGAATGCAGTGTCTTCAGCTCTTGCCATATATCAAGTCCCAAATAGGTGAAGTCCTCTTTGCTGCTAATTCATTGGAAGCCCTTCTCTTCCAGCTTCCTTAGTTCCAATCCGCAGTCCACAAAAGGGAAAGCACAGCCATGCCTGAAAAACAGACCACGCAGTCCGTTGCCTTTGGTGCACTTCTGAGGAAGCATTCCAGGCGATTCTGCTGTCCTTTGTGCCTTCCTGCTCAAGCCCTTATCGCTTCTTTTTGCTTTCCTTGGCTTTCTTGCTCAGCTGAGCAGCACTTGCCTTGGGTTTCTTCACCATCTCCCAGGTCTTAGACTCAAAGCCCTCCAAGTCCTACAAGAATCAATTGGGAAACAGTCAGGGAGCTTTCTAACAACGTGCTGATGCCCAGCTCATTTCGGGCATTTATGTGAAAGCAAAAGTACGTAAGTGCTGGGTATCTCCGCTGGAATGCATCTATATCAGGCTGAGCCTACATTTAGTAAGACTTGAGCAGCACCATCCCTGCTTCCTCTGCATGTGTTTCTGGATGAGTGTGAATCCACACACAGCCTGTTACCACAGAGGTTGTTATAAGCTTAAGTGCCTAAATCAGGCTTTGTAGAGAAAAAACACCCCCATTTTAACAGCAGGACAAAAACCAACACTAAACAACAATTACTCACACCAGAAAAAGATATCACAGAATCACCAGCATGTATTGAACCACTGAAAAGGTATTTCTGCTAAATTTTCATCCTTATCACGTGCGAGACAAAAGGTAAGCCTCAAAACAGCAGTCAGAATGTCACAGTCAGAGCCTTTACACCAAGACCAAAATCCAGGCAGGGCACCGAAGGCAAAGCTTTCTTCACCTGGACTAACAAGGAATCCTAAGCTATAAAGCTTGTTTCCTTCAGGGCAGATGACAGATCATATTTCAGCCATGGGAAATAAAGTCTAGTTATCTGGTAAAGACACGAGGGAACAGTGCCAGTCTCATTGGAGAAAGCGCACACACACAGATTGCCTCCTTTCATTAAATGCATTTGAGTCTAAATATTGCTTTAGCATCTTGGGTTCTAGCAGTCAGAGCTTGCCAACTGGAAAAGGACACACAGAAAACAGCAGAGCAAGATGTGCTAGCTTCAAGCTTCCAACACAGAGCACCAGATAATAGAGGGGCAGACACGCATCTGACAGTATCCTTTAATCAAAGAGTCCTGTTCAATCATCTCTAAAGTCAATGGGCTATTACGGTTCACATCTGTGTGGCTTCCCAAGGAAAGTGAGTTGGCTGCCTTTCCAAAGGCTGTAATCAGTGCATGGGGAGCTGCGAGGCTCTGCAGAAACAGAGCAACAAGCAGCTATTACTCAGGTTTGTAGATTGGTGCTGCTGAGAAGTGAACACTGATGCCTTCTGCTGTTCAAACCAAGGTAGTCTCCAAAGCCTGAAGCCTCTAAAACTAAGAAGCTCATCTGTACGTGAACCTAAGCATCATTCCTAAGAAATGGAGAGTGTCTCTTCTGTTTATTGTCATGTGAATTAATCACATGCACAGGAAATCATGGGGACAGTGCATATACGGAGAAAATAAGAAATAGAGCATACAAACAACCTGAACACAAACAAGTTTGTCAGTTCTATCGCATTAATAGGACGAATGAGGGCCAGAAACTACACATCAAACAAAGCAGTCATCATTCTCAAAGAACAAGCTCTAGATATACAGTATCTACAGAAGTACAGAATAGAGACAAGCTCAAGGCGCAGGGACACCTTTCTTCCTCTCACGCTGCTTTTGTTTCTCTCAGCCCTCAGAGAACAAGGGATGCTCACAGTTCATCGCCAGCAGTTCCAGATGGGCTGAAAGGCCACCAGTTGGGAACACCAACACGGAAACGTGGGACAAGCAGCTCCATTTCCAGGAGGGACGTGAAGCCGACCACATCAGGACCCTGCGATTGCCAGCCTGAGCCAGGCACATTTTGAGCAGCTAATGAAAGAGGCAGCACCACCATTCAAATGTTTGTTTCACTTTTATTTGCAATAGAGAGATGCAAAATGCATCAAAAATACATTTCAATATGAAATCAAATAGGCGGGATACTGGTAATGACTAAAGACAAAGCTTCCTTAGTTCCTCTCCGCAGTCCATGAAAGGGAAAGCACGGCCAGGCCTGAAAACCAGACCATGCAGTGTGTGTCCTTTGGTGCACCTCTGAGGAAGCATTCCAGGTGATTCTGCTGTCCTTTGTGCCTTCCTGCTCAAGCCCTTATTGTTTCTTTTTGCTTTCCTTCTTGCTTCTCAGCTGAGCAGCACTTGCCTTGGGTTTCTTCACCATCTCCCACATCTTAGACTCAAAACCCTCTGAGTCCTGCAAGAAGCAATTGGGAAACAGTCAGGGAACTTTCTAACAACTGGCTGACAGCTGCTTTGGGAGCTCAAGTCACCTGACCGAGCAGCTTTGGGAGACCAGCACAGGAAATTGCCTTCCTGACCTCAGGGCACATTAGAAACTCCACATCTGTCAAGTTCCCAAAAATCCCATGCAAACCAGAGCCTAAAGTCCTCTCTAGCAAGGCGGTCTGTGCTGGGAGGGTGGACCCTCTGCCTGGCAGCTCATAGGGCGCAGCAGCAGCTGCAGGATAGGATGAGCTGGCAGCTCAAGGCTGCTGGCGTGCGGAAGGAAGGACAGAACCAAGTGCGGCACTCTCAGCAGTGCCGGGGCACACTGCCGTAGGCAACAGCTACAGACAGTTCCCTCCCAGCCGACTGCCTGAGCATTCCTATCAGTCTCACACAGCGCTACTTACTGCCTTTGGGGACTTGAAAGCTGGCAGGATGATGGCCAGCACACACAGGAGCTGGAAAAGGGCTCCAAACAAGAGTCCGTAGCGCAGCATGTTCTCCAATATCGTGGGCTCAGGGATCTCAGGTGGTGAGAAATGCAGTTCAGCAGCCATAGCACAGACAGCTGCTGCTCCACTGCTCTCACAGAGGCTGCGTGCTGTAAGGGGGGAAAAAGGCATCATTAGTCTCAGGCACTGCAATGGGGTTACTTCCTGCAAGCAAACACTTCCAGGCTGACTTAGAGAGGTGCTGGGAAGATATCCAGGGCCTACTGACCCGAGAACAAAGAGGGACAGCAAACTTGCATTTCAGTTGCCTTTGCCCGCCTGCCTAGGAAAAGAGCCCTCAGCCTTCAGTACTGCTGCACTTGCAGGTGGGGGGAAGAGAAGCAAGAGAGGACGGGTGGACGTCAAATAAGGGAAGAGCTTAACAAACAAGAATAAACCTATCCCTGAGCTCCATCACACATGCGTGACCACTGCCTTATTAATATTAATACCAGTATTATTCACAGAATTAAAGTTTCCCATGTTCACGTACCTGGTTGTGGACGTGTTTGCTGTCTTGCTGCTGCTGTGCTCTACAACGCCAGACACAGAAATAAAGTGCGCAGAAAGCTGATCTGTTGAAGACAGAGGAGTGAGCTGTGCTTAACCAACACTGCTTCAGCACACGCTTACAGTAAGGCACACCTACCTTACAATGGCCACGCAGGAAGCTCCAGACACAGCTCCGGACTGTTTCCATGAAGCCCAATTGCATTTCACAGCCACTCACGCTCTGCTCCTCGACAATCTGCAATAGAGAAGTCACAAGATGCAAATCCCATCCATCGGAGATGTCACAGACCTCTGCACTCATGAAGCAGCACTCATGTCATTGGGTGAGAAAGCAGACGTGTGCTTACCGAGTGAGCGCTGTTTGCTGCCATCTGCTGGTAGGACCCCACCTAACTCTAAGTACGAACAGTAACCTATGCCTAACTCTAAAACAGGAACAGAAACCTACACCTAACACTAAAACATGAACAGTAACCTACAACTAGCTCTAAAACAGGAACAATCATCTACTAACACTAAAACGTGAACAATAACCTACTCCTAACTAAAAAACGCAAACAATAACCTACTCCTAAAACTACAACTAAACTTAACACTAAAATCCACAATAGAAATAGGGTTAAGATGGAACCGGGGGCCCGCAGAGGTCTCAAAGGAGGAGCTGATGTTAAATGAAGCCACCCGGCTAATGCCGGGGGCGGGGGCCGCGCAGGCGGTAAGAAGCCCAGCGCCTGGACCAGTGATGGCGGAGCTGAGATGGTAAGGATGTGGGGCCTGGCACGGTGGTGTGGTGCCAGGCCAGCTGAGCCATGGGTAGATCCACCTCCATGGGCTCATCTGGAGGTGGATCCACCTCCATGGGTTCATCTGGAGGTGGATCCACCTCCATGGGCTCATCTGGAGGTGGATCCACCTCCATGGGTTCATCTGGAGGTGGATCCACCCCCATGGGCTCCACAGAGGTGGTCATGCAGCTGGTCCAGGCGCGATGGGAACGGGCTCGCTTGCCTGTCTGCCACCTGATGGTCATGGTGGGCCCCCTCCTCCTCCTCTTCGACCCTGCAGTCCCTGGCTCCATCTTCCCACCTAAATCGTGGGAATCCTCCAGCCTTGCTCTCTTGGCTTCCGACATGGCTGTCAACGTCCAGAGCTCTCAGAGGCGAGTGCGTTGCGTGGGGCAACGGTGACCAAGGTGACCAAGGTGACATGGCCAGGGTTCTAACATGGCGGCCGCACTGCTGGCACTGGCGTGGGACACACCAGCTCTGCTCTCCATGTTCCACTCCTGAGCCTCTCCTTGTAACACCTCTGACTCCATTTGCATCCACTCACTCTGATTACATCCCACGTCCACACACGGGGCCACGCTGCCTCACCGACCCTCAGTGGGGACCCACAGCCGTACAGCACCATCAGCACAGCAGAACCGGGCCGTGCTCCTGATGCTGCCACTTGTCCAACCTCCCTCTCGCTGCCCCCATTCTGCTCAGGCAGCCGGTCCCAGCAACAAACACCAGCACAGAACTGCAGCCCCCACTCGTCCCGCTCACTGACAGCCAGAGCAAGGACATGTTACACACCTTCCTTCAGCTCCGATCACCTTCCCGGCGCCACCATGCCGCCATGGCCCGGAACTGCTCCCGCCGGCACCAAGCGCTTCCTGCCCCTCCATCCCCCGCTCCTCCTTTCCCTTCACTTTCCATCCGCACTCAGGACGTAGATCTCAGTGGAGGTGGCTGCACTTACTTTTGGTACTGCATGTGTTTCCCAGGCAGCATTTCACCACGTACAGACTGGTGTACGTTTATGTGCCTGAGTGATTCATCCACAGCATAACTGGGGAGGTGAAAGTCAGTGTGAGAAAGTGAATGTGATTCACACTCTCTCAAGTATTGCTTTAAGATGTTTTAAGATGATCTTTACTTGTGAGGTACAAAGTGCTCTCTGAGGCCTCTTCTAAAATGGTCCAGCTAGCAGTTACAGGTTATTGTCTTGTGTTTTTAATTCAGTGCTGCTTTTCTTAGATGCCTGTTTCTGCCCTGGTATCCTTTGCAGAAGCTCTGGAGGTTGGATACAGCAAATACAAGAGTCCTTATCACCAGCAAATGCGAGCAACAGGTGTGACACAGGCAGTCCGTTGCCTCCTTTTCAGTACAGGCGCAGTGGTAGGTCCAGGGGTTGGCATCCTTAATACACAGTGGGATTACAGCCATCTTTGTTCAGTAAGGAGGTTATCATTACCTACAATAGAGCCCATCTGTACTACAGGAATGTTTATGTGGAATGACTGTGCTGATGAAGGTAAGATTTTCGCTTTTGGATTCTCAGTCCAGCCTACAAAGCAAAATGAAATGGAGGAGGGAGAAAATGTGCTCATAGTTCTTGCTTAGTTCTAATTGCAAAGCAAATGACTGCCTGCTGGTCAGAGCAGGATGGTGCCTGCTGTCTGGGAAACCTCCTGCAGAAGCACTGGAGCTTTTGCATCATGTGCAAAACCTGCCTGAGACGGGCCATAGGGCACCCACAGCCTCTGGGCAGCCTGGGCCAGGGCCTCACTGCCTCTGGGGGAGGAATTTCCTCCACCCATCTACCTCCATTTCCATTCTTGGAGTTTAAAGCCATTCCCACTCGTATGATCGCTTGTCACGGAGTTCTCTCTAGAGCTCACTCCGGGACAGTGGGCACAAACCCGGGGCAGCAGGAACAAAAGCTCCCCCCCCTTTTTCTCTCACGGCATGGTAGTGGCCCGGCCCAGCCACGTGCGTTTTGGAAGAGGGGAAGGGAGACTGCGATTAGGTCTAACAAAAAATGAGGGAGAAAAAAGGTGATCTGAGAATGAACGGCAGTTTAATAACCCAATAATGCTAAACAACAACAAGAGAGTTTCAACAAAGAGAATACCAAGTCCCCAATCTCACCGATGGAGCTGTGGAAGGCAGGAAGCTCTGACCACGTTGTCTCCTTGCAGTGAGCCAGGCCAGCAACCCCTTGTCCCCTTTACTCCCATTATGAGGCATGTTGTTCTGATGTGGAATACCAACACCAACCAAATTGCAAAACCATAACATTCCACCCCTTATTACACATCATCACATCATGCCTAACTTTTATCAACATATAAACAGAACAGTAGTTAACATGCTTTACATATGTACATACATATATATATATATATATACACACACATGGAATCACTGGCTGCACTCCCCCAGCATCAAATTTCCCCATGGCACACACTGAACATCCCCATCCTTCTGCATCACCCACCAGGTGCACCCAGGTCCCTGTGCAAAGACAGTTCCACGGAGGGGCCTCCCCTTTCCAGAGGCTGGGAGGACCCAAACCGCTTTTCCCAGCATATTCTTTACATGCACCACAGGAACCTTGTCTCCCTCCACGGTACGCAGGGAGTTGGACTGTGTAGCGCCGTCTCGGTTGGCTGATCCTCGGGTATTTACCAGCCAGGTGGCTTCTGCTAGATTTTTCTCCCAGTTCTTAAATGTTCCACCACCCATCACTTTCAGCGTGGTTTTCAGCAAACCATTGTGGCGCTCGATCTTACCAGCGGCTCGTGCGTGATAGGGGATGTGATAGATCCACTCGATGCCATGTTCTTTGGCCCAAGTGCTCACCAGTGAATTTTTGAAATGAGTCCCATTGTCTGATTCGATCCTCTCTGGGGTGCCATGTTGCCACAGGATTTGTGTCTCTAGGCCTAATATGGTGTTTCTGGCAGTGGCATGGGGTACCGCATATGTCTCCAGTGCTGGGTCCTGTGTGAGCAGAGCTCTCTGCCCCAGAAGCCAAGTCACTGCTGTGCAGAGCTCAGCCTCGGGCTGAATGTGCTCCTGAGTTTGTCCCAGTGCAAGGACAACCTTCTCATTGCCCTTTAGGAGCACCTCTGGTGCTGATGGGTGCTCTGCTCTCAGCAACCACTGGATACATGACTCCAGGCGCGTGTGTGCTTTGTCACCTTGAGCTGTTTGCTCTGATCGCATCTCACCCTGGGGAGCCGGGATTTCCCTTTGGTCTCGGTGTCACTTCGAGACCAGTAGCAATACTAGGGGTCAGAGGAGAGCTGCTGAATGTGTGAGCACAGCTGCTAATTGAGAAGGAGGTCGCACTCGTGTGACTTCGAAACCCGAATTAATGAGCTTACCTTCACCCTCCTGACTAATGCAGACCTCATGCAGCCCTGGGCCTGCCCTTCTCCAGCCTCCTGCCTTGTTTTGCCTACTCATAGGAAAAGATTTAGCACAGCTCAGAGCCCCAGGCAGCGCTTGGAATGCCAGCAGGAAGGAGCTGCTGGTGTCCACAAAGCTCAGGACTGCAGCAGTGGGGCTGCTGGACCTCAGTGTTCTGAACACTCTGATGTGGAAGTGATTGGCAGATGCTGTGGCCGGAGGGATGAGGTGCCTGCAGGGCGTCCCTTGGAAGAAGGTTTGGTGAGGATGGATCCTCTGAGCCAGCATCGGGCACAGGGTGCTGGGTGCAAATGCCAGTGCTGCCCTCTGTCATCCTGTTGGTTTTAAAAGGAGTACAGCTCCGTTTCCAAACTTTGCCAACCACAGGCTGGCTGGCAGCTTGAAGGAACTGCCATGAAATAGGTCTAATGAAACGTTCCTGGCAGAGCTTCAGGATGGAGAAAGTGCAGTTTGTCCTCAACTGAGCTGGGGTCCAATGAGCTGAGTTTCCTGGCTCAGAGCAGAGGCCGTGAGCATCACGTCTCACAGTCTGTGTCACCTGGGCAGAGCCGTTAGGCAGGGGCTGCTAGTGGGGAGATGCCAAGGTTTTCCATGAAGATGATTGCTCAGATATGCCTGAGTTCAGATGGAGGGGCCCATTGCCCTACCAGGAAGTGGAAGATGCTTGGGGGTGAGGCAGCTCGTGCTTTCCCATGCCTGTAGGACCTTACAGTGCTGTGCCTTTCCACATACCTACCCCACCTTCTTTCTTTCCCATGCAAGGGGCATCATTAATCCAGTGGGTGGCACCAAGAATGCCCGGACAGCCCCACTGCAGTGCGTCTCTGTGGCAGAAGGACACACCAAGCCTGTACTCTGCCTGGATGCCACCGATGAACTGCTTTTCACTGCCTAAAAAGGCATATGTTGGACAGAACAGGTGTGGGGGCTGCTGGCTTTTTATGCGCTATTCTCATAGATCTCCCCAGGCTGGCGTGGGGAATTGGGGTGCATGGCAGGGATGGCTCCTTCTGGGCTGCTCCCCTGTCCCTGCCTTCTGATGTCCAGGTGCTGGAGCAGGCTGGCTCCATTGCCCTGGAGAGGAGCTGTGGGTGGTGGGAGGCAGCGCTTGGGAAGGAGTCGGTGCCTCCACACCACGGATGAACTCCCCAGCCCAACTCTCTCAGGCACATTCTTCTTCCTACAGACCGGAGCTGTAAGATGTGGAACTTGGTGACGGGTCAGGAAATTGCTTCCCTCAAGGGTCACCCAAATAATGTCGTTTCCATCAAGTACTGCAGCCACATGGGGTTTGTGTTCACCGTGTCCACGTTGTACATCAAAGTGTGGGACATCCGGGACTCAGTACGCTGCATCCGCACCCTGACGTATGTAGTGGGAAGAGTGGCTGTGGGGGACTGTGGGCAGCTCTGGCTTTGCAGAAGATGGTGTGAGGAACTCCTGGAGTCCCACAGGCTGGAAACAGAGCCCAGCTGTTTTAGGATCAGTGCCTACAGCTGTAGGAAACAGGGAGGCTTAGGGAGATATTGGAATGGAATCTGTGGGGACCCTCTGCAGCAAAGGCTCAAAGGAAAGGACCTGGAAGAGCTTTTCAGCCCTTCCTAGGGGTGGCCAAGAGCACCAGCCAGAAGGGATGGGGATTTTCTATTTTGCTTCAACTAATATGCCACAGGAAGACGACCACATTAACCCAGCTGTATTTGTTGTTGTTGTTTATCTACAGCATGAAGCATTTCACTTGGAAAGTCTCTGCTGCCACTCATCGTACAACAGACTTAAAGCACAGCACTTGGCACCTAGCAGAGCTGTGAAGGGTTGGAAAGGCAGCGCACCATTGTGCTGAGGGCCAAGAGACGGTTCAGACAACAGAAGCATTTGTCCACATTTCTGACATGAAGGCTGTCGCCTCCCGATCCGGCGACAAATCAAGGCTGCTGTGTGAAAGTACCGTGCCTCCGCACACGGGAACAGACGGGACTCACACACAGCGTGTAACACTGAATGTACCAGCTTAATGCCACGCCACAAACCTACCCAATGCCCAACAGGGGGGACCAGTCAATGCTGCTCATCAGCCATCAACCCCAGATGCTGGAGAAGGCAGACCATGTTGTGGTGCTGGAGCATGACACGATGGCTGAGATGGGGACACCCACCGAACTGAGGACCCGCGGTGGATCCTACAGCCAGCTGCTGCAGCACTGAGGACCACAGGGCAGCTGGAGTGGGATGCGATGGGACATGGGGAGCTGTGGCTGTCTCCGCTCCCCGCTGCAGGATGGGAAGAGTGGGATGCTCTGGGATTGGTATGGAATAAAGTGGAGATGTTTTGTAGAGGAGCAGGTTGGGATGTGGGGTGTGGGCAGCTCAGCCTCAGTGCATGGTTCGTTATGGAAGCTGGGTGCCTGCCCTCAGAATGTGGCTGTGGCAGCACTGTGGGTTATGGGGGGGAAGCACAGCTCAGCCCAATACTGGATGAACTTTCCAATCATGTCTTCATGCCAAAGCGGTGCAGATAGCACAGGGAGTGCAAAGACTGTAACTGAACTGCCAGCCTCACCTGGCTGTGGTGCTGAGCATGCTGGGCTGCCTGGCCCTGCTCTCAGCAGCACTGTGTCCTCCCTCCCAGCCCCCATAATTCCACCTATACAGTTATGTCTGTTAGAGAGATTCACACTGCATGGAATGTGCCACGGCCAATAGCAACTGAAGGCTTCAGAGCCAAATAAGTGAGAGGAGGCAGTGCTGGAGCTCATCTCTTCCATGGAGCTCATAACAGCAGCACAGCAGTAACCCTGGTGGCAGCAGCACCAGGATGTTGTTGGAGCAGCACTCCTGGCTCCCCTCCTGCTCCCTCCAAGAGCTGCAGGCAGACGTACAGCACTGCTGTCCTGTGCCAGGTTTATTTAAAAACACAGCTGAGAGCCGCTGGCACAAACAGAGGAGCCTGACTACATTCATACAATATCTTAAATAGAAGGCAAATACAAAAGGAAAGGATAAAATATTTACAGTAACAATGGCAGACACGACATGGGCACAGTCCCACCCAGAGGCAGCAGAAAACCACTCAATACCCTGCTGAAGCTCAGAGTCACCACGACGTCCTCCAGCAGGGCCAGGGCTGCACTGTGCCCACAGCAGGGCTGGGATGGCTGCACACTGAACTGAGACAAGCGAAGCGCACACGTGTTGGCTTCCAGAAATCATCAGCACAGCATCAAGCTCTGCCAGCAAACAGCACTGGAAGTCCAGAAAAAGGGAAAGGGGGGAATAACGCAGCTGTGGCGTGCAGCTCCCGCTTCTCACACTGCTGCTGCATCACTGCTGATAAGTGGAAGGCAGGGGGCAGCCCCCATCATTGGTGGCACATTTGGTCCAAAACACCAGAATAATTCTGCTCCCTCCCACCCCCACGTTGTCATTAAGTTGCCTTAAAGGACTCAAGTCAAAAACAAAAGCATACACCAACAAAACTCAAGAGCTGGCAGAACTCCAAGCTAGACATAGGGACTACCCAAGAAATGGGAGCACTGAAGAAGCTTCCAGCTGCACCCAACGCTGAGCATGGCCAAGGGAGGAGGAAGGAAGGAGCTTGAGGTTGAAGCCTTCGGAGCGTCACTGAATCAGGAGATCAATTGCCAGGCACTGCAGCACACAGATGGACGTCCTTCTGGGCTGTCACAGAACTGCTTTGTCCTCTTGCTGCTGAAAGGAGCCAACCAGGATCAGGGAATGGATGCACAGGGCCTCAACTCTGACCAGCAGGAAAACTCAGGACAATGGAATGTAGTCTGCCAATCTTTTACCAGTTCAGCTGTGCTTTAAGACTCATTGTGAAGCCTTTTAAAATATTTATTTATATATATATATATATACTATAAGACTACTCAGTTATACTGTCAATCATCTCGGAAAGTTCAAGATGGAGTTCATCCACATCCTTCTCCATCTCCAAGACATATTGTCCTTCCATTTCCTCTAAGAATTCCGAGATGAACTTTTCAGTGTCATCTTCTACAGGCTCGGTGAGCAGGCTGACCTCCGGCAGGGCTGGAGCAGCAGTCTGGGAAGAAGGAAGACAAAGTCAATGATTGCTCAGGAGATCCTTCCTCTGCAGCACTTCTCCTTCAGCACTGCTGAGCCTTAACCCAACATGGGGGCCATGGGGCTCCTGAAGGACGTTAACAGTAAGCCTGACCAGGACAGCACTGACGCTTCCTCCCCTCCTTACCAAAGCTGCTATTTTAGCCTTTTTAGCTGGAGGCTCCTCTTCTTCAGTGCTTCTCCGAGGATTCACAGCTGCCACAGCAGAAGGAGAGATCTCAGCAGCCTTCCGCTTCCTTGCTCGCTTCGTGGGGCTGCTGGCTTTGCCATCCCAAGGCTTCACACACACATTGCCCTTGGCTACAGGAAGAAGAGAGAGCTGGTACAATTGTGCCTTGAGAGGAGTCCAGGTTGTCCTGTCATTCCAACAGCTCTTCTCCACAGTTAAATACATCCGGCCAGCAAAATTACATTGCTCTTTCCACAAATCTCAGCAATATCTTCCACAGTAAGTGCTGCATACCAACAGTCCCACCAAAGGAACAAAGAAACTGCACAGCTACACCATATTATAACCCAGACAAGGGAAACAGCCATACAGCAGGAGAAAGCAATACATGGTCCCTCTAGAGAAAGGAAAAAGCAGGAGCTACAGACAAGAGTGTGCAACCAGACGCTGTGCAAGCCACAACAGACCCA
This sequence comes from Coturnix japonica, assembly GCF_054131305.1. Taxonomy (NCBI): domain Eukaryota; kingdom Metazoa; phylum Chordata; class Aves; order Galliformes; family Phasianidae; genus Coturnix; species Coturnix japonica. Next base: position 2,547,123 of record NW_028188945.1, read on the forward strand.
CAAAATACATCCAGGGGTTTATCACACAGGTAAGTCTGCAGCTCAGTGCCACTGTCTGTCCCTCGTTCTCAAGCTGAAGTCTGGCTGGAAGGAACACAAGTGAACTAAGAAAATAAGCATTTCCTTTTCTAGCACTAAGCAAAGGCACGCACCCACCATGAGCACTCAGGTCCCTTTCCTTCCGAGGACCACCTCACACTCAACACTCATTCATAGTTCTCTGCTCCTGAGGTTGGGCTGATGGTTTCCCTGGCAATGCTGGTGCCCACCGTGCTGAGATTTCACTTAGGCCTTTGCAAGCTGATAAGCTGAACATGAAGGGTGGATTCAGGACTGCTAAGCTCTGCACTTTTACCTTTGACTGTTTCTTTAGCAGCAGCCGGCACAGCAGCCACTTCCTTCTTCAGCTTCTCCGGTTGTCTCAGCTGCAGCTTCTCCTTTATTGTCCCCTCAAGGCTCTTTGCTTGAGCTCTAGAATTTGGTGTACTCTGATCCCAGGGCTAAAAAGAAATAAAGTAAGTGCAAAATCAGAACAAACACCAGGGGGAGTGTATGAAGGAAATCAGATTGGAGATATTGCAAAAACGGCTGCACCTGGAACAGTACATTCCTGTCACTTGGGTCACTGACCCTTTCATAAATGCCTGCATATAACAAGATCCATGCTTTGCTGTGAAAACACTGTTTCAAATGTGTGCAATTAACAAAGCAAGCTCGTTTAAATCAGCGCAGTACTGGAGTTGTTACCTACCACATTCTATTTGAGCAACAGAAAGTCATTCCTGTTCCCCTACACAACATCCACCCACAGTCTGATTTCCCTGAACACGAAGCCATTGTGGCCTTTTTGTATCCAGTGCCACCCACGTTAACCTCACATGTTGTACCTGGTGCCAGCAGGGTTACTGCCTCACTGCCAGATACAATCAGATCAATTCTGAGTTTGAGGAGTGCAAAGCTGTCTGGGAAAGCCATTGAAAGTATCAGGATTGTGAAACATGGCTGCAGCTCTTCACCAAAGGCAGGAAGGTAGGAATGCACTCATGATGGTGGCACATGGTGAGCAGTGAGACATGAGAACATGTGAAGAAATTGTGTCGATGTGTCCATCTTCAGAAGGGACTCACCTCTGCGGGTGCAGAGACAGCTTTGGGAGCAGCCCTGCTCCATTCCACAGTCTTTTTCTCTTCTCTTCCAGGTGCTTTAAAACAAGGAAAAAGAAAATCACTTGGTCAACAGCAAGCATAGAAAGAATCCTGAGTGCCAGTGTTTCCTCCATGTGCTTATTTCCTCACATTCAATAACAAAGCACAGACAGAGGCGACATCACGCAGTCCATACAGTATCCAAGCTCTTCCCTCCTTCACATGCTGTCTCATCACAAAGCCTTTCACCTCCCCAATGAATAACTCAGCCCCCCTGACCTTTCTGCCAGAGGTTGGCCCCCATGTTGAGGAGTCAATCCCTGCTTTACAAACACATTTACATATCAAACTAAGCAACACAGGCCAAAGATGAAGGCAACCTTGGCATCAACACACAGAACATGCCACACCAAAAACATGGCAGAAAGAAAATACAGGAGAAACTGAATTACAGAACCTCACAGCGAATGAATTTTCCAGAATGAAGCAGGCAGACACCACGGATTCAATGGAAAAACACATGGATGGACATCCTGGCACTTCCTGCCTTTGCATGTTGTAAGAAACAGCCCAGGCAATTCTAAGAAAACTCCATTTGCTTGACAGGGGAAGCACTTCGGCAGAGCAGACAGTGAAGCACCTCCTTACCTGCTGGCTTTGCGATCTGCTGCATCCGCAGGGCTTTTTCCTGCTTGATTTCTTCCAAGGTTTTAATATGAACTTCTTCCAATCTCTTGATTTTACGCCGTGGCTCTTCCAGTTTCACTTTACCCGGCCCAGGTGGAGGGAAAATTCTCTTGTTCTTGCATTTACCCTCAGCTCTCTTGTCAGTAAGAAGCTCTTCTACTTTTTGCTTCTCTTCCTCCAGTCCTTTGTGTTTCCTTTCAGCCAGGGCTTCCGAGTAGGTTTTGATGTGAACTGCAGGGGAAGGCCTCACCCTGAAGCTGGGATCCTCCACGTTACAGCACCCTTCTGCCTGGGGGGCAGCTGGGGTTTCTCCTCGCTGATTCGCTCTCTCAAGACGGATCTCTTCCAGAGTTTTGACATGGATCTCCCCTGCTGGCTTGGCACCCTTCTCTGCCATCATCAAGAAAGGAGAAGCATAATGATTAAATGAGAGTCCAACGAGAGCTTAAGTTTCCAGATTTGTCATAATATTACAGAATATGAGTGTTCCCAGCAGCGCATCACAGGACAGCTTCACTCTGCAGTTTTCTCTTCTAAGCCACCTGTCCTATATTTTGAAAACCAGTCCGATTTTTCCCTTTCAAATTAACATTTAGGGCTCTGTGGAAGTGGTCTAAATTCATGAGAAGGAAAAAGGGGAAAGCAGGTGTAATACCTAGTTATTATCTATCTGAGCACAAGTATGTCCCTGTCTCTCCTTCAGAGACTTCATGCCTTGAACTACAGAATGGAACAAACCAGGGATGCTGCATAAATGCCAGCTCTGTGTTCACGTTTCAAAACGGGGCAGGGAAAGGAACATCAAATCCCAGTGATGAAGACTTCAGCAAGCACGCAAAGAGAACGCTCCCAGGAAAGAACAAGCAGAAAGCCTAGAGAATCTGTGCAGCAAACACCAATGACCATTTACCTCTCCTTGGTGCTCTGTCAATCTTGATCTTCTTCCCAGGCCTTTCTGCAAGGCTGCATTTCAGCGGAAGGCCACTGACATCAGCTACAGAGAGAAAACAACAACATTCCTAAGATAATTCCTTTGGAGAAAGATTTTTACAACAGTCAACCACAAACTTTGGTTTCTCCAAGTGTATGTTCTCAAATTCACCTTTCAGCTGCTACACTTGTGTGCCACTTGGAGTCATCACAGACCCACGACACACTTTCCTCCCTCCTGCTTCAGCAGTGCCCTCCCATTTGCGTGGAGGCAGCCAAACAGCAGCTCACAAGCAGCCCTTACCTACAGAGGATTCCTGTTTTCCAGGTTTATCAGCAATATTCAATTGAATCACGGGCTTCTCCCCTAAAACAAAGAAAAACAAAGTGCTTATTTGACAGAAACCAACAGAATTACTGTCTTGTGAGCCCATTTCCCACCCAAAACAAAGACACCCAAAAGACACCACTTTGACAGCCCTGACAGAAAATAATATTACAACTGTAATGCACTCAGGGTAAGTCCCAATTCTAATTTATCCATTCCACTTAGGAGCCACCAAATGGAAAGAAAGGTACTCATCATTACCCTGCTTTGCAGACAGCGTCACAGTTCTGACCAGTGTCCGCACATTCTCCTTCTTAGGCACAAGAACAATCTGAGATTTGAGCCGATGAGCAGGAGCTCCTGAAGGTCCTTCTGATCCAAGTGTTTTTATTCCAGCATTCAAACTGTCATCTGGGAACACAGAGCAGTGAATGAGACTGAAGGAGAGAGGCACACGCTGAGGACCACAGCTCTGCAAACTGCCTCCTGCTCAGAAGCATGCAGAACAAACCCTGTCAGCTCTCCCCACAGCTAAGAGCACCATGGACCTGATGTCTGTCTGCTGCCCTCCTTTCATCCTTCTGGATATTAAAAGTAGGCTTTATCCCTTACTTTATCCCATCCATATGACATTAGATTCCTCTATCAGCAAATGTGGCTTTCACCACTGGTTGAAAAGATGCACATACAGGCACTTAAACTCCATGCTGTGGCCTCGTCTTGCTCTAATGATGTAAACAAAGGAGCTTACCTTCCTAATCTGAAAGGCACATGAAGTTACAAGGTAGGAACAAGATCATGGAAATAGCTGATTCCATTCAGCAACCCTATGTTCTGTTGTGTTTGTACAATAAATTGCTTTGGAGTTAATTGGCAAGTGCTTCTGATTAGTCCTGGAATACCTTGTTTTGTATCAGCATCAGATTTTGTAGTGGAAATTATCTGCAATCCAAGATGGTTTTCTTCAGCTGGTTGCTGGACAGGTGTTTTTGTTTCTTCTCCCTCCTTAGAAAGCTGGTCTGTACAAGCAAAGAAAAAATCAGTCTCTTCAGTTATGCGGTAGGAATTCAATCAGATTATCCACTGCACAAAGATGGCAGGCAAGGCTGAAAACCCACACAGATAAATGCTGAGTCTCCACTTGCCCATCCAAATGGCTTCTCTGTGAACAAAGAAATCCCCCCCTACACAACATTCATCTCCCTGACACCCAGTAAAAGCTTAAATGCAGGAGAACAACCTGCAAGGCAAAGGCCACAGGAGCAGAGAGAAGCTGAGCATGCAAGATAAAACTGAGGTATCAGAAGCGCACAAAGTTCAGCTGTGCACCTATCTATCAGTACACAAGTGAACGTTACCTGGCGTTCTTTATGACACTATACCCACCTGTGAGTAATAGAGTTAATCTTTTGTACCTAAAAAAGACAAACTCACTTTGGCTTGGTGGAAAGAAAACCCCATTGAGGTAACGTCCCTTGGTGTGATGGAAGGCACAGTTGGATTTCTGGCAGCCTCCTGGCTGGTTCTCCCAGTAGCAGGAAATCATGCTGCGTTTTTTCTGAAGACAGAAAGGAAGAAGAGCTGATGGTAACGTGGACCTAAGATCTGCAAAGGGAGACTGAGCTCCAGATGGTGCCAGTGAGCAGACTGCCACAAAGCAGCACTCAAACACCACTCTGAAGCGTGCGCAGGCTGGGAGCACCAGGCTCACTGAGCTTTCCTAGCATTCTGTGGGTGAGGACACCAGTTTAGAAGGGGTTAAACTAACACACCTTGCAGAATGCTTGTCTGAATGATGTGGTTCTTTAGTATCTGTTGATAGAACACTGTTGGTATCAACTACAAGAATATTCTGCTATGATATACCAATGCCATTGAGCTCTCTTCCCTCTGCTTCCTCCCCTATTCTTAACCGTAGGAACCATCATCATTTCAAAGCAAATGAACCTAATCTGCAAAAGCACATTCAGCCCACCTAAAGAAATGAGAAGTGGGTTTGGTGATAAACTCTGAGGAGCCAACACTCACACTGATCTCCATGTGCCTGAACCTGCAGACATTCCTGAAGCAGCGGCCCTCCTTCCACAGCGTGCAGATGGTTTCATTGCCCAAAGCGGCTTCACAGTGCCTGAAGGGACAGTTGTCTCCCTGTAACCCAATGGAAACCAAGAGAGGAAAATGAAATAGTACAGCCTGAGAACTGGCCATGCTTTGAGCTCATTTTTAGCTAGTTGCTCTATTGTACAATGCAATTAGTTATGAAGTTTGCTGAAGACCAGTAATACTTCTACTTATTCTACCCATTCCTCTTAACTTCAGAACTGAAAAAAGAAAAAATGAAGGAAAAAACCCAAGCAGACCTTTTTACAAGTGGAATAGAAGTAGAAATAGCAATCATTTCCTTTAATCGACATGCTGGACGAGCGCACAGAAGCGGTTCTGGTCTCGGGGATCTCTGTGCAGCTCTTCCTGTGCTTCTCAAAGAGCTGGCTCGTGCTTCCTTGGACTGAAAGTCTTCTACAGTCTTGATCAGTGAAATCTTCTTTTGAAAAGGAACCCTAAGCAAAACACCAAAAAGCAGAAAAGGATGAGGAATGCCCACCCGTCTTCCCAGCTTTGTTCTCTTCATTCAATCAGTCTCTCAGGAGCAGTTGTTTCAAAACATTGCCCTCCTCAACACTGGTCAAACTCTAGTAACATCACCCTGACTCAGCACGGAGTCCCTGGGCTGCACGGCTGCAAGCCCTCCAATGGAGCCCCTCCTTCAACACCACGAGTGACAGCAGTGAGTAACCCCAACACATTTGTCTGACCGCTGCAGGTCTTCAAGCTCAACCACCTGGACAACCTCAGCAAATACAGTGATCTTCAAAGCTTTGCAGTTCACTTCTCCTATAGGCCGAACCAACACTGAATCCGTGAATTAATTAATTATAACAGGTTAGGAAGAATTTTCCTCCTCACTTTGCCTATGTCAAATTCTGTAAGTTGGAATTTCTGGTCTTCAAGGATTCTTCACCTTTGAAGAATCCACAAAAACCATCCTCCGTCTTTATTACCTGTACAGCAAAAGCATGCCAGTGCGTATCAATACACAAATCCACACACATGTGCCTGTATACTGTAACTCAGCACTGCATGGAGCTGCAGCACGTTCTGCTCAGCCACAACAAGGGTTTGGGTTGGTTCATTTTTTTTTTTTCTTTTCTGATGTAAAAATCAAATATTTTGGTATTTTAGATTTGTTTTGTTGCTTTTTTTTTTAAGGTACCAAATGCAGTAAAACCTGCAACCAGGCCAGGCAGAAGATCAAATTCAAGTGATTCAGAACTCTTTCATTAAAGTGCTGCACATTTCTGAGCTAAGCATTTCCGATAGTCAATAAAGGTTGGAACCTTTTACTCACACAGACACTAGTGAATTTTCGAGGAAATTTTTTTTTTTTTTTTTTTTCAGGGAATTTCCCCAAATCTAAACTAAAGAGAGGAGAAGTCGGGTTCTCAAGTTAGTTGCTGGATTGACTGCATGACAAAGGGAACAAAAACAGCACTTAAGGACAAAGTTTCCTACCCTCCTCCAGTACTGATAGAAATGCTGCCTTTTACCTTTAGTACCTTCACATCAGATTCCTCTCTGGCAGATTCCTATGCTTCTAACAACCTCGGTGCTGCCCAGCACAGACGCCGGGCACCGACTGTCACTGGACTCTGTACCGTGGAACACGCACACAGCTCAGCACTTCTGTTTCCTCACAATTGGAAGGGTTCTGGAATCGGGAGCATGAAGCGGACTAGAAATACCTCACATCCCTCTGCTCCTTAAGAGCCCTTCCATTTTAAAACAAGATAACCCCAGACACATCTGTTAGCACAGCAGCCCAAATGCTAACCAGAACACACAGTGTGTAACGCTGAAAGTACCAGTTTAATGCCGCACCACAAACCCTCTATAGTGGTACAGGTGACCACCCCTATCAGATACCCATGACCTCCATGACTCCACTGCTGGTGCATGCAGGCACCACCTGCCCAATACCCAACATCTCCCCCATCTTTATTATCTGCAGCCCCTGTAAAGGTTCCCCTGCATACTCCCTGTTACCCCAAAGGCGATTTGCACATTTAAGGCTATTCCGCAAATGAATCAATCATTAAACATATGCGAAAAACAATGAAACTGTCATAATAACATACCAAAGAGATGCAGCTGCAGTGACTACAAACCTGAAAGCACACAACAGCAATCTGCCTAAAAATTGTGAAATGCTGTATGGCAACACTTAGTCAACTTGTAGAGAACAGTGCATTCAAGTTCAAGATAACAGCACAGTACACAATGGAGTTACAACTTTTCCAAGTTCAATGTAACACTATTGTACAGAATCTTCATGGCAATCCAGTTCTGTCCAGTGTGCATTATAATGTCACACTCCATAACCAAATAAGAAGACAAAAACATATTGGCTGTGCAGAATCGTTCTGAATGTCCACCACTGGGGGACTATCCAGGAACAAGGTCTCCCCCGCTCACGAACTATCAGTCCGGCATGAAGGCTGGATTCCCAGTTCGGACCTTCAGGCACATTGGGATCAACGCAGTCTCATGTGCCGTTACCAGCAGCCGCTGCCCAGTGCTGACGTCAAATCACTGGCTGCACTGGAGACATTAACCAAGGAGTTGTTGACCAAAACCGGTGCTGAGATGTTCGGATCCTCACGGTGCACAGGATGGCTCGTCATTTGGTGCCGGCTTAACCCAACGTGCCGGCAGCCAGAATGGCCCACTTGGGGTCCCGACACAAACGTGTTTCCTGCCCTTGACAAGGAGTGGCATAGGGTCTGGGAGCCATGGCCCTCCGTCCGGTCTGATCAGGACCTGACCTATTGGTGTCCATTCGGTCAGCTGATGGTCTCCCATCCGATTCTCTCACGCAGGAGGAGAGCGTGTGGGCACAGCTCAGGCCCCTCCAGCCCTCCCCCCTCTTTAAGTGCACGAAGACGCCCCTTCAAGGTCTGATGTGCACACTCCACAATAACCTGGCCGGTGCTGCTGCCAGGAATGCTGAAGATATGCTTAATGCCCCAAGCTGTGCACTAGTGTCCAAAACATGCACTTCTATATCCTGGGTCATTGTCAGTCTTTAACTCATGAGGTGCACCCATGACAGGAATGGCCATGCACAACACTTTTATGTAATGCATGGCGGTCTGTCCAGATTGTGCCACAGCCCAGAGAAAACCACTGCATGTGTCAGTTGTGACATGCAAGTGACGGAAACACCCAAACTCTGGGAAGTCTGTGACATCCATCTGCCAAACCTCATTTGGTCTCAAACCTCTGGGGTTCACCCCTGCAGGAAACAGGTTAGCCATAACTCCCGCTCCTCCTTGGCCGATTCAGTTAACTTTCTAAGAGCACCAAGGGCGGGTAGCAGCTTCTGCGGCTCTTCATCCCCTGCACAAGCTCACAGAGCTCCATGCTGACTTTCTCTAATGCTGACCGACTGACACAGTGAGAAGCTTCATCAGCCAGACCTCTCTGCATTATCCACTTAGTAAGCAGGGTGGCTTATTAAGTCCAGAAAAAGGGAAAGGGGGGAATAACGCAGCTGTGGCGTGCAGCTCCCGCTTCCCACACTGCTGCTGCATCACTGCTGATAACTGGAAGGCAGGGAGCACCCCCCCGCCTTGGTGGCACATTTGGTCCAAAACACCAGAATAATTCTGCTCCCTCCCACCCCCACATTGTCATTAAGTTGCCTTAAAGGATTCAAGTCAAAAACAAAAGCATACACCAACAAAACTCAAGAGCTGGCAGAACTCCAAGCTAGACATAGGGACTACCCAAGAAATGGGAGCCCCAAAGAAGCTTCCAGCTGCACCCAACGCTGAGCATGGCCAAGGGAGGAGGAAGGAAGGAGCTTGAGGTTGAAGCCTTCAGAGCGTCACTGGATCAGGAGATCAATTGCCAGGCACTGCAGCACACTGATGGATGTCCTTCTGGGCTGTCACAGAACTGCTTTGTCCTCTTGCTGCTGAAAGGAGCCAACCAGGAGCAGGGAATGGATGCACAGGACCTCAACTCTGACCAGCAGGAAAACTCAGGAGAATGGAATGCAGTCTGCCAATCTTTTACCAGTTCAGCTGTGCTTTAAGACTCATTGTGAAGCCTTTTAAAATATTTATTTATATATATATATGCTATAAGACTACTCAGATATACTGTCAATCATCTCAGAAAGTTCACGATGGAGTTCATCCACATCCTTCTCCAGCTCCAAGTCAATTTCTCCTTCCATTTCCTCTAAGAGTTCCGAGATGAACTTTTCAGTGTCATCTTCTACAGCCTTGGTGAGCAGGCTGACCTCCGGCAGGGCTGGAGCAGCAGTCTGGGAAGAAGGAAGACAAAGTCAATGATTGCTCAGGAGATCCTTCCTCTGCAGCACTTCTCCTTCAGCACTGCTGAGCCTTAACCCAACATGGGGCCAAGGGGCTCCTGAAGGACGTTAACAGTAAGCCTGACCAGGACAGCACTGACACTTCCTCCCCTCCTTACCAAAGCTGCTATTTTAGCTTTTTTAGCTGGAGGCTCCTCTTCTTCAGTGCTTCTCTGAGGATTCACAGCTGCCACAGCAGAAGGAGAGATCTCAGCAGCCTTCCGCTTCCTTGCTCTCTTTATGGGGCTGCTGGCTTTGCCATCCCAAGGCTTCTCACACACGTTGCACTTGGCTTCCAGTTCCCCTGCTAAGATTTCTGAGATGAACTTTTCAAAGTCATTTTCTTCTACTGCCTTGGTGAGCAGGCTGACCTCTGGCAGGGCTGGACCAGCAGTCTGGGAAGAAGGAAGACAAAGTCAATGATTGCTCAGGAGATCCTTCCTCTGCAGCACTTCTCCTTCAGCACTGCTGAGCCTTAACCCAACACGGGGGCCAAGGGGCTCCTGAAGGACCTTATCAGTAAGCCTGAACAGGGCAGCACTCATGCTTCCTCCTCTCCTTACCAAAGCTGCTATTTTAGCTTTTTTAGCTGGAGGCTCCTCTTCTTCAGTGCTTCTCTGACGATTCACAGCTGCCACAGCAGAGGGAGAGATCTCAGCAGCCTTCCTCTTCCTTGCTCGCTTCGTGGGGCTGCTGGCTTTGCCATCCCAAGGCTTCTCACACACGTTGCCCTTGGCTACAGGAAGAAGAGAGAGCTGGTACAATTGTGCCTTGAGAGGAGTCCAGGTTGTCCTGTCATTCCCACAGCTCTTCTCCACAGTTAAATACATCTGGCCAGCAAAATTACATTGCTCTTTCCACAAATCTCAGCAATATCTTCCACAGTAAGTGCTGCATACCAACAGTCCCACCAAAGGAACAAAGAAACTGCACAGCTACACCATATTATAACCCAGACAAGGGAAACAGCCATACAGCAGGAGAAAGCAATACATGGTCCCTCTAGAGAAAGGAAAAAGCAGGAGCTACAGACAAGAGTGTGCAACCAGACGCTGTGCAAGCCACAACAGACCCACAAAATACATCCAGGGGTTTATCACACAGGTAAGTCTGCAGCTCAGTGCCACTGTCTGTCCCTCGTTCTCAAGCTGAAGTCTGGCTGGAAGGAACACAAGTGAACTAAGAAAATAAGCATTTCCCTTTCTAGCACTAAGCAAAGGCATGCACCCACCATGAGCACTCAGGTCCCTTTACTTCCGAGGACCACCTCACACTCAACACTCATTCATAGTTCTCTGCTCCTGAGGTTGGGCTGATGGTTTCCCTGGCAATGCTGTTGCCCACCGTGCTGAGATTTCACTTAGGCCTTTGCAAGCTGATAAGCTGACCACGAAGGGTGGATTCAGGACTGCTAAGCTCTGCACTTTTACCTTTGACTGTTTCTTTAGCTGCAGCCGGCACAGCAGCCACTTCCTTCTTCAGCTTCTTTGGTTGTCTCAGCTGCAGCTTCTCCTTTATTGTCCCCTCAAGGCTCTTTGCTTGAACTCTAGAATTGGGTGTACTCTGATCCGAGGGCTAAAAAGAAATAAAGTAAGTGCAAAATAAGAACAAACACCAGGGGAAGTGTATGAAGGAAATCAGATTGGAGATATTGCAAAAACGGCTGCACCTGGAACAGTACATTCCTGTCACTTGGGTCACTGACCCTTTCATAAATGCCTGCATATAACAAGATCCATGCTTTGCTGTGAAAACACTGTTTCAAACGTGTGCAATTAACAAAGCAAGCTCGTTTAAATCAGCGCAGTACTGGAGTTGTTACCTAACACATTCTATCTGAGCAACAGAAAGTCATTCCTGTTCCCCTACACAACATCCACCCACAGTCTGATTTCATTGAACACGAAGCCATTGTGGCCTTTTTGTATCCAGTGCCCCCCACGTTAACCTCACATGTTGTACCTGGTGCCAGCAGGGTTACTGCCTCACTGCCAGATACAATCAGATCAATTCTGAGTTTGAGGAGTGCAAAGCTGTCTGGGAAAGCCATTGAAAGTATCAGGATTGTGAAACATGGCTGCAGCTCTTCACCAAAGGCAGGAAGGTAGGAATGCACTCATGATGGTGGCACATGGTGAGCAGTGAGACATGAGAACATGTGAAGAAATTGTGTCACTGTGTCCATCTACAGAAGGGACTCACCTCTGCGGGAGAAGAGACATCTTTGGGAGCAGCCCTGCTCCATTCCACAGTCTTTTTCTCTTCTCTTCCAGGTGCTTTAAAACAAGGAAAAAGAAAATCACTTGGTCAACAGCAAGCATAGAAAGAAACCTGAGTGCCAGTGTTTCCTCCATGTGCTTATTTCCTCACATTCAATAACAAAGAACACGAGAGAGGCGACATCTCGCAGTCCATACAGTATCCAAGCTCTTCCCTCCTTCACATGCTGTCTCATCACAAAGCCTCTCTCACCTCTCCAATGAATAATTCACCCCCCTGACCTTTCTGACAGAGGTTGGCCCCCATGTTGAGGAGTCAATCCATGCTTTTCAAATACATTTACATATCAAACTAAGCAACACACGCCAAAGATGAAGGCAACCTTGGCATCAACACACAGGACATGCTACACCAAAAACATGGCAGAAAAAAAAATGTACAAGAGAAACTGAATTACAAAACCTCACAGCGAATGAATTTTCCAGAATAAAGCAGGCAGACACCACGGATTCAATGGAAAAACACATGGATGGACATCCTGGCACTTCCTGCCTTTGCATTTGGTAAGAAACAGCCCAGGCAATTCTAAGCAAACTCCATTTGCTTGACAGGGGAAGCACTTTGGCAGAGCAGACAGTGAAGCACCTCCTTACCTGCTGGCTTTGCGACCTGCTGCATCCGCAGGGCTTTCTCCTGCTTGATTTCTTCCAAAGTTTTAATACGAATTTCTTCCAATCTCTTGATTTTACGCCGTGGCTCTTCCAGTTTCACGTTACCCGGCCCAGGTGGAGGGATAATTCTCTCGTTCTTGCATTTACCCTCAGCTCTCTTCTCAGTAAGAAGCTCTTCTACATTTTGCTTCTCATCCTCCAGTGCTTTGTGTTTCCTTTCAGCCAGGGCTTCCGAGTAGGTTTTAATGTGAACTGCAGGGGAAGGCCTCACCCCGGAGCTGGGATCCTCCACCTTACAGCACCCTTCTGCCTGGGGGGCAGCTGGGGTTTCTCCTCGCTGATTCGCTCTTTCAAGACGGATCTCTTCCAGAGTCTTGACATGGATCTCCCCTGCTGGCTTGGCACCCTTCTCTGCCATCATCAAGAAAGGAGAAACATAATGATTAAATGAGAGTCCAACGAGAGCTTAGGTTTCCAGATTTGTCATAATATTACAGAATATACGTGTTCCCAACAACAACGCTCCTGAGAAAGAATAAGCAGAAAGCCTAGAGAATCTGTGCAGCAAACACCAATGACCATTTACCTCTCCTTGGTGCTCTGTCAATCTTGATCTTCTTCCCCAGCCTTTCTGCAAGGCTGCGCTTCAGCGGAAGGCCACTGACATCAGCTACAGAGAGAAAACAACAACATTCCTAAGATAATTCCTTTGGAGAAAGATTTTTACAAGTCAACCACAAACTTTGGTTTCTCCAAGTGTATGTTCTCAAATTCACCTTTCAGCTGCTACACTTGTGTGCCACTTGGAGTCATCACAGACCCACGACACACTTTCCTCCCTCCTGCTTCAGCAGTGCCCTCCCATTTACGTGGAGGCAGCCAAACAGCAGCTCACAAGCAGCCCTTACCTACAGAGGATTCCTGTTTTCCAGGTTTATCAGCAATATTCAGTTGAATCACAGGCACCTCCCCTAAAACAAAGAAAAACAAAGTGCTTATTTGACAGAAACCAACAGAATTACTGACCTGTGAGCTCATTTCCCACCCAAAACAAAGACACCACTTTGACAGCCCTGACAGAAAATAATATTGCAACTGTAATGCACTCAGGGTAAGTCCCAATTGTAATTTATCCATTCCACTTAGGAGCCACCAAATGGAAACAAAGGTACTCATCATTACCCTGCTTTGCAGACAGCGTCACAGTTCTGACCAGTGTCCGCACATTCTCCTTCTTCGGCACAGGAACAGTTTGAGATTGGAGCTGATGAGCAGGAGCTCCTGAAGGCCCTTCTGATCCAAGTGAACAAACAGACAGTGTTTACAACAGGAAAAAGAAAAGCCACTGCCAACAACAAAAACAAACCTGACAGAACCGTCACAAAGACCATAGCGCATTTGTTACTCACTACTGTCCAATGTGCAACAACCACTGCACGGCTCTATTCCCCAACACAGTGCCAGCTATCTGAGTATTATCAGAAGGATAACAAAGTAGGGCATATGAACTCACCACTTTGTTGTTTGGTTTTATCCTTTTGTTTCTTCAGTCTGATTTCTTCAAGTGTTTTTATTCCAAAATTCAGACTGTCATCTGGGAACACAGAGCAGTGAATGAGACTGAAGGACAGAGGCACACGCTGAGGACCACAGCTCTGCAAACTGCCTCCTGCTCAGAAGCATGCAGAACAAACCCTGTCGGCTCTCCCCATAGCTAAGAGCACCATGGACCTGATGTCTGTCTGCTGCCCTCCTTTCATCCTTCTGGATATTAAAAGTAGGCTTTATCCCATACTTTATCCCATCCACACGACATTAGATTCCTCTATCAGCAAATGTGGCTTTCACCACTGGTTGGAAAGATGCACATACAGGCACTTAAACTCCATGCTGTGGCCTCGTCGTGCTCTCATGCTGTAAACAAAGGAGTTTACCTTCCTAATCTGAAAGACACATGAAGATACGAGGTAGGAACAAGATCATGGAAATAGCCGAGTCCATTCAGCAACCCTATGTTCTGTTGTGTTTGTTCAATAAATTGCTTTGGAGTTAATTGGCAAGTGCTATTGATTAATCCTGGAATACCTTGTTTGGTATCAGCATTAGGTTTCCTGATGGAAATGATCCGCGATCCATGATGGTTTTCTTTAGCTGGTTGCTGGACAGGTGTTTTTATTCCTTCTCTCTCCTTAGAAAGCTGGTCTGTACAAGGAAAGAAAAAATCAGTCTCTTCAGTTACGCGGTAGGAATTCAATCAGATTTCCCATATTTATGTACCTCATACAATGACACTTCAGCCCACAGTTAATATTCTTAAGTACAAATGTAAGTGACTACAGATGGGTTCTTTATTTAAACAGCTACACTTACCTGGTAAACCCATAAAAGCAGCCTATGTGAATAGATTAACTACTAGAGAACCAGGAAATCAACCACACTCACCATCACATTTGTCATCATGTGCAGAATTTATGACAACGGGAGGATGTGTTGGGCTTGGGACAGTCTCTGACTTTTCCACTTCCATCACTTCCAATGACTGTGGAAAGGGATCGGAGTGCACAGAAAGCTTGCTCTGCTGCACTGTTATCTGAGCTGCCCTCGGATCGTCACCTGCAGACTCTGGTGGACTCAGCAGAGTAGCTACAGGAAGAAAAGGATCAATTTAAAACTTTGATCCTAACCTTACAACCACTGCACAAAGATGGCAAGCAAGGCTGAAAACCCACACAGATAAATGCTGAGTCTCCAGTTGCCCATCCAACTGGCTACTGGGCGAACAAAGAAATTCCCCCCTACACAACATTCACCCAGTAAAAGCTTAAATTCAGGAAAACAACCTGCAAGGCAAAGGCCACAGGAGCAGAAAGAAGCTGAGCATGCAAGAAAAAACTGAAATATCAGAAGCACATAAAGTTGAGCTGTGCTCCTATCTATCATCTTCCCAGCTTTCTTCTGTTCATTCAATCAGTCTCTCAGGAGCAGTTGTTTCAAAACATTGCCCTCCTCAACACTGGTCAAACTCTAGTAACATCACCCTGACTCAGCACGGAGTCCCTGGGCTGCACGGCTGCAAGCCCTCCAATGGAGCCCCTCCTTCAACACCACGAGTGACAGCAGTGAGTAACCCCAACACATTTGTCTGACCGCTGCAGGTCTTCAAGCTCACCCACCTGGACAACCTCAGCAAAGACAGCGATCTTCAAAGCCTTGCAGTTCACTTCTCCTGTAGGCTGAACCAACACTGAATCCGTCAATTAAGAATAATGGGGTAGGAAGAATTTTCCTCCTCACTTTGCCAATGTCAAATTCTGTAAGTTGGAATTTCTAGTCTTCAAGGTTTCTTCACCTACGAAGAAAACACTAAAACCTTCCCCTGTCTTTGTTACTTGTACAGCAAAAGCATGCCAGTGCGTATCGATACACAAATCCACACACATGTGCCTGAATACTGTAACTCAGCACTGCATGGAGCTGCAGCACGTTCTGCTCAGCCACAAAAAGGGTTTGGGTCGTTTTTTTTTCTTTTCTGATGTAAAAATCAAATATTTTGGTATTTTAGGTTTGTTTTGTTGGTTGCTTTTTTTTTTTAAGGTATCAAATGCAGTAAAACCTACAACCAGGACAGACAGAAGATCAAATTCAAGTGATTTGGAACTCTTTCGTTAAAGTGCTGCACTTTTCTGTGCTAAGCATTTCTGACAGTCAATAAGGAAAGGTTGGAACCTTTTACTCACACAAACACTAGTGAATTTTCCAAAAAATAATTTTTTTTTCAGGGAATTTTCCCAAATCTAAACTAAAGAGAGGAGAAGTCGGGTTCTCAAGTTAGTTGCTGGACTGACTGCATGACAAAGGGAACAAAAACAGCAGTTAAGGATAAAGTTTCCTTCCCTCCTATAATACTGATAGAAATGCTGCCTTTTTACCTTTAGTACCTTCACAACAGATTCCTCTCTGGCAGATTCCTACGATCCTAAAGACCTCAATGCTGCTCAGCACAGACAGCGGGCACCAACTGCCACTGGACTCTGCACCGTGGAACACGCACACAGCTCAGCACTTCTGTTCTCACAAATGGAAGGGTTCTAGAATCTAGAACCGCCCCATCAGATACTTGTGACCTCCCTGACTCCAGCCCTGGTGCACGCAGGCACCACCTGCCTAATACACAACATCTCCCCCCTCTTTATCATCTCCAGCCCCTGTAAAGGTTCCCCCGCGTACTCCCTGTTACCCCAAAGGTGATTCGCACTTTTAAGGCTATTCCGCAAATGAATCAAACATTAAACATATGCGAAAAACAATGAAACTGTCATAATAACATACCAAAGTGATGCAGCTGTAGTGCCTACAATCCTGAAAGCACACAACAGCAATCTGCCTAACAATTGTGAAATGCTGTATGGCAACACTTAGTCAACTTGTAGAGAACAGCGCATTCAAGTTCAAGATAACAGCACAGTACACAATGGAGTTACAACTTTTCCAAGTTCAATGTAACACTATTGTACAGAATCTTTGTGGCATTCCAGTTCTGTCCAGTGTGCATTATAATGTCACACTCCATAACCAAATAACAAGACAAAAACATATTGGCTGTGCAGAATCCTTCTGAATGTCCTCCACTGGGGGATTATCCAGGAACAAGGTCTCCCCCGCTCACGAACTATCAGTCCGGCATGAAGGCTGGATTCCCAGTTCGGACCTTCAGGCACAATGGAAGCAACGCTGTCTCATGTGCCGTTACCAGCAGCCGCTGCCCAGTGCTGACGTCAAATCACTGGCTGCACTGGAGACATTAACCAAGGAGACATTGACCAAAACCGGTGCTGAGATGTTCAGATCTTCACGGTGCACAGGATGGCTCGTCGTTTGGTGCCGACTTAACCCAACGTGCCGGCAGCCAGCAGGGCCCACTTGGGGTCCTGACACAGACGTGTTTCCTGCCCATGACGAGGAGTGGCATAGGGTCTGGGAGCCATGGCCCTCCATCGGGTCTGATCAGGACCTGACCTATTGGTGTCCATTCGGTCAGCTGATGGTCTCCCATCCAATTCTCTCACGCAGGAGGAGAGCGTGTGGGCACAGCTCAGGCCCCTCCAGCCCTCGCCCCTCTTTAAGCGCACAAAGACGCCCCTTCAAGGTCTGATGTGCACACTCAATAATAGCCTGGCAGGTGCTTCTGCCGGGAATGCTGAAGATATGCTTAATGCCCCAAGCTGTGCACCAGCGTCCAAAACATGCATTTCTATATGCTGGGTCATTGTCAGTCTTTAACTCATGAGGTACACCCATGACAGTGATAGCCATGCACAACGCTTTTATGTAATGCATGGCGGTCTGTCCAGATTGTGCCACCGCCCAGAGAAAACCACTGCATGTGTCAGTTGTGACATGCAAGTGACGGAAACACCCAAACTCTGGGAAGTCTGTGACATCCATCTGCCAAACCTCATTTGGTCTCAAACCTCTGGGGTTCACCCCTGCAGGAAACAGGTTAGCCATAACTCCCGCTCCTCCTTGGCCGATTCAGTTAACTTTCTAAGAGCACCAAGGGTGGGTAGCAGCTTCTGCGCCTCTTTGTCCCCTGCAAAAGCTCACAGAGCTCCTTGCTGGCTTTCTCTAATGCTGACCAACTCACACAGTGAGAAGCTCCGTCAGCCAGACCTCTCCGCGTTATCCACATAATAAGCAATTGAGGTCCTCATCACACACTCTGTGTCATTTCTTGTCAGCATGTCCTGTCCCATCCCTGGCTCTCCAGCAGGACTGTAATGCTGGGGTGAGCAACACTGGGCACTGTCAGTGTGTTTTTCTTGCAAGCATCTTCCAGGGAAATACGTGCAGGCGTTCCCCACTCTTGGCTATATCTCTGCAGTGCTGGGTCCTGTGTGAGCAGAGTTCTCTGCCCAAGAAGCCAAGTCACTGCTGTGCAGAGCTCAGCCTCGGGGTGAATGTGCTCCTGAGTTTGTCCCAGTGCAAGGACAACCTTCTCATTGCCCTTTAGGAGCACCTCTGGTGCTGATGGGAGCTCTGCTCTCAGCAACCACTGGATACACGGCGCCAGACGCGTGTGTGCTTTGTCACCTTGAGCTGTTTGCTCTGATCGCATCTCACCCTGGGGAGCCGGGATTTCCCTTTGGTCTCGGTGTCACTTCGAGACCAGTAGCAACACTAGGGGTCAGAGGAGGGCTGCTGAATGTGTGAGCAAAGCTGCTAATTGAGAAGGAGATCGCACGCGTGTGACTTCTAAACCCGAATTAATGACCTTACCTTCACCCTCCTGACTAATGCAGACCTTATGCAGCCCTGGGCCTGCCCTTCTCCAGCCTCCTGCCTTGTTTTGCCTACTCATAGGAAAAGATTTAGCATAGCTCAGAGCCCCAGGCAGCGCTTGGAATGCCAGCAGGAAAGAGCTGCTGGTGTCCACATAGCTCAGGACTGCAGCAGTGGGGCTGCTGGACCTCAGTGTTCTGAACACTGTGATGTGGAAGTGATTGGCAGATGCTGTGGCCGGAGGGATGAGGTGCCTGCAGGGCGTCCCTTGGAAGGTTTGGTGAGGATGGATCCTCTGAGCCAGCATCGGGGACAGGGTGCTGGGTGCAAATGCCAGTGCTGCCCCCTGTCATCCTTTTGGGTTTAAAAGGAGCACAGCTCCGTTTCCAAACTTTGCCAACCACAGGCTGGCTGGCAGCTTGAAGGAACTGCCATGAAATTGGTCTAATGAAACGTTCCTGGCAGAGCTTCAGGATGGAGAAAGTGCAGTTTGTCCTCAACTGAGCTGAGGTCCAATGAGCTGAGTTTCCTGGCTCAGAGCAGAGGCCGTGAGCATCACGTCTCACAGTCTGTGTCACCTGGGCAGAGCCGTTAGGCAGGGGCTGCCAGTGGGGAGATGCCAAAATTTCCATGAAGATGATTGCTCAGATATGCCTGAGTTCAGATGGAGGGGCCCATTGCCCTACCAGGAAGTGGAAGATGCTTGGGGGTGAGGCAGCTCGTGCTTTCCCATGCCTGTAGGACCTTACAGTGCTGTGCCTTTCCACATACCTACCCCACCTTCTTTCTTTCCCATGCAAGGGGCATCATTAATCCAGTGGGTGGCACCAAGAATGCCCGGACAGCCCCACTGCAGTGCGTCTCTGTGGCAGAAGGACACACCAAGCCTGTGCTCTGCCTGGATGCCACCGATGAACTGCTTTTCACTGCCTAAAAAGGCATATGTTGGACAGAACAGGTGTGGGGGCTGCTGGCTTTTTATGCGCTATTCTCATAGATCTCCCCAGGCTGGCGTGGGGAATTGGGGTGCATGGCAGGGATGGCTCCTTCTGGGCTGCTCCCCTGTCCCTGCCTTCTGATGTCCAGGTGCTGGAGCAGGCTGGCTCCATTGCCCTGGAGTGGAGCTGTGGGTGGTGGGAGGCAGCGCTTGGGAAGGAGTCGGTGCCTCCACGCCACGGAGGAACTCCCCAGCCCAACTCTCTCAGGCACATTCTTCTTCCTACAGACCGGAGCTGTAAGATGTGGAACTTGGTGACGGGTCAGGAAATTGCTTCCCTCAAGGGTCACCCAAATAATGTTATTTCCATCAAGTACTGCAGCCACACGGGGTTGGTGTTCACCGTGTCAACGTCGTACATCAAAGTACGGGGACATCTGGGACTCAGCGCACTGCATCCGCACCCTGACGTATGTAGTGGGAAGAGTGGCTGTGGGGGACTGTGGGCAGCTCTGGCTTTGCAGAAGATGGTGTGAGGAACTCCTGGGGTCCCACAGGCTGGAAACAGAGCCCAGCTGTTTTAGGATCAGTGCCTACAGCTGTAGGAAACAGGGAGGCTTAGGGAGATATTGGAATGGAATCTGTGGGGACCCTCTGCAGCAAAGGCTCAAAGGAAAGGACCTGGAAGAGCTTTTCAGCCCTTCCAGGGGGTGGCCAAGAGCACCAGCAAGAAGAGATGGGGATTTTCTTTTTTGCTTCAACTAATATGCCACAGGAAGACAACCACATTAACCCAGCTGTATTTGTTGATGTTGTTTATCTACAGCATGAAGCATTTCACTTGGAAAGTCTCTGCTGCCACTCATCGTACAACAGACTTAAAGCACAGTACATGGCACCTAGCAGTGCTGCGAAGGGTTGGAAAGGCAGCGCATCATTGTGCTGAGGGCCAAGAGACGGTTCAGACAACAGAAGCATTTGTCCACATTTCTGACATGAAGGCTGTCGCCTCCCGATCCGGCGACAAATCAAGGCTGCTGTGTGAAAGTACCGTGCCTCCGCACATGGGATCAGACGGGACTCACACACAGTGTGTAACACCGAATGGACCAGTTTAATGCCACGCCACAAACCTACCCAATAAACAACAGGGGGGACCAGTCAATGCTGCTCATCCGCCATCAACCCCAGATGCTGGAGAAGGCAGACCATGTTGTGGTGCTGGAGCATGACACCATGGCTGAGATGGGGACACCCACCGAACTGAGGACCCGCGGTGGATCCTACAGCCGGCTGCTGCAGCACTGAGGACCACAGGGCAGCTGGAGTGGGATGCGATGGGACATGGGGAGCTGTGGCTGTCTCCGCTCCCCTCTGCAGGATGGGAAGAGTGGGATGCTCTGGGATTTGTATGGAATAAAGTGGAGATGTTTTGTAGAGGAGCAGGTTGGGATGTGGGGTGTGGGCAGCTCAGCCTCAGTGCATGGTTGGTTATGGAAGCTGGGTGTCTGCCCTCAGAATGTGGCTGTGGCAGCACTGTGGGTTATGGAGGGGAAGCACAGCTCAGCCCAATACTGGATGAACTTTCCAGTCATGTCTTCATGCCAAAGCGGTGCAGATAGCACAGGGAGTGCAAAGACTGTAACTGAACTGCCAGCCTCACCTGGCTGTGGTGCTGAGCATGCTGGGCTGCCTGGCCCTGCTCTCAGCAGCACTGTGTCCTCCCTCCCAGCCCCCATAATTCCACCTATACAGTTATGTCTGTTAGAGAGATTCACACTGCGTGGAATGTGCCACGGCCAATAGCAACTGAAGGCTTCAGAGCCAAATAAGTGAGAGGAGGCAGTGCTGGAGCTCATCTCTTCCATGGAGCTCATAACAGCAGCACAGCAGTAACCCTGGTGGCAGCAGCACCAGGATGTTGTTGGAGCAGCACTCCTGGCTCCCCTCCTGCTCCCTCCATGAGCTGCAGGCAGACGTACAGCACTGCTGTCCTGTGCCAGGTTTATTTAAAAACACAGCTGAGAGCCGCTGGCACAAACAGAGGAGCCTGACTACATTCATACAATATCTTAAATAGAAGGCAAATACAAAAGGAAAGGATAAAATATTTACAGTAACAATATAACAATGGCAGACACGACATGGGCACAGTCCCACCCAGAGGCAGCAGAAAACCACTCAATACCCTGCTGAAGCTCAGAGTCACCACAGCGTCCTCCAGCAGGGCCAGGGCTGCACTGTGCCCACAGCAGGGCTGGGATGGCTGCACTCTGAACTGAGAAAAGCGAAGCGCACACGTGTTGGCTTCCAGAAATCATCAGCACAGCATCAAGCTCTGCCAGCAAACAGCACTGGAAGTCCAGAAAAAGGGAAAGGGGGGAATAACGCAGCTGCGGCGTGCAGCTCCCGCTTCTCACACTGCTGCTGCATCACTGCTGATAACTGGAAGGCAGGGGGCAGCCCCCATCATTGGTGGCACATTTGGTCCAAAACACCAGAATAATTCTGCTCCCTCCCACCCCCACGTTGTCATTAAGTTGCCTTAAAGGATTCAAGTCAAAAACAAAAGCATACACCAACAAAACTCAAGAGCTGGCAGAACTCCAAGCTAGACATAGGGACTACCCAAGAAATGGGAGCACTGAAGAAGCTTCCAGCTGCACCCAACGCTGAGCATGGCCAAGGGAGGAGGAAGGAAGGAGCTTGAGGTTGAAGCCTTCGGAGCGTCACTGAATCAGGAGATCAATTGCCAGGCACTGCAGCACACAGATGGACGTCCTTCTGGGCTGTCACAGAACTGCTTTGTCCTCTTGCTGCTGAAAGGAGCCAACCAGGATCAGGGAATGGATGCACAGGGCCTCAACTCTGACCCGCAGGAAAACTCAGGACAATGGAATGTAGTCTGCCAATCTTTTACCAGTTCAGCTGTGCTTTAAGACTCATTGTGAAGCCTTTTAAAATATTTATTTATATATATATATATATGCTATAAGACTACTCAGTTATACTGTCAATCATCTCGGAAAGTTCAAGATGGAGTTCATCCACGTCCTTCTCCATCTCCAAGTCATATTGTCCTTCCATTTCCTCTAAGAATTCCGAGATGAACTTTTCAAGGTCATCTTCTACAGCCTTGGTGAGCAGGCTGACCTCCGGCAGGGCTGGAGCAGCAGTCTGGAAAGAAGGAAGACAAAGTCAATGATTGCTCAGGAGATCCTTCCTCTGCAGCACTTCTCCTTCAGCACTGCTGAGCCTTAACCCAACATGGGGGCCAAGGGGCTCCTGAAGGACGTTAACAGTAAGCCTGACCAGGACAGCACTGACGCTTCCTCCCCTCCTTACCAAAGCTGCTATTTTAGCCTTTTTAGCTGGAGGCTCCTCTTCTTCAGTGCTTCTCTGACGATTCACAGCTGCCACAGCAGAGGGAGAGATCTCAGCAGCCTTCCGCTTCCTTGCTCGCTTCGTGGGGCTGCTGGCTTTGCCATCCCAAGGCTTCACGCAAACGTTGCCCTTGGCTACAGGAAGAAGAGAGAGCTGGTACAATTGTGCCTTGAGAGGAGTCCAGGTTGTCCTGTCATTCCCACAGCTCTTCTCCACAGTTAAATACATCTGGCCAGCAAAATTACATTGCTCTTTCCACAAATCTCAGCAATATCTTCCACAGTAAGTGCTGCATACCAACAGTCCCACCAAAGGAACAAAGAAACTGCACAGCTACACCATATTATAACCCAGACAAGGGAAACAGCCATACAGCAGGAGAAAGCAATACATGGTCCCTCTAGAGAAAGGAAAAAGCAGGAGCTACAGACAAGAGTGTGCAACCAGACGCTGTGCAAGCCACAACAGACCCACAAAATACATCCAGGGGTTTATCACACAGGTAAGTCTGCAGCTCAGTGCCACTGTCTGTCCCTCGTTCTCAAGCTGAAGTCTGGCTGGAAGGAACACAAGTGAACTAAGAAAATAAGCATTTCCCTTTCTAGCTCTAAGCAAAGGCATGCACCCACCATGAGCACTCAGGTCCCTTTACTTCCGAGGACCACCTCACACTCAACACTCATTCATAGTTCTCTGCTCCTGAGGTTGGGCTGATGGTTTCCCTGGCAATGCTGTTGCCCACCGTGCTGATATTTCACTTAGGCCTTTGCAAGCTGATAAGCTGACCACGAAGGGTGGATTCAGGACTGCTAAGCTCTGCACTTTTACCTTTGACTGTTTCTTTAGCTGCAGCCAGCACAGCAGCCACTTCCTTCTTCAGCTTCTCCGGTTGTCTCAGCTGCAGCTTCTCCTTTATTGTCCCCTCAAGGCTCTTTGCTTGAGCTCTAGAATTTGGTGTACTCTGATCCCAGGGCTAAAAAGAAATAAAGTAAGTGCAAAATCAGAACAAACACCAGGGGGAGTGTATGAAGGAAATCAGATTGGAGATATTGCAAAAACGGCTGCACCTGGAACAGTACATTCCTGTCACTTGGGTCACTGACCCTTTCATAAATGCCTGCATATAACAAGATCCATGCTTTGCTGTGAAAACACTGTTTCAAATGTGTGCAATTAACAAAGCAAGCTCGTTTAAATCAGCGCAGTACTGGAGTTGTTACCTACCACATTCTATTTGAGCAACAGAAAGTCATTCCTGTTCCCCTACACAACATCCACCCACAGTCTGATTTCCCTGAACACGAAGCCGTCGTGGCCTTTTTGTATCCAGTGCCACCCACGTTAACCTCACATGTTGTACCTGGTACCAGCAGGGTTACTGCCTCACTGCCAGATACAATCAGATCAATTCTGAGTTTGAGGAGTGCAAAGCTGTCTGGGAAAGCCATTGAAAGTATCAGGATTGTGAAACATGGCTGCAGCTCTTCACCAAAGGCAGGAAGGTAGGAATGCACTCATGATGGTGGCACATGGTGAGCAGTGAGACATGAGAACATGTGAAGAAATTGTGTCAATGTGTCCATCTACAGAAGGGACTCACCTCTGCGGGTGCAGAGACAGCTTTGGGAGCAGCCCTGCTCCATTCCACAGTCTTTTTCTCTTCTCTTCCAGGTGCTTTAAAACAAGGAAAAAGAAAATCATTTGGTCAACAGCAAGCATAGAAAGAAACCTGAGTGCCAGTGTTTCCTCCATGTGCTTATTTCCTCACATTCACTAACAAAGCACAGACAGAGGCGACATCACGCAGTCCATACAGTATCCAAGCTCTTCCCTCCTTCACATGCTGTCTCATCACAAAGCCTTTCACCTCCCCAATGAATAACTCACCCCCCTGACCTTTCTGCCAGAGGTTGGCCCCCATGCTGAGGAGTCAATCCATGCTTTTCAAATACATTTACATATCGAACTAAGCAACACACGCCAAAGATGAAGGCAACCTTGGCATCAACACACAGAACATGCCACACCAAAACCATGGCAGAAAGAAAATGCAGGAGAATCTGAATTACAAAACCTCACAGCGAATGAATTTTCCAGAATGAAGCAGGCAGACACCACGGATTCAATGGAAAAACACATGGATGGACATCCTGGCACTTCCTGCCTTTGCATGTTGTAAGAAACAGCCCAGGCAATTCTAAGCAAACTCCATTTGCTTGACAGGGGAAGCACTTTGGCAGAGCAGACAGTGAAGCACCTCCTTACCTGCTGGCTTTGCGATCTGCTGCATCCGCAGGGCTTTTTCCTGCTTGATTTCTTCCAAGGTTTTAATATGTACTTCTTCCAATCTCTTGATTTTACGCCGTGGCTCTTCCAGTTTCACTTTACCCGGCCCAGGTGGAGGGAAAATTCTCTTGTTCTTGCATTTACCCTCAGCTCCCTTGTCAGTAAGAAGCTCTTCTACTTTTTGCTTCTCTTCCTCCAGTCCTTTGTGTTTCCTTTCAGCCAGGGCTTCCGAGTAGGTTTTGATGTGAACTGCAGGGGAAGGCCTCACACTGGAGCTGGGATCCTCCACCTTACAGCACCCTTCTGCCTGCGGGGCAGCTGGGGTTTCTCCTCGCTGATTCGCTCTCTCAAGACGGATCTCTTCCAGAGTTTTGACATGGATCTCCCCTGCTGGCTTGGCACCCTTCTCTGCCATCATCAAGAAAGGAGAAGCATAATGATTAAATGAGAGTCCAACGAGAGCTTAAGTTTCCAGATTTGTCATAATATTACAGAATATGAGTGTTCCCAACAGCGCATCACAGGACAGCTTCACTCTGCAGTTTTCTCTTCTAAGCCACCTGTCCTATATTTTGAAAACCAGTCCGATTTTTCCCTTTCAAATTAACATTTAGGGCTCTGTGGAAGTGGTCTAAATTCGTGAAAAGGAAAAAGGGGAAAGCAGGTGTAATACCTAGTTATTATCTATCTGAGCACAAGTATGTCCCTGTCTCTCCTTCAGAGACTTCATGCCTTGAACTACAGAACGGAACAAACCAGGGATGCTGCATAAATGCCAGCTCTGTGTTCACGTTTCAAAACGGGGCAGGGAAAGGAACATCAAATCCCAGTGATGAAGACTTCAGCAAGCACGCAAAGAGAACGCTCCCAGGAAAGAACAAGTAGAAAGCCTAGAGAATCTGTGCAGCAAACACCAATGACCATTTACCTCTCCTTGGTGCTCTGTCAACCTCGATCTTCTTCCCCAGCCTTTCTGCAAGGCTGCGTTTCAGCGGAAGGCCACTGACATCAGCTACAGAGAGAAAACAACAACATTCCTAAGATAATTCCTTTGGAGAAAGATTTTTACAACAGTCAACCACAAACTTTGGTTTCTCCAAGTGTATGTTCTCAAATTCACCTTTCAGCTGCTACACTTGTGTGCCACACGGAGTCATCACAGACCCACGACACACTTTCCTCCCTCCTGCTTCAGCAGTGCCCTCCCATTTGCGTGGAGGCAGCCAAACAGCAGCTCACAAGCAGCCCTTACCTACAGAGGATTCCTGTTTTCCAGGTTTATCAGCAATATTCAGTCGAATCACAGGCTTCTCCCCTAAAACAAAGAAAAACAAAGTGCTTATTTGTCAGAAACCAACAGAATTACTGTCTTGTGAGCCCATTTCCCATCCAAAACAAAGACACCCAAAAGACACCACTTTGACAGCCCTGACAGAAAATAATATTGCAACTGTAATGCACTCAGGGTAAGTCCCAATTGTAATTTATCCATTCCACTTAGGAGCCACCAAATGGAAGCAAAGGTACTCATCATTACCCTGCTTTGCAGACAGCGTCACAGTTCTGACCAGTGTCCGCACATTCTCCTTCTTAGGCACAGGAACAGTCTGAGATTGGAGCAGATGAGCAGGAGCTCCTGAAGGCCCTTCTGATCCAAGTGAACAAACAGACAGTGTTTACAACAAGAAAAAGAAAAGGCACTGCCAACAACAAAAACAAACCTGACAGAACCATCACAAAGACCAAAGCGCATTTGTTACTCACTACTGTCCAATGTGCAACAACCACTGCACAGCTCTATTCCCCAACACAGTGCCAGCTATCTGAGTATTATCAGAAGGATAACAAAGTAGGGCATATGAACTCACCACTTTGTTGTTTGGTTTATTCCTTTTGTTTCTTCAGTTTGATCTCTTCAAGTGTTTTTATTCCAAAATTCAGACTGTCATCTGGGAACACAGAGCAGTGAATGAGACTGAAGGACAGAGGCACACGCTGAGGACCACAGCTCTGCAAACTGCCTCCTGCTCAGAAGCATGCAGAACAAACCCTGTCAGCTCTCCCCACAGCTAAGAGCACCATGGACCTGATGTCTGTCTGCTGCCCTCCTTTCATCCTTCTGGATATTAAAAGTAGGCTTTATCCCTTACTTTATCCCATCCACAGGACATTAGATTCCTCTCTCAGCAAATGTGGCTTTCACCACTGGTTGGAAAGATGCACATACAGTTTACCTTCCTAATCTGAAAGGCACATGAAGTTACGAGGTAGGAACAAGATCATGGAAATAGCCAAGTCCATTCAGCAACCCTATGTTCTGTTGTGTTTGTACAATAGATTGCTTTGTAGTTAATTGGCAAGTGCTTCTGATTAATCCTGGAATACCTTGTTTTGTATCAGCATTAGATTTCCTAATGGAAATGATCCACAATCCATGATGGTTTTCTTTAGCTGGTTGCTGGACAGGTGTTTTTATTTCTTCTCCCTCCTTAGAAAGCTGGTCTGTACAAGGAAAGAAAAAATCAGCCTCTTCAGTTACGCGGTAGGAATTCAATCAGATTTCCCACATTTATGTAGCTCATACAATGACACTTCAGCCCGCAGTTAATATTCTTAAGTACAAATGTAAGTGACTACAGATGGGTTCTTTATTTAAACAGCTACACTTACCTGGTAAACCCATAGAAGCAGCCTAAGTGAATAGAGTAACTACTAGAGAACCGGGAAATCAACCACACTCACCATCACCTTTGTCATCATCTGCAGAATTGATGACAACGGGAGGATGTGTCGGGCTTGGGA
Organism: Coturnix japonica; assembly: GCF_054131305.1. Classification (NCBI taxonomy): domain Eukaryota; kingdom Metazoa; phylum Chordata; class Aves; order Galliformes; family Phasianidae; genus Coturnix; species Coturnix japonica. Next base: position 2,575,228 of record NW_028188945.1, read on the forward strand.
CAGTCTCTGACTTTTCCACTTCCATCACTTCCAATGACTGTGGAAAGGGATCGGAGTGCACAGAAAGCTTGCTCTGCTGCACTGTTATCTGAGCTGCCCTCGGATCGTCACCTGCAGACTCTGGTGGACTCAGCAGAGTAGCTACAGGAAGAAAAGGATCAATTTAAAACTTTGATCCTAACCTTACAACCACTGCACAAAGATGGCAGGCAAGGCTGAAAACCCACACAGATAAATGCTGAGTCACCAGTTGCCCATCCAACTGGCTACTGGGTGAACAAGGAAATCCCCCCTACACAACATTCACCCAGTAAAAGCTTAAATTCAGGAAAACAACCTGCAAGGCAAAGGCCACAGGAGCAGAAAGAAGCTGAGCATGCAAGAAAAAACTGAAATATCAGAAGCACACAAAGTTAAGCTGTGCTCCTATCTATCATCTTCCCAGCTTTCTTCTCTTCATTCAATACTCTCAGGAGCAGTTGTTTCAAAACATTGCCCTCCTCAACACTGGTCAAACTCTAGTAACATCACCCTGACTCAGCACGGAGCCCCTGGGCTGCACGGCTGCAAGCCCTCCAATGGAGCCCCTCCTTCAACACCACAAGTGACAGCAGTGAGTAACCCTAACACATTTGTCTGACCGCTGCAGGTCTTCAAGCTCACCCACCTGGACAACCTCAGCAAAGACAGCGATCTTCCAAGCCTTGCAGTTCACTTCTCCTGTAGGCCGAACCAACACTGAATCTGTCAATTAAGAATAACGGGGTAGGAAGAATTTTCCTCCTCACTTTGCCAATGTCAAATTCTGTAAGTTGGAATTTCTGGTCTTCAAGGTTTCTTCACCTATGAAGAAAACACTAAAACCTTTCCCTGTCTTTGTTACCTGTACAGCAAAAGCATGCCAGTGCGTATCAATACACAAATCCACACACATGTGCCTGAATACGGTAACTCAGCACTGCATGGAGCTGCAGCACGTTCTGCTCAGCCACAACAAGGGCTTGGGTTGTTGTTTTTTTTTCTTTTCTGATGTAAAAATCAAATATTTTAGTATTTTAGGTTTGTTTTGTTGTTGTTTTTTTTTTTTTTTTTTAAGGTATCAAATGCAGTAAAACCTACAACCAGGACAGACAGAAGATCAAATTCAAGTGATTCGGAACTCTTTCATTAAAGTGCTGCACTTTTCTGTGCTCAGCATTTCCTACAGTCATTAAGGAAAGGCTGGAACCTTTTACTCACACAAACACTAGTGAATTTTCCAAAAAAAAATTTTTTTTCAGGGAATTTTCCCAAATCTAAACTAAAGAGAGGAGAAGTCGGGCTCTCAAGTTAGTTGCTGGACTGACTGCATGACAAAGGGAACAAAAACAGCAGTTAAGGACAAAGTTTCCTTCCCTCCTCCAATACTGATAGAAATGCTGCCTTTTACCTTTAGTACCTTCACAACAGATTGGCAGATTCCTACGTTCCTAAAGACCTCAATGCTGCTCAGCACAGACGCCGGGCACCAACTGTCACTGGACTCTGCACCGTGGAACACGCACACAGCTCAGCACTTCTGTTCTCCTCACAATTGGAAGGGTTCTAGAATCGGGAGCATGAAGCGGACTAGAAATACCTCACATCCCTCTGCTCCTTACGAGCCCTTCCATTTTAAAACAAGATAACCCCAGACACATCTGTTAGCACAGCAGCCCAAATGCTAACCAGAACACACAGTGTGTAACGCCGAAAGTACCAGTTTAATGCCATGCCACAAACCCTATTTAATGGTGCAGGTGACCGCCCCTATCAGATACCCGTGACCTCCCTGACTCCAGCCCTGGTGCACGCAGGCACCACCTGCCCAATACCCAACATCTCCCCCCTCTTTATCATCTCCAGCCCCTGTAAAGGTTCCCCCACGTACTCCCTGTTACTCCAAAGGTGATTTGCACATTTAAGGCTATTCCGCAAATGTATCAAACATTAAACATATGCAAAAAACAATTAAGCTGTCATAATAACATACCAAAGTGATGCAGCTGTAGTGCCTACAATCCTGAAAGCACACAACAGCAATCTGCCTAACAATTGTGAAATGCTGTATGGCAACACTTAGTCAACTTGTAGAGAACAGTGCATTCAAGTTCAAGATAACAGCACAGTACACAATGGAGTTACAACTTTTCCAAGTTCAATGTAACACTGTTGTACAGAATCTTCGTGGCATTCCAGTTCTGTCCAGTGTGCATTATAATGTCACACTCCATAACCAAATAAGAAGACAAAAACATATTGGCTGTGCAGAATCGTTCTGAATGTCCACCACTGGGGGACTATCCAGGAACAAGGTCTCCCCCGCTCACGAACTATCAGTCCGGCATGAAGGCTGGATTCCCAGTTCGGACCTTCAGGCACATTGGGAGCAACGCAGTCTCATGTGCCGTTACCAGCAGCCGCTGCCCAGTGCTGACGTCAAATCACTGGCTGCACTGGAGACATTAACCAAGGAGTTGTTGACCAAAACTGGTGCTGAGATGTTCGGATCCTCACGGTGCACAGGATGGCTCGTCATTTGGTGCCGGCTTAACCCAACGTGCCGGCAGCCAGCAGGGCCCACTTGGGGTCCCGACACAGACGTGTTTCCTGCCCATGACGACGAGTGGCATAGGGTCTGGGAGCCATGGCCCTCCATCAGGTCTGATCAGGACCTGACCTATTGGTGTCCATTTGGTCAGCTGATGGTCTCCCATCCGATTCTCTTACGCAGGAGGAGAGCGTGTGGGCACAGCTCAGGCCCCTCCAGCCCTCGCCCCTCTTTAAGCGCACGAAGACGCCCCTTCAAGGTCTGATGTGCACACTCCACAATAACCTGGCCGGTGCTGCTGCCAGGAATGCTGAAGATATGCTTAATGCCCCAAACTGTGCACTAGTGTCCAAAACATGCACTTCTATATCCTGGGTCATTGTCAGTCTTTAACTCATGAGGTGCACCCATGACAGCGATGGCCATGCACAACGCTTTTATGTAATGCATGGCGGTCTGTCCAGATTGTGCCACAGCCCAGAGAAAACCACTGCATGTGTCAGTTGTGACATGCAAGTGATGGAAACACCCAAACTCTGGGAAGTCTGTGACATCCAGCTGCCAAACCTCATTTCGTCTCAAACCTCTGGGGTTCACCCCTGCAGGAAACAGGTTAGCCATAACTCCCGCTCTTCCTTGGCCGATTCAGTTAACTTTCTAAGAGCACCAAGGGCGGGTAGCAGCTTCTGCGGCTCTTCGTCCCCTGCACAAGCTCACAGAGCTCCATGCTGGCTTTCTCTAATGCTGACCGACTGACACAGTGAGAAGCTTCATCAGCCAGACCTCTCTGCATTATCCACTTAATAAGCAGGGAGGCTTATTAAGTCCAGAAAAAGGGAAAGGGGGGAATAACGCAGCTGTGGCGTGCAGCTCCCGCTTCTCACACTGCTGCTGCATCACTGCTGATAACTGGAAGGCAGGGAGCACCCCCCATTCTTGGAGGCACATTTGGTCCAAAACACCAGAATAATTCTGCTCCCTCCCACCCCCACATTGTCATTAAGTTGCCTTAAAGGATTCAAGTCAAAAACAAAAGCATACACCAACAAAACTCAAGAGCTGGCAGAACTCCAAGCTAGACATAGGGACTACCCAAGAAATGGGAGCCCCAAAGAAGCTTCCAGCTGCACCCAACGCTGAGCATGGCCAAGGGAGGAGGAAGGAAGGAGCTTGAGGTTGAAGCCTTCAGAGCATCACTGGATCAGGAGATCAATTGCCAGGCACTGCAGCACACAGATGGACGTCCTTCTGGGCTGTCACAGAACTGCTTTGTCCTCTTGCTGCTGAAAGGAGCCAACCAGGAGCAGGGAATGGATGCACAGGACCTCAACTCTGACCAGCAGGAAAACTCTGGACAATGGAATGCAGTCTGGCAATCTTTTACCAGTTCAGCTGTGCTTTAAGACTCATTGTGAAGCCTTTTAAAATATTTATTTATATATATATATGCTATAAGACTACTCAGATATACTGTCAATCATCTCAGAAAGTTCACGATGGAGTTCATCCACATCCTTCTCCAGCTCCAAGTCAATTTCTCCTTCCATTTCCTCTAAGAGTTCCGAGATGAACTTTTCAGTGTCATCTTCTACAGCCTTGGTGAGCAGGCTGACCTCCGGCAGGGCTGGAGCAGCAGTCTGGGAAGAAGGAAGACAAAGTCAATGATTGCTCAGGAGATCCTTCCTCTGCAGCACTTCTCCTTCAGCACTGCTGAGCCTTAACCCAACATGGGGCCAAGGGGCTCCTGAAGGACGTTAACAGTAAGCCTGACCAGGACAGCACTGACACTTCCTCCCCTCCTTACCAAAGCTGCTATTTTAGCTTTTTTAGCTGGAGGCTCCTCTTCTTCAGTGCTTCTCTGAGGATTCACAGCTGCCACAGCAGAAGGAGAGATCTCAGCAGCCTTCCGCTTCCTTGCTCTCTTTATGGGGCTGCTGGCTTTGCCATCCCAAGGCTTCTCACACACGTTGCACTTGGCTTCCAGTTCCCCTGCTAAGATTTCTGAGATGAACTTTTCAAAGTCATTTTCTTCTACAGCCTTGGTGAGCAGGCTGACCTCTGGCAGGGCTGGAGCAGCAGTCTGGAAAGAAGGAAGACAAAGTCAATGATTGCTCAGGAGATCCTTCCTCTGCAGCACTTCTCCTTCAGCACTGCTGAGCCTTAACCCAACACGGGGGCCAAGGGGCTCCTGAAGGACCTTATCAGTAAGCCTGACCAGGGCAGCACTCATGCTTCCTCCTCTCCTTACCAAAGCTGCTATTTTAGCTTTTTTAGCTGGAGGCTCCTCTTCTTCAGTGCTTCTCTGACGATTCACAGCTGCCACAGCAGAGGGAGAGATCTCAGCAGCCTTCCTCTTCCTTGCTCGCTTCGTGGGGCTGCTGGCTTTGCCATCCCAAGGCTTCTCACACACGTTGCCCTTGGCTACAGGAAGAAGAGAGAGCTGGTACAATTGTGCCTTGAGAGGAGTCCAGGTTGTCCTGTCATTCCCACAGCTCTTCTCCACAGTTAAATACATCTGGCCAGCAAAATTACATTGCTCTTTCCACAAATCTCAGCAATATCTTCCACAGTAAGTGCTGCATACCAACAGTCCCACCAAAGGAACAAAGAAACTGCACAGCTACACCATATTATAACCCAGACAAGGGAAACAGCCATACAGCAGGAGAAAGCAATACATGGTCCCTCTAGAGAAAGGAAAAAGCAGGAGCTACAGACAAGAGTGTGCAACCAGACGCTGTGCAAGCCACAACAGACCCACAAAATACATCCAGGGGTTTATCACACAGGTAAGTCTGCAGCTCAGTGCCACTGTCTGTCCCTCGTTCTCAAGCTGAAGTCTGGCTGGAAGGAACACAAGTGAACTAAGAAAATAAGCATTTCCCTTTCTAGCTCTAAGCAAAGGCATGCACCCACCATGAGCACTCAGGTCCCTTTACTTCCGAGGACCACCTCACACTCAACACTCATTCATAGTTCTCCGCTCCTGAGGTTGGGCTGATGGTTTCCCTGGCAATGCTGTTGCCCACCGTGCTGAGATTTCACTTAGGCCTTTGCAAGCTGATAAGCTGACCACGAAGGGTGGATTCAGGACTGCTAAGCTCTGCACTTTTACCTTTGACTGTTTCTTTAGCTGCAGCCGGCACAACAGCCACTTCCTTCTTCAGCTTCTCTGGTTGTCTCAGCTGCAGCTTCTCCTTTATTGTCCCCTCAAGGCTCTTTGCTTGAGCTCTAGAATTGGGTGTACTCTGATCCGAGGGCTAAAAAGAAATAAAGTAAGTGCAAAATAAGAACAAACACCAGGGGAAGTGTATGAAGGAAATCAGATTGGAGATATTGCAAAAACGGCTGCACCTGGAACAGTACATTCCTGTCACTTGGGTCACTGACCCTTTCATAAATGCCTGCATATAACAAGATCCATGCTTTGCTGTGAAAACACTGTTTCAAACGTGTGCAATTAACAAAGCAAGCTCGTTTAAATCAGCGCAGTACTGGAGTTGTTACCTACCACATTCTATCTGAGCAACAGAAAGTCATTCCTGTTCCCCTACACAACATCCACCCACAGTCTGATTTCATTGAACACGAAGCCATTGTGGCCTTTTTGTATCCAGTGCCACCCACGTTAACCTCACATGTTGTACCTGGTGCCAGCAGGGTTACTGCCTCACTGCCAGATACAATCAGATCAATTCTGAGTTTGAGGAGTGCAAAGCTGTCTGGGAAAGCCATTGAAAGTATCAGGATTGTGAAACATGGCTGCAGCTCTTCACCAAAGGCAGGAAGGTAGGAATGCACTCATGATGGTGGCACATGGTGAGCAGTGAGACATGAGAACATGTGAAGAAATTGTGTCAATGTGTCCATCTACAGAAGGGACTCACCTCTGCGGGTGCAGAGACAGCTTTGGGAGCAGCCCTGCTCCATTCCACAGTCTTTTTCTCTTCTCTTCCAGGTGCTTTAAAACAAGGAAAAAGAAAATCACTTGGTCAACAGCAAGCATAGAAAGAAACCTGAGTGCCAGTGTTTCCTCCATGTGCTTATTTCCTCACATTCAATAACAAAGAACACGAGAGAGGCGACATCTCGCAGTCCATACAGTATCCAAGCTCTTCCCTCCTTCACATGCTGTCTCATCACAAAGCCTCTCTCACCTCCCCAATGAATAATTCACCCCCCTGACCTTTCTGACAGAGGTTGGCCCCCATGTTGAGGAGTCAATCCCTGCTTTACAAACACATTTACATATCAAACTAAGCAACACACGCCAAAGATGAAGGCAACCTTGGCATCAACACACAGGACATGCTACACCAAAAACATGGCAGAAAAAAAAATGTACAAGAGAAACTGAATTACAAAACCTCACAGCGAATGAATTTTCCAGAATAAAGCAGACAGACACCATGGATTCAATGGAAAAACACATGGATGGACATCCTGGCACTTCCTGCCTTTGCATTTGGTAAGAAACAGCCCAGGCAATTCTAAGCAAACTCCATTTGCTTGACAGGGGAAGCACTTTGGCAGAGCAGGCAGTGAAGCATTTCCTTACCTGCTGGCTTTGCGACCTGCTGCATCCGCTGGGCTTTCTCCTGCTTGATTTCTTCCAAAGTTTTAATATGAATTTCTTCCAATCTCTTGATTTTACGCCGTGGCTCTTCCAGTTTCACGTTACCCGGCCCAGGTGGAGGGATAATTCTCTCGTTCTTGCATTTACCCTCAGCTCTCTTCTCAGTAAGAAGCTCTTCTACATTTTGCTTCTCATCCTCCAGTCCTTTGTGTTTCCTTTCAGCCAGGGCTTCCGAGTAGGTTTTAATGTGAACTGCAGGGGAAGGCCTCACCCCGGAGCTGGGATCCTCCACCTTACAGCACCCTTCTGCATGGGGGGCAGCTGGGGTTTCTCCTCGCTGATTCGCTCTTTCAAGACGGATCTCTTCCAGAGTCTTGACATGGATCTCCCCTGCTGGCTTGGCACCCTTCTCTGCCATCATCAAGAAAGGAGAAACATAATGATTAAATGAGAGTCCAACGAGAGCTCAAGTTTCCAGATTTGTCATAATATTACAGAATATACGTGTTCCCAACAACAACGCTCCTGAGAAAGAATAAGCAGAAAGCCTAGAGAATCTGTGCAGCAAACACCGATGACCATTTACCTCTCCTTGGTGCTCTGTCAACCTCGATCTTCTTCCCCAGCCTCACTACGAGGCTGCGCTTCAGCGGAAGGCCACTGACATCAGCTACAGAGAGAAAACAACAACATTCCTAAGATAATTCCTTTGGAGAAAGATTTTTACAAGTCAACCACAAACTTTGGTTTCTCCAAGTGTATGTTCTCAAATTCACCTTTCAGCTGCTACACTTGTGTGCCACTTGGAGTCATCACAGACCCATGACACACTTTCCTCCCTCCTGCTTCAGCAGTGCCCTCCCATTTACGTGGAGGCAGCCAAACAGCAGCTCACAAGCAGCCCTTACCTACAGAGGATTCCTGTTTTCCAGGTTTATCAGCAATATTCAGTTGAATCACAGGCACCTCCCCTAAAACAAAGAAAAACAAAGTGCTTATTTGACAGAAACCAACAGAATTACTGACCTGTGAGCTCATTTCCCACCCAAAACAAAGACACCACTTTGACAGCCCTGACAGAAAATAATATTGCAACTGTAATGCACTCAGGGTAAGTCCCAATTGTAATTTATCCATTCCACTTAGGAGCCACCAAATGGAAGCAAAGGTACTCATCATTACCCTGCTTTGCAGACAGCGTCACAGTTCTGACCAGTGTCCGCACATTCTCCTTCTTCGGCACAGGAACAGTTTGAGATTTGAGCAGATGAGCAGGAGCTCCTGAAGGCCCTTCTGATCCAAGTGAACAAACAGACAGTGTTTACAACAGGAAAAAGAAAAGCCACTGCCAAGAACAAAAACAAACCTGACAGAACCGTCACAAAGACCAAAGCGCATTTGTTACTCACTACTGTCCAATGTGCAACAACCACTGCACGGCTCTATTCCCCAACACAGTGCCAGCTATCTGAGTATTATCAGAAGGATAACAAAGTAGGGCATATGAACTCACCACTTTGTTGTTTGGTTTTATCCTTTTGTTTCTTCAGTCTGATTTCTTCAAGTGTTTTTATTCCAAAATTCAGACTGTCATCTGGGAACACAGAGCAGTGAATGAGACTGAAGGACAGAGGCACACGCTGAGGACCACAGCTCTGCAAACTGCCTCCTGCTCAGAAGCATGCAGAACAAACCCTGTCGGCTCTCCCCATAGCTAAGAGCACCATGGACCTGATGTCTGTCTGCTGCCCTCCTTTCATCCTTCTGGATATTAAAAGTAGGCTTTATCCCATACTTTATCCCATCCACACGACATTAGATTCCTCTATCAGCAAATGTGGCTTTCACCACTGGTTGGAAAGATGCACATACAGGCACTTAAACTCCATGCTGTGGCCACGTCGTGCTCTAATGCTGTAAACAAAGGAGTTTACCTTCCTAATCTGAAAGGCACATGAAGATACGAGGTAGGAACAAGATCATGGAAATAGCCGAGTCCATTCAGCAACCCTATGTTCTGTTGTGTTTGTTCAATAAATTGCTTTGGAGTTAATTGGCAAGTGCTTCTGATTAATCCTGGAATACCTTGTTTGGTATCAGCATTAGATTTCCTGATGGAAATGATCCGCGATCCATGATGGTTTTCTTTAGCTGGTTGCTGGACAGGTGTTTTTATTCCTTCTCCCTCCTTAGAAAGCTGGTCTGTACAAGGAAAGAAAAAATCAGTCTCTTCAGTTACGCGGTAGGAATTCAATCAGATTTCCCATATTTATGTAGCTCATACAATGACACTTCAGCCCACAGTTAATATTCTTAAGTACAAATGTAAGTGACTACAGATGGGTTCTTTATTTAAACAGCTACACTTACCTGGTAAACCCATAGAAGCAGCCTATGTGAATAGATTAACTACTAGAGAACCAGGAAATCAACCACACTCACCATCACATTTGTCACCATGTGCAGAATTGATGACAACGGGAGGATGTGTCGGGCTTGGGACAGTCTCTGACTTTTCCACTTCCATCACTTCCAATGACTGTGGAAAGGGATCGGACTGCACGGAAAGCTTGCTCTGCTGCACTGTTATCTGAGCTGCCCTCGGATCGTCACCTGCAGACTCTGGTGGACTCAGCAGAGTAGCTACAGGAAGAAAAGGATCAATTTAAAACTTTGATCCTAACCTTACAACCACTGCACAAAAATGGCAAGCAAGGCTGAAAACCCACACAGATAAATGCTGAGTCTCCAGTTGCCCATCCAACTGGCTACTGGGTGAACAAAGAAATTCCCCCCTACACAACATTCACCCAGTAAAAGCTTAAATTCAGGAAAACAACCTGCAAGGCAAAGGCCACAGGAGCAGAAAGAAGCTGAGCATGCAAGAAAAAACCGAAATATCAGAAGCACATAAAGTTGAGCTGTGCTCCTATCTATCATCTTCCCAGCTTTCTTCTGTTCATTCAATCAGTCTCTCAGGAGCAGTTGTTTCAAAACATTGCCCTCCTCAACACTGGTCAAACTCTAGTAACATCACCCTGACTCAGCACGGAGCCCCTGGGCTGCACGGCTGCAAGCCCTCCAATGGAGCCCCTCCTTCAACACCACGAGTGACAGCAGTGAGTAACCCCAACACATTTGTCTGACCGCTGCAGGTCTTCAAGCTCACCCACCTGGACAACCTCAGCAAAGACAGTGATCTTCCAAGCCTTGCAGTTCACTTCTCCTGTAGGCTGAACCAACACTGAATCCGTCAATTAAGAATAATGGGGTAGGAAGAATTTTCCTCCTCACTTTGCCAATGTCAAATTCTGTAAGTTGGAATTTCTGGTCTTCAAGGTTTCTTCACCTACGAAGAAAACACTAAAACCTTCCCCTGTCTTTGTTACTTGTACAGCAAAAGCATGACAGTGCGTATCGATACACAAATCCACACACATGTGCCTGAATACTGTAACTCAGCACTGCATGGAGCTGCAGCACGTTCTGCTCAGCCACAAAAAGGGTTTGGGTCGGTTTTTTTTCTTTTCTGATGTAAAAATCAAATATTTTAGTATTTTAGGTTTGTTTTGTTGGTTGCTTTTTTTTTTTAAGGTATCAAATGCAGTAAAACCTACAACCAGGCCAGACAGAAGATCAAATTCAAGTGATTCAGAACTCTATCATTAAAGTGCTGCACTTTTCTGTGCTAAGTATTTCCTACAGTCAGTAAGGAAAGGCTGGAACCTTTTACTCACACAAACACTAGTGAATTTTCCAAAAAATAATTTTTTTTTTCAGGGAATTTTCCCAAATCTAAACTAAAGAGAGGAGAAGTCGGGCTCTCAAGTTAGTTGCTGGACTGACTGCATGACAAAGGGAACAAAAACAGCAGTTAAGGATAAAGTTTCCTTCCCTCCTATAATACTGATAGAAATGCTGCCTTTTTACCTTTAGTACCTTCACAACAGATTCCTCTCTGGCAGATTCCTACGATCCTAAAGACCTCAATGCTGCTCAGCACAGACACTGGGCACCAACTGCCACTGGACTCTGCACCGTGGAACACGCACACAGCTCAGCACTTCTGTTCTCACAATTGGAAGGGTTCTAGAATCTAGAACTGCCTCATCAGATACTTGTGACCTCCCTGACTCCAGCCCTGGTGCACGCAGGCACCACCTGCCCAATACCCAACATCTCCCCCCTCTTTATCATCTGCAGCCCCTGTAAAGGTTCCCCCGCGTACTCCCTGTTACTCCAAAGGTGATTCGCACATTTAAGGCTATTCCGCAAATGATTCAAACATTAAACATATGCGAAAAACAATTAAGCTGTCATAATAACATACCAAAGTGATGCAGCTGTAGTGCCTACAATCCTGAAAGCACACAACAGCAATCTGCCTAACAATTGTGAAATGCTGTATGGCAACACTTAGTCAACTTGTAGAGAACAGTGCATTCAAGTTCAAGATAACAGCACAGTACACAATGGAGTTACAACTTTTCCAAGTTCAATGTAACACTATTGTACAGAATCTTTGTGGCAGTCCAGTTCTGTCCAGTGTGCATTATAATGTCACACTCCATAACCAAATAAGAAGACAAAAACATATTGGCTGTGACGAATCATTCTGAATGTCCTCCACTGGGGGATTATCCAGGAACAAGGTCTCCCCCGCTCACGAACTATCAGTCCGGCATGAAGGCTGGATTCCCAGTTCGGACCTTCAGGCACATTGGGAGCAACGCAGTCTCATGTGCCGTTACCAGCAGCCGCTGCCCAGTGCTGACGTCAAATCACTGGCTGCACTGGAGACATTAACCAAGGAGTTGTTGACCAAAACCGGTGCTGAGATGTTCGGATCCTCACGGTGCACAGGATGGCTCGTCATTTGGTGCCGGCTTAACCCAACGTGCCGGCAGCCAGCAGGGCCCACTTGGGGTCCCGACACAGACGTGTTTCCTGCCCATGACGACGAGTGGCATAGGGTCTGGGAGCCATGGCCCTCCATCAGGTCTGATCAGGACCTGACCTATTGGTGTCCATTCGGTCAGCTGATGGTCTCCCATCCGATTCTCTTACGCAGGAGGAGAGCGTGTGGGCACAGCTCAGGCCCCTCCAGCCCTCCCCCCTCTTTAAGCGCACGAAGACGCCCCTTCAAGGTCTGATGTGCATACTCCATAATAGCCTGGCAGGTGCTGCTGCCGGGAATGCTGAAGATATGCTTAATGCCCCAAGCTGTGCACCAGCGTCCAAAACATGAATTTCTATATGCTGGGTCATTGTCAGTCTTTAACTCATGAGGTACACCCATGACAGTGATGGCCATGCACAACGCTTTTATGTAATGCATGGCGGTCTGTCCAGATTGTGCCACAGCCCAGAGAAAACCACTGCATGTGTCAGTTGTGACATGCAAGTGACGGAAACACCCAAACTCTGGGAAGTCTGTGACATCCAGCTGCCAAACCTCATTTCGTCTCAAACCTCTGGGGTTCACCCCTGCAGGAAACAGGTTAGCCATAACTCCCGCTCCTCCTTGGCCGATTCAGTTAACTTTCTAAGAGCACCAAGGGTGGGTAGCAGCTTCTGCGCCTCTTCGTGCCCTGCAAAAGCTCACAGAACTCCATGCTGGCTTTCTCTAATGCTGACCAACTCACACAGTGAGAAGCTCCGTCAGCCAGACCTCTCCGCGTTATCCACATAATAAGCAATTGAGGTCCTCATCACACACTCTGTGTCATTTCTTGTCAGCATGTCCTGTCCCATCCCTGGCTCTCCAACAGGACTGTAATGCTGGGGTGAGCAACACTGGGCACTGTCAGTGTGTTTTTCTTGCAAGCATCTTCCAGGGAAACACGTGCAGGCGTTCCCCACTCCTGGCCGTATCTCTGCAGTGCTGGGTCCTGTGTGAGCAGAGCTCTCTGCCCCAGAAGCCAAGTCACTGCTGTGCAGAGCTCAGCCTCGGGCTGAATGTGCTCCTGAGTTTGTCCCAGTGCAAGGACAGCCTTCTCATTGCCCTTTAGGAGCACCTCTGGTGCTGATGGGTTCTCTGCTCTCAGCAACCACTGGATACACGGCTCCAGGCGCGTGTGTGCTTTGTCGCCTTGAGCTGTTTGCTCTGATCGCATCTCACCCTGGGGAGCCGGGATTTCCCTTTGGTCTCGGTGTCACTTCGAGACCAGTAGCAACACTAGGGGTCAGAGGAGAGCTGCTGAATGTGTGAGCAAAGCTGCTAATTGAGAAGGAGATCGCACTCGTGTGACTTCGAAACCCGAATTAATGAGCTTACCTTCACCCTCCTGACTAATGCAGACCTCATGCAGCCCTGGGCCTGCCCTTCTCCAGCCTCCTGCCTTGTTTTGCCTACTCATAGGAAAAGATTTAGCATAGCTCAGAGCCCCAGGCAGCGCTTGGAATGCCAGCAGGAAAGAGCTGCTGGTGTCCACATAGCTCAGGACTGCAGCAGTGGGGCTGCTGGACCTCAGTGTTCTGAACACTCTGATGTGGAAGTGATTGGCAGATGCTGTGGCCGGAGGGATGAGGTGCCTGCAGGGCGTCCCTTGGAAGAAGGTTTGGTGAGGATGGATCCTCTGAGCCAGCATCGGGGACAGGGTGCTGGGTGCAAATGCCAGTGCTGCCCCCTGTCATCCTTTTGGTTTTAAAAGGAGCACAGCTCCGTTTCCAAACTTTGCCAACCACAGGCTGGCTGGCAGCTTGAAGGAACTGCCATGAAATAGGTCTAATGAAACGTTCCTGGCAGAGCTTCAGGATGGAGAAAGTGCAGTTTGTCCTCAACTGAGCTGAGGTCCAATGAGCTGAGTTTCCTGGCTCAGAGCAGAGGCCGTGAGCATCACGTCTCACAGTCTGTGTCACCTGGGCAGAGCCGTTAGGCAGGGGCTGCTAGTGGGGAGATGCCAAGGTTTAACATGAAGATGATTGCTCAGATATGCCTGAGTTCAGATGGAGGGGCCCATTGCCCTACCAGGAAGTGGAAGATGCTTGGGGGTGAGGCAGCTCGTGCTTTCCCATGCCTGTAGGACCTTACAGTGCTGTGCCTTTCCACATACCTACCCCACCTTCTTTCTTTCCCATGCAGGGGGCATCATTAATCCAGTGGGTGGCACCAAGAATGCCCGGACAGCCCCACTGCAGTGCGTCTCTGTGGCAGAAGGACACACCAAGCCTGTGCTCTGCCTGGATGCCACTGATGAACTGCTTTTCACTGCCTAAAAAGGTATAGGTTGGACAGAACAGGTGTGGGGGCTGCTGGCTTTTTATGCGCTATTCTCATAGATCTCCCCAGGCTGGCGTGGGGAATTGGGGTGCATGTCAGGGATGGCTCCTTCTGGGCTGCTCCCCTGTCCCTGCCTTCTGATGTCCAGGTGCTGGAGCAGGCTGGCTCCATTGCCCTGGAGTGGAGCTGTGGGTGGTGGGAGGCAGCGCTTGGGAAGGAGTCGGTGCCTCCACACCATGGATGAAATCCCCAGCCCAACTCTCTCAGGCACGTTCTTCTTCCTACAGACCGGAGCTGTAAGATGTGGAACTTGGTGACAGGTCAGGAAATTGCTTCCCTCAAGGGTCACCCAAATAATGTTGTTTCCATCAAGTACTGCAGCCACACGGGGTTGGTGTTCACCGTGTCCACGTTGTACATCAAAGTACGGGGACATCTGGGACTCAGCGCACTGCATCCGCACCCTGACGTATGTAGTGGGAAGAGTGGCTGTGGGGGACTGTGGGCAGCTCTGGCTTTGCAGAAGATGGTGTGAGGAACTCCTGTGGTCCCACAGGCTGGAAACAGAGCCCAGCTGTTTTAGGATCAGTGCCTACAGCTGTAGGAAACAGGGAGGCTTAGGGAGATCTTGGAATGGAATCTGTGGGGACCCTCTGCAGCAAAGGCTCAAAGGAAAGGACCTGGAAGAGCTTTTCAGCCCTTCCTGGGGGTGGCCAAGAGCACCAGCAAGAAGGGATGGGGATTTTCTTTTTTGCTTCAACTAATATGCCACAGGAAGACGACCACATTAACCCATCTGTATTTGTTGTTGTTGTTTATCTACAGCATGAAGCATTTCACTTGGAAAGTCTCTGCTGCCACTCATCGTACAACAGACTTAAAGCACAGCACTTGGCACCTAGCAGTGCTGTGAAGGGTTGGAAAGGCAGCGCATCATTGTGCTGAGGGCCAAGAGACGGTTCAGACAACAGAAGCATTTGTCCACATTTCTGACATGAAGGCTGTCGCCTCCCGATCCGGCGACAAATCAAGGCTGCTGTGTGAAAGTACCGTGCCTCCGCACACGGGAACGGACGGGACTCACACACAGTGTGTAACACCGAATGTACCAGCTTAATGCCATGCCACAAACCTACCCAATACCCAACAGGGGGGACCAGTCAATGCTGCTCATCAGCCATCAACCCCAGATGCTGGAGAAGGCAGACCATGTTGTGGTGCTGGAGCATGACACGATGGCTGAGATGGGGACACCCACCGAACTGAGGACCCGCAATGGACCCTTGTAAGAGGCCATGCTTTTTACATTACTGTCTCAAAGTTTGCTGAAATGGACAAGTTCAGGCAAGTCCTGACCAAGGTTCCAGGACTGAGACACACAGGAACCAAGGTTCGAGAAATCCCTTTGTTTAGGAGATGGACAAGTCGGGGAGCTACCAAAGGGAGATAAGATACTGATTAATGGCCCTCAAGTGGTCTTTTGTGTTGGCCTATCTCAAGGAAGATGGCCATCTCTGAGGACTAATGTCCCTCAAGTGGTCTTCCATGTTGGCCCATCTCAAGGAAGATTGACAACTCTGAGGAAATCACAGGACTCTGACCTGAGCGGTCCCGAAATGTCTCGAAGGCTGGAAAGAAGGATAAAAAGGGCACGGACAAACCCCAAATTTGAGGTTTTTTGACACCAGATGCCTCACTATGGAAACAAGGATGTTTTCTGTCATCAGATGCCTCTCTATGCGAGCGCCTGCATGCTGAAGAAGATGCCTGCATGCTGAAGGACCTTTGTGGGCATCTAGGTATCTGACCTCAGATTCCTCCACCGTTGTCCTACTGCTGCCTATTATCTCTTCTGGGATTGCTGCTCGAGACTCTGCTCTGAGGGACCTCGCTGCCCAAGACTCCACTTCCTGAGACCTCGCTATTCTGACCATCTTCTCTGCGTTTCATCGATCTGTGGCCTGCTACTTCGCTGCTGCTCTCCCCTACGCTTATTTTGCCCCGGACCAACGTTAACAACGTGCTATGGGACGCTGCTGCATTCAGGAGGTGACTATTCCCCGCTTTAACGTAATTCTTGCTCTTTTCTACCTTTTTCTATCGCCTACTTTCCCTTCCCCATCACCCTAATTTTGGCATTTGTCCCTCTCCCTTCCCCATCTCCTCAACTGTCTATTATTTCCAATAAACTGGAATCAACTGTCTATTATTTCCAATAAACTGGAATGTATTTCCAATAAACGGATCAACATTTGAATGTTCTTCTTCTTAATCTCACCCGGGCATAACATATCAAAAGAACCTTTGCCTCACTCCTAAATTGAAGCGAGACAACCCTACAGCCGGCTGCTGCAGCACTGAGGACCACAGGGCAGCTGGAGTGGGATGCGATGGGACATGGGGAGCTGTGGCTGTCTCCGCTCCCCGCTGCAGGATGGGAAGAGTGGGATGCTCTGGGATTTGTATGGAATAAAGTGGAGATGTTTTGTAGAGGAGCAGGTTGGGATGGGGGGTGTGGGCAGCTCAGCCTCAGTGCATGGTTGGTTATGGAAGCTGGGTGTCTGCCCTCAGAATGTGGCTGTGGCAGCACTGTGGGTTATGGGGGGGAAGCACAGCTCAGCCCAATACTAGATGAACTTTCCAGTCATGTCTTCATGCCAAAGCGGTGCAGATAGCACAGGGAGTGCAAAGGGGAGGAGGAGAGCAGCAGTGTGAAATGGAGCAATGGGCAAAGAGTGTGGGGTGGGGGGAGGAGGGATGAGGAGAGGTCCCCTCATCCACCCCAACCCTGAGCACAGCACAGAGCAGAATGCAGGCAGGCTGAGCACAGAACAGCCCAACACTTTATTTCACAAGAAGCAGCACAGGAAAAGCATAACAGCATAGGAAGCAGAGGGAGATGTGAGAGGTAGAGGGGATGGGGCTGTGTTCATCACCGACCCCAAATGCTCGTGTGGCCAGTTGGCCCCTTGCAGGCTGAAGCACAGCACTCAGACGGTTTGGTTACTTCCTGTGTGAAGAAGAAGAGATGGTGTCCCATAGGGCCACGTTCACATCCCAACCCTCAGCTCCCTGCAGAGTCTCAGCCCAGCCCTGGTGCAGCACCACAAGGAGTACAAGGAGCACAGGGACCCCTTCCAACCCCCAGCCCCACACCGCAGCTGTGCTCGAGTTGCTGGTTCCACCTTCCTGGCCTGTAAGGTAAGAAGAGCCATTGTCTCAGCCCAGTTTGTAGGAGGGAGGCAAGGTTCTTTGATATGCGTATACCTGGTGCAGGATTAAGAAACAACGGTTCAAACATTGGTCCGACCAGTTTATTACAAGACTTTATCAGGGAGATGGGGAAGGGGAGGACGGACGCTATTATGGTGTAGGGTGATGGGGAAGGGAATGCAGTAAAAATATGAAATAGAAGCAAGGAGTCTCTGTAGGAAGCAAGAGGGAGATATTCACCACCATGGATCCATCGAGGTTTGTAGTTCAGTCATTGGTCTTCAGTCGTGGTGGGTCGTCAGGCGTTGTTCTGTTAATGGTGACCACGATGACAATTTCCAATGGTAGCACCAACTTATTTATATGTCCAAAGTGGTCAAGTCAGCTCTCTTTGGAGTGACAGCTCGAATCCAAAGTAGTTGAGTCAGCACTCCTTGGAATGGAAGCTTCTGGCTCTGGGATCTTAGCAGAAATTCCTTTGTTCCCATCTTCTGAGCCTTGCCAGCAGATAAGAGGGAGCAGGGATACCCATCCGCATCCTGTTTTTCACAGGGCACGATGGCTTCATTACCCACATTTCCCACACCAAGCTGGAGCTATTTAGTCCCGGGCCAGATCTTCCGCTCATAAACAGTCCTGAGCACTCTTCTGGAGGCAAACAGCTCTGAAGGAAGGTGCTTTCAAATATTCAGATACCCAAAAAGTGATATTGATTGTCACACGGTAGCACCCATTACTTGCCACTTCAATAAATCATTGAGAGTCTTCTCACAAGAAACACCTCAGGAAGCAAGCTTGGAGCCAGAAAACAAGGAAGGACTCTCACAGCCATGACCCCCAGCCCTGTTCTTGCTGTGGGGCATGGAGCAGCTTTGAGCACCAGGAAGGGGAACCCTGGGAGAAAGCGGGGACCCCAATGCTGCCCTGGCACTGGGCAGAGGTGGGGGACAGCGCTGCCCTCATCACTCACTGGGCGCCGTGTTGTAGCCTTTCTCCTTCTTCCCTGCAGACAGAGAGATGCATCAGCACAGGTTCACATCACAGCCAGGCTGAGGGCTCCTGAGGGAGCCTCAAATCCCCCCACAGCCCCCACTGTCCTCCTACACCCCTCCACTTTTACCTGCATGGCGTCTGTAGATGATGAATCCAACGCCAGCCATGATGGCAATGGCCACAACGGCGACAACCACCCCCATCACGTTCGGCACCAGGCTGGACTGTGACTGCTCTGGGGGAAGGCAGGGCTGTCAGCAGGGGAAGGGGCAGCCCTGAGCCCCCCAGCCCCACATCCCCTCACTCACCTCATGAGTAGAGGCTGGGCTGGGGCAGGCTGGCGTGCTCCACGCAGCACTGGTACTTGTCCCCGTGCGGGGCAAGTACCTCCGACCGGAGCTGTTGTAGTGCACGAAGATTTCGCCATCCATGTACCCCACTTCAAAGAACCAGGGCTGCTCGGGGCCGGATTCCGTCATCCCTATTTCAAAGTACCGCATGGAGTGGAGCTCTGCGGGGTCGGAGCGCGGCGACCCCCCCTTTTTTATTAATTAGCAAGCTACTGCCTATAGAATAACAACACTACTTATATTAATAACATAACCATTATAACTCAATCAAGACCTCGATTGACAATCCTCTAGAAGTGAAAAAAGAGACAAGTCAAACACAGATAACAACATTACTGTTAAACCTACTAAAAAGAACAAACTCGTTTGCTCTGCAACCTAAGTTTCTGCAACCTGGAAATAAATCCATGAGGGTCCCATTGTGTTCACATGTCACTAGTTAGGAAAAGTCTTCAACTTTCATATACTCTGATATATTGATTTTTAATGGCCACTAACTATTGTGCAACAAATGCTTTTAGGATGCTCAAAACCATGCCTTTGAGCTAATAATTGATAATTGAACTTTATGAAGTTGCATGTCAGATAGAACCAGTTTTAGAGGACAAATGTGCTGGAGTATCACTAGGGGCATTATTACTTATTGACCCTTGAGAAACAGCAAACCGTGTTGGTGGTGGCTGCGACAGGCGGTGCCAGCAGGGCCTTCCCTGCTTCAAAGTGCACCTTTCCTCTCTCACCCATCACAGATTCTCTCCTGCATTCAGGGTCTGAAGGATTTCTTCCAGTTGTACACCATATCCGCATGGCCAGTGCGTGATACAGAGCCCAAGTGGAACAGCTGCCTGGAAAACAGAATAAACTATCAAATTTAGTTCTATTAGTATGCACTTTTGTCTCAAGTGATGCATGGTCATATTTTTAAAATCCCAATTAGTTGGGTGTAAGAGACGTATCCATTCTACAATACAGGGTCATCCCTTTGCCTGGGATTCCTTTCCAGGTTTTGTCTTTGCAAATTAAGAAAAGCTAATTAATAGGCTAATAACATCATGAGTGAGCAGTACTAACATACTAAAAGAGCTATTCCCATAGATTACAGCACTGATTACATCAAATCCTTTCTTTAACACACATTTGATCTATGGATAATGCCTAAAATTCTAATTCTTGAGACTGCATTGGTAACACAGAAAATCACACACTATGTCAAACCATTACTAATATTATTTATTACACCGCAAGTTACAAAGCAATTCCACTAGGAAAGAAACACACAAACACAGTTACTATAAAGGCTGGATGCTATTTTCTGCCTTGAGATGAGACCAACAACGTATTCTGGTGGTGTTAGTAACAACCGCACAAGATTAGAAGTGTCTAGTGTCATATGAGTATCCTCAGTGAAAATCCATTGAATGATTTGCTTAGAAGCTTCAGATCGTATCCCATAGTCAGTCACAGTCTTACCAGCCTGCTGTAACAATTTCCAATGATGCACTTCCCACCGAGCAGCTCCCTGCTGATCGTCTATCAGCGGGCAAGCGAGCTGAAACACAGCTTGACACGGTCCCTCCAATATCATGCCTCTAATGACTCCAGACCAACGCAAAGGTGGAGAATCGCTACATGTGGGGGGGAATCGCATAGACAGGGGCTGTAAAGACATCGGTGAAACGCTTGAAGAGACTGATGCCTCCTTCGTACGCAGTTCTAAGTCCTGCAGCTCCTCAGTTAATGTTTTATTATGTTCCTCCAATGCTTTCTCATTCCCACCATTATCCGAGTCGCTTTCACTCTCAGGAGCTTCTTGCTGCTCTGCACACCCCTCAGCCCCCCCCCCACCGCACCTTCCTCACCAGCCAAAACTGGATCTGCCAGAGACGTTGAAGAGGTCGAGGACGGGGGATTATTCGGGGCTTCTGCGGCAGCCCTGACTTGTGAGGCTGATGAGCAAACGGAGTACGAAACTCCTGGTAACAGGGAGTCAAGTTCTGACCTTGACTGAGCACTAGGTCCGGATAGAGCTTGTACCACAGCAGCAGCAATCTGCCGCTCGGCTTGCATATTCTTCAGTGTATTTATTTTGTATTCCTTATTTTTGGAGATAACAAAGTCCCACATATGGTCGACTATTTCTCGACATTCGGCTACAGTGAACATCAGTGCCACCTCCTGAAGGTGTCCATTCATATGAGCCCATTTTACCAGCTCGGATATGTATTTAGGAGATACCTGCTCCCCTCTCTTAGAGAGAATACATTTGAGCAGTTCCTCCACAGCTTCCCACAACATCGTGGCTTGCAGAGAATGGGATGGTACCCCGATGAGAGGTGAGTGCCAACCCCCCCCCCAGTTCTTTATTGCCCCCGCACCGCGCTGTTAGAGAGGGGAGGTTCTTTGTTCCTTCTCTCCCTGGGTTTGTTCCCGCTGTCACCGAGTGAGCTCTAGAGAGAACTCCGTGACACAAACTCATTGCAAAGTCTAAGCTAGAAGAAGCGTCACCTCAGTGTATCCCAGAAAAAGAACAGCGTTGAGATTTTAATTGGTTTTGGTTCTTTGTTTTATTGAGGGTGGGTTGTTTTTTGTTGTTTTTTTAGGGTTTTTTTGGGGTTTTTTTGTCTTTTTTTTGGGGGGGGGGTAGGGGGGTGCGAGGGGAAGGGAGAGGGAGGGGACAGTTGTTTGGTTGTTTTTCATATACAATAAAGCTATGCAGTTCCGCTGTCAGTCGCCTCAGAGAGTTCCCGAAGGAGCTCAACCACATTCTGCTCAACATCGAGTTGTTCCATTGAGTGGAACAATGGTAGTCTTGCAGATGGAGCAATGCAGGAATTCTGACAGGATCTCCAGGTGTATCCAGTTCATCATCTGAAAGCTCCGCAACCAAATTGGAAGGGACCAGTCCTCTTGTGCCATCTGTCAGCTCTCCCTGAAACCAGCCATTCTCACCCACATCTCCAAAGACATTACGCATTGTCCGGCAGTCAGAGGAAGCTCGTTTTCTGGGTCCTCATTAGGACCCTCAACAGGAATGTAGCTGTGTCGAGCTAAGAATCTTCAAACTGCTGGTGATACCTGTCCTGGAGAATGCAGGATGAAGGACAAAAGCTCTGCTCTCACATTCAGGGCCATCCTCTGACAGAAGGCAGCACTCAGGACTGTTCCCAAGGATCTCTTTCATGGCTTTGAGTTCAAGCTCCAGGTCTTCCAGATGACCTTGAAGACTTCTGGCCTCTTCAATGGCAGAATGGAACAGACTGGAGCTATTACGGAGATTCTTGTTTGACTGGGTCAGAGTCTGTCTCGTTGCCTTCCCCAGCTCCATCTGCTGCTTCTGCTGCTCTCTTTTCCCTCTTGCGCGCTCTGTGAGAATGAGTTTCAGAAAGCACTACTCACTGACAGGAAATAAGGGGAAACTTGAAAGACTTTGCAACCTGAGTCCT
Organism: Coturnix japonica; assembly: GCF_054131305.1. Lineage (NCBI taxonomy): Eukaryota > Metazoa > Chordata > Aves > Galliformes > Phasianidae > Coturnix > Coturnix japonica. The sequence goes on from NW_028188945.1 coordinate 2,597,594, forward strand.
GGCAGTGTACTGCCAGCGGCTGATTTGGCCGTCCAGGATCCTGGCACCACAAATGCTTCATTGCCAAATGCAGCAATAAGGTGTTCTGGGGAAAGGCCAACTCACAGGTAGTTTTTGAGCACCCATATCACAGTACCAACGGCCAGCACCAGCGCAGGCAGCAGCATCGCTGAGACCGTCACCGGAATGCGGCGCTTCCGCACAGATGTGTGAGCAGCAGCCTCTGTGCTTTTGCCTGTGTTCATCCCTGGAAGAAATGAGACAATGTCCCACGTTACCTTCAGCTGCGCTACAGATAATCTCTCAGTGTGCTTCATGGACCCAAGAGGTCATTTTGTCAGTGGGTGCCTCCATCTCTGGTGCCGAAGCACCGGAGGACAAGAAGGATTGCTTCCACCTCTCGTTGGGTACGAAGAGGCTGCACAGGCACTACCCGTGTCCTCCTCTGGGCCGAGAGCTGGGGCTGTACTCTGGGGTCTGGGCTTGGTCTGTGGGGAGAGCTACAGAGCAGAATCCCTCATGCTTTTCCCGGCATGCGTGTCCTGAGCTCTCCTGTGGGACGCCCCCCAGGCTGAAGGTCAGGCTTCAGCCAGCACAGGGCACAGCCAGAGCCAGCCCAGGGGAGAAACACTCCTGCTTCTTTTACATGTGCTCTATGCTCACACGCTCAGGTCTGGCTGCTGACCTGGTGTGCAAGAGCTGGCAGCAAGAGCCTGCAGGCACGCAGTGACTCTGGTTTGTGACACCGTATGATCATGGGACAGAAATTACCTGGCATGCTGGTTGGTGCTGCCTGCATTCCTCTGTCCGGGATGGGCAGTGTGGGATATCCACCTTCCTGGAGTGCATCCGGGACCGGCAGTGTGGGATATCCACCTTCCTGGAGTGCATCCCGCTCACTTTGTTGGTCCGTTCCTTTAGAAAGAAAGCAGGGCAGTAGGAGTGGGATGTCACGTGCCCTCATCAAAAACTGAGCTTCTCCAATCCCGAGCTCAGGTAAAGTCCAGGCCCCCCACCCCCAAGTACACTGTGAGCCCCTCTGTTACCCAAAGGCATTTGGGCCCTCCCAGCTATTGGACAATGCTGACTCCCTCACACCTCTTGAGGAATCAGCTCCTGTGCAAGGCCCTCACATTCTGTGCTGTCACCAGCCCATCACAGCCAGGTAGCTGCAGGCTGAAATCCAAGCTCTAACACACAGTCCAAGCCTTCAGAATTAGCATCTCCACCTCATTTCCAGCATTAGCAAAGGCAGCCAACCCTGCTCGGGATGCTTCTCCTGCCTTGAACTTGCTCAGCTGCACGGAGGGCTTTGGATGAACAGAAGCACAGCGCTTGCCACTTGCTGCCATCTGGGTGCCAACGACTGCACAAAGCAGCTCTGACAAGTAATGGTTGTGCTGGGGGAGCAGCTGCCTCTGGGTCTTGGCTGGATGCAGACCATCTGGCAGCAGACCAGCTCTGGTGCTTGACAGCACCTGCAAGGTGATACATGGAACACGGCTGCAGCACGGCTCTGACCCATCCCTTCCTGCTGTGCAGGCTACAGCCTGCCCACACCTGCATATCACACCTCAGCTTCCCAGGTCCCACAGTGAACAGACTGAAGTATACCCACCACGCTCTGCCTTCTCCATTTCCTTCAGCAGTCGCTTCAGGAGACGGGATGAGCCCTGAGAGTATTTTCCTCGTTTGTATTCATCCTCTTCTCTTTCCGGACCTTAACAGAATGTATGAAGTTAAATATCACGTGCATGAAGTTTTGAAGATCTGCGGCGAGTCAGCCAAGTCAGTGAAGACAGAGTACTCACTGCTGGGATTCCAGCTGGGCTCCAGCACAGGAGGAAACCGATGACCGGGCAGGGCCCACACTGGGGGCACTTCTGCAACCAAAGACCCATGAAAAGTTTCAGTCACACACTACAACATCAACTGAGTAGCAGAGCGTACAGGGGACTGTGCCATGAAATGGCACTGAAACGGGCAGCAAAAGCTCTCTAAAGAATTTCAAAGCTATGACGTACCTGCGCGATCCGACAGAGTTTCAGTTCCAGAACTCAGAGAGGAAGCTGGATCAACTCCTCTAGTCAAATCTGCAAATGAACACAGGACAAAGCAACTGCTACTGAGCATCCCTTCAGCCACAAGGTCGCAGGATGCAATTAAAGCCAGGGATTCCTTCACAACACTATTCTCTCCCTTCCGCACAGGGAAACAAGGGGCCTGGGAGAGCAGGAAGGATGCAGATAAGGAGTGAGACCTCACGGAAGTCATCAGGCAAGGAGGAGAATAGATGTTGTAAATACCAGAAGAGGAGTTGCATCCCCCTGATAAGAACAAGAGGGGGTCTGCATGCTAAACAACTATTGAATATGTATCAGAATTCCGAGAAATCATTGACTATGTA